>NC_063045.1:54625206-55234581 GCF_018812025.1 Megalobrama amblycephala
TAGAGTAATGTTACTGGATTGAAACCCTTATACGGTTCAGTCCGAACATGTCAGTGACGTCTCAGCGTCCAAATTCTGAGCCAGAGTCACCTCATTGTCTGTAGCATGTACAATACGTATTTAGCCTGTGTGTGTTGTGTACGCTCCGCGCAGCTTGTAGGTCTCCGGCTAACTAGCTAACAGCAATATGTGTTCACTCGCAATTGTCTAGAAATGTGTCTATTGTTTTTCGTTGTTATTACTTGGAGTTATGATAAAGAATAGAGCAATACGTTGGTGTACAACTGCAGTGCTTTATCAATACGTTTCTGCATTGGGCTAACGCATATAGCATGACTGTTTGGGTGTTTACCACCGAGCTGTGGGCTAGGTTCTCTAACATAAACACAAAACAACTTAATTCCTCTCTGAGTCTTTATTTTTAGAACAGAGTGGAGCACCATCATTATTATAATATAATGTAAGTGATGCAAGCACTGTATACTGTATTCCATGTTAACCAGCAGAAGTCATCTGACCCATCACAGCAGTGTCACGCAAACAAGGGGTTCGGCAAAATGAATCGTTGAGCTAATCGTTTGGGAGTTGTTGAGCGAATAAGGTAAAAATAAATGCATGTTATAAGACAAAGTGTTTTTTGACCTTGCATGCTTTTAAACCCGTTGTTGGGGACTTGGAAAACAAAAATAGGACCCTTTCAAATGCCATAGTAGAGGCACTTTAATGACAGAAATTTCTTTTTTGGGTGAACTAACCCTTTAAGACTTTCCAGAAAGTATCTTGAATATCAGTACATTTTGTTTTGTTCCATTGGCAAATTTTTGCACTAGTTCTAAGCATAAGTTTCACTCCATTTATTCATTTATTTATTTCTTAGTGCCTGAGACATTTTTTGCAGTGTAGAGAATATCCAGTGTTTGTTTCAGCACATTGAGGCTGAGGTTTGCACTGATTCTGCCACAGGGATTGTGTTTTATTTATTTACAAGCAGTTTTAAGCAATGGGAGGCTCTTAAAGGATTGTTCCAGGTTTGATTACAAGCTAAGCTATAAAACACAGAAAATAATTTCAAATCATCAGTCACTTTATAAAAATGAGCAATAATGCACTTATAATGGAGGTCTATGGGGTAACGCATTGCACCACAGTAAACATCTAGTTTAGTCATGAAACTCTAGAGTGATAGATACTTTACATGTAGTCTGCAAGCAATAACATGATTACTGCATGGCACAAGCTGATTGGCTCAACTGATCCTGCAGCCAATGAGATTGCTTGCTCGACATTCAAATAGTCTGGTTCAGTGTTTGCTGTAGGCTAGTATATTTTAGGTTCCTCTGAAACCCTCCACCTCCCCCAGCTCCACCTGCCTAGATATTATACGAGATTTATGCCTGTATATTTGTGCAGCAGCAGCATGTCTGTGTGTCTATTTGAAGTAGCAATCCCGGTCCATACTTGCTCTGCAGCAGCAGTGGCAGCGTAGCAGATCTAGTCCGCTTTTAGCCATGCTAAAGCTATTCAGAGAGATACTGATATTGGGATATTGGTCTGTCAGTTTGCCTCAGGGGCCCCCTCAAAGCCCGGCGGTTGCATCGCTCAAAGGACGACCCTGGTCACTATGCCTTGTACTGTGTTTGTTATTTTTCTTATAGTGAGCAACAAAAGTGCTCAGTGTGTCCAAACTGAAATAATTTTTTTTATCCTCTGTTGTGTTTGAGCATCTCAGAGCCGAAAGAGGACTGATTTCATTTGATGGCTCGTGATGTTTCGAGCACTCTGCCGTCGTCTTGCGGCTGTGGATTTGATGATGAATTGAGATGGAGGCGTTTGTTTTCATCTGGGTGAGGGTGAAGATGGATGAAAACAATCACAGCTCTAATGGCATGACTGATTCTTTCCCTGCACTTACTGCACAACTTAAATGTCTTGTATTACAGAGTCTTTTCACATGTGCCTTGTTTGCAAGAACTCACATTTACTGGAAAAGAGATTGGACAATTGGCAAAGCTTTTCACATCTCAATCATAACTGCTGGGTGGAGAAGGTAATTTTTTATTTTTTTTTCTAGTGCCCTGCAGGAACTAGAGGCTCTGGCCCACTTTCCCCACACATTGTTTTAATCTAGCTGCAGCGGCTGAAACACTAGCCCAGTGAGAGCTTAACATGAGAGCTTCATTCATCTGCTTCCAAGCTCCTGGCGTGCTTTTGGACCCCTTGCATGTGGAGAATGGTGCAGATCGGGGCCATGAGACGCTTACCTGAGGGACAAAAGAGGTCACGATCCCGCTGATGTGAGATAGAGTTGAAAAAAGGTTTTGGGCTGAATCCGAATCTAAGGCAGATTTATTAAGACAAGAACCATGTCCATGTTCTATTGAATGTTGAGATATTCCAACATTCACAACACAAAGCTCCAATGCTCAGTGCTGTTGTTACTCATTTCATATGCAGAGATGTTATCTGCCAATCATAACAGAGGACATTTACATATAGGCTCTCTTCTATAATTCCAAAATGAGTAGGCATCATAGGCACTCACCCAGCACAATGGCTGTTCCAAAAGATATTCAGTGTAATTATGTTGTCTTCTAAGAAACCTTGCCAAATTCCTGCCAAAACATGAATCACCTGTATCCTTCATGGAGAAGGAAAATTTAGAATGTATAGCGACGAACTCAGTGGAAAAAACCCATCCAAGATAACGGACAATGCAAGAGAAATGTTTATAAATGCACTTCCCGTATAATTCATTCAGCCCTTAAAAATAAATCAATATAATTAAAATGGATTATTTTTACTATATATTAGTGTTTTTGATTTATTTTTGTGATTATTACATGCTAAAGCCAAACTTCTGTGAGTTTGGTCTCCCATGCGGTTTACATTTTTTTATGAGGCAAAGGGCCAGATTTACTAATAGATTGCACCAGTGCAAAACCTCTTTTGGCTTTGAAAACTACTGCAAGGATTTACTAAAGACACTAAAAAGTAGTGCTGAAAAGATGTGGACATGGTTATTTTTGTGGCAGACCTTATTGCATATGCATTTGTAGAAGTTTTCCCTTCAGATGTAAAATTTATGGGAGGATCGTATTTGAAGGATTAGTTGACCCAAAAATGAAAATTCTGTCATTAATTACTCACCCTCATGTCGTTCCAATCGTTCATCTTCAGAACACAGATTAAGATATTTTTGATGAAATCTGAGAGCTTTCTGATTCATAACAGAATGCTATGCAATTACCACTTTCAAGGCCCAGAAAGATAGTAAAGACATCAGTGTTTCAACCTTAATTTTAGGAAGCGACAACAATACTTTTTGTGCATGCACAAAAAAACAAAAACATAAATAACGACTTTATTCAACAATTTCTTGTCTTCTGTGTCAGTTACTACCTTTCTGGCCATTGGAGGGACAGAAAGCTCTTTTGGGTGAACTAACACTTTAAATGAATTATGCAATGTGATTTACTAAGGTTTGCGGTATAGTCAGTTTACTGGTATTTGCACTATTTTAATGTCGCAAAAAGAAGCATGTCTTAACTCATTTTGCGTGATAGAAGGGAGAGAATTTTCTTGTGTAGACTTGAGTTAGTAGATTATCTGCACCTGATTGTCATCGCCTCTGCTTGTTTGCGACCCTACACTAATTTTCGCTGCTCTTGGTAGATTGCGTTGGTTATTATGGAAATAAGCTGCTGGATCAGTGTACTTTAATTTGTGCATTTTCAGTAGATCACATTCAGAATTTTATACTCCCATGTGTGCTTTTATGTGATTGTGGTCTCACGCCAATTTGTAGGGCCCTATGAAATCCATTTTATTTTTTCCCAAATTCCGTTTTATTTTTTCCCAAATTCCGTTTTTTCCTTTTTATTTTTTCTGGATTCTGTTTTTTTCCATTTTATTTATTTTTTGACTCCATTTTAATGGTTAAAGGTGCCCTCGAATGAAAAATTGAATTTATCTTGCCATAGTTAAATAACAAGAGTTCAGTACATGGAAATGACATACAGTGAGTCTCAAACTCCATTGTTTCCTCCTTCTTATATAAATCTCATTTTTTTAAAAGACCTCCGAAGAACAGGCGAATCTCAACATAACACCGACTGTTACGTAACAGTCGGGGTGTACGCCCCCAATATTTGCATATGCCAGCCCATGTTCCGAACATTATAAAAGGCATTAGACAAGGGCAGCTAGTATTAATGTCTGGATCTGCACAACCAAATCATCAGACTAGATAAGCAAGCAAGAACAATAGCGAAAAATGGCAGATGGAGCAATAATAACTGACATGATCCATGATAACGTCTCGGTTACAAAGGTAACCCTCGTTCCCTGAAGGAGGGAACGGAGACGTACGTCGGATGACCGACGAATAGGAATCTCGCTAGAGAGGCCAATCTACTTCGAGTGTAACTAAACGAGCCAATGCACATTGGCATGCAATCATATGCATCAGCTGCTCGCCTCGCAGCGCGGGTATATAATGAGCAGCAGGTGCGTTGCATCTTCAGGTTTTCGCTGAGGAGCCGAACCCAGCAGGTGGCAGCATCAGCAGGACAGCGCCTGTGGCGACGGGACGTACGTCTCCGTTCCCTCCTTCAGGGAACGAGGGTTACCTTTGTAACCGAGACGTTCCCATTCAGTCGGTCACTTCGACGTACGTCGGATGACCGACGAATAGGAATCCCTACCAAAGCGCCACAGGAGGTGCCCTCTTCCAGTGCTCTGTTGTGAGCCACCTGAACCCCCTTGCCTAAGGACGGTGGGACCGGGCTCACACAGAGAGGGTCGATCACTGTTGTTCCCAAAACCCACTCAGTGAGACTATAGATACCACTGGGAGCGTAACCTTACGTCAGATAAGGAACGCTGCGGAAGCCATATCCTTCCCCGAAGGAGTTATATGGATAAGTACATATGGACTAACCTTGTAGGTTGTACAACATATGGAAGAACTGGGGTGACTCCAACTTGGTGGGTTCTCCCAGAGGGAAAGACACGGGCTTCGATTAGGAGCAACCGTGGAAAGCCGCATATGGGATCCCCGTAGGGTCACACATATGGAACCCAGCCTAAATCCGGTTCTCAAGGATTCAACGGAGTAAGGCCTGGCGACCGACGCTCCGCCACGTCGGCTGCCGAAGGGATGTCGGAGGACTCGACAGGGTCTGCCTTGTAGGGACTCTCTGGAGAAAAGAAGCGCATGTCGCGCAGCAAGCGGACACTAAGCCGGGGCCTCTCCGTGCCTCTGACCTGAGGCGAGAACACGGGAGGAGACCGGCTCCACACGAAGGCTATAGTACCTAGCGAACGTGTTAGGTGTCGCCCAGCCCGCAGCTCTACAAATGTCTGTCAGCGAGGCGCCACGAGCCAGCTCCCAGGAGGATGCTACACCTCTCGTGGAGTGAGCATGCAACCTGAGCGGGCAGGGCACGCCCTGAGCTTGATAAGCCAGGGCGATGGCATCCACTATCCAGTGGGCCATCCTCTGCTTGGAGACAGCCTTTCCCTTCTGCTGGCCTCCGTAACAGACAAAGAGCTGGTCTGAGGTCCTGAAGCTTCGAGTTCTGTCTATGTACCGTCGCAAATCGCGGACTGGACAGAGCAAAGCCAGGGCTGGGTCTGCCTCCTCCGAGGGCAGCGCTTGCAGGCTCACCACCTGGTCCCTGAAGGGAGTGGTGGGAACCTTGGGCACGTAGCCAGGCCGGGGTCTCAGTACCACGTGGCTGTCGCCCGGCCCGAACTCCAGGCACGATTCGTCGACCGAAAATGACTGCAGGTCCCCTACCCTCTTGATGGAGGCCAATGCAACCAGCAGCAAAGTCTTCATAGACAGAATCTTTAAGTCTGCTGATTGCAAAGGCTCAAAGGGAGCAATCTGGAGTGCTCTTAGCACCAGAGCGAGGTCCCAAGAGGGTATGGAGGGAGGTCGAGGAGGATTTAACCGTCTCGCCCCCCTAAGGAACCTGATGACCAGGTCGTGCTGACCAACAGATTTGCCATCTATGTGGTCGTGGTAAGCGGAGATAGCAGCAGTCTGGACTTTGAGGGTGGAGGGGGACAGCCTACGCTCCAACCCTTGCTGCAAGAAGGAAAGCACGACTCCGATCGAGCATCTTCGGGGGTCTTCTCGGCGAGAAGAGCACCACTCGACGAACAGGTTCCACTTCGAGGCGTAAGCACGTCTTGTAGACGGTGCACGTGCCGAAGTGATGGTGTTAAGTACCTCAGGGGGTAAGTCACCTAGAACCTCCGCGTCCCGTCCAGGGGCCAGACATGGAGTTTCCAGAGGTCTGGACGCGGGTGCCAGAGAGTGCCCCGTCTCTGAGAAAGAAGGTCCTTCCTCAGAGGGATGGGCCAGGGAGGGGCTGTCGCGAGGAGAGAGAGTTCTGGGAACCAGGTCCGGTTGGGCCAGTAGGGCGCAACTAGCAAGACCTGCTCCTCGTCCTCCCTGACTTTGCACAGTGTCTGTGCAAGTAGGCTCACTGGGGGAAACGCATATTTGCGCAGGCCCCGGGGCCAGCTGTGTGCCAGTGCGTCTGTCCCGAGTGTTCCCTCGGTCAGAGAGTAAAACAACTGGCAGTGGGAGGTCTCTAGAGAGGCATACAGGTCTACCTGAGCCTCTCCGAACTCCTTCCAGATCAGCTGAACCACCTGGGGGTGGAGTCGCCACTCTCCTGGCAGCGCAGCTCGTGACAGCTCGTCGGCCACACGGTTGAGCACACCGGGAACATGAATGGCGCGAAGCGACCTCAGATGCTTCTGACTCCAGAGGAGGAGATGGCGGGCGAGTTGCGACATGCGACGGGAGCGTAGACCACCTTGATGGTTGATGTACGCAACGGTCGCAGTGTTGTCCGTACGGACCAGTACATGCTTGCCCCGTAGCAGGCCTTTGAGGCGGCCCAGAGCAAGACGTACTGCCAGCAACTCGAGGCAGTTGATGTGCCAATGCAGATGGGGTCCCGTCCAAACCCCTGACACTGCATGCCCGTTGTACGTGGCACCCCAGCCGGTGGCCGAAGCATCTGTGAATACCACAGCATGCCGGGACACTTGTTCTAGGGGCACTCCTGCCCGAAGAAACAAAGGGTCCGACCACGGGCTGAAGGCTTGGCGGCACTCCTGAGTGATTGGCACCCGGAACGTGCCGTGTAGCCACGCCCATCTCGGGACTCGGCCGTGAAGCCAGTGCTGAAGCGGTCTCATATGAAGCAGACCGAGCGGTGTTACAGCCGCTGCGGCCGCCATATGCCCCAGGAGCCTCTGAAAAAATTTCAGTGGGACCGCTGTCCTGCCGTTGAAAGTATTCAGGCAGTTCAACACCGACCGAGCACGTTCCTCTGTGAGGCGTGCTATCTGTTCGACCGAATCCAACTCCATACCGAGAAAAGAGATCCTCTGCACTGGGGCGAGTTTGCTCTTTTCCCAGTTGACCTGAAGCCCCAACTGGCTGAGGTGACTGAGCACCAAGTCCCTGTGTTCGCACAACTGATCCCGAGACTGTGCTAGGATAAGCCAGTCGTCTAGATAGTTGAGGATGCGAACACCCTGTTCTCTCATGGGAACAAGGGCTCCCTCCACGACTTTCGTGAAGACGCGGGGAGACAGGGCGAGGCCGAAGGGTAGGACCCTGTACTGGTATGCTCGACCTTCGAACGCGAACCTCAGGAATGGCCTGTGTCGCGGAAGAATCGAAACATGAAAGTACGCGTCCTTCAGGTCGATCGCTGCAAACCAATCTCGGGGACGGATGCATTCGAAAATGCGTTTCTGCGTGAGCATTTTGAACGGTAGCTTGTGGAGGCTCCGATTCAAAAGACGCAGGTCCAAGATCGGTCGTAACCCGCCGCTTTTCTTGGGTACAATGAAGTAGGGACTGTAGAACCCTGACCTCATATCGGCTGGAGGGACCGGCTCGATCGCGTCCTTCGCCAGTAGGACTGCGATCTCCGCACGCAGGACAGGGGCATCGGCAGCTTTCACTGTAGTGAAGAGGATGCCCCTGAACTTGGGGGGGCGCCGGGCGAACTGAATCGCATAGCCGAGCCTGATGGTCCGAAGGAGCCAGCGAGACGGACTGGGGAGCGCTAGCCAGGCTCCCAGAGACCGAGCAAGCGGCACCAAGGGTACCACCGGCGTACCCGCCGCGGGGCAGCGAGGTGGAACGCAGGGACGCGGCCCGGGGGGCTCTCTGTATGAGGCGGCCCGAAGCGGGGTCACAGTGTGCTGTGCAACACTTACCTGCTTCCACTGGTGGACAGAGGGAGCAGTCGAGGTTTTGTCTGCCTGCTGCTCGCTGCTGTCCGCTGGCGACAGAAGAGGTGGATGAGAGTGGTGAGGTTCTTGCCCTCCCACTGCCCTCCGAGCCCTCTTCGGACCCGGAGATAGAGGAAACTGCTCTTTTATTGAAAATTTGGGTACCGCTGGTCGTTGGGCCAGCGGCGGAACAAAAAGGGGAAACAAAAGATTCTCCACCCGGCCCTCCTCCGGGGGAAGGAGCGGTGCGGTCACCACCTCCTGAAGAGCAGTCCCATCCATCTCCGGGTCGCCCGTCCTAGGGCCGCTTGGACTTGGCCTTGCCACCCTTCTTTTTAGGGGGTGGCGGGACGGGCTGGGCACCCCGCCCGCGACCGGCTCCACGACGCCGCTTGGATGGAGGCTGCTGCTTCGGCGTGGGAGCGGGGGCGGCCGCAGGGGGGCGCCCTCGGCGACGGGCAGACTGAGGTGCCGCCGGCGGTGGGGGTGCAGCAGCTGACCGCCTCGGCAGGATGTGACTAATGGCCTCAGACTGCTTTTGTACAGCCGAGAACTGTTGGGCAAAGTTCTCGACCGCGTCGCCGAAGAGGCCGGTCTGGGACACGGGGGAATTAAGAAACCTGACCTTGTCGGTATCCCTCATGTCCGCGAGACACAGCCAGAGATGGCGTTCCTGGACCACCATGGTGGACATCGCACGACCCACTGACCGCGCCGTAACCTTCGTCGCACGAAGCGCGAGGTCCGTCGCGGTACGAAGTTCTTGTAGAACTTGCGGATCATGACCACCCTCGTGTAGGTCCTTCAGTGCCTTGGCCTGATGGACCTGCAACAACGCCATAGCGTGTAAGGCAGAAGCGGCTTCCCCACAGGCCTGATAAGCCTTGCCGGTAAGATCCGACGAGTGCTTACAGGCCCGGGAAGGGAGAGACGGCTCCCCCCGCCAGGTGGAGTTAGGGCACAGTTGCATAGCAACGGCCCGTTCCACAGGGGGTATGCGCGCATAACCCTTCGCCGCTCCGCCATCAAGGGTGGTGAGGGAGGAGGACCCACCGACACGGTTTCGGGCAGTAAAAGGTGCCGTCCATGTGCCAGTGAGTTCTTCATGCACCTCCGGGAAGAAAGGCACTGGGGTGGGGGACTGAGAACCAGCCCTTGCCACCCCGAGAAACCAATCGTCCAACCGCGAGGGCTCGGGACACGGTGGAGGATTCCACACGAGCCCCACCCTGTTGGCGGCCCGGGAAAGCATAGCCATCATTTCCGGGTCTGAATCGGGCACAGATGTCACTCCCGAAGGAGGCAGCTGCGCCGAATCGTCATCCCCGAAAGTATCAGGCTCACCCTCCGATGCAGCGATCGACATCTGGTCGTCATGGGGAGCTCCGAAGGATACGGATGGTACACACCTCTGGGGTGGTCCACCGCGTTCCCCCGGCAGCTCTACTGGCTGCGGAGTGCACGAGGGATGAGGGTTCCTAGGGGGTTGGTTCCCCGAAGGAAGCGCGCTCACCATGATCCTCAAGTCACCAGTCCCAGCGCCCGAAGCAACCCTCTGAGGAGGATTGGAACGAGGCACCGGGACCGGGACTCCACCCCTTTGCAGGAAGTGGAGTCTCGACCGCAACTCCGCGACGGTCATCATCCCACAATGGGTGCATGACTCGTCCACAAACGCCGCCTCAGCGTGCCTTAAGCCCAAGCACGTGATACAGCGCTGGTGACCATCCCGAGGCGCCAGGTAACGACCGCATCCAGAAACACACAAGTAGAACGACATCTTTAAAAAGACGCGAACTACTCGTGTAAGCTCTTTCAGGAACTGCTCTTTCAAGTGCCGAAGCACGCAGGGGAAAGCCGCTGCAGCACAGACAGGGAAATGTGCAGCCTGTCGTGTGCACTCTCTTTGGAGATGCCGCTCTTACCAGCCGTGAAAACAGCTTTTCAGCGCTCTTTAAAGCGCACCGTACCAGCCGTAAGAACGGCTTTCACAGCTGACACACAGCTTTCTTTGCTCAGTGGGCAAAAAAAGAAAATAAACAAAAGGAGAGAATCGGCCCCGCTGCTGTGCTGTTCCACCTGCACCAGACGAGAGAGCAGTAGAGAGAGCTGGCTCGTTCCTTTCACACTCGCTCGTAGATACTACCATGTGTAGTTCGGCTCCGAAGCGAAAAGCTGAAGATGCAACGCACCTGCTGCTCATTATATACCCGCGCTGCGAGGCGAGCAGCTGATGCATATGATTGCATGCCAATGTGCATTGGCTCGTTTAGTTACACTCGAAGTAGATTGGCCTCTCTAGCGAGATTCCTATTCGTCGGTCAT
The DNA here is from genome assembly GCF_018812025.1 of Megalobrama amblycephala. Taxonomy (NCBI): domain Eukaryota; kingdom Metazoa; phylum Chordata; class Actinopteri; order Cypriniformes; family Xenocyprididae; genus Megalobrama; species Megalobrama amblycephala. Next base: position 54,635,803 of record NC_063045.1, read on the forward strand.
CCGACGTACGTCGAAGTGACCGACTGAATGGGAACATGATATTTTTAGTGATATTTGTAAACTGTCTTTCTAAATGTTTCGTTAGCATGTTGCTAATGTACTGTTAAATGTGGTTAAAGTTACCATCGGTTATTACTGTATTCACGGAGACAAGAGAGCCGTCGCTATTTTCATTATTAAACACTTGCAGTCTGTATAATGCATAAACACAACTTCATTCTTTATAAATCTCTCCAACAGAGTAGCATTAGCCGTTAGCCACGGAGCACTATCAAACTCATTCAAAATCAGAAGTAAACAATATAACAGTATACAATACTCACATAATCCGACGCATCCATGCCGCATGCATGACGAACACTTTGTAAAGATCCATTTTGAGGGTTATATTAGCTGTGTAAACTTTGTTAAGGCACTGTTCAAGGCAAGCGCAAGTTCTGTGGGCGTGGACCACGGGATTTAAAGGGGCCGCAGCATAAAATCGGCGCGTTGATAATAATGCCCCAAAATAGGCAGTTAAAAAAATTAATTAAAAAAAATATATGGGGTATTTTGATCTGAAACTTCACAGACACATTCAGGGGACACCTTAGACTTATATTACATCTTTTAAAAACATAATCTAGGGCACCTTTAAATTAAATTTTAGTAATCAAAAAGCATGTATAATTAATTGAAATAATGAATCTTGTCCAATTTACCAACAATTTAATAAAAGTTTAACAAAAAAATTACATTTTTTTTAGGGCCCTATGATAAATGTTTTATTCTTTCCCCTCAAATTTTATTTTTACCAAATTCTGTTTTCTGGGTTCCTTTTTAATGGTTTAATTCCATTTTAATAATCAAAAAGAATGTCTAATTAATTGAATTCTTAACAACAACAATATTTATTAATTAAAAAATATATTTTTATGATTTTTTTTTTTCAGAAGTTCTGTTGTGTATTTAAATTTTTCTGGCAATCAAATGAACGCATACCATTTAATTTATCTTTTAATCATGAAATTAAAGTTTTTTGTCAAACAATGTGCTGCACAACAGAGCTTTACTGTTACAATTAAAACATGGAAGAAACACTGAGATTATTGTTTAAAAATATATTTTAATAAATTATTGTTAATTTATCTAAATTCTACTGTACAACAGTAATATGTTTCTGTCAAGTTAAATCAAACTTTTATTTTGACGGTTTGCCTAGAGCTTTGAGTTTCTCTGTGTTTATGATGGTAGTTTTCTCAAACGAAGCGGTTAAATGCTGATGAAGAGACTTTCAGAGCAGCTCTGGAGATGAATTTGTGCGTTCATATAGTGAGGCGACAGAGGACGAAAACACCGCAAGCGTCGCATGTGCTTCAGCGTGCGTGCACCCCCCGCGCGAGTATGTGTGAGGTAAATGAAACTGCGCTTCTGCATCATTCATTTCAGAGTCACACAGGCATGCAGGATTCATGTTTAAATAGTCTTTTTGCGGTTTAATATTCACAGACATTAGTCTATATCGCGATTTAATTGAAGTGTACTGACCTGCTTTTAATTCAGTCATCAAAAATTTGACAAATTCCGTGACATTCCGCGTTATATTGTAAATTCCGTTTTTATGAATGGATTCCGTGATTCCGTCCGCGATTCCGTGATCACGGAAATTATAGGGCCTTAAATTTGCCTTGTTTAGTAAATCTGGCCCATAGAGTTTACCTCTAAATTTTGAGGTTAGGATGCTGCCTTAGAAGGTTGTGACCTATATAGGCAGTAGACAGCAAAGTTGCTTACTAGATTTTGGAAAAGTGCTATAAAATGTCAATTTTTCAATAATGAAAGAAAGCTATTTTCTGTGGATGTGTGATACTTCCAATTCATTAGTTGCTGTAAAAACCTATAGAATAACACAGTTTGATACACGATCCGAACCACTGATTCGAAACAAAAGATTCGTAAACCTTTCGAAGCTTCATGAAGCAGTGTTTTGAAATCGCCCATCACTAGATATTGTTGAATAAAGTCGTTAATTTGTTTTGTTTTTTGTCGCACAAAAAGTATTCTCGTCGCTTCAGTACATTAAGGTTGAACAACAGCAGTCACATGAACTGTTTTAAAAATGTTTTAGAAGCTTTCTGAAAGCAATGCAGGCCTCACTGAGCCATCGGATTTTATCAAAAATATCTTAATTTGTATTCTGAAGATGAACACAAGATGAAGGTCTTATGGGGGTGGAACAACATGAGGGTGAGTAATTAATGACAGAATTTTCAATTTTGCATGAACTAACCCTTTAAATCAGAAATAGCTCTTTAAGGCAACAATTGCAGGTTACCATTTTTTACAGTGTGTTGATGATGGGCCCATTATTCAGATCTGATTGCGTGTTGGCTGAGTTGACTGTATGAGTTTGATTTGCTGTTTTGCATTTACTTAGTTTTATTACAACAGTAAGAAATTTTTGAGTGATCTGCTGTAAATACATGAAGATGGGAAGAACTTTAAATTACACTGAGAGACATTGGATATTTACTGAGTTACGCTGATATGCAAATTTTTTTCTGAGCCCTACCAAAGTTTATTACCCTGAGATGGCCAAGATTTGGATGAATCATGATGAAGATCTTAAAGGAACACAAAAATGAAAATTCTGTTATTTACTCACCCTTATATCATTCCAAACCTGTATGACTTTGTTTTTTGTTGGGAACAAGCTGACATTCTGCTAAATATCTACTTTCGTTTTCCACATATGAGGGTGAGAAAATGATGACAGAATCACTTTAGCGTGAATTACCCCTAATGCTTTGCTCTTAAAGCTGGTTTTAATGCAAGTGCTTGCGGTGTACAAATAAGAGCACTGAAAGTCTGTTTTTAATTAGCGTGGAATGTTCAACAGTTGAGTTGTTTCCACATTGCTCTTTGTGAACACTCTGAATGCTTTGGCTAACCTTGCTGCCACACTAGTGAAAGGCACCAAACAAATTGTTCTTGTCACTAAAGTGGTTACCCGCCCCTACCGCATGCTTTTAAGAGCATCTGTCATTCTTTGCATCGCAAACTGTGCGGTCTGACCAGATGATCCAAACCACAGTTTTTTTAATGTACCAGCAAATTTATAGCAAAACAGTTTAGACTTCAGGGCTTATATTCCAATTAGTAAACTTTTACACACCATTGTCCATGGTATTTATTCTTATTTTATACCATCATGCATGTGGTGAAACAACCCCTGCCCTGTTGTCTAACCCCTAGCATAGTAAATCGCATTAGATGAAAGGGAAACTCAGCTTGACCGCGAGGGATACTGTAATTTAGCTTCTGTACGGGCCGAGCCGTTTGTGTTGAGTAGTCAGCAATGGATTCGGGAAGACAAAGATGCATTTTCCCTCTTCCGCTGTCCCCTACAGTCAGCTAGATTTTCTACCTAATGGGCATGAAAGTTGCAAATTGCAGCAAAATGGACGTGGCAGGATAAAAAGTGTATTAAAGTATTGATCGGAGCGGGTCAATGCGAACTGTATAGCCCTGCATCAAGCAGACAGTGGAACTGGAGCAAATCTTATCTGCTCTTTTGTTTGCACTTTGATTCTGGGTGAATGTTTGTGTCTGGTATTGACAGATATGTTCATCTATTGATTTAAGAATTTCTGTGGGAAAGGCGCTGTAGTTATTGAATAAGATGTGATTGTATTGTCTCTTGTAGAGGAAAACATCCCAAAAAAGAAAAACACTGTCAAAAAGATTTATGATTTCGTCTGAAATATGTTTATGGCTGACAGAATAGCTTTAAAACTGAGGGCGAAATTCACTAAGATTGAATTGTGGTCTCTGATAGCGCTGTTTATTTGCGAGTGCTGTCTGTGTTCACTATAATAATTATGTAAAACAGGTTATGGCACGAACAGCCCCCCCACACCTCCAAAAAAGCACAATCTGTATGCTGTACTGTACAGCATTGCTCCACCACTGTGATCCAGATACCTGAATCGGCTCTTTAAAATGCTGAAGGTGCTTTCCTCCCGTTTGATCACATGAATTACTACTGTCACATTCGCCTGAAGAAAATGCCATGATTAGCTAACAATGACAAGGAGAAATCTTTAATTTTGTCAGCTAATCATCATGGCCATTTTATATATATAATATATATGCCATTTTATATATATATATATATATATATATATATATATATATATATATATATATATATATATATATATATATATATATATATATATATATATATATATATGTGTGTGTGTGTATGTATATATCTATATATATATAATATATATATATATATATATATATATGTGTGTGTATGTATGTATGTATGTATATATACATAATTTGATATAACTTGTTATAAATATACATTTGTATATACAGTGTTTTCAATACATTTAAAGTTAAACTAAATTATCACTGTAATTTCGACAAATGCTTTTTTCCTCAATTATCTAACGTAGAAATCAATGCTCTTTTTTCCCATTAAAAATCCATTTCCACCTCAGAAATCTTCCTGTGGTTAGTGAATAAAATGCTTGTTTTTTGCACTGAAATGAATTGCACAAATGTGGTACCATTTTTTTTTTTATTTAAAAAAGGAATCTGGGTCTGAAAAATGTAGCAAGTGAAATTGAGACTTGATGTTGACAGATACATCAGAAATCAGGTTTCCCTCTGGGCTTTGATCCTGTGGCTGATCCAGACCAGGTGGAGAGAGAGACTGCTGAGTCCAGCCATCAGAGTTCTCTTATGATCAATCTTTCCTTTTCATTCACTCCTTTGCTTTCATCATCAGAACTCCTGAGGGGTTTGTCGATCTGCAGAGGGGGTGAGATGCTACTGTATGCCCAAATTTTTTAGTCCAAATGTGTGAAATATTGCATATGGTGGAGTTGGTATTGCAGAGTTTCGTGCTGGTTTTGTGGTTGAGATCTGCTCTGCAGTGCAGCAGCTTTCTACAACATCTCCTCATTAAAGAAGAGTAGGAGAGCACATAGAGTACTGTGTGTTCATGGAAGTGTGTGTGTGTGTGTCTACATGTGTCTTTATCTGCTGTCAGCTGTGTGTGTTCATTTGAAGAAGGAACTCTATAATGAACAGTGAGCCTCAAGGAGACATGGCAGCTTCCTTCTGGTTGACCAGAATTGGGAGAAACTCTGATAGACATGCAGTCATTGACCTCAGTTTCACTCTGAATGATTCCTAGGCTTTTTCTGTGAGTGTCTATAAAGAATGGTCACACAGCAACCAATTATTTTACTGGATTTGATTGTGATATTTTTAGTGCTGGTGAATTTAGAGATGCAACTTCTTGAAGAGGTTTATCGTGCTGTGCTTTAACTTTTAATAGTGTTTGTGCATGTTTTAAAACCCTCTGTGGCAAGTTGCATCTTTAAATTCATCCTGTTTACAGCCATAAAAAAACCTTCAACATTAAACTTCAGGACTGTTGGACTTCAGATCAAAAGTGACAGTAAAGACATTTATATAAGATTTCTATTTCAAATAAATGCTCTTCTTTAAAGGAATAATTCACCCAAAAATGAAAATTATGCCATAATTTACTCACCCTCAAGCCGTCCTAGGTGTATATGACTTTCTTATTTCAGACAAACACAATCAGAGTTGTATTAAATAATATCCTTTATAATAATATCCTCTTCTCAGCTTTGTAATGGCATTGAATATAGCCTGAGTTTCTGATGCTTCAAAAAGCACATCCATCCATCATAAAAGTAATCCATACGACTCCAGTCGCACGTCAGGTCAGAGGTCACCCTTCTGCCGGAACTCGACTCTCTCGTGAACGCGTACAGCCATTGCCAGAAGCCAGTGATTATAGTAAAATTTTAAATATGGAAAAAACCCATCATTTCACTTACGAAGGAATTTATTAACGCACTGGAATCAAATGGATTACTTTTATGATGGATGGATGAGCTTTTTAGAGCTTCAAAAACTTGGGAAGAGCCAGGAAATTATTTAATATAACTCAGATTGTGTTTGGTTGAATGAAGAAAGTCATATACACCTAGAATGACTTGAGGGTGAGTAAATTACGAGATCATTTTCAGTTTTGGGTGAAGTATTAAAATTATAAATAAATTAACTATAAATGAATTATTATTAACTCGACTCGGCATGTCGCTCCTGAATCTAATCAGACCAATTTTATGATTTTGGGGTAAACCGTTCAGGAGTTCTAAGCAAAAATAGCCATTTTTCATATCTCCGGAAGACTTGGTGGCACTATGCCGAAATCTACATATTTCCTCAGGTCATGCTTTTGATGATATGTACCAAGTTTGGTCTGAATATGATAAAGCATTGTGGAGATACAGCTTTGAGTCTATTTTCGTGAACTCTACATAAAATTCATATTTGAAAACAGTTTCATGAAGCAACTTGAATTCCATAACTTTTTGTCAGCATCATTTGAAGATGATGTGGTATAATTTTGGTGAAAATTGTACAAACCATCTAGGACACGAAAAAGTAGGATCAGGAAATCAGAGGAAAAAAAAGATTTTTGTTTCTAGCCCTTATGGTTCAAAAGTTATTAGCATAAACATGAATGAAAATTTGGACAGGTGATGGCGCTAGAGGGATTTATTTAGAAACTGAATTAGTGTGGTTAATGTTGGGACAGTTCTGTCCCAGTTCTGTGTGCCAAATTTCATAACTTTCCTGCAACCGTTTCTGCCATAGACCCCCAGAGTGGAAGAAACAGAAACAGAATAATAATAAGAAAGCCAACGATTACAATAGGTGCCTAATAGGTGCATCTGTGGCATTACCATACTATTATTGTTGTTATTTGCATAATTTGCAAACATTTCCATAATTTGCATTATTTCTTTAGTGAATCAGGTGCAATGCTGATAGTGTGTGCGCAAATAAATGGTTTTATTATTCATGAATTTGGTTTGAGGCAGTTAAAAGCAAATAAATATTTTCAAGCTAGTCCTCTGATTTCAGATTTAGCCACCTCTAAATATCACTGGCTAGTCACGTTACATCAACTGTCTAAGTGAGTGCCCTGGACCAAAATAAGCTGAACCAAATTTTATGCTAATATTTGAAGTGTTACTACATGTGACAACGGAAAGCCCAGGAATGATGCAGAGCCATGTTAATTTGGATTAAAAGAGAGTGCATGAAGCTTTTACTGTGTCAGGTAACCTACTGTAGCTTATACGGCAAAAGTTTGAATATAAAACTCAGTTCCTTGTGGTCCTTGTCACATTGTGTTCAGCATGCACTAACAGTTAGAATAACAGGCAGATGATCGTGTTGTTTTCTCTGCGTGTCACCAAGAGTGATTGACGCGTGCGGTGTTCAGCTGGAGATAATGAGCTTTTTCACATGGGTGTCATTGCCTGCTTGAACACCTCCAATTCAAATGAGATTCTCATCAGCCTCCAGTGGCCCAGCTGAAGACCAGAGAGGAGTCGAATCCCTGCCTCAAGAAGCATTTTGTTGTGCCCTCTTTTCTTTTTGTATACCAAGCACCCTGTGGATTGCATGGCAGTGTAGCGGGTACCAGGGCATCAGGTATGGCGTTCACGGGTGTTGATGCCACAAGCTGGAATCTCATCAGCAGCAGGAAGGGATTAGAGTATTCTTCCTGCCATCAAAGTGTTGCCTGCAGTCACTGGAAAGAATTGCTTGGGATTTAATGGGAAAGAAACATTCCTCACCTCACACCACATCCACACGCCAGAATATAGGCAAAATAGCATTTATGCTAAATATTTGATTGGGAAATATAGGTGAGCTCAACAAATAAGCTGATCTAGATCAGACTTTTTCCTGAGCCGAATGTCTCCCTGAGGTGATCACTGTGTGTCATGTCCGATGAATATCTCAAAGTCGTGAAAGAGAACTGAATTTAGGATCGGATGCTGTCTGAGAGTGGTGGCTTTCTTTTTCACAGTTTGGGCTTCAAAGAGTTTTTGTTTGAGGCTTATTGTGCTTAATATATAACTTTAGTTAGATATTTTATGATGAATGGATGCACTTTTTTTGGCTTCAAAATCAGGCCCCCCATTCACTGCCATTATACAACCCGTATTCTGGAAATGTTGGGACTTTTTTTAAATTTGAATAAAATGAAAACTAAAAGACTTACAAATCACATAAGCCAATATTTTATTCACAATAGAACATAGATAACATAACAAATGTTTAAACTGAGAAATTTTGCAATTTTATGCACAAAATGAGCTCATTTCAAATTTGATGCCTGCTACAGGTCTCAAAATAGTTGGGACGGGGTCATGTTTACCATGGTGTAGCATCTCCTCTTCTTTTCAAAACAGTGTGAAGATGTCTGGGCATCGAGGTTATGAGTTTCTGGAGTTTTGGTGTTAAAATTTGCTCCAATTCTTTCCTGACATAGGTTTCCAGCTGCTGAAGAGTTCGTGGTCATCTTTGACGTATTTTTCTCTATAGGTGAAAGATGTGGACTGCAGGCAGGCCAGTTCAGCACCTGGACTCTTCTACGATGAAGCCTCATATGCAGTATGAGGTTTTGCATTGTCCTGCTGAACTACACAATGCCTTCCCTGAAATAGATGTCATCTGGAGTGGAGCATATGTTGCTCTAAAACCTTTATATACCTTTCAGCATTTATAGTGCCTTCCAAAACATGCAAGCTGCCCATGCCGTATAAACTTACGCACCCCCATACCATCAGAGATGCTGGCTTTTGAACTGAATGCTGATAACACGCTGGAAGGTCTCCCTCCTCTGTAGGAGGGAGGATATGGCGTCCGTGATTTCCAACAAGAATGTCGAATTGGACTCGTCTGACCATAGAACACTTTTCCACTTTGAAACATTCCATTTTAAATGAGCCTTGGCCCACAGGACAAGACGGTGCTTCTGGACCATGTTTACATATGGCTTCCTTTTTGCATGATAGAGCTTTAGTTGGCATCTGCAGATGGCACAGCAGATTGTGTTTACCGACAGTGGTTTCTGGAAGTATTCCTGGGCCCATTTAGTAATGTCATTGACACAATCATGCCGATGATGCAGAATATGAAATAACACTAAATAACCAATGATTGTCGTCTGAGGGCCCGAAGACCACAGGCATCCAAAAAAGGTCTTTGGCCTTGTCCCTTACGCACAGAGATTTCTCCAGTTTCTCTGAATCTTTTGATGATGTTATGCACTGTAGATGATGAGATTTGCAAAGCCTTTGCAATCTGACGTTTAGGAACATTTGTTTTTTAAGAATTCTACAATCTTTTTATACATCCCTTTTATAGCTATTCATGTTACAGACCTGATATCAATTAACTTAATTAGTTGCTAGATGTTCTCCCAGCTTAATCTTTTCAAAATGTCTTGCTTTTTCAGCCATTTGTTGCCCCCGTGCCAACGTTTTTGAGACCTGTAGCAGGCATCAAATTTAGAATGAGCTCATTTAGTGGATAAAAGTGTAAAATTTCTCCCTTTAAACATTTGCTATGTTATCTATGTTCTATTGTGAATAAAATATTGGCTCATGTCATTTGAAAGTCTTTTAGTTTTCATTTTATTCAAATTTAAAAAACGTTCCAACGTTTCCGGAAATCAGGCTGTAAAGCATGGAAGAGCCAGGCTATTTTTAAATATGTCTCTGATTGTGTTAATCTGAAAGAAGATAATCATATACACCTTGGATGGCTTGAGGCTAAGTAAATCATGGGATAATTTTCATTTTTTGGTGACCATTTAAGTGCTGATCAAATCAATGTAAAAGGTAAAATCGGTGTTATCCAGCATCATTAGCTAGATTTGCTAGTAATACTCACCCTCAACATTGTTGATGAAACTTGAAATGTTTAATGTCCTTCTCCATGTTACTGGATGGTGTGACAGCTGACAGCCTCACAATGTGATGGACATCATTTACAGTAGGGCTGCACGATTTATTGCGATTAAACTGTATGCTATTTGGCAAAGGCAGTGATTATTTTATGCGCAGCTTGTCAAAGCCGTACGGCTCTGTAATCAGTAGTAAACACTTCACCATCTGAAAGCCAGAGGGCGCTCTTGCACAGAAACACCAAATATGCCCTGCCGTAGAAGTAGATAACACACATCATTCCAGGAAATCCCTATGGGCATCATACTATCGCTGTAGCTGAATACGTTGAAACGTTTTGATTGATTAAACTAATAAACTCACGACTGCCTTATTCTGTGTAAGAAGCCTCATCATCTCACTACAGGATGCCCAACTGTCGTTATGAAGTGAGTTTTGAGTAAAAACATGTTATTAAATGTTGCCTTTTGTTGGACAAGATGTTAATAAATGCCGTTTGATGCGTGTTGCTTTTTCAAATGTACATTATAAGCAACTCAAACTCGTAGTGCTTTCAGATGGATTAGCATTTGGAGCCATACTTCATTGATAAGCTGCGCATAAAAAATCCCAAATCACAGCCTTTGCAATTTTATAATCGCACAAAAAACGATTTCAATGTTATTTTCCATATTGTGCAATAAATCATGCTGCCCTAATTTACAGTAATCCTGGGAAGTTTTTGTAAGCAGCAACACAAAGTCATCTTCTCCTCAGTCATTTTGACAGCTCTAGGTAAGGAACAATGGTTTCGGTGCAGCACCGGATGTAAATATGTGCCCTGACGAAAAATGCAGAAGTGACCGTGCATAGAGGCCATTTAGAGAGAAATTAAACGTAATTCACAAGCGTACACGTATTGAACCATGGATGTTATACCGAATGGTTCAATGTTATATTGAGAATTGTGACATCACTAATTGATAGACACTTTGTTGTTGTCGCGATATATATTGTCATGCCGCCCAGCCCAAAATAAAGTTTAATTTGAAAAATCGTCAATCTTTCCAATCGGGCATCTTTCCAGTACCAAACCATTTTCAAACACTGCTCTATAATAGATGTGTTCTGAGGCTGTTTTCGTCTGGTGTTGTGTGGGAATGAGAGAGCAGAACCATGAACCTGCACTTGACCTGTCAGCGCTGGGCCAAAGAGCGCTTGTATTTACTGCTGCGTTTCTGGACACTTGGTGTAATGCAGCACCAATCTTTGTCTTTTTTATAGCTCAATAGACTCATCTGGGCAGCAGAGACATAAAATACAGCTTTAATGTGGAGCGTTTCACTCTAGGAAGATGTTCACATGAGACGCCAGACTTTCATGTGTGATATTAAACTTTTAAACGCCGGCGGAGAATAATATTTCAAGAGGATGTCCGAACCTTGACAGATAAATGCAGTGTAAATCGGCTTAAGATGAACCATGTGCTGTGCTGCACGGTAAAGCACATTTATCTGTATGTTCTTGCCTTTCTCCTTTCTCTCAACCCCCAAACACACTCAAGCAGGCACCATCAGAACAAACCCACCTCCCCCTCTTCCCGTTTGTGTGCATTTACAGTTTCCAGCAAAGCTGAGTGAGCACAACAACAGAAATACAAAGTGCCTTCTCTCATTCTTTCACTTTTCACCTCTGTCTTTGCTGAATCAAAAGACTGGCCTCATCACTCCAGACTCTACTGTAATGTTAAAGAGGAAAGAATAACTAGATTTTTGTATTTTCTGAAGAAAATGTGATTGGCATGCTGTTCCAAACCTGTTCACTGAAGAAAAAGAAAAAAAAAATGGTGTAGTATTTACTTTTTTAATTTGTTGGATTTAACTTTTACTGACTTTACTGTAAATTTCTCAAATAATTACGAAGAAACAAAGTAACACATTAAATGTGAAATTCAAAAAACAATGTTTTACAAAGTATGACTTTCTTCTGTTTCTTCTTTTATTTTTTTGGTCCATACAATGAAAGTCAATGAGGTTCAATGTTGTTTGGACCCAAATGTTCATCAATATATTTAATTTTGAGTTCTGCAGAAGAACTCATACAGGTTTGGAAGGACATGATGGTGAGTAAATGTTGACTGAATTTTCATTTTTGCGTGAACTACCCCTTTTAAGGGTGGAATATCTTTTGAGTATACAACTAGCAGCATTGCAGCATATGAAATAACACTAAATAACCAATGAAACTACAAAACATAGTTTATATAGCTGAAACTTGAATCAATGAACAGAAGCAAATCAGTGAATCATTTCATGAACCGTCTTAGCCAAATGACTCACTAAAATGAATCTGACATCTCAGCCTCATACAAGGGAGAAGAAACATTGAGGTTTGATTTTGCTCAACTGTAGAGCTGTAGGAATTAATTACTGATGTAGTACAGCAAAATGAAACTTGATGGAATAAAATAGCTGTGGCACAAATGGTGTGGGACAAGTTACTCACTGTACTTAGGATTAGAGGTTTGTTTGAATCCCTAACCCTTATTATAGCAATACAAGCACCATCCTTTTATGCTTTTTTACACTTTCTTTAGTGTGTAATGTTGCTGTTTGAGCATGAAAAGGGAGTTATTCTCTATATCAGTGCTCACTGTTTCTGAATTCCCTGAAAAGCTTTGATTGTAGTCTTGAGTTTTGTTCCAGGAATGTGCATGTCACAATATCTCTCATTAAAACAATTCCAGCCCATATGGGCATATGCAAAAAAAAAAACAACAACAACAAAAAACAACAGCCTGGTTGAGTTGGTTATGGTAAGGGGCGTAATATTCCCAAAACATGCTCGAAGCGGTTGACCAATCACAACACACTGGTCCAGCCAACCAATCAGATCACATTGCGCTTTTCAAAAGGAGGGGCTTCATAGAGACAGGAATTAAAACAGGGGTGCGTTTCCCATACAACGACATAACTCGCTCCTTAACTACCATAGTATGATGCACCATTGAAGAAATCAAGTAGCTAGTCATGACTGTTTCCTGAAACCATATTGTCGCAAATTTGTCATTCAGCCATGTTGGTTAACGATGTCACGCGGGTGGTGGAGTAATAACTTATTTTAATTAATCCGTTTGAGATTGAATTAATGGCACATTTTTCTGCTATCCACCTTATTCCTGACTAGCCTACTGCATTTCGAATTATGGGTTGCACTTCCAGTTTGGGGAACTTCCATTTAAAAACGAATCGTTTCAAATCATAGGGTTGCCCTACAAATAAAGCTTATCCGTCAGTAGGACTGAATGAGCTGTCAATTTTTCTTTCATGTTTTATTTACAGACATCATGAGAATAACGTTACGCTTGGTATTTTAACATAACATGTTATAACAAGAATATTTATGGCAAAAACTCTTCAGTCGCTGCTTTCTATCATCGTTATTATTTTCTTTTGTCCCTTTGCATACCGCTGTAATAGTATGAAAAAGGATAACATATGCTGCACATTTGTGGTCTGTTCTCTCGATATAATTTATGATATATCCCATTAATAATTCACTGGAATGCACGAAGAATCTCTTGTTTTACACCTCAATTCTCACGTCTCTTTCCAGGTTTGTTTTCACAGGTAAATACAGTTTATTATCTGTAAAAATGATGGAAATCACTTTGAAATAGTATCACGCAATGCTTAAGTTCATGAACATTTTTTATTAAGGCAACGTATATTACATATACAGATATATATTACTACAGTGATATTTAACCCTTCCGTTATTGCTGTGGAAAGAATTGTGCTTTTTCATGGTCTGTTGGAAGTACCTTGTTGATGCTTTTACACTTTTGAATGTCCTTTTAATGTTCGTTGGTTGAAGGGTGAGTAGAATAATGTCATCTCATTGTACCCCGTTAAAAAAAAAAACGTATTTTTGTGTTCATAGAGCGAGCCTTTCACTGACTGTTTACAGCCTAACGGAAGTTAGACCCATAATTCGCGCAAAGCGTCATGGGGCTTAGGAATATGGTGGATAAATTACGGACATGGCATCTGAGGACTAATTATCAGGTTATTTTGCTTTATTTCCCGTTTCAGTCATAGGTTCATTCTTGCGCAGTAGAGCACGTACGCACATGTAAAAAAACAGCACTTTAAATCGCTTGACAAACTTAAATTACAAAGATGAAATTTAAATTAAATATGTATTTGAAATAAAATAAATATATAGTACTGAATGTCAGCTTGCTTATTTTGCTCAAGATAAGGATTATTAAAATGACATGTAATGCAAACAAGAAACTATGCTTCTAACCGCAGGTTGAGAGCTGTCGTTCCAGCTTTTGCGAATGTTTGTTGGAACTATGGTTTTGGGAAACGCAGACTCTTTGAACTATGCTGATAACAACAGAACTTGCAACCATAGTTGGCTAATGATGCTTTTGGGAAACTCACCCAAGAGTGTTACTGACAGACTGGGAAGAGAGGTGCTGCAACAATGTAAAATGTGTGATTTTGTTTTAAAAAGTCAAGCATGAAAATCTGTTTTAGTAGACCCAAAATCAAGACTTTGAAAAAAGACTTAATAGGTCCCCTTTAATTAGATCTTATCTGCAAGATCTTACCCTCTTCTTGCTGGAAGTGTGGAGGTTGCTATTGGGTGGTAGATCACAACTCTTTCCTGTGGCGAAGCCCAAGTGCCATGTAAAGATAGGGAAGGCTATGTACCATGTCTTTGGACAGTTTGAAGGATATGGATGTGATGTGTGCTATTGGCTGCTCTATAATAAGATTGCTGTGATCTGTGGGGAGGAGAATTTACTGGAGCACAACTCCCCCTAGGGCATCTTCATAGAAATCTGCTTTTCCACCAGCTTTTGGTGCATCTCAGCCAAGCTGCTTGGTTCCTATTGTTAATGAGCCGCTCTTTCACTCTCTTTCCCCCCAGCCTGAGCCACCGTGTGCCAAAAGGGGCTAGAAAATCTCAAGCTGCAGCTGATGGCAGAACAGGAGAGGCAGAACATGAGAGATGAACACTCAGCCTTTCTCGCTCTGCAGGCATTAACATGGCCATTTCATCCAAGCCTTTTCCAGCTGAGAACTTAACATGACCTGGTCCACAGGCTCCTTCCTTACGGTTTAAAAATAGTCGCATGGATGTGTGCTTCAAAGCTTTTAAACTGGTTTAGTACGTCTGGAGAAATGCTTCTTTATGTGTGTTTCCCAAATGCTTTTGTACACCACTGAGCATGCGCACTCTGTTAAAGTGACTCATGATTGGTTGACATGACTATCTTGAACCAGCCTGAGACTATTTTCAGAATGGATTACTTAGGCCGCATGTCCACCAAAGTGTTTTAGCCAGCCGAAAATGCTAGACACGCTAGCTGGAGGCGCTTGAGAGCGTTCTGGCAGAGCAATGCTTTTCTTGCTATGATACGGAATATCCGCGGTAGTGTCACTAGTATCTCATTTCACTGTTTCTGTATTGTTTCTATATAAAAATGTTGATACAATGTAAAGTATTTTGTCTGGCTCTTGGTTTAAATTATTTTGTTCCATTTTTATGCTTGTTGTCATCTGTTGATGTTTTACAAGCAGAATGTGGCGGTTGGTCGGTGTTGTATTTGTCCCGCCCCTCCTCCACTGTGATTGGACAGCTGGGTAAAGCAGCACTTTATTTTAAAACCTTTGTAAATTACATATCATTCTCTTAATCTTAACTTCGAGGCAGCGAATGCCAGATCTCTATGAATTTACTGTTTCAAAGACGGATTTCCACGACACCGCGAGGCCATGCGGATTAGGATTTATCTGATCTTATCGTTTCCTTTGAAGAACAACCTGATCATTTGTAGTGTGTCCCATATTAAAGCTGCTGCCTGCAGAATTCACCTGCTTCCATCAGAACCCAGTTTTGCTGGCCTGCATTTTAACCCATTTAATACCAAGATAGACACTTTTGCTGAATAAACAGCCAAAAAAGTCTCTTTGATGGTCTTAAAATATCAGATGGTACGACGTCATCCCATATTAAGAGGAGAAAATGAAATGTTCCACTTGCATAGTTCAGATAATTAACAGTATTTTGATTTTAATTAAGGTAAAGTGTTTTAATGAGACCAGACTCTATATTTTTAGATTTCGAATTTGATATATATTTTTGGTAATTATAGTGATAATACTTGAGATATAAAAGATACATTTAGCTATGACGTTGAGTACATCCTGTCAAAGTAGTAATTTATGCTTTTTATGAAGCTTTACAGCTTTACAGTCATTTTTTCCTTTTTCCAGTCCAACATCCATGACCATTATGGTATGATTCTTTTCTTTTTTAAGATATGGCACTTTGAATATGTTTGAAATGTCATGCAACATTCTTCTTCTTTTTTTTAAAGAAAATAGTATGCTGTATGTATGTATATTTTAAATACCCAGTTGTCAAGATTTCTACTAGATTTGTCAAATACTGAATGCAATGGTTTAACCTTCTATTTCTAGTGTGACAAATGAACCAGTAGCGATATGAACCGCCTCCTTAACTATTATTTGATTAGTCTGCCAAAAGTGAAGACATTTACCCCAAAACTGAATTAAAAATGTGAAATAAATGTATTTAAAACATTCACTCTCTCTGTCTTTATAAAGCAGTACACAGTGTGCTCAATTCTGATCATTGCCCAAAGCAAAGATATTTGATGATATGTCTCACATTATCAGGATTATTCAAGCATAAGGGTGTTGCATATGGCTGAGGTATAGAGTTGTCTGGTTGTCATCTGGCTGTTCGGGCATTATTTCTGCAATCAGAATGCATGCTGGGAATTAATTAGCTTGGCCTTCATTTAGCTGCCTCCCTGTGTTACTGTAGAGAAGTTCAAACGCAAATGGTGTTAAAGTATAGTAGCATCGCTGTGGGACGTCCACTCTCTGCATTTTATCACTTGATGAGCGGAAAATGTATCGTGATGGGAAACGCTGGGAGGCTGTGATGGTTTAGAATGGAGGAAATTGGGGTTTTAGCACAGATTAGCACAGATTCCATATGCCCACAAATCAGTATTTGAGACAAAATTTGACCGTGTTCGTTCATTTGGCTAGAGGAGAACTTGGTTTTTCATTTAGCGCATCTCCTTCCATGTGCTTCTCATCCGTGTTGGGCTTGTGCACGCATGCCTCTTTGATGCAGCATACAGCGGTGTTGTGCACTTTAACCAGTTGATAGGAAAAGTATTTTTAAAATGCATTAAAAATAATTCATAATAATTAGTCACGGAATTTTGAAGTGCCCACGATAACAATTTTGTGCATGTTCATTATCGTATACCGGCACATGTCTAATTGGATGAGAACAAAACTTGAAGTGGATTGAGCTGGATGATGACTCCACTGTTTTCTGCAGAGCTGCTTTATAGCTGAATCGACATCGTTTCATAATTGATGAATTCTGCAACATCAACAGTGTTACTGAACTGAATCAACATTGAACTAAACTGAGCTGAATAACGACATTATTGTCGTCTGTAGAGCTGCTTTTATAGCTGAATCGAACTCATTTCATAATTGATGAACTTTACAGTTATTGAACTGAACTGATTGAGCTGAATAATGACACTATGGTCTTTGTAGAGCTTTGTGTTGAATTTGTCTCATATTTGGTGAAATTTATGTTATTTTCCTGTTTATTACTGTGAAGCTGCTTTAAAGGATTAGTTCACTTCAGAATTAAAATTCCCTTAGAATTTACTCACCTCCATGTCATCCAAGATGTTTATGTCTTTCTTTCTTCAGTCGAAAAGAAATTATGGTTTTTGAGGAACACATCCAGGATTTTTCTCCATATAATGGACTTCACTGGGGTACAAGGGGTTGAAGGTCCAAATTGCAGTTTCAGTGCAGCTTCAAAGGACTCTACACGATCTCAGATGAGGAATAAGTGTCTTGTCTAGTGAAACGATCAGTCATTTTCTAAAAAAAATTATATATTTTTTTAACAACAAATGCTCGTCTTACACTGCTCTGCGATACGCCACGCGTTACGTAATATCATTGGAAAGGTCACGCGTGATGTAGGCGGAAGTACCGATCCAGTGTATACAAAGTGAACGTGCAAAGACTAAGTCAAACGCCACAGAATTCGCTAGACAAACAATTAATAATTAACAATGAACACCATTTCACTAGATAAGACCCTTATTCCTCATCTGGGATCGTGTAGAGGTGCACTGAAACTGCAATTTGGACCTTCAACCCCTTGTACCCCAGTGAAGTCCACTATATGGAGAAAAATCCTGGAATGTTTTCCTCAAAAACCTTAATTTCTTTTTGACCGAAGAAAGAAAGACAAACATCTTGGATGACATGGGGGTGAGTAAATTATCAGGAAATTTTAATTTAGAAGTGAACTAATCCTTTAAATAAAAAAATGTAACTTGACTTAAAAGAAAAAATGCTTCAACCTCAATAAATTCAGAAGCACGGCCTTCTTCATCTCCAGCAATCGCTAATAGTCCATTCCCTCCCTTGCGTTATTGAGATGATTTCCTATTCAGTGTGAAAAGTGGCCGCTTAGCTGTTAAACCATTGTCCAATTCCAGGAATTTATCTGAGAATATAACAGTGATTGTCTCCATGGAGCCTCTGGCCTCTAGCCTGAATCATCTCCTCTGTACTCTGGATGAAAGCCGTGCCGCTGCGCCCGTGCGTGTGAGCGCAGTGGATCAGTCGCATGATATCCCTGATGCCCCTCGCTAAAACCCCCAGTCTACCTCTGCATCCTGCAGTAAAGCCAACTAAAGCCCTTCCGTTCTATAACTTCTCCCTGGCATCGGGCCTTAACGCTTCCTCCTCTCTCTCTTTGTCTCTCTCTCTCCACAGTATTGCTGAGTGTGCTTCAGGCAAATGGCCAGACGGAGATGAAGAGGGTGGTCGGAGACAATGCCACACTGCCTTGCCACCATCAACTGTGGCAAGCCGACATCTCCCTGCTGGACATTGAATGGATGCTGCATAAATCCAGCTCCCGGCAGACAGTGGTGAGTGTGTGCGTCTGATCTCCCGCCACTGCGACATTGCGCTGCTGATGCTGGCCTTCGCTGTTCGCCACGGTGCCTGATCTGCAGTGCAGTGCTTTTTTGCTGCGATGATGGGAAGGGTTGTCTTTCTGTAAACTGCACCATCAACTGGTGCTGCAATCAGAACTGTAAAAACTGCTCGCTTTTAATATGTCACTGGTTTGCCTCGTATCACCCCCAACAATTACTTTTATGACCTAATGATGTGGAATTGGCCCGAGGACAAGTTTTACATTTTAATCTGGCCATGGCTCTAGCTGCTCCCTGAGGTCCTTCCTGACACAATATATCTGACAAGAAGGGGCCAAACCTTTTGCCGATTGAACTTCCTGCCAGTGACGAATCATTTCAGAGCTATTTTTCTAAATGGCATGTAGCCCTTTAAAGGGATAGATCACCCAAAAATGAAAATTTTGTCATCATTTAATCACCTTCATGTTGTTCCAAAGTTTCTTCTGTTGAACACAAAAGAATATATTTTAAAGAATGTTGACGGTAGCCATTGACTTAAATAGTCCATGTGACTACAGTGGTTCAACCTTAACGTTATGGAATGACGTGAATACTTTTTGTGTGCAAAAACAAAGCAAAAATCACGTCAGACGTGACGTCGCTGCCTATGTGTGGTTCAGAAACCCACGGATTTCATCAAAAATAACTTAATTTGTGTTCTGAAGATGAACGAAGGTCTTACTGGTTTAGAACAACATGAGGGCGAGTACAGAAATTTCATTTTTGGGTGAACTAACCCTTTAATCCAACCCAATACCTAAACTTAACAACTACCTTACTAAGTATTAATAAGCAGTAATTTGGAGTTTATTGAGGCAAAAGTCGTAGTCAATAGATAATAGTGAGAATTAGACCCTGATCTAAAGTGTGACCATTTTATCAGTGAAAAGTGCAGCAGAATAGCTTTAGCACTCCTTCACAAAATGAAGTTGAGTATCAGGGACACCGAAAGACAAATATAACCAAGTGAACAAAGGCCTGATTCACAGTGACATCAGAGTTTAGCAGACTCCTACTGCAGGCGTGACTCAACCCTCACTGGATTTCGCCTGTAGCTCATAGAGTTTCAAAAGCTTAATCAAAGCAGTGTTTATTAATTCGCTGAATGTTTCCTCTCTCACTAGTTGATCACGTACTTTGGGGGTCGGATCTACGCCCCCAACGAGAGCGAAGATGGGCGGCTGTCCCTAGCGGGCGACTATCTGAAGGGTGATGCTTCGCTCATGATCAGTGACCTCTCGCTCACCGACTCCGGAGAATACATCTGCAAGGTCAAGAACGGCGGGAAGTACTACTGGAACACAGTCAAACTCATCGTGCTCTGTGAGTCTTTGGCCCTGCGGCTTGGCTTTAATTAACTCCCCTTGTAGGCCTGGGGAACGATAAAGACATGACAGATGCTTATGTCATGGAGTAAGGGGTACAAAAATAGCACCAGGATGTTGTCACTGGGCATAGTGCGCCAGTTGTGCCTCAATCTTGGCGTGAAATGACATTCGGCGACTGTGTGACTATAAGAACGACACGTTATGCATGACAGCATGGAAGAAAAAAACATGTACATATCTACATAATTTATAGGACACACTATTGTTGAACTTCCAATACACATAAATCAGTCTTAGTTACTCATTCAACATGTATTATTATGAGGACGTGTTGAATAAACACTTCTTCCTGCATAGAAACATTATATGTCTGTTTTCCCCCAATGTTTCTTTCTATACTCCCTCATTCCATTTTAACTGCTTCGCCAGCTGTATGAAGACATTTAAGAGCGCCACAAATTTACACATGCATTTGTACAAATGATCCGTAGCTTTCAAACGACACGTTCGATTCCGAGGGGCAAACATTAGCATTTGTCTTGTTCAACACAAAGATAATGGCTTGGCAAAGGATGCAACTGCAGCTTACTCTATGCGCAGTAAGTGATCCTGACAGAGTCTGGAGATGGAGGGGACCTGCATCCCACTCAGCGGCTGTAATTGCATCCCCCCCCGCGAGTGCCGGGGCAGAATTGTCCTGGCTCAGCAGATAGAGGCGGCAGGAGCAGATGCTGATGGCCGGGTGGGCAGGGGTGGGCAGGGGCGGGCAGGAGCGGGGGGTCGAGGACCGAATGGTGAACGGGTTGTTTTACAGATTCATGTTATAGAGCTCGCTGGCATCACGCTGAGTTTTAAAAGGTTCATGATGTGAGGAAAAACAGATCTAAATGGGAAATGATGCAAAAAGGGTAAAAGTGCATGTGTGAGTGTACAGATCTGGTTTTACTTACATACATTAAACTGCTCGTCCCAAAATTAGTTTTACTGTTTTTAATATTTAAACTTTTTAAAAGTGTTTCAGCTTTTTAGCACAAGATTTGTTATACATATTATATTATGATATTATGATTTTTTAAATTATTTATTAATTAATCAACTGAATTACAAAGCAAATAATCAACTGAAGATGTCTAGATGGAATATCTTTTATTTGTAAAATATTTATTTAACTCGATTATCCAAAGATATGCATTACTACCTGGTTATTTAATATATAAGCCAATGATTTGTTGAATTTTCAGCTAAAACACATATATTATGATATTAAATTCAGAGGATTTTCTGAAAAGAAAAAAAATGCATCACTATGTGGTTATTTAAAGGGACAGTTCACCCAAAGATGAAAATTCTGTCATCATTTACTCACTCTCATGTTGTTCCAAACCCACAAGACAAGATATTATAAATGAAATCTGAGTGGTTTAGTCCAAATTTTCTGAAGAGACTCAATCACTTTATATGATGAACAGATTTAATTTAGGCTTTTATTCACATATAAACATTGATCAGAGAACATAAACAGAAGCTTAACCAAACTGAACTCAAACGTGCTGCGCAACACACAAGAATGAACCTCATTGGTTCTCGTACTGTACGTCAAACCACCAGCAAACCACAACTGTGTGAGTTGATCGATGTTTATATGTGAATAAAAGCCTAAATTCAATATGTTCAGCATATAAAGCAATCGTGTCTCTTCTGAATATTTTGACTAAACCACTCAATTCTTATGGATTACTTTTGCGATCTTTTTATGAACTTTTTGAAGCGTCAAAGTGTCAGTTGCGTAGCGTTCCATGGAGGAACAGAAATCTCTCAGATTTCATTAAAAAAGATCTTCATTTGTGTTGCAAAAGAGAGAACGAAAGTCTTACGGGTTTGGAACAACATGAGGTGTTAGTAATTAATGACAGAATTTTCATTTTTGGTGAACTAACCCAATAACATATAGGGGCATTTTTTGTAAAATTTCTAGCTAAAATACCTGTATTGTGATATAAAATTCATTGGATTATCAAAAACTGTTATATATTAACAAATTCTTTGCTAAAATACCTATATAACAATATAAGATAACTCATACCATGATGTAATGTTTACCTTACCATGTGTGTTTTGTCTGTTTTGCAACATGCAGTGAAGCCGTCCAAGCCACGCTGTTGGATGGAGGGTCGTCTGCTAGAAGGAAGTGATGTCAGACTGAGCTGCAAGTCCACAGATGGTTCTGACCCGATCAGCTACAAATGGGAGAGAGTCTTGGACAAGGGGAAATATGTTGGCAAGCTCCCACCTCTGGCCCTCATAGGTGAGCTCTTTGAAAAATAATAGCATTTTATTGTTTATGTCTTTAAAGATGAAGTATGGAGTTTCTGCAACACTAGTGGCACCTAGCAGAATTACAAAAATACAGCACATTTTGCAAAAGCCCCTGCCACCCCCAACTCAAATATCACAAATACAGCTCATAAGGTTGCTTGTGAAGGCATGTCTCAACTGGTAAAAGTAGGCTACTTTCAATAATAGGTCCAACATATTAGGACTACTTTTAGCTGTGTTGCTATGTGTCATGAGTAACTGGTCCTTCTCGAGTGGGATTCGAACTGGCGTCTCTGGCATGGGAGGCAGGAGCGCTAACAAGGACTGCAGTCTCTAGCACGCATCTTAAGGCCAGGGGAGTGAGGTTTACATGCACAGCTATTACTAGCCCCCCTATACCTCATTCCCATCCGGGTCACAGAATCAAATGTAACTGGTCCTACTCGACCCGCTTCTAGCAGGATTCGAACCGGTGTCTCTGGCACGGGAGGCGGGCACGCTAACAAGGATGTTAAAGACCGCAGTCTCTAGCATCAGTCGCTATCGCACATCTTGAGGCCAGGGGAGAGAGGTTTACATGCACAGCTCTTATTAGCTTGCCTTCACTACACATAATGTTGTATTGTAGCGTGTTGTATCACAATGCCCTGATAGTGTTCATGACCTGTTTAATCTTTGAAGACTCCTGTACCCAAAGCTGAATGTCTTTTCCACTATAACATGTCAGTCATGGTGGTCCCACAGTGGCTAAACACCCTCTGGCTCCGCCTGCTACAGTATCCACGCCCCAAACTCTTGCTATAGGTTGAACTGGAAAGAGACTGACAGATCTGAGCAGACTGCTCCCAGTGTTTAGATGGTACCTGGGGGCCTCAGTGTTTACACTTTTGGGTGAGATACAGTGCCCTCCACAATTATTGGCACCCTTAGTAATTATGAGCAAAAGCAGCTGTGAAAATAAATCTGCATTGTTTATCCTTTTGATCTTTCATTCGAAAAATTCACAAAATTATAACCTTTTATTTAAGGAAAATAATTGAAAGTGGGGGGAAACTCACATTATGAAATAAATGTTTTTCTCCAAAACACGTTGGCCACAATTATTGGCACCCTTTTATTCAAAACTTTTTGCAACCTCCTTTTGCCAAGATAACAGCTCTGAGTCTTCACCTATAATGCCTGATGAGTTTGGAGAACACCTGACAAGAGATCAGAGACCATTCCTTCATGCAGAATCTCTCCAGATCCTTCAGATTCCAGCTCCATGATGGTGCTTCTTCTCTTCAGTTCACTCCACTCATTTTCTTTAGGGTTCAGGTCAGGGGACTGAGATGGCCTTGGCAGAATCTGCTCAGTGACCCATTTTTGTGTTGGTTTTGATGTTTGTTTTGGATCATTGTCCTGATGGAAGATCCAACCATGGCCCATTATTGGATTTCTAGCAGAAGCGGTCAGGTTTTGATTTTTTATCTGTTGGTATTTGATAGGATCCATGATACCATGAATCTGAGCAAGATGTCCAGGATCTCCAGCAGAAAAATAGACCCACAACATTAAAGATCCAGCAGTATATTTAACCGTGGGCATGGGGTACTTTTTACCCCTGTGTGCACCAAACCCATCTGGTGGGTTTGCTGCCAAAAAGCTCCTTTTTTAGTTTGAATGATTAAGGAAATAAGGAATGTGTTTCCTCATGTTTGTACTCCTGTGGAACAGGAAGTCATGGCTGGACAATTTCATGTTCATGATCACCCTGGTGTGCTAAAAAATGTAAATATGAATGGGAATATACTTCAGAGATATTTTACTCATAAGAATTTCTAGGGGTGCCAATAATTGTGGCCAACATGTATCGGAGAAAACATTTATTTCATAATGTGAGTTTCCCCCCACTTTCAACTGTTTTCCTTCAATGAAAGGTTAGAATTTTGTGAATTTTTTGAATGAAAGATCAAAAGGATAAACAATGCAGATTTATTTTCACAGCCGCCTTTGCTCATAATTACTAAGGGTGCCAATAATTGTGGAGGGCACTGTAAACCTATGAATGGCATACTAATAGTAAACAATAGAACAATAAACTGGGTTAAAAGAATGTATTTTTTTCCAGATTGGGTGGAGAGAGGGGGGCAGGATTGGCAAAGGACCTTGAGACAGGAAACGAACTCGGGAACTCATTTGCGTCATATGTCGGCACACTAACCACTAGGCTATCGACGCCGACACAAGAATGTATTTTAAAATAAAATATTCTTACATACTTCATCTTTGAGCAAAATGAAACTTTAATAGTGATAATTATTACTAATAATTATGGAGAGAATCTGCCATTTTTAGAGAATGTGATGTAGGTGAAGATGATCTTCTGACTGTAACCTGTTGCTCAGGTTTTTAAACGCTAAACTGACTCGCTCTGCTCCGACCCCTTCAATACTGCTTTTGCGAGAAGAAAGAAAATGCAGCGTTAAGTTTATCTTCCAAGCGTGGCGAGTAAATCATGTGGACACCTCCTCTCTGGAGGAGCAGAAAATAGATGAAGACACTACAGGGCCAATTTAACACCGCAAGCATTCTCAAATTAAATTTACATCAATTCCATCAGCACTTTTTACCCCACATGCTTCACTACCTCCTCAATTAGCCCCTCTTATGAGATCGGATAGGAGATGTGACGTATGTGTAATGTAATGCGTTCTCTACCCTTCATCAGCCTTTATGGAGAATTGTGCAGAGCATGCTCTGTTCATTCAACTGAACACTTTCAGTGGTTGTTTCATGTCAGAAATGAGGTTTCAATGAAATCAACACTAACCAGAGATTACAAGTGTTTAGGTTTAGTACTTGAAGCTCGAAGTGTGACACCGTGTCCTAATCCGGCCCAGTGTGATAAAGCGACAAGTAATAAGTCTTGTCTATGTCCTAATCAGCCATATAAAGCAACATTTTGTTTAATGCTTGGTTTTTATCTGTTGTGTCACTCACAGTGTGATAGTGATGCTTGAGTCATGACACAATCACAGCTAATTAGAACATATTTGATATTTCATATACAGCTACACTACCGTTCAAATGTTTCGAGTCAGTAGGATTTTTTTTTTTTTTTTAAATAAATTAATACTTTTATTCAGCAAGGATACATTAAATTGATCAAAAAGGTTTTTACATTGTTAAAAAAATCTAATATTTCAAACAATTGCTGTTGTTTTGATATTTCTATTGATCAAAGAATCCTGAACAAAAAAATGTGTCATGAGCTGTGTTCGAAATCGAACTCTGCCACTGAAACTAGCATGTATATAATTTAATAATCAGTTAAAAAATAATTTATACCTGTATGATATTATGCTGTGGCCACATTGGACCAGCGGTTTGGAAAAATAGTTGCGGTCGCCATCTTCTGGCAAGACGTGGGAATTCATTCTGCGCAACCCTCACAATGCATTATGGTTATTCTCTAGCCATTGAGTGTACACTCATTATTGTGGTGCATTATGGGATTGAAAGAGTGCACTCGATGGTTTTGGACACCACTACAAATGGCTGTTCCCTCAAATAATGTTTATTTAAGGGTAAAGGGGGCGATTTCAGACACAGCCATGGTTTTAAAAAAAATATTAAGCAGCACACCTGTTTTCAACATTGATAATAATAAGAAATGTTTCTTGAGCAATGTGACGTGGCTTCTTTAGTAACAACGAGGGAGCATTGGATCCCAATGCAGTAGACACATTTATTTAAACAAAACAACAAAAGTAAATCCAGACAGAAAACAGGATATTCCAGACATGGGAGAAACAAAACTAAAACAAATGTGCACATAACATCCATTAAGGACAACACCAGACAAAGAACAAGAGACACACTGGGTATAAATACACAAGATAACAAGACTGGCAAAAGAAACAGGTGTGTGTAATGAGTTGCTGTTATGGTGACTAACAAGGGTAACTTTGGAAACAAACGAGAGCGAATGGAAACAAAGGAAACAGGAACTAATCGCAGGAAGTAAAACAGCAGAAACACTAGGAAGAACAATACACTTTAAAATAAGAATCCTTAAACACAAGACAGGGGAACACGAGACAGGAATCGAAACAGTAACAAGCACCAAATCAGCATATTAGAATAATTTCTAAAGGATCATGTGACCCTGAAGACTGGAGTAATGGAGAAAATTAAGCTTTGCATGACATGAATAAATTACATTTTAAAAATTATATTAAAATAGAAAAGTGCATCAAATAAATGCAGCCTTGGTGACCCTAAGTGCGGGGCTACCCAGCAGCCAACAAATGAATGTGAGATTATTGTGGAAGAAATAAGATTTATTGCTTATGTCATGTGTCTGGTTGGTTGGATGCAGTGCAATACTGTGTAAACTATTAACATATCAAAGTAACTTTGTGTTTTTGTCTAAAGATCTGAAGAACCCTGAGATTGTTACGCTGAAAAATCTGACGAGGGAAAGTGCGGGTGTCTATAAATGCACCGCCAGCAATGATGTCGGAGAAGAAAACTGCACTTTAGAGGTCAAAGTTCACTGTAAGTATCTGTGTGTGTATGGATACATTAAGAATGGCATATTAGCATACATCTTACTGCATACTGTGCCAACTTCCTACTGTTTTCTAAAAATAGTGCATAGTATGCATTGATAAATGCTTTAAACAGTAGTATGCTACACTGTTAGCACATTACCTCACCGTGCTTCATGTTTAATTTAGCGAGTGACATCCAGTTATCCATTACCTTGAAAATAAATATGAAAATTGCATTTTTAAGCTAATTTGTCAAAACAATGTTAACTTTTGGCTGTCTGTTAAAAAAAAAAAGCCAAGAAGGAGATGTCACCAATTTTCTACTGCTTTGTTTGTCAAACTGAAAATTTGCATATTATGAACAGTATACATGCTGCATGACACAATGTAGTATGAGTTGTATTTTGTAGTTATTTTGAACTTGACCAGTGTTTCTGTTTGATAGATACAAAGGTTTATGCAAACCATAAATTCCTATTCCTAGCCCTTTTTTTTGTTTTGCTTTGCTGTTTTCTTCTTGCTTCCAACACATAATTGAATTACTGTCAGCACAAGTCATTGCTGTATCGCAACCCACAGTATTTTTGTGAAAATGGCGGTGAGATCCTGACCAATTCTGCTATGCAGTGCGATCTTTCAGCACTATTTAACATCCAAATAAAGAAATTGTCCTTTTTTTTTAACACAGTGTTCATTGGTTTAATTCCTTCCTCCAAACCTTTCTCAAACCGCTCTGCTGCATAATTAAATATCAGATGATGGAATTAGAAGAAATAATTAATTATGAGGTGGAAAGAAAAAAATGTATTCATGCAAAAAATGGCATATTATTAAAGTAAGGAGCGTAGTGAGTGTGGTAGGTTGATTAATGCTGTGCTGTTTGCTGGAGTATTCTCATGGTGAGTTACAATCCTTCAGGTATCTGCAATGCAGAGGGGGCTGCTTGTTACGGGCTGTTTGTTGGTCTATTCTGAGCATGAAAACTTTGTTTTATGTGTCTTTTAAAAGAATGTAGAGGGTTTTCCTTATTGCAGTAGTGTGTAGTGAGTGTTTAAACAGTTTTATGCCCTTCTGGGCTGTATGTGTGTGAATAGAATAGAATAGAATAGAATAGAATGTTGTGGGTGGTTGCTAGGATGTTTCTTTGCAATTGCTAAGGTGTTTTAAGTGTTTTTAATATGTTGCTGTGTGTTTGCTAAGGTGTTGCTAGGTGATTGACAGGGTTTTCTGGGTAGTTGTCAAAAGTCAAAAGACCCATCCTTAAAGGTGCGGTAAGTAGATTTTGAACAAACCCACCTCTCTGTTCATTGCTCCGCCTCCAAAAGTCACACTCCAATCCTAACCACCCTGCTCTGAGTCGGTCTCGAACTCAGGCCCGATCGCTGCTGGCATGCAAGGCGAATGCACTAACAATTACGCTAAACACCCCACTCTCTAGCAGTTGTCAGTGCGCAGTGGTTTACCTACACAACTCTCACTATCTGGCCACTGTTACACACGGAATGCGAGTGGATGTCTGTTTATCACATCTGACACGCAACAAAATTCTTCATGAAAAATAAAGTGCAGTTGATGAACGAATGACAAGAAAGCACAAAAAAACGAGTGTACAGTACACAAGAGTAAATACAAAGCATTCTTTGTTAGTCGCAAACTTCCCACTTAGCTCTCTCCAGCGCTGGAAAGCTTTTTTAAGGGGGTGGTTCAATGCGATTTCACTTTTTTAACTTTAATTAGTGTGTAATGTTGCTGCTTGAGCATAAACAGTATCTGCAAAGTTACAGCGCTGAAAGTTCAATGCAAACGGAGAGATTATCTTTTAAAGTTATGGCAGTTTAATGCCTACAAAAACGACAGGTTTGGACTACAACGAGCTTCTTCCCGGGTTGGTGACATCATAAACCCTGCAAAACACGTCCCCAGGAACACGCAACAAAGGCCACGTCAACGCAGCATAACGGAATCGGAAGAGTTGTGTACACCGGACGCGAGCGGCGCGACGCGTCAAAAGATAATAGAACCCATTATAATCAGTGATATTTTCTACTCTGGATGCGCCGTGGAAGACAGCTTCCAGAATCTACATGAGTTCAATGCTGGATTTGCACCAAGGCTATTACTGAAAGAAACAGTTCCCACTTTAAAAGCAGAAGCTGCTGTTTATTGGCTTCAAACTGTAAGTACGTTTTATTGTTTGTACATGTCTTTTAAACGTATAACGTTAGTTCTGTTGCTATTTTTTGGTTGCATCAAGGATGTAAACAAAGACCAACACGTTTTTGCTTCGCTAGCCAGTTAGCTAAATTCTACAAACACCAACAAACTTATATGTTCATAGACAAACAGTTGTTCGTGCTATAAATTAAACGCTACCTTTACAATGAAATACCATTCATAAACATCCTTTAAAAGCCGTGATTGCAGAGGTCTGCTTTACCCTCTTCATCTGGGTCTGATTCGGGCTCAATTTGATACAGCAATATAGACGCCATTATTTACATTTTCACTGAAGCCCACGTAACCGGTAACAACTAAAATGGTAAGGGGCGTGGGGTTTCCGGACGCTTCAGCGAATCACGATGGCTCTGGATACACTGGGCCAGCTAACCAATCTGAGCACATTGTGTATTTCGGAGGGAGTGGCTTCATAGAAGCAGGAAGTCAAATGAGCCGTTCGAATGACAATGGATACAGAGGTGTAGAATAAAGGAAAAATATATGAAAAATACGACTTTTTAAAAAAAACAAAGCATTAAGACATGTTAAACTGCGGCCCAAAAACACAATCAAGCCTAGAAAAAAACCACTGAACCACCCCTTTAATATAAACGTGGGTCCTAAAGTGCTTGCCCAGTCATAAACCTTCATTCCAGTGATATTCTTTTGAGCTCTTTTGTATTGTGTCCCTATCTCATTCTGCAGTTTTTTTTTTCTTTCTTATTTTCAAATCTCCCTCTTGCTCGCTCTCTCTCTTTTACCATCATACGCCCCCTTAATGCTGATTGGTTACGTGTTTGTTGTTGATGTCGGCCCGGCTAACTTCCAAACAGTGTATTTGAAATTCTGCTGAGTCCACCTGTAGTTTCTGTAGTATTTTTGGTCCTGGCTCAGGTTGCCTCAAGGCTCAGGTTGTTCCATTTATCTAGTCTTATTGATTTTATTTTTTACAATTATTATTTAATTTTGCCTTTTTTATTCACATAGTTGGCTCCGGACAAATGATGCGCCAATGTTTAATTCTTAGTTGTTGTTTTTTTTTTCCATTTCATAATTGATGAACACTGCAGCATAGACACTTTGATTGAACCGAATTGAATCAATACTGAACTGACTTGAGCTGAATAACGACACTTTTTCCTTCTGTAGAGTTGCTTATAGCTGAATTAAGTTCATTTCATGAATTGATGAACTTTAAACTATTATTGAACTAAACTGAATCAACACCGAACTGCCTTATCTTTGCGGTTTATCTAAGCTGCTTTAGTTGAACTGAGTTGGCTTCACTTTGCAACATTCACAGTGTTATTAAACTTAATTGAATCAACACTGAAGTAAATTAAGCTGAATAATGACACTTGTCTTTTTTAGAGCTGCTTTACAGCTGAAATGGTATTTGTTTCATATTGAAGAACTTTGCAAAATGAATACTGTTATTTTCTTGTTTATCACTATGAACGATCTGTATTGTTAAAGCACTACATTTCTGTCACAACAACTCTAGGAGTGTTTGGCATGGTAATGTATATAACAATGTTGATATGTTTGGTCTTGGTGAAATAGATCTGCTACGCTGCTGCTGCTTCTGTTGGTTATTGCTGCTGCTGTACAATATGGCTTACATGAATTACACATAGCAGATCTATACAGGTGGAGCTGGGGAAGATGGAGGGTTTCTGAAGCACGCTGCACTGCTAAAGCAAATGCTGACCAGTATTTGAAGGTTGAGCAGCAAGCTCATTGGCTACTGATAGAGCAGGAACCAGTCAGCTGTCCCCACAGAGAATGATGTGATTGCCAGCAGATTGAGTTAAGGACCTATCAGCCTGTGCCATCTAGAGTTTCACGACAGAACTTTGTATAAATAAATGTGACTTGACTTGACTTGACAATAATAGCAGTGAAGCTTACCTTAGCATACACCATAACGTATTATAAAATGGAAACAGCTGTGATGTGTCTACTCCTTTGCAGATGTCCGTGGAATGGGCGTGGTGGCTGGTGCCGTGGTGGGCGTGTCCTTCGGCGTTCTCCTCATCATCCTCATCGTCTGGCTTGTTTTTCGCAAGAAAGAGAAGAAGAAATACGAGGAGGAGGAAGCGCCCAATGAAATAAGGTAAAAGAAAATCTTTATACAGCACATAGAAAGTAATTGCAAATTACAGCCTGACATCATTTATAATGTCTAGCAGCTCTATTTCTCTTTGTTGACTTGCATTCATGTCTAGACTAATTTGAGGGTGTCAGGATGAATTATGCAGGTTTGGAGGATGAGTGAGCATTAACTATGCAAACGACAGCGAGATACACACATACTCTTGTTGAGGTTAAAGAGATACATATGGTTCCAGTGTAGCAGAAGTCACTTTCCCTAGATTTGTTAGCTAGTAGCCTGAAGGGTTTAAAGGTATTTGAGTGTCTTTATGCTTTAGTAAATTTATCAAAACATTTTATAAAATGTAAAGTGCATTTAGGCCCTAAACATACTCTTATGCGTGTTTGTGAATGTAAATGCTTCTAGCTATGCAAACTCTGTTGACATTTTAGTAGATATAGCACAAACTTTTTTAAAAAAGCATTTAGGATTGAAATGCACTCACTGTGAGTTGTTGAACAGAAATGCTTCTAGCTAGTTGCTAAACTCATATGACAAAAAATATATTTTCAGATATATTTTTAAATTTATATACAAAAAGTAGCCAAAAATATATTGTTAAAATAGATTTTTCATATTCATTTACATAAATATATTTTAGTGAACAGAATAGTTCACCCAAAGTGAAAATTCTGTCATCATTTACTCACTCTCATACATTTAAGAATGCTGGTAACCAAAGAGTTTTGGTTCTCATTGACTTCCAGTGTGGACAAAAAAATATAATGGAAGTCAATGGGAACAGAAACTGTTGGGTTACCAACATTCTTGAACTTGAAAAAAAAAAACAAGAAAAAAAAACAACCTTGATTTCATGACATTGTTTTCTGAAATGAGTTACTTTGCACAGTTTATTTGCAAACACAAGTTTGCATTGCATTCTTAGCATTCCCACAAATGGATGTTATAGCGGGAACTTAGTTGTTTCAGGGCAGCTACTGTCCTGGAGTAGCAACAGTTTGAAAAATAATCTTTCTGAGGGAGTTGACATGTTTATAGCTAGCTGTCTGAATAATAACACTTCCAGTTTGGCACAGACATTTGCACACGCTAAAGGGCTTTTCACACTTGAAAACATTAACCCTGGGTCATTCTAAACCCCGGGTAAACAGAATCCTGGGTTATCTTGCTTCACTTTTCACACTGCTCATAATTTACCTAGGGTTAACAATTAATCCTGGGTATTCATTAGCTGACGTTTCACACTGTACATTCCTAAACCATGGGTTAACATTCTTATTTGCATATTTGCAGCATCAGTGTCACTGATTGGATGAACGCAGCACGCGACCCGTTTACGTAGCTCTAGCATTACACATCCTCGTATTGCTGACTGTACTATCGAGTTTATACTCAATGGACATTTCAGACTATAAAGATAAGAATGAAATGTCACATTTTCTGTCAGCATTTGACATTTTTCCTCTCAAATGCTGAATTTACTGTTTATATACAATGTGAGGCATTTCCGTGATTGTCCTAAGTACATGAATATTAGGCACGCGATTGGTTGTCTGTTGCTAAGCGTCTAGCTGTAACATTCTAACACTGCGTCGTTTCACACTGTACAAGTCTGGCACCACAACACCGCAAAAGTGGTGCTAACCCTGCTCTGGAGCACAGTGTGAAAAGCCCTTTTAAGGGTTAGTTCACCCAAAAATGAAAATTCTGTCATTTATCACTCACCCTCATGTCGTTCCACACCCGTAAGACCTTCGTTCATCTTCGGAACACAAATTAAGATATATATATAGATATATATATAAAATCCGATGGCTCAGTGAGGCCTGCATTGACAGCAAGATAATTAACACTTTCAAACACCCAGAAAGCTACTGAAAACATATTTAAAACAGTTCATGTGACTACAGTGTTCATCCTTAATGTTATGAAGCGACAAGAATACTTTTTGTGCACTAAAATAACAACTTAATGCAAAAGTCACGTGAACCATTGAAATTTCGAAACGTTTCGAAACACTTATGATGTAACGAAGCCTCGTTTACTGAAATCACGTGACTTTGGCAGTTTGATTCACGCTCTGAACCTCTGATTCGAAACAAAAGTTTCATAAAGCTTCGAAGCTTCATGAAGCAGTGTTTGGAAATCGCCCATCACTAGATATTGTTGAATAAAGTTTTTTTTTATTTGGGCGCACAAAACGTATTCTCGTCACTTCATAACATTAAGGTTGAACCACTGTAGTCACATGAACTGTTTTAAATACGTCTTAATATGGCATTTGAAAGTGTTAATTATCTTGCTGTCAATGGAGGCCTCACTGAGCCATCGGATTTTATCAAAAATATCTTAATTTGTGTTCCGAAGATGAGGTCTTACGGGTGTGGAATGACATGAGGGTGAGTAATCAATGACAGAATCTTAATTTTTGGGGGGGAACTAACCCTTTAGGATGAAGAATCTCACAGTGTCTCTCTCTTCATGTTTTAGGGAAGATGCAGAAGCTCCCAAAGCCAAACTGGTGAAGCCAAACTCTCTCTCCTCCTCTCGCTCCGGTAGTTCTCGCTCTGGAGCCTCCTCCACTCAATCTATGGTGCACAACAGCGCCCCCCGTGGGCCCAGGCCTCGACTGCCCGTGGTGGCTGCCCTTAAAGAAAGCGGGCAGCCCGAAAACTTTCCTTCAGTACCACCGCCGTACAACCATGTAGTCCCCAAACCTCCGGAGCCCAGCAGTAGCCCGAAACCCAGCCCGGCAAAGCTCAACCCAGGAAACCTGGTGAGGATGGGCGCCACACCGGTGATGATCCCCGCGCAAACCAAGGCATTCCAGACTGTGTAGGAATAAAAAAAAAAACACACATAAACACACACACACACACAAACAGATAAATACACTCACCGCAGCCAGTATCAACTCCCACATCTGGTATCAGGACCATTCCCAAAGGATTTCCCATTCCCTGCGGAAAACCCAGGTGGTCAGGCCGTTTGTTTCAACACAAAATAAATGCTTTTGTTGTTTTTATGTGCACACTGAAGTGGAACGAGACCCCTCGTGGAGTGTATGTATTTTTAAAGGGTAAAAAAGGGGGGTTTGGATGTGAGGGTTGTGCCTTGTTTTGTTATGGTGGTTTGAGCAAACAAAAGAGGCAGATATGAACAGAGATTCAGCTCTACCTTTACCCAGACAGACAACCTGTCTACCTGACCACACACTTCCTGTCCTCGCTGGGTTTGATCTGACAGCTACAGGACTGGAGGAGAAACTCACATAAGCGGACTCTTTCCGGCACCTGCTCGTCCGCCCCTACAAGGATTCACATCTGCCACTCATTTCCTCAGCCAATCAGCATTTGCCAGGCAGCCCAGCAGGTATCACACCTCAACAGCCAATGGCAGGTCACCTGCTGGGCGCAGACTCTACGATTGGCCCAGAACGAGGAGAAATCAACACGCTACGATATAAACAATGACAGTAAATTTGTTTGTTCCTCATTAGAGCTATGAATATTCCATATGAATAGACGTATTCCATATTTAACAGGTATTTATAGGAATTCCATATAAATATATTTCAGTTAAAGTATCTAACAGCATTCGTAACGTGTGTGCACAATCCCTTTAAATCATTCACTCACATTCTTCAGGATAATGCATACAGTATCTTCAGTAATGAGGTTGATCGTCTCAATGGGGAAATGGTTTGGCTCGGCTTTGGCTCCTGGTATTTGCAATTGAAATCAGATGTCTGGTTGGTGCATCCCATTGGATGCAAGCATGATGAGGTTGGGTCAGGCTTATTCAGTGCTGGTTTATTTAGATCTGAAGTGTCTAACCGATTAGGATGAAACCGACAATTAGCCCACACACGATCTGACTGCGTGGAAAGCACTAGTTCTACAGATTTCAAACTTTTTGACTCTAAGGCCCCCAATTATCCAACACAATTTAAAGCTATTTCTGATTGTTTTTAGTGCTGTCAAACGATTAACCGAGATTAATTGCATCCAAAATAAAGGTTTGTTTACATAATATGTGTGTGTACTGTCTATATTTATTATGTATAAACACACATGCATGAATATATTTAACAAAAAAATATTTATATATAAAATATTTATATTTATAAATATATATTATATACATGTAGATACCTCTTAAATATATACATGTATGTGTGTGTATTAATATATACATAATAAATATACATAGTACACACATATATTATGTAAATACACTTATTTTGGATGCAATTAATCATTTGACAACACTAATGTTTTATTAAAATAAACTGGAAGTGTTGATATGTTCAGTTGAATTAATCAACTACGATTCATATTGTGATTCAAGAAGATATAAAATTCTTCAATAAAATATGTTCTTCAACAAAAACAAGTTATTTAGAGGGAAAAATAAAATTTCAGTTTATGTTCTTTGTGTGTGTGTGTGTGTGTTTAGCATTTTAACTAGATTTCATTTTAAATATATTTAAATCATCCTGTGCCTCTTTTGGAAGTTTGCTTAGGCCACTGTTCTACATTACCCTTAATATTTGTGTATTTTTTTAATTAAATATTATGGCTACGTTGCTAATGCTTTCATCTACCAATAAGAATGTAGTGCTTTCTGCTCAGTTTAAGACATTTGGTCATGTTTGAATCGTTTTCTTCAAAAAATCAATTCAGAAAATGTGAAAAAAAAAAAAAGATTGCGAATGAGCTTTGAATGTGTTGTATAGCTGGCTATTTTGTGCTTTTTTTTCCTCTTTTCAACCATTTATTTTTAAGATTAATTTGATTTTTTGCTATTTTAGCAAACTACACAACATTGTAACTGCAGTAGGTTAGAAGCTTTAAATTCTTGGGTGCAGATTTATATATATATATTAATCATTTTTGTATCCTAGTTGTATTCCGGTTACTCTAATGCCATTGCAAATATATTTTCTCTGTTTTTCAGTTGTTTTCCCCTCTTATGTTTAATGTTTGATGAATTCTAATGCTCAGAGAGGCATACCCAGAATCAGCTGCATAAATGCTTTTCGAGGCCCCATTAGTAAACAGCAGAGGGCCATAACATGAATTCCTCCCCTCTTGCTTTTTTACGTCTTCAGAAATGAATTAGATGGACGAACAAGATGTCAGAAAATATTTAAAGTGACAGGTCACCCTTAAGGACAGAACAATGTCTTCTTGCCGGATAACCAGGGAATAACCGTCTCTGCATGGAACAAGACTTAGATGTCAATGCTGCAGAGGTAAAGGAACCAGCGGCTGACCTTATTTATCTAAATCCAATCCTTCACAACTCTTAAGGCCAGTGCAAAAGACAGTGCACCCAGTTCCATTGATTTAGCTTCAACCCACAGCCCGGTCGATTCCCCGGCTTTGAAGTCTCTTTCCGCACGCAGGGAACGCGAGGAAATGAAGTAGGCGATATTAGTCGAAGTAACGTACTTCCTCGCAACCCGCTGTTCCTGTACGGCCGAGTCTGCTGTTGATATGTGCCGAGACGCATGGTTCAGTTGAGTTTGTGTTCGGTCAGTCACGGCTGAACAGTTTGAATGCTGAGCTCTAATGTTAAACACCCTGCATACAATTGCTTGAGAGAATGTGCATCTAAACACTATTGGCAATGGACCTGCATGACAACGATAGCTAGAGAAAGACGAGTATTTTGGCTCAGTGCTAATATCAGTACATTATATACTACGAAGCGCATTATAAAAAGGATTTTTGTTTAAAATGTTACTAATGTAAAAAATACCTTTTGTATTTATACGTCAACTTTCATTACACCGAATAAACATTGAATGAACTCATTCTTGTCGATGACTTTGCACTTGTGCAGCTGTATACAGTAGTTTTGTTTGGTCAGTCTGGTGTTTCGACTGCATGAGTAAGGAAACCATGAGCCATTCCCTCTGTCGCTCAGATTTTTTATTTTTAAGATGGCTATTGTTTGATTGGACAAATGACAAAAGACCTTGTACATATTTCCTTTAATTTCAAATGTATATTTGTACAGTATCTTAATGATTTTCCTTTGGTTTGTAATAAAGCATTCAATGGCAAGCCAATGAAAACTGTCATTTTCTGTTCATTGCACAGAGGTTTCAGGAGTTTTCCGCCTTTTGTCTTTTGTGGATGGATCAAAATCCAAATTTAAAGATATACAAACATGGCCCTTGACATGTTAGTAGGATGTGGGAAGATGCCCCCCTTATGAAATAAAATTTTAACACATTTAGATATAACTTAGCATGTGCAGGATGGTGATGATGCATCAGCCAATGTGTGATTATAGGAAATAAACAGAAACATTTGCTAATTTAGTTGTTATAGCACAAAGAAGGGTAAGATTACCCCTAATTATTTCACTCAACTAATCTATAGGTTTTAATAAAAGCAAAGATGTCTGGAATGTACTTCTAATTCATGGAAATACTGAATAATAACCCTATTAATTACAATAATTATACAAATAATAACACTAGTAACAACATGCCACAATGGGGCCTTATGTGGCAAATCTGGTGGGGTCATCTTACCCCAAAGGTCTAATTTATCTATTTTCTTCAAAATAAAGATTCTAACTTTGGTCATCTTACCCCAACCTCCCCTGTTTATGGAAAAATGTATTTCCTGTGATCCATCTGATGTGTTCCTGACTGCTCAAAAAAAGTTGAGAGTCGAGTAGGCCTAAGTTTGAATCGGGTGTCTTGGCTAAGAATGAGGAAAAAGAATAAAAGAAGTTAATTATTCATTCCTTAATCCCTCCATTGTGGTGTAATTGTTCTCAGTCTCATTGTGATTCAGGCCTGTTTCATGCAGAGCCTGTTAGCACCTCACAAAGCTCTTCACAGAAGACTAACCCAGATTTCCTGCACAAAAAAAACAAAAAATATATAATCCATTATTTTAAAACCGATCACAATTCTGAAATATCTCAAATCCATTTCTGTCCTCTTTGTTCCTCACTAGTAACAATAAGATGAGCTGAGGATGCCTTGTCACAGTTAATGCAATTGTGCCCTCTACTGGCCAAAGTGCGACATTACCTGCACCGAATGAAAATCAACAGTAGGCCTTAAATAAAACATGAGCATGTTAGAAAGAAAGACCATTTATATCTAGTCTAATAGCCTATATCTAACCATGCTTGTGTGTTTTATATTCGGTTCAGGAAGAGCACATGAGTTCAGAATTTGAGTCTTGTGGATCTTAGTCCATAGCTAGAATTAGTTAGGCTATACTATTATCAAACTCAGCCTTTAGCAGACTATTTTCAGTCACTCTCTATTTGGAAAATGGTTTGAAATATTAACAATTCATCCTGCAATAGGCTACCACCTGTCACTAGTGCATGCTTTAGACTGAATTCATTCCTGAGTCAATCTAAAGTAATTTAACATATTAGTTTAGACCCAGCTAAGCTACCAAAAAAAACAGACATAATATTTGTATTTAATTCGCTGGGGATTCTAGGTGGATAGATAGTCAAATAATTCGACGAACCGGCGTTCAAAATATTTTTACGCATTCATTTGTCCTACAGGTCTGTTGTTGCATACATGATGATTCAATAATATATGTAGAACATATATTTTGCATTTGCATTGAACGATGCTATAATTCATTTACTAATTTTCATTTCTTGGCTGAGAAAGTTCAATAGTTCACGATCATCAGTTGGATAAATAGTCAAACATGTCCGAAAGAGAAGCCGACCGGTTTTGTGAACCGGTTCAACTGAATCATTGAAAAGAACCGAATTACAAGAACGATTCGTTTACGAATCGGACAACGCTTTAAAGCGCTGAGACTTGTGGGACAAAATAATTTTTGAGCGTATGGGGAAAAGTAATACAATTAGTATTATCTTGCTCGTATCACACAGGACTCTTCAAATAAGAAGCACCGATTCAGCATGATCTCGTACGTGAGGTGTCACTTCTTGAAATCACAAATCATTCGAATCAGTTCTCCAGTTTCCCAGCCCCTGCAGTCCAGCCCCATGTCCAGATCCGCAAACAGCACCTCCCGTCCACATTGCGTCCTGAGGCGAACTTTCCTTCTGAAGGGAGGTTAGATGCACTTTACATGAGCAGTCGCGGAAAATGGCTTGTACAGTTGGCGGCCAGATCATACCGCAGCTAAATGTGGAGGAAGCGACGGAGGACGGCAGCCCGTCCAGGAGCATCTCCACCCGGCGGAGCAAAACCTGCTTCTCCCCGTTCAGCTCGCGGAAACATCACAGGTAAGACACACTGTTCCAGACGTTCAATATCTAATCAGTTTTGTCACATTAAGGTTGATTTTGAAACAAACAAACAGCTGTGTCGAAGTTGGCACAGGTCTTAAATGTCAGTCATTTTGTCAATCATGTTGACATCTGAGCTCCACAGGACGTTTATTCACTAATTTGTCTGAAATGACAAAGTTCAACGACTTCTGCTTAAACCCATCAAACATAATCCATCTATTTCACACATCCTCCATTTATAATCACATTTCTGAACACCAAAAAAAAAAAAAAGCAGAAGAATAAAGCCTCTAAATTGTTTTTTTTCCCTGTTATCTTTGAAGACATTTCAATCTCTGCAGCTTTATTAAATCTGCAGGGCGTCCAAACATTCTGTGCTTGCAGAAGAGCAAGCAATCTGCTGAAATTAGATTGCGAGCAATTACAGCAAATGCTCCAGAGGACTGCCAAAACCTCATTAGCTGACTATTTAATTAAATGCTTTTAGTAGATCTGTAAATAAACATGCGCTAAGCACATATTTTTCAGCCTAGTTTGGGGTCGACGATGACCTCTCAGTGTGGTAAGTGTCCACGAAACAGATTTGGAGGTTTACAGCCAAAGGGAACATGCGAAACCATGTCGATTCCAACCACAGAGGCAGGCAGCATGTAGGGATTGATTAACCATTGAGCTGATGTATTTAGAGGACACTGCAGAGGGAACTAGAGCTGCAGCGTTTTCCGAGGCAGATTCAGATATCAGATTTGTCTGAAATCAGTCCATCTGACCTTCACTGTGAGCACTATGGGTTTACATGGATGCTGAGATCATCCTGAAGTCCTCCATGTATTGTTATCCTTCGTACACATGCATATGACTTACTGAATATTTGAATTGAGTGTAGGGTTTAACATGTTGCTTCTTAACATGTACATCCTTATTGACAAATTCATTGAAAAAGGACCTTTTCCTCTGGGGTTCTTTTAGCCGATGTTTAATATTTGTGTTGGTTGAATCCTCAGCTAAGTGAGATCATTTTAAGCTGATCAGAGCTCATAGAATGGAAGTCACATGGTTTAGTGACACATTTTTGTCCTTGTACTAACTATATCATGGCCTATAAATCTTGTACACGCTACTGGCTCTGTGGTGAAAGACCTAGCAGGAGTAG
Source organism: Megalobrama amblycephala (assembly GCF_018812025.1). Taxonomy (NCBI): domain Eukaryota; kingdom Metazoa; phylum Chordata; class Actinopteri; order Cypriniformes; family Xenocyprididae; genus Megalobrama; species Megalobrama amblycephala. Next base: position 54,676,612 of record NC_063045.1, read on the forward strand.
CAGTTATCAACTGTTCTGTTTGCTCAATTACCCACATAATATACCGAACAAAACCACACAGTATAGCATATAGTTGAAGTCATTCAGAGGCTTTGCTAATTCAAATGATTAATTCACTGGGATATAGCATGTAGTTCCTGTGACCTCATTAAGATTGCCAGCAACTCAAGGACAGCATGCTTTGGTCAAAGTGTGACGTTATGTCGGCGGCAGTAGAAGACATTTCCTTGGCTTCACCCCAGAGAGTCTTTCTCAAGGTTGATGCGTCATGACAATGATTTTTAAAGGATGGAAGCTGACTTGTACAGATACCTTTCAGGGTTTTTTTTAGGCACTTGATCCATCCATCTTTTGATCTGTAAGCAATGCATGTTGATGTAGTTCTACAGACTCAAGATGGCTCAAAGATGAATGAATTATTGAAGAGAAGTATGGTGTTTCTTATGGAAGCCAGTTTCCAGCTCAGAATAAAAAGATAGTTGTGACTTTTTTATCTTAATTGAGATTTTATATCTACATAATCTGACTTTATATCTCTCAATGCAACTTTATGTTTCATAATTGTGCCTTTGTTTTCTGGCTATATGTCTCACAATTGCAATTTTATGTATTTCTTATTTTATTCACCATTATTACAATTAATTTTTTTACACAGGCTTTCATAATTACTTGTCTAAGTGATTAGACTTGTGTTTTTTGTTCTCTTTTGGCTTTGCCAGTAAGTAACCACCTACACTCTTAAAGGAACACTTAACTTTTTTTGAAAATAGGATCATTTTCCAACTCCCCTAGAGTTAAACACTTGAGTTTTACCGTTTTCGAATCCATTCTACCAATCTCCGGGTCTGGCGATACCACTTTTAGCGTAGCTTAGCATAGTTCATTGAATCTGATTAGACCGTTAGCATCTCGCTCAAAAATGACCAAAGAGTTTCAATATTTTTCCTATTTAAAACTTGACTCTTCTGTAGTTACATCATGTACTAAGACCTACGGAAAATGAAAAGTTGCGATTTTCTAGGCTGATATTGCTAGGAACTATACTCTCATTCTGGCGTAATAATCAAGGAACTTTGCTGCTGTACCATGGGTGCAGCAGGCGCAATGATATTAGGCACCGCCTGTGAACCCCTGCTTGCTCAGGGAGCGTGCCTTGCAACCATGGAGACATTTATGAGAGACGCTGCGTAATATCATTGCGCCTGCTGCACCCATGGTACGGCAGCAAAGTTCCTTGATTATTACGCCAGAATGAGAGTATAGTTCCTAGCCATATCAGCCTAGAAAATTGCAACTTTTCATTTTCCGTCGGTCTTGGTACACAATGTAACTACAGAAGAGTCAAGTTTTAAATAGGAAAAATATTGAAACCCTTTGGTTATTTTTGAACGAGATGCTAACGGTCTAATCAGATTCAATGAACTATGCTAAGCTATGCTAAAAGTGGTACCGCCAGTCAGACCCGGAGATCGGCTGAATGGATTTGAAAACGGTAAAACTCAACTCTTTAACTCTAGGGGAGTTTGAAAATGAGCCAGTTTTCAAAAAAAAGTTGAGTGTTCCTTTAAGGCCAATTCAAACCGCACAGGCAAACACCAATAAACACGTTTGTTGGACCAGTGTTTTACCCTAGTTGGGGAACCAAAAATGGTTCTTCAATGGCATCACTGTGAAAACTCCCTTATGAAACCTTTATTTTTAAAAGTGTAACAACCACTCAGAGCACCATAGCACCCTTTCTTTCTTGCAGAACCTGCTCAGCAAAATCTATTTACAGAGTATCTATTTACATGTGCATTGTAATACACTATGACTGTAAAAAGATGCCACACACTTGCAGTGAAATCAAATCGTTATAGATTGTTACTTCCCCAGGCCCATTCTGACTCACTTTATCCATTGTGCAGTGCGGCCCATTATAGACTTATGCACATTATTGATTGTTTGTCCATTACCTGTGACCTCTATGACACACCCAACAAAGTCCTGCCAGAAATAGACATACGTGACGACATATTCTATCTTATTTTGCTCTTTGCACATTAGACAGTAGAGGGATAATAAGTCTCTCGTTACCTCTCTTCTTATTATCCCTCTACAATCTTTGACATTTTTTAGTAGAAAAAAGTCGACAAAGATGTCGTCTGAGACAGCAGAGAGTAGCCAGTCAAGCAATGAGCAGTTTGTCCTTTCAGGGCTACTGTAGAAACACGGCTGCGCAAAATGGCGACTTCAATGTAAGGGGACCCGCGGCGTATGTAGATAGAAATGGCTCATTCTAAGGTAATAAAAGTTATGTAAGGTCTTTATACAGCACTGAAAACATTCTGTCAGTAAATCCTTCTAAATATTACACAATATTACACTCAGTCTGCTTGCAATCACATCATTCTCTGTAGGGCACAGCTGATTGGTTCCTACTGTATCAGTAGCCAATGAGCTTGCTGCTCAACCTTCAACCTACTTGGTCAGCCTTTGCTGTAGCATTTTGAAATATGCTTTCAGAAACCCTCCACCTTCCCCAGCTCCACCTGTATAGATCTGCTATGGGTAATTCATGTATGCTATATTGTACAGCAGCATCATGTCTTACTCGCTCACAGCAACGTATTGTGTATGTATTGGCAATAGCAAGTCCTGTACTTGCTCTGCAGCAGCAGTAGCATAGCAGATCTATTCGGCCAAGACCAAACATATCAACATTATCCATTACCATGCCAAACATGACAGAACTTTAAGTTTCTATGTGTTTGTCATATTTTAGTAGTTTTTTTGTTGCAGAAGGCTGACTGATCTCTTTCAAGGCAAAGATGATGAAAATGAAATGAAGTCACTGTTTTGCATTCAAGTCATGTCGGTTGTCTTTAAGAGCTGCTCAGACTCACAGAAATGTGTCCTTGATGAGTCTTTGTGAGTCAGATTCAGCAGAGAGCCTTGAAAGACCCACCCCTGCAGGGTCCTTCAGCATTCCCAGATAACACACAAATAAGAGAGATATCAGCACCATGGACAGCACCCTCACATGAGACAATGCTTCACTGATCAAAAGTAGCACTCGGTTATGTTTATTTGACCAGTGACCTAGAAATGCAAATGTCTTTTTTAGGGATGCATGATATCAGTATTGTATCAGTCACTATTAGAGGTTTTTATTCTTTTTAATTTATCTCTAATTGGTCAGTATTGAAAATGTAGTTAAATTTACCCTATTTTAAAGTCCCCCTGTGGTGAAAATCAAGTTTTTAATGGTGTTTATATGTCTATGTGGTATTTTTAATATGCTTTAAGGCAATCCATATGCAAATTCATATGTCAACAAAATTGCAGAGTATTTTCGCCTTAAAACTGCAGTGAAAAAAGACACTGGTGTCTGTGACGTCACAAACTACCTTGTAACCAATCATGTCAACATGCCTGCGGTATTTAGCATATCATTAATAGCGAACTAGCAGGGGAGTCTCAAGTGAAGCCAGGTTATCCCAGTATATTTTTCTGTTGATATGAAAGTTTGTGTAGATTTAGCAATATGGCGGGTGAATGATGAATATTACGATGTTATGATGAACTATATGCACATTATTGCAACATATTATTAGCTGTTTGATAATGTAGTCAAGAAAAAGGCTAATCATATTAATTATCGTTATGTGACTGACATTGTACAAAGTAATACCATTGTGCAACGTTTACCTGAGTAAGTTGACCGAGTGGATCTCTGAGCTTGTGTGAGCGAGTGGAGGCGGGGCTAATTTGTATATTCATTGATCCGCGTATAATAAATGAGGCAGGGGCGTAGAGTTACATTCAAGCTATTTTAAGGCATGAAGAAATTTCATTTTGGTGATCAAAGATACGTTTTTAATAACACAGTTTAATGTCATTTTACCAATTTTATAATGAATAAAAATATATTGTTTTTAGAGTTCATATATGTGTGTATATATATATATACGTATATATATATATATATATATATATATATATATATATATATATATATATATGTTTAAATACTTAAGTTCAGGGGTAATTTTTAAGTGTAATCAAATTGGCTGTTCAAGTCATTTCATTTGAATTCATTTGAATTTTTCATTTCTGTTCCCATGTCTAGATGCATGCATCTGGGTTCTAGTGTGAAGTGAATGTCAGTCTACAGAAAATATAAAACTATAAAAATATAAAACTTTGTGCAAAAATAGGACTTGGCACTGGCAACTGATTACTGTAGCTATCCTTTTACAGTATAGAAGATTATTTAGATTTCATTACAGGACACCAGAGGGCAGCACTGATACATAGTTTATAACTCAATCTCAACTCGATTGATCATCACATTAAGACCTTTAAATGTGTGTTATTGTACAAGAATTACATTTATTCCTTAATAACATTAAGCATTTGTCTGAATATTTCTGTCCATAAAGATAGATAAAAGAAACAAAATACTGTTTTTGCATGCATGTGGCATTTTAATCATGGTGAATCAGGCTGGTGACTCAGAAAGAATTAGGTCATTGTAAAATAAAAAATTAAGTTGCATGAACAATGTTGAGTGGGTGTATGCCACATCAGTATAATAAACATATGATGGTGTTACTCATGATGTTGCATAAGTTCCCACACATTCATCCAGTGTTATATGAACACAGCTTCTAAATGGTCTCTCTTCTGATGGTGTCAAGTGAATCTATGTGATTTCGGTGTCTGGTGTTTGTGGTCGTAAGATGCTTTTGTCCTCTTGCACAGCACAGAGAGTGTTTTATACGTTCATAATGCTGTCATCTTTAGAAAACGTACTTGAGCTATTTAACATAAACTTGCACTGCAGTGCTGGCTGTCAATTTGAGATGACATGCAAATGCACAACAACATGATGCAACAGCTACCAATGGGAGTGAAGCTCAGTCTAGTTTGACCGCTGCTAGCAGCTCACAACACACTGACTGTGTGACCTCGATCGATTTATTGGCTGTCAGTGTGAACGCCCCTCAAGGCTGAGACTAGTGCATAGATGCATTGATGTTTCTCTGAATTCATTTCTGGTAGTTTTTAAAAATATATAAAACAATGTAAAGTTTTTAATCATGGCTCTCAGAGTTGTCACAGATCCTTTTTTTTAGCCTCACTGATAGTGTCGTCTCTAAGCTGGGCTGCAAGTGGTCATGCTATAATGTGTAATTTTCCCGTTTTTAGTTCACAAATGTGCCACGGGCCCCAAAGGCAAATGCTATCTCACGCATTAGGCTTTACGCTGGTGGTGACTGACTGTGAATTTCACATTTCAATTTCACAGCATTTTAAGGTGGTGGAAGCTTTAGACAGATCACCCCATGAGGGATACTGTATATGATTATGCTGTCTGATCCAATCCTGTTTAAGGGGTTAGTTCACCCAAAAATGAAAATTCTGTCATTAATTACTCACCCTCATGTCGTTCCAAACCCATAAGACTTTCATTAATCTTCAGAACACACATGAAGATCTTTTGAATGAAATGTAGAAAAGTCATCATTAAAGTAATACATGTGACTCCAATGGTTTAACCTCAATTTTATGAAGCGACAAGAGTGCTTTGTTTGTGCAAAAACAAAAAAAAATAAAATAAAACATAATTTACTGTTGCTTCATAAAATTAAGGTTAAACCACTGGAGTTGCATGGATTACTTTAATGATGTCTTTACTACCTTTCTGGGGCTTGAAAGTGGTAGTTGCGTAGGCTGTCAATGGAGGGACAGAAAGCTCTCAGATTTCATTAAAGGTGCCATAGTGAGTCTCAAACACCATTGTTTCCTCCTTCTTGTGTAAATCACATTTGTTTAAAAGACCTCAGAAGAACAGGCGAATTAGGGTTGTGCCGATGGACGATATCATCATGGAGAGACACCATCGTGATGTCACGCCCCCGCCCCGCCCCTTTTATTCCCCTCACGTGCAACCTATTGGAAAGCCCGGACGAGTCATTAGTTGGGAAATAAAATAACCCTTTCGCACGTAAGTTTAAAATATTCTGGTTGACCCCCCAGCGTGAGTTTTTTAAGGCGACCGTTATTTAGAACGTATCGCTTTATGGTTTCCATGGTGATGCGTCATTGCTTGTCATGTCACACACCGCAGCGCTGTATGACTGATGATCTGCTTTTATTTCAGTTTTCCTTTTTTATTCAAAATGTTCACTAATTTGTTAACTATAACATGAAATATCTGATATTCCGTTTGTCAAATATGTGAAAGTGGATGTGTTTTGCTGTTTATAATGATTGCGTTAGTTGAGCTATACACGTTATGGGCGTCGCCATGTTAGTTTGTGCCGCAGGTTCTGTTTGGATTCACAACATCTTATATGTATTTAAACATCCGAAACCTAAAATAAACATTATGTGGTTGAAAACACTGCATATTTGTGATATATGAAAAGTGCTGCGCGCGCGTCCATCTCTGGTTGCGCCAGCCAAAGCTCACATGCACATTTGAATTTGGCAATTGATCACGTGATGCACTGCACTGAACGTTCTAATCACACTGGTGTGATCGTACGCGTCAAAGGGATAAATAAAGTAATAAAGTAAAATAATGAATAATAATTATATAATAACGAAAAATTAAAATACACCCCCCCCCACACCCCCGACGATATCATCGTCCATCACAATGTTTTACTGTAAACATCGTCAACTGCCAATTTAGGGGACATCGCCCAACCCTAAGGCGAATCTCAACATAACACCGACTGTTACGCAACAGTCAGGATCATTAATATGTACGCCCCCAATATTTGCATATGCCAGCTCATGTTCAAGTCATTACACAAGGGTAGCCAGTATTAACGTCTGGATCTGTGCACAGCTGAATCATCAGACTAGGTAAGCAAGCAAGGACAATAGCGAAAAAAGGCAGATGGAGCAATAATAACTGACATGATCCATGATTACATGATATTTTTAGTGATATTTGTAAATTGTCTTTCTAAATGTTTAGTTAGCATGTTGGTAAATGTGGTTAAAGTTACCATTGTTTCTTACTGTATTCACGGAGACAAGAGCCTTCGCTATTTTCATTTTTAAACACTTGCAGTCTGTATAATTCATAAACACAACTTCATTCTTTATAAATCTCTCCAACAGTGTAGCATTAGCCCGTTAGCCACGGATCACAGCCTCAAACTCATTCAGAATCAAATGTAAACATCCAAATAAATACTATACTCACATAATCCGATGCATGCATGCAGTATGCATGACGAACATTTTGTAAAGATTCATTTGAGGGTTATATTAGGATCATAGGAGCATCAGCTGCTGTGGTGTGAAACTGACATAGTCCTTTTATGTTTAATCGTTTTAAATGCCCATTGCCTGCCATGCACAGTTGCTCTGAAGCCACCAGGGTGGTGGTGCCACCGGGCTTTTGGCCTGTCATCGCTGCTTGCAGCTATATTATTACATCTTGTGAAAGAACGTTCTAGGGCACCTTTCAAAATATCTTAATTTGTGTTCTGAAGATGAACAAAAGACTTATGGGTGTATAACGACATGAGGGTGAGTAATTAATGAAAGAATTTTCATTTTTGGGTGAACTAATCCTTTAAGGTGTCTAGTAAGTCCCTGTAACTGATCGGAGCCTGGAAACTCTTAAAGGTGCAATGTGTAAAATTTGGGAGGATCTATTGACAGAAATGCAATTCAATATACATAACTATGTTTTCAGTAGTACATAAAGATCTCACATAATGAACCGTTATGTTTTTATTACCTTAGAATAAGCCACTTCTATGTCATACACCACGGGTCCATGTTAAGTCGCCATTATGTGCCGGCATGTTTCTACAGCAGCCCTAAACGGACAAACATTCTACAGAGCGTTTCGTCACTATGTTGTTCTTCTTCTAAATCGTTCGTGTTTTTAGAGGCAGCTTGCATTGTCACTATGTTGAATACGCACAAAGTAGTAGTAGTAGTCGTCTGGTTTATTAGAAGCAGAGACTGTTCTTTGTTAGAAGTAAGAAGAAACCTCATTGCTTCACACAGGATACTCTGCTGTCTCAGACGACGACATGTCGGCCAGACGGCCACCGTAGCTTCTCTGAAAGGGAGGGTTGCGAGGGGTGTACACTGTTAATTGCAGTTCGCAACCTCACAGCTAGATGTCGCTAAAATTTACACACTGCACCTTTAACTTTCCTCTGGACTGTAGCACAGAATAAGGTACCACAATAATTACACTACCATTCAAAAGTTTGGGCTCAGTAAGATTTTTTTTTTTTAAGAAATTAATACTTATTCAGCAAGGATGCATTAAATTGATGAAAAGTGACAAAGACTTTTATTATGTTACATAAAAATAGGGGTGTAGCAATATATTGTGTTACAATGTATCGCAATACAAAAATGCAACAATATGTATCATGGATACTGACAATCTGAATTGTGTATAGTTCACCCAAAATGAAAATTACTGTGTGAGGAAAAAATTCAAGTTTACAGAGTTTTAGTGTCAGTACTACATTAAACTAAATGTTGAATATAATGTATAATAACGTAATGGGGGGAATATTTGTGGGTCCTGATAATGCCAAATGTCTTATTTTACCAGTAAAAAGTGGCCTGTATTATTTTAAATATATCTAGTCAGTGACAGAGTGTAAAAAATAATTCTATTTTCAGCTTCAGAATCATGAATATTTTTGTTCTGGTGTCACCATTGTCCTGTGCATTGGGTTACCAGCACCAAGTCCAAGCCTATTCATATTGTGAAAAAGTGCAGTGCTTCAATGTTATGGCAAGTTGTTTATGATTGGCTATCTGTTGCTAAACAATACAGTGCCTCATTAAATATTCATGAGCTTTAGAAGGTTACAGAAACTCTCTTGCACTTTTACATTTCAGCATCTGAGAACAACTGTTTGAGATTGCATTGTTCCTTCACCCTAGTTTTCTGTTGAGTCGGCCGCTGTGTGTGGGATTTTGTACATGTAGGTAAAAATTGCCAAGCACAGGATGTGTGTGACAAACCTGTTATTTTCTCCCAATCAGAGAGACAAAGAGAGTAAGAAATAGAGTGTGTGAAGCTCCCAAACACTGTGATCTTTTAATGGGATGATTTTCTTTTGTGCATAATAAATGATTCTTTAATTACCTGCCAACTGTATATATTTTTCTGTTGCCAGAAGTAAAGTACGCCTCTGCACAGAGAGAAGTGAAGGCAGAAGCAGGTTTGTCCACCCCTGTTCTGCGGAAGGTGCGCTATGTGGGCTTCTGTTTATCATAATATGCTAATGGTGGTAACAAGGTTGAGCTGTAGAGCCTAAATTCAGTTATACTTCCTTTATTTGCACAATGGAAATGTCAGCAAGCGTCAGCAACATCTGAGGAGAAACTCTTGGTTGGAGGCTAAATTAATCCTAATCCTTCACTGAACAGTTTCTACAGTAAATGCAACTGAGTTGCAACTGAGACACCAGTTTTGAGTTCACTGCGGGGCTGCTGGCCTTCAGTCAACCTATGAACATCATAGTATCATCACATTTCTTTTGATGGAGAAATGTTCTTAAATAAAGCAGAGGAGGGTTTGAAAAGGAAAATCCTCTTTAGTATGAGTTGAAGCTTTGCTCCAGTTTACCTTCAATCCCGGAAGTGGCAGATCTGCACAAAATCTATAACACACTACAGAGACAGGCTTCTATTTTTAGCGCGCTCACAATCCCGTCTTGGTGGTCCACGATATGAAGTTGAGCTCACTGTAAACCTCCACTCTTCGCCATCTATAGCTGTAAGAGAAGCCATAATATACTCTACTGTGCCATTTATTTAGCCTGATATGTCTGTCTGTCTATCTATCTATCTACTGTATCTGTCTGTCTGTCTATCATCTCTATAAGGATTAATTTTTGAGAAAAAATGCAATTCTGTCAGGTCATTACAAAATCGTATGGCTTTCTTTTTTTTCTTTTTGCTCCTGAATCTATGTCAGTGATGCTAAACACCATCGGTTTCATAACTGAGCATTAAGTCTGAATATGCAAATCATGTCTGAATTTGTGAATGAGATTAATTTTACTAAATAATTACAAATTGCGTAGGCTTCGTTTATACTGCCTTTTTAGTCATTTTTGGAGCTTGATGGAGCTTGTCCATATTCCCATTCATTTATGGAAAAGTATGCAGAACCAACCTACTAAACAATCTCCTTTTGTGTTCCATGGAGGAAAGAAAGTCATTAAAATGAGGGTGAGTAAATGATGGGCAAGCTAAAACTTTAAAGGTTTTGCTGCGTGTTTGAGATGCTTCTGGTTTGAGAAGCTTGTTGGGAGCTGGGAGATTTTCAAGGGATTTCTCAGAGATGCTTACGTCTTTATTTTCAACACTGATGTTGTGTGTTCTGCATCCTAATGTTACTTCAGATACTATAGACTTTTGTGTGTTCTCTCTCTGTGTGTTTGTGCACAGACCGCTCACGTGTGTCTGCTCAGTACATTTTAAAAGGGCTCGAGTGAGTATATCAATGGAATCCCCAGATACTTGAAACTCTTTTAAATGGTGCCAACTTATTTCTGTCTCACCCTGAAGAGTCAATCCACCCACATCACAGAAATGAACCAGTTCCAGCCAAAGCAGTGAGAATGATGCTCTTTGAGAGGTTTGGATTCGGTTTGGGACTCTGGAGTCAGCTCATTTGTAAGGTGAATTCATCTCAGCGCTGCCTCTGACAGAGCTTTTAATATATTCTGAGGAGCTTGTGCAGTTTATGGGAGATTTCTGTCATTGATGGCTGAGATGCTCTCGCAAATCAGCACGCTGCAAACATCATTTTCTTAATCAGTTTTTTTGTCTTGTTTTCCAGTCAAAATATCTAAACATTCTTAAAGTTGCTCCCATTTTTTTTTTTAATAAATTAATTCCAGACTTAAAATTAATTAAACGTAAAAGTGTTACGTATAAACGTAAAGTCTTTACATATAAAGACATTAATAGTTCTTAAGTATGTTTAAAATCAGCAGAGGTCTGTATTTGTCCAAGATGAAACTATAACAAAATAAACACCCTTAATACCATATTATTTGAGAAACTACACTGTAAAAATAAAATAAAAAAATTGTTGGTTTAACGTAAAAAAAAAAAAAAATAAGTTACCTGGTTGCCTTAATTTTGAGTTCATTGAAACTTGTTTTTAGTGGTATATACTGAATATCCAATTTTTAATTTTAAATCTACTTCACTTGCAAGCAATGTTTTTCTTGTTTTATATTTCAAAAAATTTTCCAATAAATAAAAATAAATATAATAAAGTAATGAAACATTAATAAATATAATAAATATTAATACATACAATAATACAATTATTTAATTATTTAAAATAATAAAATTAAGATATAAAAATATATTCTCTGAGAAGTCTTAATACCTATATTTTAATTGCATTTTATATATATATATATATATATATATATATATATATATATATATATAGTACAGTCCAAAAGTTTGGAACCACTAAGATTTTTAATGTTTTTAAAAGAAGTTTCGTCTGCTCACCAAGGCTACATTTATTTAATTAAAAATACAGTAAAAAACAGTAATATTGTGAAATATTATTACAATTTAAAATAACTGTTTTCTATTTGAATATATTTCACAAAGTAATTTACTCCTGTGATGGCAAAGCTGAATTTTCAGCATCATTACTCCAGTCTTCAGCGTCACATGATCCTTCAGAAATCATTCTAATATGCTGATCTGCTGCTCAAGAAACATTTAATGTGTACAATTGTACAAAATATTTGTGTACAATATTTTTTTTCAGGATTCTTTGATGAATAGAAAGTTCAAAAGAACAGTGTTTATCTGAAATCTAATCTTTTGTAACATTATAAATGTCTTTACTGCCACTTTTGATTGATTTAATGCATCCTTGCTGAATAAAAGTATTCATTTCTTTAATTTCTTTTCAAAAAAATAAAAATAAAAATTCTTACTGACCCCAAACTTTTGAACGGTAGTGTATAATGCTACAAAGCTTTGTATTTCAGATAAATGCTGTTCTTTTGAACTTTCTATTCATCAAGGAATCCTGAAAAAAAAAAGTACACAACTGTTTTCAACATTGAAAATAATCATAAATGTTTATTGAGCAGCAAATCAGCATATTAGAATGATTTCTGAAGGATCATGTGACACTGAAGACTGGAGTAATGATGCTGAAAATTCAGCTTTGCATCACAGGAATAAATGACTTTGTCAAATATATTTAAATAGTACACAGTTATTTGAAATTGTAATAATATTTCACAATATTACTGTTTTTTACTGTATTTTTAATTAAATAAATGTAGCCTTGGTGAGCAGATGAAACTTCTTTTTTAAAAACATTAAAAATCTTAGTGGTTCCAAACTTTTGGACTGTACTGTATATATATAAACAAATTAATCATTTAATTATTTTTCATTTTTTTCATTTAAATTTAATTTAAACTTTTATATTTATTTGCTTATTTATTTATTTATTTATTTTTTACTGGAACACGAGGGAAAAAAAAAATACAGATTAAGAAAAAGCATTTTTGGTGTGCTCCCAATGTCCGAGAACTTCCAGAGTGGCAGCTGTGCAACCATAAAAGAGAGAGTGAGCCCAGCAGGATGGAGTATGTTTAGAGAGAAGTTAGGGAAGGAGAGCAGAACACCTGGAGATGGAGAGAAAGAGAGAGAGAGAGAGAAAGCGACAGAGAGAGATTGCTGCGCTGACTGGGCAGCAGCGTGACGTGTGCTCAGTGTCTCGTGAATAAGTGCTGCACCGTTTCTTTTCGTGTGGGCTTAATGCGGTTCGACTGCGACCTCTCAGTTGTGCAGAGAGAAAAGTGGAGGCTGCACTGTATCACACACGTTGGCGTGTTGTTTCACACGGTTAAGGGTCAGGTAACAGTAAAGCCTTTTTTTTTAATCTAAATTCTGTGCTTGTCCAGGTTACTATATGCATGAAAAGGTCTCTTGCAGGGTTTGATGTTGACATGCATGTTGCCGTGGTGTTCCAGACCTGTTCCGTTTCACTTTTGTGTGCAAGTGTGTGTATGTTGATGGAGCATGACTTCAGAGTGAATTCCTCCACTGCTTTGGAGTTCAATCAGTCTATAACACTTAAAAATTCATTCATATCTTTAATGAAGTGAATGTTTTGAACTGCGTTGTGCTGCCTCAGGAATTCAACATGATTATCAGATAGTTCAACTGCCTGAGGAGGAAGATGACAGTGTCCTTTTTTTAGACGGCGCGTCTCGGATCCATAAAAAGCATCGTATTTCTGATGGACTTTATCTCCTCCCTCGTTACCTCTCTCTCCGTCTCTTTTCAACCTTTTGGGGCTCTGCGTTATTCAGTATCATGCTGGGCAAACACATTTCGAACCCTCTGGCAGCTCTTTCTTCCATATTCATGAGATCACATGTTTATGTCACTGAAACGCAGGGCTAACGACTGTGGCCTCCCACTGAGGTCATTGTGTCCACGTCTCGGCAGTCTGAGGACGCACAGCTGTCGGAGACAGGGACGGTCCTGCGTCCATGCAAATGAGTTGACCTGTGATGGATATCACTGCACGTCTGACATTGCTTATCATTTTGATAATGCCTTTTCATAGCCTTCAGATCAGATAAGTGTGTGTTTTATCTCTTTGTTTTTCTCAAAGAATGCTTTTTATGATGGAGGTCTGATGACATGACAATCAACAGCCAAAAAAAAAAAACGGACAATGGAATGGACAGGGCCTCCTGGAGAGCATTAAATGTGCAGAAATATTTGTGTTCAAGTCAAAATGTATTCATATAGTGCTTTTTACAGTAAATCATGAAGTTAATGTTTATATGATTATATTTTAATATCTTCATGCCTTATAGTCACATTTAGCAGAAATATATATATATATATATCATGGGCATTTCCTCCGAGGAGGCAAGGGTCCAAAAAAATAGGATGAGAAAATAATCCATATTACTTATAAAACAACACAAATATTACAAATTATGACATTAAAAAGAGCGCAAGTCATGCGTATTTCTAAAGAAACAATGCCCAACAGCAACACCTGCAGATAAAGTTACAGCAGGAGTCATGCCTCCCTTTGCTCTCATAGGAAACCATAGAAAACCATCAGACCCCCAGCGTGCGGTGGGTTTTGTGGGGGAAAATTGAGAATGAATGGGGGAAAGTCACGTGAGAGGAGGCACTGTCTCCATTGCACTATGATTGGATGTAATTGGTTATGATTGGATATGATTGGTTTGTGCGATAAATCCCGCCTCTTGTTGACGTGCGTGTTTCGTGCGTCAGTTTGACTGAACAAATGATGGCGTCAATCGGAAGATTAATTGAAAAGTAAGTAAACAGATCACCCAGTTAGATATTACCGCTTTATGTCACGTCAAAATGAAACTTGAAATGGACTGAAAACACGATGACTGCGTTTTTTTTTTTTAGTGCAATCAGCTTGGTGAAATTAAAAATACAATTTGTGTCTGTGACAGATGTGTTTACGGAGCATGACTGATGATCCAAAATAGCCTAAGTTGACTTTTAAAAAATAAAATATATTGTTTAAATTATTATTGCCTTTAGTTATTATTTTGGAATGAATGTAGAAATGCTTAAAACACATTAACACTTGATGAGATTGACTTGGTTTTGCTAAATAGAACATTACATTGTTAATGTAAAATAACAAAATAGAATTGTATTTGGTTTCCTTTTTTCTTTTTTGATGTAATGTAAAGTAATGTTCATTTAACAAGGAAGATGTGTCAACGTTAAGAGTAATGCATGAATTTACAGATCCATAAATAAAAAAAAAATGTGCTTCCTCATTTCAGAACACCACAGCACGCCAATGAGATTTGAGTGAGGTTGTGCTGTTTGTGTCCTGGTTCCTGAGTTCTTTATTTAATAAAATGTAATCTGCTGCACTTAGATCCTGCTTTCATCTACTTTATTTGCAACCCACGTGTGACAAATCCATTGCTGATTACAAATTTCATGATGAAAATTGTAGTTGATAATCTATTACATTACACATTTTAGGAAATATATTCTGATTACTTTTCAGTTACTTTTGACCTAACTCATTTATCACATTGATTTGAATAGAATAATCTTAACTAATTAACTAAATCTTTTTAGGAAAAATATTTTAAAATAAAAGAAATAAAATAAAAGTCTTAACCAAAACATATTTTACTTGCTTATTACACCTGTTAGCTGGAGTGCCGACGATGGAGTGCCACCAGAGGGCACTCCTCCCAACTCCCTTGCTTTCCCATCATGAATTTCAATTCCCATAACACATTGCCTGGACTCATTATGGTTTGATCACTTCCACCCATGTCTCATCATCCGGTTAAAGTCCACCTATATAAGCCCTGTATTTTCACTCATTCTTTGCGAAGTCTTGTATGTGTCACACTGCATTTCTGAGCACTGTCTCCCTGGTTTCTCATGTCATGGTTTTTGATCTTCTGCCTGGTTTTGTGGTTTTCCCTGTTTGCCTGTGTTTTCTGCCCTGTTGACTTTTGGATTATCTGTCCTGTGTTTTGACCTATTTCCTGTTTTATGGATTTTGATTCTAAATTGCCAATAAAAGCTGCATTTGGATCCTCAACCGAAGTCTCAGTGCAGTCCGTGACAATGCTGTGTGGCCTCTCAATTTTCTCAAAAACTAGTGGCGGTTTTGTGTGTGCAATTCCACAGAACTTTCTGAACATATCATTTAAGTAATAGGCTTTTTTAGAAAGGTAAATTTAAAATATAAAATTAGGAGAATTAGGGAGAATTATTGAATTATGAATAATTTCATTTGCCTTTTTGTGAATATTAAGTAATCATGTAACCAATAAAAAAGTAACTGTAGTCAGATTACAAGTATTGTAAAATGTGATATAATCTAATTACAAGTATTTAATTTTAGGAATCTGAAGGAATTGGAATCTATAGTATATATTGCTTTATGTGAGTATGCTGTATGTATGCAGGTAAAGTAGGATATACTGTATTTCCAACTTTTAATATAATTCTGGGCTACAATATAGTTTACATTTTTTCAGTGATAAATGGCTGTTAATGTCTAAATCCTCTTTTATCATTCCTTTTATTGTTGAGACTACTGTTCTAGGCAGATAAATGTCTGGTTATGCATTTCTGACTTGATTCTGTGGGAGTTTGCTTCATGTAAGTAGGACTTTGCGTTACTGTACATCAAATCCTTTTCTTCTTCTTTTTTTTTTTGTTTGTTCCACAGATTTCTGGTATTCTTGAGCATATTGTGCAAAACTTTGAGTTTACTAGCTTAATAAAGTAATGACAGAAGTTAAATGGATATAACTTTGCAAACAACATTGGTAAGCAATTTTATCGCACTAGCCTCATGTTAATTTGTGCATTGTTTAAGTCAGCTACACAGCAACTACTGCCTAAATGGTGTGTATTTTAGTGTTATTTTGTTTTGGCATTTCCTCAGAGACTTCAATTGAATGTGTATTACTGTAAACCCTGGTTTTATGAGGGATGAGTCACAAAAACAACTGGTATTGAACCCTAGACATTCATTTAAAAGGATAGTTCACACAAAATGTAAATGTCATCATTTACTCACCCTCATGTCATTTCAATCCTGAATGATTTTCTTTCTTCTGTGGAACAAAAACATATTTTGAAAATTTAATTTTTTTTGGTCCATAAAATGAAAAGCAGTGGCATCCTGTGTTATTTTGGACCCCACTGACTTTCATTTTATGGGCAAAAACAGTTAGAAATGGTGCTATTGTGCAGTCAGTGATTTGTCCAGATTACATTACATTCTTCGTGGTGTTGAATAGACCTGGTTTTCTCAATGGGGGACCGTTTCATAATATTTAGACGTCACTCTCTTGTAACAGCTGAATTATGTTTCACTATTCACACTGACAATGTATTTACATTCACTTCTTGCCTATGATGTGCTTTGTGTTAAATTAACGGGCATTTTCACAATACTGGTCCCGTATGATGCCTCAGGTTACCTAATTTATAAAATGACATCAAACAAATGCCATTTCTGAAGATTTTTGCATCGTAGGTGGATAGTTTCATTAAAAGTTAATGATTAAATGCCACAGCATTTATTTGACTAGCGGTTTTCTAAAATGAGCCTTGTCTTTCCAAGTGTGACTCAGAATTGACAAACACATCCAGTAAGCGCTGTCAATCAAATGTACTCCAGCTCCCACCAATCATGTATTCCAGAACGAGGCTGCTTTGTTTTGTAAATGCAAGGTCGGCTTGTCAAATACTAAGCATGTTGGCTCTTTCGTGGCACATGGCGGTACACTTTAAGGTTCATGCTCACACATTCCCACTTCGACTTGTTATTCATCCATATGTTTGGAGACTCCCAAAGCGTCCCTTTTTTTAAGTTCCCAAAACATCACATCAGACTTTGAGAATGGTTGTCATGGTAACATTGCGCTGAGTTGTACGTTTTCTTATAAGATCGGACAGAGCGTGGTTGTGAAGGGGAAAAAAAGTCAGTCCATCCACTCGCTTCATTCACAGTCAGAAAAATGTGTGCATGTTTGTTGAACGGGTCATCAGGAATCAGGATCAGGATGTGCATGGATGTGTTCACACTATTATATAAATACCAATGGGTAGTTAACAGATAACATGGACATGAACATTTTTTTTCAAGATAAAATTTAAATGAATGTATAAGAGAAAATCTGTCATTTTAGTCGGAAATGTGTCTAACTTAAATTTTCTTCATCTGGCTCATCTATGACATGATGACACAGTGACTGGCATGTCCATGACAGGATATGACATGTGTACTGTTAGTGACTTCCCATCCAATGCACATGCTGTCAGGAGCATTTACCATATTAGATGTTATTTTCTTATTTTTCTTTTCTCTTTTCTCGGTTCAGTGCATCAGCTCATAATATCAATGAAAACATAATGCATTTTTCATTATCTTCTATCTAAAACATTGGGAGCTCACTTGTCTGCAATTTTGTTTTTTATGTATTTGTTTAGACTAAACAGTGTTTCAACTCTTGTCCAGTCTTCTGGATGTGGTAAATCTGTCCTTGTTTGTTATAACTACTAAATTATTCACACAAACATATTTTGATTATTCAGGAAGGGCGTTTGCAATGCCTCTGGGCATCATTTCCCTCTTTTAACCGCTCAGGTTTCATTTTAGTTTGTTTCAAAGGGCACCTGACATTGTGTGTGCGTGTGTATGTGTGTGTGTGAATGTTTTCTGTCAGATGTGTGAGTTCTGTTCAAGAAATTTTTATCATGAATGAATATATGAAAACTGCATATACTGTAGTACAGTGGTTCCCAAACTTTTTACAGTCATGTACCCCTGAGGCATTTAACATCCTTATGCATACCCACTCTCTTCCACTTAGACTGCTGAAGTCGCAACTTTTCCATTAAGGGACAATATTTTCCCCCTTAAATTGATTTTCCAGTGCAATTTTATTACCTTTATAAATACCTAAAACTATAAAAAATATAGTTTTAAATAAAAATGTTCAATAGAGAAATAAGCAATGATGTTAAAAACGAAGTCTTAATGAGTGAGTCATCGGGCCCTGTTTTAACGATGTAAGTGCATGGTCGGAAGCGCATGGTGCAGGTGCACTTAGGTTTCTCTTTTGTTAGTTTAAAGACAGAAAAAATGGTCAGTGCACCAGGTGCATGGTCCAAAAGGGTTGTGCCTAGTCTCTTAATGAGTCATGGGTGTGTTTTGGGCGTAACGTGTAATAAACCAATCAGAGTGTCATCTCCCATTCCCTTTAAAAGCCACGTTCGCTTACACCATGGTGGATTCACTATTTACATGGCGGAATTTGCAAGCGGAAAGACTAAACACTTCTTCAGAGAGGAATCCTTTTATTTTCAATATTTAGCATGTTTGTGTGCTGCTGCGCTTCCCTGTGTGTGTAACAATCAGAGTGTACGTGCATTGTGCACCCGCCTATAGGCGCATATTACTAACGGCCTTTAAATAATAACAACAACAACAAAAAATACTGCACCATTTACTTTAGACCAGGTTTTTGTTGGTCAATGCTGAAGTCAATTTCAGTTGCATCAAAATAGCAATACGCCAACAATGCACCTGAACACACCTCGTTTTCAGACCAGCACAGCCATGATGCATTTGCTATTTAAAAAACGTAGGCACTGGATGTGAAAATAATAACTGTGTCCGGCTGAAACTAGCAAAAAACACTTGCGTCACGCCTGCCATCATGTTGTGGGTGTATGATAGGGCCCATCGAGTCATTCATTCAGTAACGAAGCAAGTGGAAATCGCATACTCTCTTGAGTAGGTACTTATTTTGAATAAGTAATTACTTAATGACTGCTTAAAAAGTATGTTCTAAATATTATGGATGTGTGTAGTATGAATGTAATTTGGACGTACTAAATCTGCCATGTTGTCATTATTATGTGACCTACCAGCGTCAATTGCGTTGCTTCACTGCCATTCACAAATCCTCTCCAGTGGCCTCATGGGATATTCATTGTATGCACACTTCACAATCTTGCCGGAAGTAGTACTGTAGGTCATCCGGGTACTTTTTGCCTACTCTTTTATGAGTACTGTGAATTCGGTTAAACTTCTTTCATCTTATACCGTTTTTCATTTACTATATAGTTGGGAAGTATGTAATTTCGGATGAAGCCTCTGTATTTATGAATGGGTAATTGAATCATTGACTCACAATTCGTTCAAAGCCGCAGATTCGTTCCCGAAACACCGCTATGTCTTAGTTCTGCTGCAGCTTTTGTTGGAACTATTATTTTGTTGCAAAATACAGCAAACAATACTGACAATACAGTGTTTAAATTGTACTTCACTTAATAGTACCCTTTTGTTTGTTGAACTGTTGTATAAAATCAATGCAGTTGTGTGGATATTTGGGAAACATTGCATTCTTGATCATATATTATCAACATTAAAAACAAGAACTCACACGGTGTGTTTTTGTATTTAAGACAGTTTGAGTCTTAAATAAATCGATCTCTAAGCCCAGTCTGTGTCTGCTATTTGTTCTTCATGCTAGTAAGTGCTAAAGTGCCCCACTTTTAAAAAGGTACATTGTCGAAAACATTAGTAATGTAGCGCGATTTGTATACGCTGTACCCAACCTATCATATGCTTGCTGCTTGTGTGGATGCAGTCAGTTTTGACCGCAAAAGTTGAGGTAATTGATTGGGTGTCATGTATTTACGGCATTTTGCCTGTTAGAAATGCATGCTTGGTTTTAAAGTTTACAAAACAAAATGCTCCTAACATACAGGTGCTGGTCATATAATTAGAATATCATCAAAAAGTTGATTTATTTCACTAATTCCATTCAAAAATCGACAGATCTTTATTTAAACATCAATTATCTGTAAGCTATGTAAATTCCACCATCCATCATGATTTGGGAGCAGTTCAATGGAATT
Organism: Megalobrama amblycephala; assembly: GCF_018812025.1. NCBI lineage: Eukaryota > Metazoa > Chordata > Actinopteri > Cypriniformes > Xenocyprididae > Megalobrama > Megalobrama amblycephala. The sequence goes on from NC_063045.1 coordinate 54,697,093, forward strand.
ATTAAGTCTTACAAACACAGTGCTGTACTTGATAACATCATATAACACAGCATAATATTATTAACTCCAGAGGATCAGCATTTAAATTAAATGTGACCAACGTCAAATGAAAAAACTGCAATCAAGAAAAGATTAGTTATTCCTCTATTACTCTGATTTCATCTTTCAATTCTCAGTGACAATAAACATTAAGATTTGATTTAATTGAGCTGAGAATTCAGATCACACATAAAAGAAAATTAAAGGAAACATTTTCACACAAAGAAAAGAACTATCACATGAACATAAACGTTTTAGCAAACTACACCACACTCATTTTTTTATCGGCATCGATGGTTTCATGAAGAACCTTCGGGGGGTGAAAGAGAGCAATCAAATTTGCCTTGATCTTTTGGAATATAAGAGGTCTTTGTAGAATCAAAACATGCTTTAAGTTTCATAGTTCAAAACATTTTCCGTTGTTTTAGTATTACAGGATCTGTGATGTTACACAGGCAAATACATTTGCATATGACTGCCTCCAGAGCAAGACATCAACAAATAGATATACATCATTGCACCACAGGCCCCGCCCACAGACTTAAGAAGGATCCAAGCGTCGGAAACAAGTTGTTTATTTTAATGGCATCCCGGATCATGTTGGAGGATTACAGGTGCTGGTCATATAATTAGAATATCATCAAAAAGTTTATTTATTTCACTAATTCCATTCAAAAAGTGAAACTTGTATATTATATTCATTCATTACACACAGACTGATATATTTCAAATGTTTATTTCTTTTAATTTTGATGATTATAACTGACAACTAAGGAAAATCCCAAATTCAGTATCTCAGAAAATTAGAATATTGTGAAAAGGTTCAATATTGAAGACACCTGGTGCCACACTCTAATCAGCTAATTAACTCAAAACACCTGCAAAGGCCTTTAAATGGTCTCTCAGTCTAGTTCTGTAGGATACACAATCATGGGGAAGACTGCTGACTTGACAGTTGTCCAAAAGACGACCATTGACACCTTGCACAAGGAGGGCAAGACACAAAAGGTCATTGCAAAAGAGGCTGGCTGTTCACAGAGCTCTGTGTCCAAGCACATTAATAGAGAGGCGAAGGGAAGGAAAAGATGTGGTAGAAAAAAGTGTACAAGCAATAGGGATAACCCCACCCTGGAGAGGATTGTGAAACAAAACCCATTCAAAAATGTGGGGGAGATTCACAAAGAGTGGACTGCAGCTGGAGTCAGTGCTTCAAGAACCACTACGCACAGACGTATGCAAGACATGGGTTTCAGCTGTCGCATTCCTTGTGTCAAGCCACTCTTGAACAACAGACAGCGTCAGAAGTGTCTAAAGACATAAAGGACTGGACTGCTGCTGAGTGGTCCAAAGTTATGTTCTCTGATGAAAGTAAATTTTGCATTTCCTTTGGAAATCAGGGTCCCAGAGTCTGGAGGAAGAGAGGAGAGGCACACAATCCACGTTGCTTGAGGTCCAGTGTAAAGTTTCCACAGTCAGTGATGGTTTGGGGTGCCATGTCATCTGCTGGTGTTGGTCCACTGTGTTTTCTGAGGTCCAAGGTCAATGCAGCTGTATACCAGGAAGTTTTAGAGCACTTCATGCTTCCTGCTACTGACCAACTTTATGGAGATGCAGATTTCATTTTCCAACAGGACTTGGCACTTGCACATAGTACCAAAGCTACCAGTACCTGGTTTAAGGACCATGGTATCCCTGTTCTTAATTGGCCAGCAAACTTGCCTGACCTTAACCCCATAGAAAATCTATGGGGTATTGTGAATAGGAAGATGCGATATGCCAGACCCAACAATGCAGAAGAGCTGAAGGACACTATCAGAGCAACCTGGGCTCTCATAACACCTGAGCAGTGCCACGGACTGATCGACTCCATGCCATGCCGCATTGCTGCAGTAATTCAGGCAAAAGGAGCCCCAACTAAGTATTGAGTGCTGTACATGCTCATACTTTTCACGTTCATACTTTTCAGTTGGCCAAGATTTCTAAAAATCCTTTCTTTGTATTGGTCTTAAGTAATATTCTAATTTTCTGAGATACTGAATTTGGGATTTTCCTTAGTTGTCAGTTATAATCATCAAAATTAAAAGAAATAAACATTTGAAATATATCAGTCTGTGTGTAATGAATGAATATAATATACACGTTTCACTTTTTGAATGGAATTAGTGAAATAAATCAACTTTTTGATGATATTCTAATTATATGACCAGCACCTGTAATCCCCCGACATGATCCGGGATGCCATTAAAATAAACAACTTGTTTCCGACGCTTGGATCCTTCTTAAGTCTGTACAGAGATGCAAACAAGTGGTTTAAACTGGATGCGCCAAAGCAAATGTTCTTTCACTCTTCCATTTGTCCTGTTGTCGACAGACAGTATGTCAGAAACTGAACACGCATCTGTATACTGTATTCAGTGTAGACAGCATCAGTGATTATAATGGGTTCTCTTTTGATGCGACGCTCACATCCAGTGTAGGCAAATGGCAGCAATTAAACAACTGAATGCCAGTGGGCGGGGCCTATGGTGCAATGATGTATATCTATTTGTCGATGTCTTGCTCTGGAGGCAGTCATATGCAAATGTATTTGCCTGTGTAACATCACAGATCCTGTAATATTAAAACAACGGAGAATGTTTTGAACTATGAAACTTAAAGCATGTTTTGATTCTACAAAGACCTCTTATATTCCAAAAGATCAAGGCAAATTTGATTGCTCTCTTTCACCCCCTTAAAGGTTCTTCATGAAACCATCGATGCCGATAAAAAAAAAAAAAGAGTGTGGTGTAGTTTGCTAAAACGTTTATGTTGATGTGATAGTTCTTTTCTTTGTGTGAAAATGTCTCCTTTAATTTTCTTTTATGTGTGATCTGAATTCTCAGCTCAATCAAATCAAATCTCAATGTTTATTGTCACTGAGAATTGAAAGATGAAATCAGAGTAATGGAGGAAGAACTAATCTTTTCTTGATTGCAGTTTTTTCATTTAACGTTGGTCACCTTTAATTTAAATGCAGATCCTCTGGAGTTAATAATATAATGCTGTGAGTACAGCACTGTGTTTGTAAGACTTAATAATTCCATTGAACTGCTCCCAAATCATGATGGATGGTGGAATTTACATAGCTTACAGATAATTAATGTTTAAATAAAGATCTGTCGATCGGCTTTGCTGGATGGGGATACACCATATTTATTTTAAACCCTTAATAAATCTTTATTGAAAAGATTCTTTTCAGCATACATTTCACATGATCCAAGAACACAGCTTTTTTTCTAATTTATTACAATGAGCATGCGTTCCAGTTAATTACTTTTTTCATCATTGGCTGTGGTCACGGACGTTTCTATAAGTAATGAACAAAGCTGTAGGGGCCGTTGGGTTGAATGAACTTGAACACCCACATCCACTGCACTTGGAGGTAGTTTTTATGTAAGACCTTACATAACCTTTTGAAAGCATAGTGAGTGAGAGCTGCAAAAAAGCACAGTTTGACGCTGAAGATGAATGTGTGGGCTATTGAACTCTGGAACTTATGAAAATGTAATATGCTGCTCAGAAGATATTTTGAAGAATATGAGTCCAAACAACAATTAATTGTTCACATTATTTCATATATTGTGATAACAGAAACTAATTATGATTTCAATCTGTTTTTTTATGTGAATTTAATATTTCTCAAAGTTGTGCAATCCTGATGTGGGTCATAAGAAGAAAATGGGTTCCAGTTTGGTGTTTAATTTATGCTCCAAAACAAGAAGTGTTTATTTTTATTCCCAGAAGAAAAGATGGTGAATAGATGGTCAAAGGTGTTAATTACTTATATCGCGTGACTCACAAACAGGTGTTGTCAGTCTGCTTGAGTGGTTGATCATCCATCAGTGATGTTTAATAGCGCAACAGTCTCATTCAGAATCAAAAAGAAGGCCGGTTGGCACATACTTTCACTCTAGTGTAGTGAATAAATACATCAGACATGTTAATGGTGTGGTATGGGAAAACTGTCTGTCAGATTAAAGCAGCCATCTGCCAAATAAACCCAGCATCATGTGGCATGATGTTCCTCAGCCAGTTAAAGAGACTCCCTAAAGATAAAGCTTTGAAACACAATACTAAGGGCTTGTGTTAGAAAATACTGGCATACTATAAATAAGTCAACAGCTCATAGCGCAGCAGAGTAAATAATATAATGAAAAGAAGCAGGATCTATAGGCACTCTGGGGAGTTATGTTAGATTTGAAGGTGTATTTTTGTGTAGTGCTTCATTAACTTCATAACTCATATCTGATTTTGTTTACTGATTTGGCATGTTTTTATATAGTATATTGTGAAATTTCAAATATGATGTATCTCTCGAACAAATAACATTGAGCTAATATATACCTTAGTCAGGACAGTAGGTTTACAGGGAGTGCAGAATTATTAGGCAAGTTGATTTTCTGATCATATTTTTTTCCCAAGCACATTTTACCAATTCCAATCCACATCAATCTTAATAACTACTATTAATATTGTTTTTAATCATTTATAAGTGATATATAATTGTTCATGAAGGCTGGAAATGAAAAATGCCTTATATTCAGGTGTGCAGAATTATTAGGCAAGTTTTCTTTTACAGGCAAAATGAGCCAAAAAAGAGATTTAACTCAGACTGAAAAGTCAAAAATTATTAAATACTCATGAGAAGGACGCAATACTAATGCAATACTAGAAATTGCAAAGTTAAAGCATGACCAAGGGACAGCAAAATGCTCATTGGGTCAGCGGGGTCAGACAAAAACAGGTGGAAAAGAAAAGACACATGTTAACTGCAAAATAATTAAGAATTAAGGTGAAGAATTAAGTGTGAAACCATCAGGAACCCTTTAGTCTCCAGCGCCACCATTTTCCAGAGCTGCAACCTACCTGGAGTCTCCAGAAGTGCAAGGTGTTAGGATCTCAGAGACTTAGGTTAGCTAAAGAATCCTAAAAAATGACCTGCACTTGATAAGAATCACAAGCTGAAGTGTTATAAAATACATGAAGACTGGGTTTTAATAGGGCTTATAGACAGACAGCTTGAGAGTGACTCCTGATGGACCAGCACCACATCCTCTTGTACCACTGTTTGAAGAATTTATCCAGAATCTGGCAGTAAGGTGTTTGAGTTCACTTTTAGTCCATCTCTTATCCTGAAATGTCTGTCTTGCAGAGATGGACTAAAAATGATCTTCCAAAACTTACTGCCAGATTCTGGAAGATAAATTCTTCAAACAGTGGTACAAGAGGATGTGGTGCTGGTCCTTCAGGAGTCACTCTCAAGCTGTCTGTTTATAAGGCCTATAAAAACCCAGTCTTCATGTATTTTATAACACTTCAGCTTGTGATTCTTATCAAGTGCAGGTCATTTTTTAGGATTCTTTAGCTAACCTAAGTCTCTGAGATCCTGAGACCTTGCACTTCTGGAGACTCCAGGTAGGTTGCAGTTCTGGAAAATGGTGGCGCTGGAGACTAAAGGGTTCCTGATGGTTTCACACATAATTCTTAATTATTTTGCAGTTAACGTGTCTTTTCTTTTCCACCTGTTTTTGTCTGACCCCGCTGACCCAATGAGCATTTTGCTGTCCCTTGGTCATGCTTTAACTTTGCAATTTCTAGTATTGCATTAGTGTTGCGTCCTTCTCATGAGTATTTTGACTTTTCAGTCTGAGTTAAATCTCTTTTTTGGCTCATTTTGCCTGTAAAAGAAAACTTGCCTAATAATTCTGCACACCTGAATATAAGGCATTTTTCATTTCCAGCCTTCATGAACAATTATATATCACTTATAAATGATTAAAAACAATATTAATAGTAGTTATTAAGATTGATGTGGATTGGAATTGGTAAAATGTGCTTGGGAAAAAAATATGATCAGAAAATCAACTTGCCTAATAATTCTGCACTCCCTGTATAAATTATAATGTACTCAATGTTGCCAAGTCTGCAGTTTTCCCGTGGAACTGGGCTACTTTTACACTGTTGCCGTGGGTTGTTTTTCAATCGACCCAAAATAACATGATATTTACCCCATGGAATGCAAATTTTACAAGGGGAGCCCTGTCAAAAACACGTATTTTACCCCTGGAACGCGATTTTAACTGTGAGACCCCCCTAAAATGCGATTGGGCTAGTTTTGGGCTTGTTTTAAGAAGCAACTGGGCAGATTTTGTTTTGAAAACCTGGCAACCCTGAATGCACTGCACTTACAGTACACTACCGTTCAAAAGTTTGGGATCAGTATGATTTTTAATATTTTTAAAAGAAGTTTTGTCTGCTCACCAAGATTGCATTTATTTAATTAAAAAAAAAAAAAAATCCAGTAAAAACAGTAATATTGTGAAATATTATTACAATTTAAAATAACTGTTTTCTATTGGAATATAATATAAAATGTAATTCATTTCTGTATTGGAAAAGCTGAATTTTCAGCATCATTACTCCAGTCTTCAGTGTCACATGATCCTTCAGAAATCATTTTAATATGATGATTTGCTGCTCAAGAAACATTTGTTATTATTATCAATGTTAAAAACAGTTGTATACTTTTTTTCAGGATTCCTTGACGAATAGAAAGTTCAAAAGAACAGCATTTATCTGAAATACAAAGCTTTTGTAACATTATAGACTACCGTTCAAAAGTTTGGGGTCAGTAAGAATTTTTATTTTTATTTTTTTGAGAAGAATTTAAAGAAATTAATATTTTTTTCAGCAAGGATGCATTAAATCAAAAGTGACAGTAAAGACATTTAAAATGTAACAAAAGATTATATTTCAAATAAACGCTGTTCGTTTGAACTTTCTATTCATCAAAGAATCCTGAAAATATATATATATATTGTACACAAATATTTTGTACATCTGTGCACAATAAATGTTTCTTGAGCAGCAAATCAGCATATTAAAATGATTTCTTAAGGACCATGTGACACTGAAGACTGGAGTAATGAAGATGAAAATTCAGCTTTGCCAACACAAGAATAAGTTACATTTTCAAATATTTTCAAATAGAAAACAGTTATTTTAAATTGTAAAAATATTTCACAATATTACTGATTTTGTAGCCGTAACGCGCCGTACACGCGTGCAGTGTAAACGAGGCTTGAGCTTCGCGTCCGGTGTGCGCGAGCCCCTTCAGTCTTTTGCCACTCAGTGAGCATGACCGCAGTCGTAACGGTCGACGGTGACGTCACGTGCATACCCTCTATTATTAAGGTGGTTGTACATTTTAACTGGCATGTCCTGCTGGCAAGATGTGTGCTTCTCTTATTTGTACCTCACTTATAAATGGCTGACGAATGTTTCATGCTGTCAAGATGTGATTCTGATGTTTTTACCTCAGTTGTAGGTGGTTGTATATTTTTGACAATAATTTTCCCTCAATAATTAAGATGTTCGAGTCGTATTTTCTAAAATCATACTGTAGCAAATCTTGACAGCAGTAAAGAAGTGAACATTCTTACTCGTATTTCTGACAAGAAGCGATACTCATGTTTAAATGTTAAAAGTACTTAGTTTTGAGAAAGAAGCTTGTTCCTTTAGACAAGCACGACAGTTAAAATGCTTCAGCAACTCCGTTTTAACGACGAGTCTGACTGTGCCGGCTGCATGTCGCTTATACGGGGAGATCCGGGCGCCTTAATCTCAGAAAGAGGGGTGAAGCGCAGCGCTCAGTCTATTCTGCGTATATAAAATATACGATTTTTTTTTTTTTAACTACACAGATATTTTAATTACAAGTTTGTGTGCTTTTTTCCCGCTTATAACAAACCTAGTTCACGTTGTAAAACGACATTTATTTTGTTTCTGCGCGCTATATGTGCCCCTACAACTGGAATGAATTCGTCCGGATAAAAGGAAACGTGAAGATCATAACGGAACAGTATGGGTCTATGGGAAATAAACGCCGTAACAGTTCCTCATTCATTCCGGCAGTTTTAAAACTTAAAGACAACGACTGCATATTAAACACGAGTCGTCTGGTTATTTGAAATGTAAAAAGGTAAGCTTTTTTGTTTAGTCCATTCACTTTTTATGTGTAGCCTACCGTTAACGAACGCTTCAGTGCCATTTTTAACCATTTGAAATCTTAAAATGATATTTAAATTAAATATTGTTATGCACATTGCAGGATGACTTTTAGACATTGCTTTCTGATACAGTCAGGTGTAGTGTCTTATGACTTTGCAGAGAGTATCAAATGTTTCATAATGCCACATAATAAAAAGATACTGTGGTAATACCATGGTACAATGATGATACAAGCTGGTAGTGTCATGCACTTTCATAATACTATGGTCATTTGTTATATACTATGGTACTAAAATTTGTGTACCATGCAATTCTTTAGAACTCCAAGAATTACCCTGGTATTATTATGGTACCATAGCCAAAAACCCTTGGTAGTGCCATAGTTCTTTTTAAGTAGACATAGGCATTAAGTATAATACACTGCACACTAAAATATGTGATTCATGTGCATTATTATTGTACTTTTTGGTTTCTTAAAAAAAAAAAAGGAAGTTGATGGCCACACTTTCTTACAGGAAATTACAGGTATTGTACTGTACAGTATAGGCAGTGTGATACAGTGTGCATGCTCTGGAGCCCCACATGTGGGGGCCATGATAGGATTTGTTTTGTATATGAATGCATTTTAAGAATGCAGAGCTCATATATTTGGCATTTACTGTAAAGTCAAGACTAAAGAAAAAAGCAAAAAAAAAAAAAAATGCACTGCCCATCTCCAGTGGAGCAGTAACAGGAGTGATCTAACAGTGTGTGGCAGGTTACTAAACCACCGTAGGGGTCAGTCAGCAGATTGTGCGATGTGTTGAGCAGGCAGATGGGCAGCCGTGAGTGTGTGTCTGCTCTCAGTGGGCTGCGGCTTATTGCGCTTCCTCCTGTAACATGAACAAGCCCGCATGTTTATGCCTGACTTCCTTACACACGCCTGAAGTGCAGCGCTACGTGAAGCCTGTTGTATTAACACTGACACGCATGGCTGCCTCTAAAATGTTTTAATGGGGTCATATCCTGAGGAATCATGCTTCCTAGATTTTTTGAGATAAGAGTTATTGTACTATGAAAACATAAAGGAACTGTCAGAGCTCAAAACTTCCTCCCCAGTGGAGAAAAAGTGGACTTCATGATTTTGCATGTTAGATGCATGTTAGCACTTTTGTTACTTGATTAAATGTGTGATGCTACTGTGAGGTGAAATCACTAATGTTCATTTCACAGTGGTTTTACAGTAACACTCCGGAGCAGAGCAGGAAAGAGCATGTGTGTGAGAGAGCAAATGTGTTTTTTTTGTTTCCTATTAGTTCTGATTTGTTTGTCCTCATGTTTTCTGTAAACTCGTGTATGCATGTATAGGCTCTGTCCATCTAGCACAGTGGTTCTCAAACACTTCAGGCCAAGTAGCACCACTGATCAAATCAGAACATTCGGGTACAAGCAAATTTCAAATAAATCAATACTAAATTGTTTAACATATATGCACTTCTGACAATCCCAAAGTAATAATGTGGGTTAATAAAGCCTAAAACTGTGTCCTAATTGGATGTGATGCAACACCACGACACACGATAAAAGACATCTTTTCCACGTGAAAGAGTTAGTTCACCCAAAAATGAAATGTTGTCATCATTTGAAACCTGTAACACCTTTGTTCATCCTCGGAACACAAATGAAGATATTTTTAATAAAATTCGAGAGATTTCTGTCTCTCCATTAAAGGGTTAGTTCACCCAAAAATGAAAATTCTATCATTTATTACTTAAAGTGATAGTTCACCCAAAAATGAAAATTTTATGTTTATCTGCTTACCCCCAGCGCATCCAAGATGTAGGTGACTTTGCTTCTTCAGTTGAACACAAATGCTGATTTTGTGTTCAACTGAAGTGAAGTGTGACTGTTAGATCACGCGGCAGTGATGTCTAGCACTCATTGAAGTATATGCGCGAGACATCACTGCCGTTGTCAGAGCGCGATCAGACCTCACTAAGCAAGTGATGAAGGAGTTGGACATAGTGGTGTTTTAGAGGTAAAAAATTATATAAATACTGTTCAGTTTCTTGCACAAACCGATCGTTTCGTGTCTTAGGACATCAGTGTGTCGTCACGAGCCGCAGGGTTTAATTTGGACTTGTCTATGGAAGTGTTTTAGACTCTTATCGTTCGAGTTCCCGTCCACTCTTATTATAAGACTGACAGACGGCAGCGGTTGGAGTTAAAAATCATCATTTGTGTTCAACTGAAGAAACAAAGTCACCTACATCTTGGATGCTCTGGGGGTAAGCAGATAAACATCAAATTTTCATTTTTGGGTGAACTATCCCTTTAACCTCATGTCGTTCCACACCCATAAGACCTTCGTTAATCTTCAGAACACAAATTAAGATATTTTAGTTGAAATCCGATAGCTCCGTGAGGCCTCCATAGGGAGCAATGGACACTTCCTCTCTCAAGATCCATAAAGATACTAAAAACACATTTAAATCGGTTCATGTGAGTACAGTGGTTCAATATTAATATTATAAAGTGACGCCAAAAAAACTAAATAACGACTTATTTAGTGATGGCCGATTTCAAAACACTGCTTCATGAAGCATCGGAGCATAAATGAATCAGTGTATCGAATCATGATTTGGATCGTGTGTCAAACTGCCAACGGCTGAAATCACGTGATTTTGGCGCTCCGAACAGCAGATTCGACACACTGATTCATTTATGCTCCGATGCTTCCTGAAGCAGTGTTTTGAAATCGTCCATCACTAAATAAGTCATTATTTAGTTTTTTTGGCGCTCCAAAAATATACTTTATAATATTAACATTGAACCACTGTACTCACATGAACTGATTTAAATATGTTTTTAGTACCTTTATGGATCTTGAGAGAGGAAGTGTCATTGCTCCCTATGGAGGCCTCACGAAGCTATTGGATTTCAACTAAAATATCTTAATTTGTGTTCCGAAGATTAACGAAGGTCTTACAGGTGTGGAACGGCATGAGGATAAGTAATAAATGACGTGACTCTTAAAAAAGTTCTTAAAGAGATCTTTAAACTAATCCATGTGAATCCAGCAGTTTGGTCCAAATATTCTGAAGAGACACGATTGCTTTATGTGAGGAACAGATTGAATTTAGGCTTTATTCAGATATACAGGGAGTGCAGAATTATTAGGCAAGTTGATTTTCTGATCATATTTTTTTCCCAAGCACATTTTACCAATTCCAATCCACATCAATCTTAATAACTACTATTAATATTGTTTTTAATCATTTATAAGTGATATATAATTGTTCATGAAGGCTGGAAATGAAAAATGCCTTATATTCAGGTGTGCAGAATTATTAGGCAAGTTTTCTTTTACAGGCAAAATGAGCCAAAAAAGAGATTTAACTCAGACTGAAAAGTCAAAAATTATTAAATACTCATGAGAAGGACGCAATACTAATGCAATACTAGAAATTGCAAAGTTAAAGCATGACCAAGGGACAGCAAAATGCTCATTGGGTCAGCGGGGTCATACAAAAAACAGCTGGAAAAGAAAAGACACGTTAACAGCAAAATAATTAAGAATTAAGGTGAAGAATTAAGTGTGAAACCATCAGGAACCCTTTAGTCTCCAGCGCCACCATTTTCCAGAACTGCAACCTACCTGGAGTCTCCAGAAGTGCAAGGTCTCAGGATCTCAGAGACTTAGGTTAGCTAAAGAATCCTAAAAAATGACCCGCACTTGATAAGAATCACAAGCTGAAGTGTTATAAAATACATGAAGACTGGGTTTTTATAGGCCTTATAAACAGACAGCTTGAGAGTGACTCCTGAAGGACCAGCACCACATCCTCTTGTACCACTGTTTGAAGAATTTATCTTCCAGAATCTGGCAGTAAGTTTTGGAAGATCATTTTTAGTCCATCTCTGCAAGACAGACATTTCAGGATAAGAGATGGACTAAAAGTGAACTCAAACACCTTACTGCCAGATTCTGGATAAATTCTTCAAACAGTGGTACAAGAGGATGTGGTGCTGGTCCATCAGGAGTCATTCTCAAGCTGTCTGTCTATAAGCCCTATTAAAACCCAGTCTTCATGTATTTTATAACACTTCAGCTTGTGATTCTTATCAAGTGCAGGTCATTTTTTAGGATTCTTTAGCTAACCTAAGTCTCTGAGATCCTAACACCTTGCACTTCTGGAGACTCCAGGTAGGTTGCAGCTCTGGAAAATGGTGGCGCTGGAGACTAAAGGGTTCCTGATGGTTTCACACTTAATTCTTTACCTTAATTCTTAATTATTTTGCAGTTAACATGTGTCTTTTCTTTTCCACCTGTTGTTGTCTGACCCCGCTGACCCAATGAGCATTTTGCTGTCCCTTGGTCATGCTTTAACTTTGCAATTTCTAGTATTGCATTAGTATTGCGTCCTTCTCATGAGTATTTAATAATTTTTGACTTTTCAGTCTGAGTTAAATCTCTTTTTTGGCTCATTTTGCCTGTAAAAGAAAACTTGCCTAATAATTCTGCACACCTGAATATAAGGCATTTTTCATTTCCAGCCTTCATGAACAATTATATATCACTTATAAATGATTAAAAACAATATTAATAGTAGTTATTAAGATTGATGTGGATTGGAATTGGTAAAATGTGCTTGGGAAAAAAATATGATCAGAAAATCAACTTGCCTAATAATTCTGCACTCCCTGTAAACATTGATCAGCGAACATAAACCGTACAAACCTCATTGATTCTTGCTGAAGCTCAAACGTGATGCGTAACACACGAGAGTGAACCTCATTGGTTCAGGCACGTCATGTGAACATTCTTGAGTTTATATACGAATAAAAGCCTAAATTAAATCTGTTCAACTCAAAAAGCGATCAAGTCTCTTCAGAAAATTTGTACTAAACCGCTCGATTCATATGGATTAGTTTTACAATCTCTTTATGAACTTTTTGAAGTGTCAAAGTGGTAGTTGCATAGACTGTCAACGGAGGTGCGGAAATCTCTCTGATTTCATTTTGTGTTCTGCAGATGAACGAAAGCCTTTCAGGTTTGGAACAACATTTAAATTTTTGGGGTGAACTACCCCTTTAAACAGAGTTTTTGTTCTAACCAGCTGTGACGGAGATACGTGTCGAGCGACAGGTGTTTCTGTTTCAGCTTCTAATTCTGCGACGTCACTGCTGGAACACCAACATACAAATAATTATAATGATAATTTGGACTAAACCGCTCAATTCATATGGATTAGTTTTACAATCTCTTTATGAACTTTTTGAAGTGTCAAAGTGGTAGTTGCGTAGACTGTCAACGGAGGGACAGATTGTATGATTTATTTATTGTTGAAATGGAGTTTGAATAACATTTTGCGTGACCTTTATACCCATACTGAAAGCGACAATTAATAATTCACCTCTGGAACACACAGAAGGGGCCAAGGAAAATAAGAATGTTCAAACTGTGAACAAACAAAGATTGTTTCCGTCACTTGGTATGTATTGTTAATTCATGTTAAAACGGTTTAATATTTGTTAATTAGATTATGTATTTATCCATTTCTTGCAAATGCAGTATACTTACAGAGAGACTCCGCCCACATGCTCTTCTGGCTGTGGTATTTGATTGATTTTGTCGGGTCTCTGACTGCTGACAAACTGCTTGTCGCTGGAATCTTTTCGCATCACGTCTGGTTAGGACACAGTGTTAGATGCACAAACCTATGTTAAACTTGAAAAAAAATAAAAAAATAAAGATAAATAAAAATAAACATAATTTTTTATGCATTGCAATTTTCCAGAGTTTGAGAACTGCTGATCTAGTAGACTTTATGACCTTCCTCTGACCTTTAGGGAGCTATCCTGGTTTTCTGGATAAAGTGTTTTTGAAGGAAATCTTCTATAAGATCAAATATGTCAGCACCGAGCCGTCTCACAGGAAGTGCTGTACTCAGCTCAGCCCAGGTGTGGACTCACTGAGCTCTCTGATCTGCATCTGTATTTGGTTCGGGACTCATGTGAGACTGAACAGAAGTAGAACCATGTCAGAGACCCTCCAGCTGCCCGCGCTGCAAATCCAGGGCCCGGCAGACGGGGAGTGCAATGGATCCGTGGTGGATCCGGCCCTGTCCAGCTCGGCCAGCCCGTCTCTGCGCCGCAAGCGCTTTAAAATGCGCCGTATGAAGAATGTAATGAGCGAGAAGGAGCAGCTGGAGAAGGAACAACTTCAGCGCTCCGGCTCCAAGGAGTACCTGCAACTTCCGTCCATTGAGATCACGCCGTCCAGCGACGAGGATGCGGCGTGGTCGAGCTGTTCCACACCCAGCGCCTCGCCCCAACGCAGACGCTTCCTCCTGCGCAAGTGGCTGAGGGGAGGAGAGAAAAAAGAGCACGGCAGTGAGAGCAGGTCTGTATGAGCACGAGCCCGAACCCTCGCCCACCCTCCACCCTCCTGCACTGCCTGATCTCAGCACACAAACCCATCCATTCTCCATTCCTGCTGTTCATCATGAGTAATGTGCACCATTTCATTTAAGTCTTCATGTGACACAAAGCAGTTTGTGTGTGAGTGTGTTTTCCGTCTTCTCTGGAGGGACTGAACTCTCTGCTGTGACATTTATAGGCTGGAGGGAAGAACAAGCGGCCGCCTGCTGCTGCCAGGAGTGCTGACAGGAGTTTGTCTGGGGACGTTTTAAATATTCATGACTCTTGCTGCCTTTCAATAGACAAAAATACAACATGCAGTATGTATCTGCTATATGAACTTAAGTTTTACTTCAAGCAGCCTTAACACTAACTGAAATTATGCTTAAGGGGTACCAGTTGAAAGTTTGGACACACTTAATTTATGTTTCTCATGATCTTAAATGTTTGTTTGGCTTGAAACGGCGCTGCAGACCGATTGTGTATAACATCAAAGTACCGCGAGAGAGATTAGAGAGCAGACGGTTCCCGAGGTTCTTTGATGTCATACACCGATTGGTCTTTAGCCTTCATGTCAAGCACGCCTATTTTCTTCTCATGACTTATTGAGGCAAAGTCATATGACCTAAAAAAAACAACAACAAAAAAAAAACACGTCTGATTTTATTTGTAAAACCTTTTTTTTTTTTGGTTAAAAATGATCCAAAATCAATTTTTGAGCAAGTACATAACCAGCCAGTGTTCAAAACTATCTCCTTACCTTAGCCCGATTCATAACGGTAAGCTTATAATAATGTTTTCTAGTTCGGGTGGTACTGGTGGGTTTCCGCAGGACATTTAAGCATGTCTGTTTACATAAAGAAGGAGTCCTAGCTAGTAGCTATATCATGTGAGGATGCTGTAGGTGGCATAACATTTATAGCCTTTTGTCACAGCAGCTGGAATAATTAAACTTATCATTTTGATGGATTGTATGGTATGAAAAAATGGACAAATAGAGATTAGACTGTACAGAAATTGAAATCTACAGGTAATGCTAATACACAGTAAATACACGTCATGTGTATCATCATGTGCATCATGCAATGCTGATGCTGATTACTTGTTCATCTGAACAAGTAACAAAAGTGGCAGATTTGTTACTTGTTCAGATGACATTTTCCAGTGAAAATTCTTATTTTGGTCATACTTCTAAGAATGCAATCTGTGATTCTGAAGTACATGTACATGTATAGTATCCACCATTGCGGTGACTGACAGCCACACATTCTCCTCAAAACATTAGATTCATCTGCGCTGAGGAGTCGTGTTGATGCAGAAACCCATGTAAAGATGATCATTCCGCAAATAACTGCAATTGCAGGTTTCTAACAGATATGGCGACAAAGAGGCAAAACTTATGAACTGCAGCTTTAGATGTTGCAAGCATAATTTATGCGCATGTTTTACAGAATAATAAATTATCCACCTCAATCAAACGTGTGTTTTATATGCAATTTGGAAATTTGCATCTTGTGTTGAAATCGCAGCATTTATTATGCTAAATCCCTAAAATGAAATATAGAAAATACACTATACTGTTCAAAAGTTTTTTTTTTTTTTTTTTTTAAATGTTTTTGAAAGAAGTCTCTTATGCCAAGCCTGCATTTATTTGATGAAAAAAAATAAACTAAAAATTGTAATATCATAAAATATCATAGTCATTTTAAACAACTCTTTCTTACAGAAGAGGATTAGGGCCAAGCAATAATAAAAAAATAAAACCATCTCGAGATTAAAGTTGTTAAATTTCGAGAAAAAAAGTCTAAATAAAATGTTGAGAATAAACTCATTAAATTACGAGAAAAAACTCGTTAAATTTCAAGAAAAAAGTCGAGATAAAATGTTGAGAATAAACATTTATTTAATTTAACGAATTTGTTCTCGTAATTTAACAACTTTTTTCTCATAATTTAATGACTTTATTCTCAACATTTTATCTCGACTTTTTTCTCGAAATTTAACGAGTTTTTTCTCAAAATTTAACAACTTTAATCTCGAGATGGTTTTATTTTTTTATTATTGCTTGGCCCTAATCCTCTTCCGTACTTTCTATTTAAATATATATTTTAAAATGTAATTTATTCCTGTGATCAAAGCTGAATTTTCAGCATCATTACTCCAGTCTTCAGTGTCACATGATCCTTCATAAATCATTCTTATATGCTGATTTGATGCTCAAGAAACATTTATTATTATTATTATTATTATTATTATTATTATTATTATTATTGTGCTGCTTAATATTTTTGTAGAAACCATGATACATTTTGGAGGGAATTTTTTATGAACAGAAAGAACAGCAATATAAAACAATAACAATATAAAAGTCTTTACATTTGATCAATTTAATGCATCCTTTCTGAATAAAAGTATTTATTTATTTTCAAAAAGGGTATTTTTTTGGTCACTGCGTAATTCTCATACTGGCTTTATTTCATAATATTCATAACTTTACTATTATTCTAAAAAGTGGAAAATACTACTAATAAAGATTAAGTAGGTGTGTATAAACTTTTAACTGGTACTGTACATGGAATTCATGCTTTAATAAATAAATGCAGACGTATAATGTTTGTTATGACTGATATTATATAATTCCGGTATCAGCTGTGTACTGTGAGCTGTCAGGTGTTTGCTGGTAAAAAAAAAAAAAAAAACAGAAAAACTTGAAAACACACCAGCGTTCACTAATCTAGGGCTCCATTGTGTTGATCTGTTTGCCTGTTTTATCACCTGCTTCCTTTTCATGCAGTACACAATAACTCAGGGAACCACTTGCACAAGAGGTTTTTCTGTCATTTCTTTTCTTAAGGCAAGAAATTATAAACAAATGTGAAGGTATCACACTGTACCTGAAAATCATGTCAAGTTTGGTTAAATGGATATTTTGTTGTGTTTTAGTTTATAGCACTCTAGGAAAATGGGACACTCTCTGCTTCCCTCTAGTGGTGAAGATTAAACTATCCTGAAAATTTTGGTTTAAGATGCTTCATGGATGTTTGTTCCTCCAGCTGTAACCCAAGCAACATTGGACTGTAAAAACTATGCGTGTCTTGTTTGAAATTTTTTGTTACCATAATTAAAAAATCACCGTGTGTCCAAACTCACCTTCTGTCGTCTCTTTCTCAGTATGAGCAGACGTCTGGTGTTTGTGTATTTCTTATATTCTGATTCTAATGTGACGATCTGTGTTACAGCAGTCAGCAGAGTAGCCTGCAGAGCAGCCATGAGGAAGAGACCACACGCTACCTGAGCCCCAACACTCGCGAGGACAGGTACACAACGCCGCTACACTCTCCACTTTACATGTCATGTTGATTGTCAGTGTGTTTTACATGTTAATTTATTTCGAAACTGATTAAAGGATTAGTCCACTTTTAAATAAACTTTTCCTGATCATTTACTCACCTCATGTCATCCAAGATGTTCATGTCTTTCTTTTGTCAGTTGAAAAGAAATGAAGGTTTTTGAGGAAAACATTCCAGGATTTTTCTCCATATAGTGGATTTCAGCGGCTACCAACAGGTTGAAGGTCAAAATTACAGTTTCAGTGCAGCTTCAAAGGGCTTTAAACGATACCAGACGAGGAACAAGGGTCTTATCTAGAGAAACCATCGCTCATTTTCGAAAAAAAAAATACAACCGTTTATGCTTTATAAACAAAATATCGCCTTGAACGTTCTTCCGGTTTCCGCATTCTTCAAAACGCTTACGCCGTATGTCCTACGCCTTCCCTATTCTACTTACGGAAAAAAAAAAACGTAATTGGCGCCGTGTTCATTCCGTAAGTTGAATAGGGAAGATGTAGAACATACAGCGTAAGCGTTTTGAAGAATGCGGAAACCGGAAGCACATGCAAGGTGATAATTTGTGTTTATAAAGCATATACAGTTGTATTTATTTATTTTTTTTTGAAAATGAGCGATGGTTTCTCTAGATAAGACCCTTATTCCTCGTCTGGTATCGTTAAAAGCCCTTTGAAGCTGCACTGAAACTGTAATTTTGACCTTCAACAGTGGAGGCCATTGAAGTGCACTATAAAGGAGAATAATCCTGGAATGTTTTCCTCAAAAACCTTAATTTCTTTTCGACTGATGAAAGAAAGACATGAACATCTTGGATGACATGGGGCTGAGTAAATTATCAGGAAAAGTATATTTAAAAGTGGACTAAGCCTTTAATCGAAGCATTCTGCTTGTCTTCCATTTATGCATTATGATGCTTTCAACGTAGTTCCCTTTTATGTCCAACAGGGGTCAGTAGTTGGTCAGCTCACATTTTTGCTGAAGTCCAATTCGTATAATTCTACTCTATATACTGCACTAATAATGGGAAAATATGTAGTTGATCATATGTGATATGTCCTGTATCACAAGAGTTTTTGAGATAGATGGATAGATAGATAGATAGATAGATAGATAGATAGATAGATAGATAGATAGATAGATAGATAGATAGATAGATAGATAGATAGATAGATAGATAGATAGATAGATAGATAGATTAGAATTTACAGTAGTTCTGTCTTTAAACGTTTATAAGGCATTGTTAAAGGCCATTTTTTTATGCACTCTATAGATGTCATTTGGCACATTTGGTACTATTTATCGTGTTCTATGTATGATTGCCTGTTTCCGCCACTGAAAAAAAGAAAAGAAAAGATTGCAATTTTTTTACTTTTTTTTTCTCCCATTTGTGAGTTTTTACATCTCGCAATTCGGACTTTTCTCAGAATTGTGAGAAATAAAGTCAGAATTGCGAATTCTAAACACAATTGTGAGAAATAAAGAAACGGGCATTTTTTACTTTTTTCTCGCAATTGCGTGTTTATATCTCGCAATTCTGACTTACTTTTTTCAGAATTGTGAGATATAAACCAGTTATGAAGTCCAATTCTGAGAAAAAAAAAGACTTTTTTCCCCAGAATTGCGAGTTTTTATCTCACAGTTCTGAATTTGTAACTTACAATTCTTAGAAAATTTTCAGAATTGCAAGATGTAAACTCGCAATTGCGAGAAAAAAGAAAGCAAGCCAGAATTGAGAGAAAAAAGTCGCAATAACCTTTTTTTTATTTTTATTTTTTTATTCAGTGGCCGAAACAAGCTTCCATAGAAAACAGGCTAATCTTGTGTATTTTATATGACAAGTAATTTGCGAATTGGGATTCAGTCTCTTGTTACTTCACAATTTTTTTTCTCTCGTTTCAATCTTTGTCATTTTATAACGGCAGACGCTGAACAGCTTGACATGATATGAACTTCCTGCAGGCAGCTGTTTTAGTCTGAGTGTTGGATCTCAAGTGTGGTTGAGAAGCTTCTGTTTTTGGTGGTTCATGTTTAGCTTTTGAAGTTGTTCTTCTTTCTGTGTCATGTTCTGCATTTGTTTCTGTTTCTGGTTTTGAGTCTGACCACAGATCTCACTGTCTATATTGTGCCATCTCAAAAACAACTCTAGTGTGTATCACTTTCCCATGGCAGGGCTGCAGAACAGCCCATTGCATTTTCTCAGATCTTTTTTTTACATTATCTCAGAAATATCACATTTTTAAACCAGGTGCTGTGCGGGTTGAATCAGCTTAGCAAGGTTTTGTAGAGAAAGCTCAGATTTTTAGCTGTGCTCAAATGTTCTTGTTGTGCACAGCTGGGCAAAGAACACGCAGATCCTCGGCTGGAATATCATATGAGCATTTTTATTTTTTTTTTCATTTCTAGGCTTCAGGCGTTTGTTCATTGCTGCTTTTATTGGACCTAGAACACTGTGTTCTTTCTTCTGGATTTATAAAATGTATCTTGTGAACATCACTGATTGTACATTGATCAGTTTTGTGTTTGATTGTTGCTTTTAACGTTCATATTTACCATTGTCTGAAAAGAGATCTTTATGAACTCCTCTAAGATAACCATTTGTATGTGAGTCTGTGCACGAGTGTGTGTGTGCATCTATACACCTGCTAAAGTCAGTTTGTTAAAGTCAGTCTGCACACGGTCGCCCGCAGCTCATTTTTGTGCACTCAGCAACCCGATTTCAGCTGATTCCTGAGCTTATTTTTAAATCAGTTTTGTGTCGTGACGTAAAAGCAGCTAATGCTCATTAAAGGTGATGAATGTTCAGCCAGCTTGTGTCCTGTTAGGCTGAATGAATCACAGCTCAACTCTCATGTAGACACATACATATAGTACAGGGTCCCTTTCAGTTCATGAGTGTGAATTTGAATTGAACTGGCCACATCTCACATGATGTTGAATTGGAATTTATTTGCGAATATTTTATGACAAAACAAATTACATCATTAAAGGTGCCCTAGAACTAGTTTTAACAAGATGTAATATAAGTCTAAGGTGTCCCCTGAATGTGTCTGTGAAGTTTCAGCTCAAAATACCCCATAGATTTTTTTTAATTAATTTTTTTATCTGCCTATTTTCAGCCATAATTACATATGCACTGATTTAGCGCGCAGCCCCTTTAATTCTGGCTCTCCCCCCGCCCACGAGCTCTCGACTGCCTTAAACAGCATTTAAACAAAGTTCACACAGCTAATATAATCCTCAAAATGGATCTTTACAAAGTGTTCGTCATTCATGCTGCATGCATGCATCATTTCATGTGAGTATAGTATTTATTTGGATGTTTACATTTGATTCTGAATGAGTTTGAGGCTGTGATCCGTGGCTTAAGCTAAAATTACACACTGTTGGAAAGATTTATAAAGAATGAAGTTGTTTTTATGCATTATACAGACTGCAGGTGTTTAAAAAATGAAAATAACGACGGCTCTTGTCTCCGTGAATACGGTAAGAAACGATGGTAACTTTAACCACATTTAACAGTACATTAGCAACATGCTAACGAAACCTTTAGAAAGACAATTTACAAATATCACTAAAAATATCATGATATCATGGATCATGTCAGTTATTATCGCTCCATCTGCCATTTTTCACTATTGTTCTTGCTTACTTACCAAGTCTGATGATTCTGCTGTGCAGATCCAGACGTTTTGCCCTTGTGTAATGCCTTAACATGGGCTGGCATATGCAAATATTGAGGGCGTACATATTAATGATCCCGACTGTTATGTAACAGTCGGTGTTATGTTGAGATTCGCCTGTTCTTCGGAGGTCTTTTAAACAAATGAGATTTATATAAGGAGGAAACAATGGAGTTTGAGACTCACTGTATGTCATTTCCATGTACTGAACTCTTGTTATTCAACTATGCCGAGGTAAATTCAATTTTTCATTCGATGGCACCTTTAAATGAAGGGTAGGCAATTTCAGAGAGGCTAGCAATAGCAAGCTAGCTTTGAAAGCATGAGATCCCAACCTCCCTTCAGAGTATTCTACAAAGCCACACCCTCTCCAAAACACATGAACGCGCACAGTAGAGTCTGCAAAGTATCAGGAGAGATGGCGTTTAGATTACCTCATGTCTCAAAGCACTTGACATTACAAAAATAATGAGCGTAAATAACTTACAGAGCTCTTACTTGTATCACCTGACTGCTGCAGATTAATTTCGGCATTAATAGTGTTGACATAGAAACACATAAATGCGAGCCTGAGGACGTGAACAGCTCTGGGTAGTACAACACGGGTTTCCATCTCGTAATACAGTTATGACATGGCGTAAACATGGCATAAGCTCATTGTTTTGGTTCAGGAGGAACTGTAAAAGGCGGTTGCTGTTTGTGGCGCTTGATGACTGTCTACAACTCTGAATAGCCTTGATGAAACGCTCTGATGACGTGTGATGTCTGCACGAGCTGGTGGGCGGAGGTATGGAAATACATATGTTGACAGGCAGGTAGGACATCGTATCATTGCAATCAGACTGAATACAATGATTGGATGAACATTTTTTTTTTTTTTGGTCCTGAGACTTCCACAGAAGATATATGTACATGTTTTGATATTTAAACCACTTCTCTTATTGATTGCTATCAGGATGTGAAGAGAGTTTCAACCAGTATAACTAAAAGTGTGTATAAACAAAAAAATTGCCTACCCTACCTTTCATTTTGACTAATTATATCTGATTTGAAAACAAATTGAAAAATGTCAATACTGTCAAAACAACGAACATATCCATCAATACAGATTTTAATTTTACCAGAATTTTGGTTGGTCATGGTTTTCAACCTATAAAAATAAATATTGAAAATATTTCCTTTTATATTAGTGTGTTAAATATTTGTGTTAATTAAATTACATTTGTTTTATGTAGTAAAATATAAGTATCTTAAATACAAATATTTTAGATTTCATTTCAGATGTTGATTATTTACAGTAATTTCATTGAATGTTTCTGGAAATACCCTGAATGTTGTTTATGTTTCAGAAATATCAGGGAATTTATGATTTACAGGTCTGGTCATGGAAAACAGATCTTAAAAATTCATGGAAATTTCTGTAGTGAATGTTCTTTTTTTTGCTAGTTTAATAATCTAATTTATTATCGCCTGAAATTGTTTTTATGTGCAATGTCTTTACAATGTTTTTTTTTTTTTTTTTTTAATCCAGTAATCAGAAGTGACAAGAAATATTAGTAAAAAAAAATAGTCAAAAGATGTGGAAAACCCTGATTATTATATTTATGAATACCGCAGACGTTGTATGAACTGCTTGAATGTCATTTAGTGTGAATTATACTTGAATATTATACAATTACAATCCTGACAAATTGATTTAAATTCAGGTTCAGCCGTGTTCATAAAACAACAACCAAATCCATTCACCCAGATCTGTCTCTCTCTGGTTATATTAGTCATATGCGTTTTTACCCACTAGCACGCAATCTCTTGTCTAAGACACTGATGGCCATATTAGTGTCCCTGCTGGTGGTCTGACCACAGCCACACCTCAGGTGAGGAAACAAGCTGTACTGATCTACAACACACACTGAGAAAACGCAGGATCTGGGTCACCGCAGGACAAGACACAGAGAGAGAGAGAGAGAGAGAGAGAGAGAGGAGGGGGTGAAGGGAGTTCAGTAATGAGGAGTTGGTGTGTGTAAACCGTATGCAGGTCCAGATGAGTTTAGAGCATCATGGTTCAGAGCAGGACTTTATCATGCACCTCACCCGTCAAACTGGGCTGTCACCCGCGGGTGTCCACGCTCAGGAAAAGACTGCACTTTCGTCGGGATCAGTGAGTACTTTTTGTCTGTTTTTGCCAGGTGTTATGTACAGACTGTAACTGGTAGGCAGAAACTCATGGTCAATTGATCCAGTCTGTATTACTGTAGCAGATACTGTTTCCTGCGATATATAGAATTACCCTTCAATCTTTTACAGTAGAGACTTAAAAAGGACAGAATGTGAAGTAAAACTTATGATTATTCAATATATTAGTTATGTTTATAGTTATAATTTGTTCTCCAGCAGTTTTGAACCCAAAGCCGCTGGATATTTGTGCATTATTTGCATTTATAATGCCTTTTGATACACATTGTTTTATATGTTTAATGTTTTCAAATAACTGTAAAAATCCAGTATCACTAGTAATGAATACTTATTCCTGGTTATGCTTTTTAAATGCATTAAATAATGCATTAATCATCAGATGTGTTTAATGAGCAAGTGTAAGTAATATGTTATAATCAATTATAACCATGGCTAAACTTATTAATGAGAAGATATAATTCATTACATGCATAATTATAAGATATTTGAACCCATGACTTTGATGTTGCTATAGCGCTGTGCTCTGCTGTGAGACCTACAGGAACTACAGTGTGTGGATTTTATCAGTCTTGCAAATAGAGAAATATACAAGCACAAAGTAATAGTAGGCACAGAAAAGATTGGAATAGGTCACCCAAAAATGAAAATTCTGTAATTATTCTCGCAGTATTGTGTCACTCCAAGCCTATTTTTTTAATTTATTTTTTTATTTTTTATAACACAAATGAAGAAATTAGTAACACAAATGAAGAAATGTAGCATAATGTACTGGATGCTTTCTTCCATGCAGTTACAGTGAATGGACTCTGAAGCTTTCAAGTCTCAAAAAGGATCCATGTTGCCAAATATTTTCTTTGGAAAGTCAAGTCAAGTCAAATTTATTGATATAGCGCTTTTACAATTGGTAATTGTTTCAAAGCAGCTTTACATATTAGAAGCACAGAAAAAAGGGAAGTGGTTAAAAATAAGCTGTACAAACAAGCGTGGTAATATGTAACATATACAAGATGGTGCTACATTAAGCCAATGTCGGCTGACTCCCAGGGGTGGAAAAAAAAACCCCTAGGAGAAAAACCCAGCATGCTAACACTGGGAAAAAAGTCCTAGGAGGGAAAAAACCCCTTGGAAGATATATATAATATATGTAAATGGATATGGAGATCAAAATCTGAATTATACATTTTTATTATAGAGATTAAAAATAGATTATATATAAATATATGTAAGCGGATACGGGGATTAAAAATCTGAATTATAGATGCAGCCAGAACTGGATCTGTAGGCCCATTGTCTCCTGGGCTACGTTGTAGTCAGGTCCAGACACAGGTTCTCCATCTGATCTGGATACGGCCTGGATCCAGCACCCGGCAAACCTCAGGATAAGCAGAGAGACAGATATTAGCGTAGATGCCATTCTTATTCTGATGTACAGGTATATCTAGTGTTATAGGAAATGTTCTCGGTTCCGGCCGACCTAATTATTGCAGCGTAGCAATCCTTTAACGGTTTTGAAAAATGTTAATGTATTGATAATGTGTTATGTGTATGCAAGAGCAAAGAGATGTGTTTTTAGTCTAGATTTAAACTGACAGAGTGTGTCTGCTTCACGAACAATGCTAGGAAGATTGTTCCAGAGTTTAGGTGCTAAATAGGAAAAGGATCTGCCGCCTTCAGTTGATTTTGATATTCTGGGTATTATCAACTGGCCTGAATTCTGAGATTGCAATAAACGTGAAGGACTATAATGCATTAAGAGCTCACTTAGGTACTGGGGAGCTAAACCATTTAGAGCTTTATAAGTAAGTAGCAAGATTTTAAAATCTATACGATGTTTAATAGGGAGCCAATGTAATGTTGACAGAACGGGGCTAATATGGTCATACTTTCTGGTTCTAGTAAGAACTCTAGCTGCCGCATCTAAGTACCTAAATTTGCTAAATGTCACTACATGACGTAATGTGGCAACTGTCGGCACTTAACATCTGTGTCCTCTCCTAATCTGTACTCACATACTTTATTTTAATATAAAATATAGCCGAATGCCCAATAAAGCTGTTCTCGTTTACATATTTTCTGTCAGATACAGGAACGATATGATATAGGGACTGACTGTTAGATGTTTGAAAAAAAAAGTCGCTAAGGGGTCCGAAAAGTCGGCAACACTGAAAAAGATGCAGCAGCACCATTCATTGTGTGATGAACAAAAATTTACTTGCTGATAATCTGTGTTCTGATGTAAACCCGCGAGCGCTGCACTGTGTTCACTGCGTCAACCGCTTTCAAATCCGACAGGGTAGAGAAGAAAATGTTGAATAAAGTCGTTAGTTTTGTTTTGTTTTTGCGCACAAAAAGTATTCTCGTCGCTTCATAACATTAAGTTTGAACCACTGTAGTCATGATGACTATTTTAACAATGTCTTTACTACTTTTCTTGACCTTGAATGACTGTAAGACTGAAAGAGTCATGTCATATTCTTCTGGTCGACATGAGCTCAGGGTCATTGTGTCCCTGTCACAGTAACTAGTCTAACTAGATCTGTTTCTCTTCAGACACACAGCTTTGATGAATGCAGATGTGTGTTTGTGTGTGTGTGTGTGTGTGTGAGTGCGTGTGAGTGCGTGTGCCTGTTCTTTAATTAGCAGTTGTTCAAAGCAGACTTGCTAACAAAGAAATGCCAGCCTCACCCTCTCTCGTTCTCTATTCCTCTGTGTATTTAAGGTGAGATCAGACCTTGTACATTGGACAGGGTTTTTGTTTTGACATGATCAGCAACATTCTGAGTTGCCCTTTTGCTATAGTTTGTTAGGAGATGCTTATGCTGCAAAAGAAAAGTGCAGTGAGCCTATATCAGGAAGCATACATTATTCACTGCGTTCTCTCTCTCTCTCAAAAAAAAAAAAACAAAAAACAAAAAACTTCTTGCTTGCTATATTTAACATTTCATATTTCCTAAAAATGTCCAAGTAGTTTACAGATACTGGGGCCACAAAAAGTATTTGGATGCCATACTTTTAAAATATAATTTCATTACACAACTAGATATCGAAACAACTGACATTTGATAGCACAAGCACACATTTAAAGAAAAATATTTTATGTAATGAAATTTGTTCGGTCTGAATTTTTTAAACGGTAAAAAGCTTTAGACAATTTCTAGTAGTAAAATGTTTTTATGTGAACTTGAGGTGTTCACGCAGGCATGATTAAAGTGACTCCGCTAAAAATCACTGCCAGAAAAGTCACATTGCAAATAAGAGCTTAGAAAAGTGAAATTAGTTCTGAGAAAAGCTCATGCATCTTTTTTGTCTTAATTGTATGAATTAAGTATACATTTATTTTTAGTAAAACTAAAAAAAGTTTCCAGTCAAGAGCAGCAAGTTATTTTCTCTTTTGTTTTACTCACATTAAAGCGGAACTCAGTAAGATTTGCAAAGCTCCCCCAACAGGTTCCTTCAGTGAATCACACTGTCGTAAATACTCCAAGCGCAGCTCTGAACTACAACGACTACAACGCTCACCAGCACAGTAGTTTTGCAAATACAGTACAAGAAATCTCGATGGAGGTGTGTAATTTTCAAAATTGTCTTATAAAGTCATAATATATACATTGTTTTTGAATTACCGTAAAGCATTTTGTCACTCTCGCGTGAGCGTGACCATGAGGCGAGGTTGTGTCGGGTCGATGCAGCTCAATTTGCAAGTGCTGTTTTCTGGCGTAAACGTGCCAGAGGGGGTTAGTGCTCGCCTCACACACACCACTACAAGTCAATTAACCATCCTAAGGACTATTTATGAAGGTAAAAAAAGTTACTTAGTTCTGCTTTAATGACAGAGCAGCAATAGGTATGTTAGGCTGCTGTCACTTTAAGACCAAACGCACAGATCCATTATACTGATACACATACGGTTTACACACAACTGTTTACTTTCACTTGAGACATAACCGGCCGTGTTTACGTGAATACTCTACACAATGGACATTTTGATATAATTTTGTGTGTATTAGATCAATTAAGTGCAATAAGATGTGAAAGATAACTGAATTCGTGATCATATGCTGAGAGACGTGGCTTTCTGTGCACGTGCTTACGCCGCGTGTCGGTCAGCGAGAGCACCGCACTGTTGCTTTTCAGGACATATTGTGCTTATAACTCTTTTTAACAACTGTTTTTTACATTCTCATTCATGCATTTCATTACTCTTAAGTGTCAATAGTGCTATACATTTACATGCAATATACTATACACAATATAGCAAAAGCTCTTACAAAAGACATTTTATACAGTGATAATGATATATATCGTTATAAAGCCCAGCCCTAGTCCCGATCCTTCTCCACTGTGATTGGATGGCTGGGTAAAAAGTGACGGTGATAATGAGCGCTGCGTTTTACCCAAAGTTGAAAATTTTTCAGCTATCGTCAACCAGAAAAAATGCCAAGCGTGCAGCGCTCAGCATGAACTAGACACTCAATGACTCGTCCCGCTGCTGCAGTTTTTTTAATATGCAGCGCTCCCAATGATAACAATTGAAAAAACATGCTTTGGTGGACACATGGCCTGACAGTGGATCAAGAAGTTAAAAATGATTCAGTATTGAGTTTCAACTTGACTTGACTTGTCCTTCAATATTAGAAAAATAGCAGAAAACTAATTTTTAGAATTTGAAGACATGAATTTTAAATAAAGCTCAGACTGTTTTCTCAGTGCCCTTGTTTCAAAAAGATAGTAGCCATCAAAATAATTGTAAGATGTGCAAGCACATTATTGCTTGACTTTGTTCCTGTAATCGTTTTCAGCGTGTTCAACGTGCTCTGGTTGCCTCATTTGTTCCTGTGTTCTCATTTAATTGGCCAGATCCCTATGAAAGATGTGCAGGCCGTCTTTCAGCTGAGATTAGACAGAAGCTGGCAGCAGCAGTGTCCTGTTACCAGAGCTGATGATTCATCACAGAACTGCAGACTGATGTTATCTAACACCTCAATCAGATAGCACTCTCTCTCGCTCTCTTTCTTTTCCACTGAGCTGTAAACAGAATCCCGTCTCATAGTAAGCTCGTGCACTTCTGACTTCCTGTTAAACGGACTCTTTCCTCGGCCATACATAAACTGAATCCTCTCTGGACATCTGTCTGTCTGTCTGTGGGCACTGAGTCGTTTTACTTGCAGATTAAAATCTCCTTAGGGCTCTCTGTCAGGAAGAGTGGGCCGTATAGAGCAGTGAAAGTAGGTCATAAGTGAACGATTGAGTTCTCCTTCCTGTGTGGGATTCACCAGTGCTGCTGTATAAATCTCAGTAAAGCACTTTTCAGTAATCGGTGAGGTATCAGCCAATGAATTCCACACAAAGCTTTGCAGATTTCTGTGGAATTCGAGCAGAATTCATTCATAAACTTCTACACACCTTTTATTAAATATTTAAAGGGATAGTTCACCCAAAAATGAACATTCTGTCATCATTTACTCACCCTCATGTTGTACCTGTATGAGTTTCTTTCTTCTGTTGAACACAAAATACATTTTGAAGAAAAAATGTTGATAATTAAACAGTTGACTTCCATAGTAGGAAAAAACATACTTTGGAAGTCAATGGCTATGTCAACTGTCTGGTTACCGATATTCTTCAAATTATCTTCTTTTGTGTTCAACGGAATAAAGAAATTCATACAGGTTTGGAACAACTTGAGGGTGAGTAACCAATGACAGAATTTTTATTTTTGGGGGAACTGTCCCTTTAAGTAAATCTGATAATATTTATAGTTATACATAAGCATGCAATACTGTTGGCGTCTTTTACACATTTTACCATAGACTGTTTGACAGAATTAATATATATATATTATATATTATGCAATGTTTTTGCATATTCAATGTTTATTCAAAACTCTTTCAAAATGCAATTATATATTTTATGATTTTTGAATAAATATCTTTTAAAGCTGCAGTCCGTAACTTTTTTTGGTTAAAAATGATCCAAAATCAATTTTTGAGCAAGTACATAACCAGCCAGTGTTCAAAACTATCTCATAATCTTGTCTCGATTCACAACGGTAAGCTTGTAATAATGTTTTATAATAAGAGCGACCTGGTGGATTTCCGTGGGAAATTTGAGCATGCAGCAGTTCCTCTGTGCGTCATTACGTCACGTCCGTAAACAGAAAGGAAGGAGTCCCGTCCAGGCTAGTCAGTTTTATCACGTGAGGATGCTGCTTGTAGCGGATCATTTATAGCCTTTTCAAACAGCAGCTGAAATAATTTTCATGATTTTATAATAATTTTTTTTATATAATAATTTTTTCAACTTATCATTTTGATGGCGGATTGTAATCCAGAAAGATTCAAATGACAATCATCAGTGACAACTGGAGATTCACTCGTAGTCAAAAGCAAAAGACTTTGAAAGGCTACAGAAATTGAAATCTACAGGTAACGCTAATATACACTAAATACACAGTCACGCAATGCTGATGTTGTTAACATTAACGATTTGAGAACAAAGTATAACAGTAATAATAATTTGCACGGTTTGGCGTGATCCGAGCGATCGTTAGATTTAATCATCATTGGCAGCGCGATTTATCGTAGGCCTAATGCTTTTTTTTCCTCAGTTGGTCAGAACAAAAGTGGCAGACATATTACTTAATTGTTCAGATGATATTTTCCAGTGAAAATTCTTATATTGGTCATACTTTCAAGACGTAGAATCTGTGATTCTGAAGTTCAGTATCCACACCGGTGCGGTGACTGACAGCAAGCATTAGATTCATCCGCGCTGACGAGCTGTGCCGAGGCACAACGCACGTACAGATAACTGTTCCGCATATGACTGCAATTGCAGGTTTCAAACAGAGATGGCGACAAAGAGAAAAAATCGCAGACTGCAGCTTTAACTACCAATAAGGGTGTAGTAGTTTACCATAGTTATTAACCATAGTTCTCTCTTCCTCAAATTTGTTCCCCAAAATTCCACACAAAAAAGCACGGTTATGAGATATTCCAGGCCAATTAATTGGCCAATATTTTGCCTTAACATCAGGTAATAACTGTTTCAGCCTTGTTAAAGGATTAGTCCACTTTGAAAATGAAAATTAGCCCAAGATTTACTCCCCCTCAAGCCATCCTAGGTGTATATGACTTTCTTCTTTCTGATGAACACAATCAGAGATATATTAATAAATATCCTGACGCATATGAGCTTTATAATGGCAGTGAATGGGACCAATGTGTATGAGCTGAAGAAAGTGCTTCCATCCACATCCATCCATCATAAACATATTCCACACGGCTCCGGGGGGTTAATAAAGGCCTTCTGAAGTGAAGTGATGCATTTGTGTTAAAAAAAAAAAAAAAAAAAAAAATCCATATTTGACAAGTTATGAAGTAAGATATCTAGCTTCTGCCAGATCGCCTTCCGTATTCAACTTATGAAGAAAGTGTAAAACTCTTGCAGTTCAAAAAGCTTACGCTACATCCTACACCTTCCCTATTCAACTAACTTGTTTATGTAGATTTTTTTTTTTTTTTACACAAACACATCACTTCGCTTCAGAAGGCATTTATTAACCTCCCGGAGCCGTGTGTGGAGTATACATTTATGATGGATGGATGTGGATGGATGCACTTTCTTCAGCTCAAACTCGTTGATCCTGCTCACTGCCATTATAAAGCTCGGATGCGTCAGGATATTTATTAATATTTCTCGGATTGTGTTCATCAGAAAGAAGAAAGTCATATACATGTACATCTAGGATGGCTTGAGGGTGAGTAAAGCTTTGGGTAATTTTCATTTGAAAGTGAACTAATCTTTTATGCATAATAAAATGTGTGAGTTTTGAGTAAATATTGTATAAAATAAGCAATTTTACTGTTATTTTAACATTATATCTGGCATTCCCTCTTTTGGAAAAACAGTAGACAACTAGTTATGAGTAATACCTTCTGATCCCTCTGAGCTCTTTTCAGTGGTATGACAATCTGTGTTGTTTTTGCCAGTCAGGGTTGTGTGTGTGTGTGTGTGTGTGTGTGTGTGTGTGTGTGTGTGTGTGTGTGTGCACAGAGGGATTAGCTGCCTCACTTCACTTCTCCAGTACGCTCACTAACCGAGCCTGACAGTCACCTCATCACCTGACTCTCTCACTCTCTGCTCTCATTGGTTGGCTCCCGTCAGCCTCCATGTGGTAGTGAGCTCAGAGATGCTGAGGGGGCGGGGCTATGTGCCAACTCGTGCAGGCCATTGGGCCGTAGGGCTAAACATATCAGGACTGGACTCACAGAAATAAACTCCAGCATTCATTGGCTAGGTTCCGCAGGCCCGCTGGAGCCAGATATCCTCGTCTGCTCTTCCGCACTCAGACCCCCAGAGACCCAGCAAGGGCAAAGGAACATGTTGACACAACCGATTACATGTGCAGTGCTGATATTTCACATCAGTACTGGACGCTGGGAAATTCTTGAAGTGCTGCCAATGAAACGATATGATTTAAATTATGATTTACATTTTTTCATATTTGAACTGCATTTGCATTTTCTTTATTTGGACATCAAAAACCTTTGGCACAAGTAACATCTCATAACAAATCGTATTAGTATCAGAATATGGAAGGATATTTCATAACATGTGTGCAACATTTTATAATTTAATCCTAAATTGCACTAAACATTGTCCATTTTTAATCTTGTCTAAAAAGACCAAACTGAACTCTTACATTTTTGTCCCAGATAAAATGTTTATTTATACATCATGCATGCATTCCCATTCAGAGCCTGTGATGGAGCTGTCCATTCAGCACCACTGTGACATGCACACACTCGGATTGGCCAGTGCTTTTACAGGGGCTCATTCTGATTGGCTAGTCCTCTGTGGGCAGCATCATGCTGGAAATGTATTGGCTTGTTGAACATGATCTTAGCTTGTGGGATATAACAATGCAAAACCAGAATTAAATGACCATATTTAGGGTTTATTTGTTGTGTTTTATCAGTGTGTGTGTGTAAATGTGCATGTGTGCTAGTGGTCATTTATGAAGTTTTGAAAGAGTAGTCAGGTTTTCAGAGGTCAAACAAACAAAAAAACAAACAAAAAGTATCTTTTAAAAAGTCTCAGTCTCTAGTCCTATATGTAAAATGTAAAACAGGCCAGTATTACATGCATTGCCCTCCTGAAAGTTATATATTGTTGGTGCATTCACACTGACAGAGATATACATATATGCATATAAAACTTTCCTTACCCTAACCCTAAAATGTTATTGCTTAATATAAATGTTGTTCTGGGACCAACAAGGATGAGGGCAAGGATTCAGGAACATGTCCTAATTTGAAAATCATGGTCACCATGTTGTGTGTATTTAAAGGGTTAGTTCACCCAAAAATGAAAATTCTTTCATCAATTACTCACCCTCATGTCGTTCCAATTCCGTAAGACCTTTGTTTATCTTCGGAACACAAATTAAGATATTTTTGATGAAATCCGAGAGCTTTCTGTCCCTCCATAGATAAGCAATGCAACTACCACATCCAAGGCCCAGAGAGGTTGTATTGTAAACTCATCATTAAAATAGTCCATGTGACTACAGTGGTTCAACTTTAATTTTATGAAACGACCAGAATACTTTTTGTGTGCAAAAAAACAAAACAAAGATAACGGTTTTGCGCACAAAAAAATATTCTCGGCACTTAATAAAATTAAGGTTGAACCACTGTTGTCACATGGACTATTTCAATGATGTCTTTACTACCTTTCTGGGCCTTGAAAGTGGTAATTGCGTTGCTGCCTATGAAGGGACAGAAAGCTCTCGTATTTCATCAAAAAACATCTCAATTTGTGTTATGAAGATGAACGAAGGTCTTACGGGTTTGGAATGACATGAGGGTGAGTAATTAATGACTGATATATTATTTTTGGGTGCTTGGAGACAATGACTTGCTTGCTTCCTGTTGCTTTTTTACTAACAAACTTTTTTTTTAAGAGCACACATCGAAAACACACTTTAACAGATATTTATATGTTCAGACAGTTTGTGGTTGTTTCAGTGAGATGTGTGTCCGTGGGATCAGAGAAGCGCTGCTATGGCCTGTACATGTGACAAGACATTTGCAGTAATATCAGGTGTGTGTGTGTGTGTAACGGAAATAGAACAAGATGCCAAGCAATATATTTCTCTTATCCTTATACACACTCTGTTCGCAGTGTTTACCGTCCATCTGTATTAAGGGATTAGAGGACCAGCTGTCGACTGCCCCGTAGTCCCTCACACACGCACAGCGGCAGTGAGACCGGACAGGAATCTCTTTGAGTCAGGAAGGAAGCGGGTGGGGGGGGAGTGGCCTGGTGGATCTGAGCATGCTCAGTGAGCACCGGATTGAGACGAGAGCCGCTCATGCCCTCATCTGCAGGAAGAGAGAGGGAGAGAGAGGCTGCTGCTGCATTTCAGAGAGGTGCACTTGAGAGCTTCACACACACAGGATGTGGAAGTATGGCTCACCCGACACTTTCATGCTGATTGAGGCATTCTGAGTCGGGCCGATCGCCCGCACTTGGGATCACCAGAACCGACGCGGATTAACATCCCGCTCGGGATGCCTTGGGAAAGGCGGCCCGTGAAATGGGAAGATGACACTGTGGGATCAGGACAGCCTGCACTGCACTAATGAAAGGCTTCAAGCTCGCCTGGTAAGGTGAACAGACGGACAGATGCCAACCGGTCTGTCATGGGCCTCTCCTCTCTCTGCAGTATTCGTTTGTGTGTTTTCTTCTTATTTTAGTGTCGCAGGAAAGCGATTTTGGCTTCCTGTCCTCATCCTAAACACCTGCATTGTGCGGTACGGTAGGAATGCGCTCTCGCTGTCGCTTTGCATCTGTCGCTGTCTGAGATCTGCAGTGATGTATTGGTGTCCACTTGTTTACATCAACCGAGTAGAGCTTTGACTTGGTCTGACGACTGAATTCGTTCTCCGTAGCTCCGAGCAATCGGCGGTCACACAGCTGAGGCAAAGATGGTGGACGTAAATGATAAACTTTTATTGGTTATGTAACGTTGCCCTCTTAGATGGCAGAATGACTCTTCCCTGTTGGATAGTGGAAGCTTATTTTAGGGGCACTGAGTTCAGGACTTACGCAGATTAGTCTCTGAAGGAAGAGTGACAGTGCAGTTTTTATGTGATAATTTCATATTCTTTTGGAGGGTCTTGTATTGATCTGAAATTCAGTTTTTCCCTTTTCTCAGTTTATATGCTCTGCTTGTATGTCAGCAAGACAAAATGTTGCAGTTTCCTCAGAAGTCAGAAGTTATTTGCGAAGATGCTGAAGATGCTGGTGGGGGGGATTTTTAGAAATGTGGAAATTAGCTCATATGTTGTGTTTCTATTATTAAGACTTTTAATTATTTTTGGAAAGCACAGTTTTTTTTTTTTTTTTTTTTTTGCAATGCAGTACTGTGTGTTTCAACTTTGATAAACATGCTAAATGCAAACTTTTGGCAATTATATTACCATGTAAATCTGTTCCATCAGAAGTTGATATTGCTTGTGTTTATGAAAACCTGGGTGTTGATATGTTTTATCTGATAGAGCCAGTGTATTGAACTTGCAGTCTTGAGACATTGAGGCCACATGAACATGGCTTTCATCTAGGTCTCAGATAAAACCCACAATCTATTTTAGCATAATAAAGGTGATAAAAACCGCAAGCACAGTGACATCTTCACCATACAGAAAATTTCCATCCATCCATCCATCCGTCTATCCCAAAACTGTATGAATTTCTTTCATCTGCTAAACACAAAGGAAGATATTTTGAAGAATGTCAATAACCAAACAGTTGATGGGCCCCACTGACTTCCATAGGATTTTTGCTCATACTATGGAAGTCAATGTGGCACAACTCAGGGTGAGTAAATGATAACAGAATTTGTGGATGACCTATCTCTTTAAGAACTATAGTCCTAGTCTGAGGTTTCCCAGAATATTTCTTTGTCTGACCAATGGCAAACAGGGGAAGTCCCATCCCAAACATTACTGGTTGAGGATGGAAATTAGACTAATAATAATAATAATAATAATATCTTGGTTATATATATATCGTTGAATCATTGAATCATTTATACACTGCCTGGCCAAAAAAAAAAAAAAGGAAGTTGCTGTTTGGATTTAAATAGGCAAAGAGTCTATGATTGGCTCATTATTGCTTGTGATTATTATGTTTCAAGCATGTTATATGTTTGGGATCAGTTCTTTTAACCCTAAGTAATGGAGTGTGTAGCTTTTCATTTCTTAAACAACCATGTAGGAAGACACATAATGGCCATATTCCAGGCTCAAACTGTGAAAGAATGGTTGGCACCGGGCAGGTCACCGTGATTTTGCCAAGTAAGACATGTTCCTGGATCAACATCTTTGTTGATCCTGGAACAACATTCCAATCAACCAATAAGATTTGAGGGACAAGTTTACCATCGATGTCAAGTTTAGGCTTGCAACCAGGGTTAGGTGTTTCTACATCGTTGTTATTCACCTATCTTTCCCCTCTGATTTTAGGGATAAGTTATGGGTTGGATTAGGTTTAGGGGTAGGAATAGGGTTAGGACTAAATTTTCAGACTGGAATGTTGTTCCAGGGTCAACAAAATATGTCTTACTTGGCAAAATCACGAAGAATCATTTGCACACATTAATTGGCGAATTCATTGAAAGTTTTTGGGATGTGCTGGAAGAGACTTTACTGATTGCTCACCTCTTGCATTGTCAATACAAGATCTTGATCAAAAATGGATGCACCTCTTGATGGAAATAACATTTATTTCCATTATTATCTTGTAAAAGAACATGCTAGAAATATAATTGCAATAATGATCCAGTCATACACTCTTAAGTAATTGTCTATTTAAATCCAAACAGCCGGGCAGTGTATATACAAAATACTGCATGCATATGCAGTATTTTCATGATATTGCAATGTATTTCGTGGAATTACCATAGTACATTTTGAAAGAAAAAAGATATTACCATAGTACACATTACGAAAACATGAAATACTTTTTTCCAAGTATTTTTGTAGGTGGTTTGTCAGCAGTTTTTTTTATCTTTCCTTCATTGTACAGGGAGTGCAGAATTATTAGGCAAGTTGATTTTCTGATCATATTTTTTTCCCAAGCACATTTTACCAATTCCAATCCACATCAATCTTAATAACTACTATTAATATTGTTTTTAATCATTTATAAGTGATATATAATTGTTCATGAAGGCTGGAAATGAAAAATGCCTTATATTCAGGTGTGCAGAATTATTAGGCAAGTTTTCTTTTACAGGCAAAATGAGCCAAAAAAGAGATTTAACTCAGACTGAAAAGTCAAAATACTCATGAGAAGGACGCAACACTAATGCAATACTAGAAATTGCAAAGTTAAAGCATGACCAAGGGACAGCAAAATGCTCATTGGGTCAGCGGGGTCAGACAAAAACAGGTGGAAAAGAAAAGACACGTTAACTGCAAAATAATTAAGAATTATGTGTGAAACCATCAGGAACCCTTTAGTCTCCAGCGCCACCATTTTCCAGAACTGCAACCTACCTGGAGTCTCCAGAAGTGCAAGGTCTCAGGATCTCAGAGACTTAGGTTAGCTAAAGAATCCTAAAAAATGACCTGCACTTGATAAGAATCACAAGCTGAAGTGTTATAAAATACATGAAGACTGGGTTTTTATAGGCCTTATAAACAGACAGCTTGAGAGTGACTCCTGAAGGACCAGCACCACATCCTCTTGTACCACTGTTTGAAGAATTTATCTTCCAGAATCTGGCAGTAAGGTGTTTGAAGTTCATTTTTAGTCCATCTCTTATCCTGAAATGTCTGTCTTGCAGAGATGGACTAAAAATGATCTCCAAAACTTACTGCCAGATTCTGGATAAATTCTTCAAACAGTGGTACAAGAGGATGTGGTGCTGGTCCTTCAGGAGTCACTCTCAAGCTGTCTGTTATAAGGCCTATAAAAACCCAGTCTTCATGTATTTTATAACACTTCAGCTTGTGATTCTTATCAAGTGCAGGTCATTTTTTAGGATTCTTTAGCTAACCTAAGTCTCTGAGATCCTAACACCTTGCACTTCTGGAGACTCCAGGTAGGTTGCAGCTCTGGAAAATGGTGGCGCTGGAGACTAAAGGGTTCCTGATGGTTTCACACTTAATTCTTCACCTTAATTCTTAATTATTTTGCAGTTAACATGTGTCTTTTCTTTTCCACCTGTTTTTGTCTGACCCCGCTGACCCAATGAGCATTTTGCTGTCCCTTGGTCATGCTTTAACTTTGCAATTTCTAGTATTGCATTAGTATTGCGTCCTTCTCATGAGTATTTAATAATTTTTGACTTTTCAGTCTGAGTTAAATCTCTTTTTTGGCTCATTTTGCCTGTAAAAGAAAACTTGCCTAATAATTCTGCACACCTGAATATAAGGCATTTTTCATTTCCAGCCTTCATGAACAATTATATATCACTTATAAATGATTAAAAACAATATTAATAGTAGTTATTAAGATTGATGTGGATTGGAATTGGTAAAATGTGCTTGGGAAAAAAATATGATCAGAAAATCAACTTGCCTAATAATTCTGCACTCCCTGTAGTAGTGTTACAGATTTCTGCTCATTAACTGCTCTGCAGTAACAGTGTGGACAATCTCAGCATCTGTGTGCTGCTGTGTCCTCCGGTGGGACTCTCGCTCCCGGGCGCTGTTAAATGAGCACTGCAGAGTGCGTCCTTGGATCAGATCAGTGTCCATCTGTGCGTTTACTGCAGTGGACACCAAGAGATACGTTGGCATATAATTATAAGTTCCTTGTGAAAACACATCCCAGATTTACTGATTTAATTTTATATGATTTCCTTAAATAATCCCGTTTGATAATCCAGATTTATAATGTATGATTAGTAGGATACAGTATAAAGAGGATGTACTTCTTAAGGCAAATGTGGTCACATGACCAGCTCCCTCTCTAGTGCAGTCTGTCACAGATGAAGAATATTAGCATGTTTAAGTTATACTGCAAAGTATAGAATTATTACCTTTCATGCAGTGTGTAATATAACTGTTTTTGAATGTAAAAGGTCAACCTGAAATGAATCGTCAGTGATTCCAGTTTTACTTCCTGCACAAACCTATGTAGGTTTTAACAAATTTGCATAATGCCAGCCTATGGTCTTCATTGGCTGCCAGCGAACAACGTCTACTTCTTTGGCCCGCCCTCAAACGCTGCACTGTAAAAAATAAATCTGTAAAATAATGGAAAAAGTACTGGCAGCTCATTACCTGGACATTATCCAGTAATTTTACGGACATTTCCGTTAACCCTAAAACACAACTCAGTGAAGTGCAATATTCTAAATACAGGTAAAACACCTATAAAAAATAAATGCGGAAAATTCTGTTAAATTAATACAGTACATTGTACCCTATTTTCACAGATTTTTTTAGAATGTGTAGTTATAGCTGAGGCCTGGAAGAGTTCGGTTCGTGTTGTTGACATGCCGAGAAGATGCTGTTTTCTTTGCTGCAAATCCACTTTGGATGCACTTTAAAAGCAGATGAGAACATGGGCTTGAATTGATACGCTAAAACCGACACCATCTTTACTGATCATATCACTGTGTAAGTGCTGAGGAAGCCCCTGGAGCTAAAATTCAGAAATGGTAATATAGGCATTTGGTTCCAACGCATGTTGTAGGCGGTTAACACAACAGACTGGGCCATCTGACCAATCAGAGCAGAGTATAGGCTCACAGAAAGGGGAGGTTTAGACGGACCGAATCTTCAAATGAGCCGTTTTCACACTCTTTAAGAAATGAGGTGATGTGCAATATATATTATGAGGAAATTAAAGTGTATTTTGAACTTGGATTCATGTAAACCTATTGTAGGAGACCTCCAAAAGAACATTAGGAAGTTTTAAAACAGCATAATAGGGGAACTTTGAAAAACAGTGTGTGAAACAGTATGTAGTATGGAATAAGCATAACAAATGGTAGTATGGCAGTACATTGTCTGACTATGTTGTCTGACTTATTTCATTGATTGGTGTCCAGTTATCATCTTTTAAATAAATGTTTCTTATTTTATTTTTTTAATGTTTAAACTTTGGCGGATCAAATGATAAGGAATGAAATAGATTTACATAAATATTATGGTTGATTGCATACGGTTCATTTGTCTCATGTGAAGTAGAGGTCAAGTGCATTGCATTGAGAAAAACAATATTTCAAGCAGGGATTTCTGATACTGTACATTTTGTAATTTGTACTGTAATAGGTCTGCTTGGTATTCTATCCATACACATTTTTTTACAGTATGTATACTGTTAGTGGTGTAAAGCTTATAGCTTCTTTTTCTTTTTTTTTGAAGACATTCCAGAGTTAAATTCAACAGTAAAGATAGCTGGACAGTAAAGATGGGCTGTTTGTTCCAGGCATTGCCATGTATTACACCGATCTGAGCAGATTACAGGCCTATTTTAAGCAGAGATGTGTGTGCTCTCTCTCTCTCTCTGCTCTGATTCAGTGTACATTAGAGTTTGATTTGATTCACAGATTCATGATTTGATTGAACTTTTTATAATTGCCATTATGTTGTTTTTTGTGTGATTGTGAATTTTCGGATTATTCTTAAATTATGACTCGACTCTTATGTGACCTATATCTAATTATTATCTGATTTTGATCTAATTTGACTCAAATCTAAAGGAATTGTGATCTTATCTAACTCTGACTAATTTTCGACTGATCTGAGTCTGATCCAGTCTGACCTTTATCTGATCTCACTCATATGATTGGACTGTGATCAGATCTGGTGTTGACAATCTGACTGTAATCTGATCCTGATCTGAGTTCATTTCGATCTTATCTGACAATAATCTGATTTGAGTGATCTAATTGAATCCTGATCTAATATTTATTATCAGATCATAATTTCATCACAATTCATGATGCATTAAATTAAGTGACAGTAAGGACACTTATAATGTTTGAAAGATTTCTATTTCAAATAATCCTCGTTAAAAATCATGATAAAAATGTATCAGTTTCCACAAACAAATTAAACAATGTTTTCA
The DNA here is from genome assembly GCF_018812025.1 of Megalobrama amblycephala. NCBI lineage: Eukaryota > Metazoa > Chordata > Actinopteri > Cypriniformes > Xenocyprididae > Megalobrama > Megalobrama amblycephala. The sequence goes on from NC_063045.1 coordinate 54,737,903, forward strand.
ACATTGATGATAATAAGAATCGTTATTTAAAAATTGAGCAGCAATAATAATAGTACATACTGTACACTACTGTTCAAAAGTTGGTAATAATTAAGATTTTTAAATCTTTTATGTACCATGGCATTTATTTGATAAAAATACAGTAAAAACAGAAATATTGTGAAATATTATTACAATTAAAAATAATGTTTTCTATTTTAATATATTTTAAAATGTAATTTATTCCTGTGATGCAAAGCTGAATTTTCAGCATCATTACTCCAGTCTTCAGTGTCACATGATCCTTCAGAAATCATTCTAATATGCTGATTTGTTGCAAAAGGAACACTTCTTTTTATTATATAAGTTGAAAACAGTTTTTGTACAATGGCTTAATAATATTTTGTGGATACACTACCATTCAAAGGTTAAGAAATTAATACTTTTATTGGTAACACTTTGCATTAAGGTTTCCTTCGTAAAGGGTTTATAAAGGTGTTTGTTAATGAGTAATAAGTCATTTACAAATGCATTATGAATCATTAATAATGCAGTTATAACTGCATGAATAAAAAGGGCGACTTTAATGCAATACCTGCCAAATAGTGAGTCGTTTTTAACTCACATGTTATAAATGCTTAATAAATGTATTTATTAACATTTATTTAACTCAAAACCTGGTTTATGTCATGATGCAGCAAAAATTGACTATCATAATTAGACTGAAGGGTGTTGTATTTATGGTTTTCTTATTAATATCTCATGACTGCCTCTTTTCTTACTATGTTGCTTACCAGAAGTTCTTGTCTTACCCATAAATGCTTCACAGGTTTCCACTTTACATTAAGCTTCGCTTTCACAGGTTATTAATGTTTATAACTCATGAATAAATGGTTCACAAGTGTCCACCCTGCATTAGGATTCACAGTTAACTAATACTGGAATTAATTTTTTCATTATTAATATCTCAACAAGTTATGGTTATAATCTTATGTTTTATTTTCAAAATAAAGTTGGGATTTCATCTAAAAAAAAAAACCAAGAAATCAGTTTTTATACACTGCTGTGGATATGCATCATGAACTTTTTTGGAGAGTATCATGACAGAAACTTCTGGTAAGCAACATAGTAAGAAAAGTGGCAGTCATGAGATATTAATAAGTTATTAATAAGAAAACCACAAATACAACACCCTTCAGTCTAATAGTCTGATAGTCAATTTTTGCTGCATCATGAAATAAACCAGGAATCTGGTTTTGGGTAAAATAAGTGTTAATAAATACATTTATTAAGCATTTATAACATGCAAGTTAAAAACGGCTCACTATTTGGGAGGTATTGCATTTAAGTCGCCCTTTTTATTCATTCAGTTATAACTGCATTATTAATGATTTAACAAACACCTTTATAAACCCTTTACAAAGGGAACCTTAATGTAAAGTGTTTCCCTTTTATTCACCAAAGATGTATTAAATTAAGTGGCAGTAAGGACATTTATAATGTATCACGGTTTCGACAGAAAAATTATACATTGATAATAATAAGAATCATTATTTAATATTGAGCACCAATAATAATTGAGCACCAAATCAGCATATTAGAATGGTTTCTGAAGGATCATGTGATGAAGACTGAAGTAATGATGCTGAAAATTCAGCTTTGCATCACAAGAACTCATAAAACTAAATCTCTCTTCTTAAATGTAAATATATACTATTTTTCCCCCTCTTTTATCATCCACTAAGACTAGGTAGAACTTATAAGTCGGTTTGTTTCGAAAAATAACAGCACATTCCTCTTCAACATAACATGTGATTTGAGGTAGCATTCTCACAAACACCAAGTATACACTAAGTACTAAGCTATCCAGAGTGTATTTGTAAAATATCTGTGTGATAATTTCGAGTCATTATTTTCCTGTTTCTCACTGTAAAGCTGCTTTGTGTCAATCTGTATTGTATAAAACACAGTATAAGTAAAGGTGACTTGACTGTGTGCAGGATTTGATGGCATATGCATCACAGGAGAGAACAGAGAGCGAGCGAGCGTGAGTGAGAGAGAGAGGGGAGAGATGTGATTGGACGGGGGAGGGGTAGAGCGCCAGAGACTGGCTTGTTGACGTTCAGGCGTTCAGGCTGCTGACGTGAGTGGCTTCATTCAAGAAACCCATGAATATTAAATCGACCCCAGCCGCCACACTGCGCCGCACAGCAGCCGTTTTTCACACCAGCTCGACGTTCTCCTTCCCCTGACAGAAATATAATGGAGGACTAACAGAACAGCAGAGGAGATGCGCATGTAGAAGAGCGAGGAAATGAGAAAGCTGGCAGGAAAGAACAGGGATGCTGCGACGATAAGCTCCGCCTCCTCTTTTTCCCCTTTTTCCTCACATCACTCCATCCTCACACTGCAGCCGCACTGAATGAATGAAGCCGAGCCGAACGCTTTCGTGTAGCCCCTCATGGCCACCAGGTTTGTCCGTGTGATTTTTGCATTAAAATCATGAAGGGAAGTCATTGGTTTTTAATGTGCATGATGGGAATGTCACACTTGATGCTACAGTTTCCAATATTTAGTTCTTGTGAATGCTTTTGCCACCTTGTAATATGTAATAAAATCTTTGATTTTTTCCAGCAAATAAACCCATATTTTATCCTTTTTCAAGCAGATAACTGAATGTTTTTAGATATGCATCAGACACCGTTTGCTCAGAATAATGCATTGCATTTGCTGCATGTACAGAGCATTTTCTTTTGCAACACATGGGGGTGTTTTCACCCTATCAACGGGTGTGAGAAGATGTTTATCTCTGCCTTTTTGGGCTCTGTGACTCAAGCTAGCGTGAGAGAGCTGTATCTTCCGACTGGTGTGTGTTGGTTTTTTGGTCTCAGCATTTAAGCAGAGGTGTAAAAACTGCATTCACACTTACACATGTGTGGCCTCTGTCATTAGGCCTCTTATAAGCATAGATATGACAGGTGAGAGGCGAGGAGAGCCGTACATACACCCACAATACAAGCTTTTTTCTCTAGAGTGTTTGATAAATACCTTTTAGCACTTTACAGGCGTGTGGAGAGCGAAAAACTGGCGCATGTGTGCTTAAAGCTGCACGCTAATGTCAGTTGCTATATTACGCTTATGTAAATGTTTGGAATGGAATGTCTACTTTTTTAAATAATGCACATACTTTGCATAGTATACATACTATATACTGCACAATTAGTAAGATTAGCATGGAAGTATGTGGGGATGGATTCATGTAAACCTATTATCGGCTAATAGTAGATTTATTTATATTTTACATTTATCTGTACCATTTGATATTGAACATTTAATTGTTCTGTTTTTATATTTACTATAATTTTACATTTAGATGGCCTTTTTGCCTTTTCATTATAATGTTGTGATGCCTAAATTCAGTCGTGACATTTAAAATTATTTATTTTAGCATTTATACTATTTATTTAGACAAATTAATATGGAATATTCGTGCTGCTCACCCTCACCTTCTATTTTGAATATGATGTACAACAAAAAAAAAAACATTTAAAGGCACACTATGTAAATTTATTTAAAAACAAAGGCGTAGCTTGATGATGCCTTGATTTTGCGGGACCATGGGAGGTGTTGTCTTCATGTCTACAGCCGGTGGAAAAGAATCGGGATGGGACTCGGGCAGAAATCATGTTCATGGATGGGATTATTAACGCTGCTGTAGTATGAAGCAGAGCAGGGCCGAGTGCAGAAACGAGGCCGCTGGAGCGATTGCTAATGTGCGACACATGGCTCGAGAGCAGCGGAACTTTTATTATGCCGTCACCACTTCCGCTTCTTCCGGTCAAGTGTATGTGGGGTAATGCAGCGCTGTTTTATCATATTAGATATATTTGTGTGTTGAAAGCTGTTAAAGTGCTACTCTGCATTCGCTCGGCGGCTACCATGAGATGCTTGTTGCACACTGCAGTAAACTAATCGATATTAGTCATGCTAAAACATGGTACTCGCTGTAAATTAAGAAAACGAGATTTAAACAGTAAGACTTACTGTGTTGAGCTATATAACATGATTAGTTTTAGTTCTATAAATGTATACAAACAATGTGCTCACCTGTCTAATAAAACACATTATATATTAAAGTCAACAAAATATATAACATTGTTCTAGTGGTTTTTGGATATTTTAATCCAAAAATCTTACATATTGTGCCTTTAAGCAGCTGATCTAACAGATTCTTGACAGCATGACAGATGTACAGTAGATCTATGCACCGGTAATTTGATGCCAGTGTTTCTGTGAAGGTTTTATCTGCAGTGATTTATTCACTGTCAGAACCTTCTAGAATATGTGGACTTCTGGGAGTGAACGGCTGCTTGAGTGCTTGAGTGTTGCTGCATGGACAAAATCATAAGTGCATTAGGCTGATATCATGAACTCAGAGAGATTGGGAGGTGTTTTATGAGTTGGTGTATTTTATCTGCTCTCTCTCTCTCTCTCTCTCTCTCTCTCTCTTTTGTCACTGTGTTTGTTTTTCCAGACGGGCAGCTCTTAGCTCAGGTACAGAACATTAATAATTAAGATAGAGCTTGATGCCCTTTCTGAGGGACAGATGAAGAGCTGACAGCAGGAAGACGGAGGATTGCTGCATAGAGAGATTGAGACAAAGATAGATGTTGAGAGAAGTGCTTCCCCATCTGATTGAAGAAGGCTTTTCATCTTCTTTATCATCATCTTCTTGACCTTTGTAAGCAAATGAAGTCTGATCGAGAGATTCTCTGTGTTTGAGGTCGTCAGCTAGTGAGTGCTGCTCTGACAGTTCTTCTCAGAAGATGTTAACGATCAGATGCTTGAGAGAATTAATGGAGTTTTCAGTTGTTTTATTTTAAATATCAACTTTGTCTGAGATGTTTCTCCTAAAAGCTCTTTGGAGAAATTAAATGAGACTTACAGTTTGACAACAGAGCTACAAAATTAACTTGCACACCATAACTCGGATAATTTGGTACCAGAAGAATTTGAAAATTATTTGACTTTTGATTGCAAATGAATTGACTGTGTTGAGAATCTCCTGTTAGAATATTAATGTCTCAGGAAATAAACATGTGAAGCAGGAGGTCTCCATTTGCTTTAATGTTTTTTAGGGGATTTTTTTTTTTTTTTTTTTTTAACAGTGCTTCAAAAAGTGCTTTTTTTTTAACTGTGCTTCAAAAAGATCATCAGATGTTTAGTTCCTGTATTTTTTATTTTTTTTTAGTGTGATTTTATCAGTGATGTGGAAATTCCCACCAGAACTGCAGCGCTTTAGCGATGTGATCACCACTGATGTGTTTTTTGGTCAGGGTTGTGAGATGTCAGTCTGAATACATTCCTGGAAGCTGACAGGGCAGAGGTGGAAGGCCACTGAATGCATGTGAGCACAAGTGGTTTGGTGGTTTTGGTGGGGAATTTTCTGTTGACTTCTGTTGTTGTTATTATTCTAAGCCAACGGTAACTATTTATTTCCCTGACCTTTACAGAAAACCTTTTGCATTTGAAAATTTTCATTCAAATATTTTGTATGTTTATTAAGCCTTTTGATGGTTTACACAAAACTCAATCCTGCATCTCCCACATGAGCACCACATGTTTGAAACTCATGCGCTAACTGTCCGGCCGAGGTTCAAGCAACCATTTGCATTTCTTTTTGAAGTGTATAATCTGTTTCATGGTTATTTATTGGATATCGTTCTTGTTTCTGTAGCACTGCCAGTAACTCGAACCGCAGCACGCCGGCCTGCTCACCCGTCCTGCGTAAACGCTCACGCTCCCCAACGCCCCAGAGTCCAGAGGGAGAGAACATGGTGGAAAAGAGCTCAGATCATTCCTCCGATAAATCCCCTTCCACCCCGGAACAAGCTGTCCAGCGCACCTACAGCCAGTCGCTTCATACTACCCGCCCTGGAGGAAAGAACTTCCAAGGTAAATGTGTATGACTGTACTTACTGTACTTCTGCTCTCACAGTTTTCATATACTGCATGTCTGGCACATTTATTGCTACCATGGGATCAAATTCATCACCAGTGCAGGCTTTTAAACTCAATTCTGAGTCAGATTATAAAACTGCAGGTGATTTATACCTGTAGAGATGATAGTCTACATTTTCCTATAAGATGCCAATGTTTACAGTTTAGTGTTCCAGTAAATTTATTTAAAAACCTAGTGAGCTGCCTATCCAGGGAACAGTTTAGGCATCATACTGTCTTTGCAGCATATATTCATTGTGGAAAAGGCAGTCCCAGAATGGAAGACAAAAGTGTCTGCAGATGGAGTCAAGGACAATTATAAGATTATTATAATAATATATATATATATATATATATATATATATATATATATATAGGGGTATAGCGGTACATGTATTTGACTCAAACCGTCACGGCTAGACAACTAATACAGTCAGTCATAGGCAATCCACACTCCAATCCAGAAGGGGGCGTGCAGTAATGCTGCAAGTGCTGTATTTTTGTTTAATTAAGGTACACTGCCATCTTACTCTGACGAAAGTGACTTGAACTCACCTGCCGTCGTAAACACGACTTCCCACCTCGTAAATGCAAACTTCCACGAAAATACATTAATAAAACAGCTTGAGAATAATATCTCACATAGCATTACATTTACCTCAGGCAAGTCATTCAGTGTCCACAGCATGTTAGTTCACAAGAGAAATGAACTCTAGAGGGGAGTGTTTCATTATCTTATATATTCATTGTTATTACTTTACCTATTAGTCTTAATTATTTGATATATTTTTAAATAAATTTGTTATGAAAACAGGTTATAACAGTAACTGTGTAAATGATCATATTTCAAAAATCAGTTGGAGTAGAAAAAGAATTGAAAAATTATTTTATAATTAGATTTAGAATTTAAACCTGCCTTATGTGCAATTTACATGTCTTTGAGTGTTGATTATTATATCTAAAAATAAATAGCAACTGAATTTAATAGTTTGGGCTCTGTTGTTAATTGTAACTTTTAATATTATAGTAATGTGCATAGATGAGATTTTTTTTATCCTTAAGAAAATGTTAAGTATAAATGAATTTATTTATTAAGAAGCAGTTTTATGTTTAGTTTTCTCACCCCTGCTGTACCAAACCCGTACAGAACCGTATATATATATATATATATATATATATATATATATATATATATATATATATATATATATATGTGTGTGTGTGTGTGTGTGTGTGTGTGTGTGTGTGTGTGTGTGTGTGTAAGAGTGTATGTGTGAGAGGCAGCTCACTAGATTTTGAAATACTGTAGAGCTCTTGCTCTGTTTTTATCATTGCATCTGTTGAAGGATTGCATTTGCAAGGTAAAAGGTTAAGCTCCCCTTTTTTCGAGAAGAACAACATGCTCTATAAAAACGTATCATTTGAAAAATTTTGTAAGACTGTCACAAAGTGACTCACATTTCAGTCTGGTCTAACCTGAAGTCAGTAATCGTTGCATAATCATTTCACGATCATCAGCACCTCATGTACCAGAATGATTTACTGAACATCTCTTCTGCTTTGATACTGTACGTGGAGAAGCTTTGCCACCCAACAGTGTTTTTTTTATTTCTCTGCACATAATTCATAGCTTTCTTTTTGTTTTTGTTTGTTTTCTGATATCTGTTCTTTCTCTCATGCATGCTAGTCACACAAGAGACTGTCTAAAGTAAGCATCACTCTTTTCTGCTCTACTGTACCTCCACCCGGCATGTGACCCATCCCATAATGCTCCGCTTCACCTGTCTGTGCTAACCTAGTAAATGCTAAGCTAACCCTGTGCAAGACTAGCTAGTAATGCCAAGTTAAATGTTTTGAACTTTGTATGATACACACACTAGCCCCTTTCACACATACAGTCTTTACTGGTAAATTACAGCTAAATTACCATTAAGAGATCATGTGTGAACAGGACCTTTCCAAAAATACTTGTTCTGGTAATTTCCTGGTATGAGAAGTTGTAACATTACCAGTGAATTACTGGCGAATTACCCTTAAATAGGGCATTATTTGACTTTATCGAGTGCACTCATTCAATCCCACAATGTATCTCAATAACGAATGTACAACCGACGTATGCTGTAAGATGTACGTGAGAGTCGTGCGCCGAAAGAATTCCCGCGTCTGACCAGAAGATGGCGCCCGTCCATTTTTCAAACCGCTGGTCCAATGTGGCTACAGCGTAATATCATACAGGTATAAATTCCTTTTTATATGATTATTAAATTGTTTAATTAAGGTTTATGCATTGTTTCCATGACAGGGTTCAAGATAAATCTTTTCATCTTACTACTGGAGCTGCCAGTTTGCTAAGTTTCAAATGATTGTTAAACAGCAAGCACAAACTAAAAGCAGCAGCCCTTCTGGGGCACTCAGTGTCCGAATTCACTCACTTGTTTTCATTCACTCTTTCAAGTGAACTATATTAGTGGACTAATGTAGAGAATAGTGAATGAGGGTTTAGCGGGCAATTTTGGACACAGCCCCTGCCTTTTCCATTCGTCAGCGCCGCGGCTCTGCAGTTATTGCCTATGGGTACTATAGTAACTGCAGTACTACAATATTATGCGTCTCGTGTTTTTAGAAGCAAATCTGTGTGAACACACCCTTATGCCTGTCACTCAAATGTAGTCAAATTGGACAGACTGTGAAATTAATGCGCTTCTCCTCATCCAGGTGGATGAAGAAAACGGCATTTTTGATGATTGACATCACAGTTTACCGGTATTTTGGTTCTGATGTTTAAATTGTCTCTTCCCGGAAAAGTCATTCTGGTAATTTTATGGTAATTTACCAGGATTGCTGTGTGAACAGGGCTTATAAAAAAAGATGTTAACTTCTATTTGACACCAAACGGTGCTGACGCAGCATCACACAAAAGCAGACGTTTTCAGTATGCCATAATAGAAATACGTTACTTGTGTCACATATTGTATAGAAGGATAAATACATATTTATTAGTAAAACATTTCACACCTGACCTCTCTTGATGAACTTTCTCTCCAGTATGACAGACTAAACCTGATTAAAGTAAGAAATCGGTATTTGTGCCCTTGAGCTCTGACCCATCCTGTGTGAAGAAACCACAGTAGAGTACTATAGAGTCCCAGTGTGTGTGTGTGTTTGTGTGTGTGTGTGTGTGTGTGTGTGTGTGTGTGTGTGTGTGTGTGTGTGTGAAAAGATCTGTCCAATGTTTTCACTACACCTCTTTCTCCATTCTTCTAGGTCTTTATATTTGTGTATATGTAACATAAAATTATAGCACAATCACTGTTGAGACACTTTTTAGGATAGTTGTGGTTTTATAGAGATGTCCTCTATATAATGCATTATACGTTTTGCAGCTTTTAAGAAAAAAATGTTTAATTTAGTGTAAAGACTGCCCCCTTGTGGTAGCTTTGTGTGTGGGAAATGTGCTAAGAGACAAACACAAATGAAATATCCCATACACAAACAGAGGCCAAAGCTTTCCCATAATCCCTTGTCTTATGATATACTCAAATGAATTGCACTTATACCTGTGCTGATCAAAAGTGATAGATAGATAGATGGATAGATAGATAGATAGATAGATAGATAGATAGATAGATAGATAGATAGATAGATAGATAGATAGATAGATAGATAGATAGATAGATAGATAGATAGATAGAGATCTCACAGGTATACCTGCATTGTGTGTAGTTCAGGTATACCTTGGCCTATGTGGCAAAATGTCTCCACAAAGATGGCAATATCCAAAATCCTTGTCCTTGTGGGGACATTTTTGGTCCCCATGAGGAAAACAGCTTATAAATCATACTAAATTAGGTTTTTTGAAAATCTAAAAATGCAGAAAGTTTGTATGCTATACAGTTATATATAATTTGTAGAGTATAAGAATTTTTATGTCTATGGAATGTCCCCATAAAAGATGAAAACGTGTGTGTGTGTGTGTGTGTGTGTGATATGTATATAGCCGAATAATTGTTTGTGTATATTTGAATCCCTCAGGACCCTTAAAAACTCACTCTAATGTTTCTCTTGTTTCTTCCACCATCAAAATTGGATTCTGCAAACTCACAGAAAAGTCAAAGCTGGTATAACGTAAGTTTGTTTTTTTACTCTTCATTACTTTTGATATTGAATGTTGTGTGTTTGTACAGTATTGGCAGGTTGGAGTTGTTTTAGTAACTGGTTTCTGTTTTCATTATTAAAATACTTCGTTATTGCTCATCCATGTAAAATCATCACATGCTACGTCATGTGAATCTCTGATGGTGTCGCTTCCCAGTGTTGTTTGAGTTAAACTGCCTTCACAGACATTTCATGTTGGAAATTATTTCTTATTACTTCTGTAAGGCTGAATGTTTGGCCTGACATTTGTTTTCCTGTGGGAAACAACAGCTAGTACTTAATGACATTTTTCGTCATTTTACAAGTGCCTTTGTGATGTTTTGTCAATGTGTTATGGTCGGTCATAACCTCTGGGCCATTCTGAAGAAAGAGCATTACAGAATGTCAGAACAAAGAACACAGTGTTCTATCTCTCAGATAAACAGTGTTTCCATTTCTGTCATGGATCAGGCTGTGTCACTGCTCAAACATACTACATCTAAAATAGTTTAGCCCAGATCATTTGGTTTTGGAAGAATTTGATGAAAAATGTTTGAGTTCATATTGAAATTTCAGACTTTTGATTTGATTTTGAAATATCTTCTGAAATTCATGTGAGATTACTGGGTTCATTTTTCTTAGGAGAAAAATCTGAGAATCAGGAGACTTGAGAAAAGTTCACATATTATCTACATTTTTCCCATTGACCATCAATTGAGATGAAAAGATCTCATTTGTGGATTTTTCCCCCAGCATCCTAGCAGAATTATGTTTATATAAAATCCACTGTATTTTACAGTTCTTTACAGGGAGAATTTTTGCACTTTAATGTGCAAATCCTGATTATATAAATTTGTTTCATTGCTCCACTGCCATAGCCACAGCCATATCACTCTGTAGCCCAAGAATGGTTGCCCACTGAAGCTAAGCAGGGTTGAGCTTGGTCAGTAACTGGATGGGAGACCTCCTCGAAAAACTAGGTTGCTGCTGGAAGTGGAATTAGTGAGGCCAGCAGGGGGTGCTCACCCTGTGGTCAATGTGAGTCCTAATTAGAGGTCTGCAATCCCATGGGACCCGATGCAACAGAGTGTGGCTCGGAACAAGTTTTGAATTAGTGAGTGCAGATGCAGGAGGATAGAAGATACTGATATATATTCAGGAAGGGGAAGAAAGAAATGACTCATGGGCTCTGCCAAAATATGATTATCTACTATAATAATAACAGCAGTGTAACAGAGGCCAGCTAGTAAGAGCTGTGCAGATAAACTTCACTCCCCTTGCCTCAAGAGGCGCGCTGTTAGCACGCCAGAGACCCGGGTTCGAGGCCTGCACAGGGTGAGTAGGACCTGAGGGGTTACACATGCAGAAGTCTGTAACTGGAGATCTCAAGCTTCATGTGTGTGGAATTTGGATAAAATAGTCTATAGACACCAGAACGAGACAGAATCTATCCGGACCAGGACTGAAAAATCAGCGTAGACCTCTTCCTACAGGCTTTTGTGGACAGGAATGGAAAAGAAACTTGTAAGTTTCGGGCGGGAGTGGGATAAAATTTGGGACATATTTTTGGTGGGAGCGGTACAAAATCTTGTGGGAGCAGGCAGGAGCACGGGATTGAAAAATCCATCCCTCGCAGAGCTCTAGTCCTAATGCCCCAGTATAGGCATGGAGACGCTATACTGTAAAAAGCACCATCCTCTGGATGAGACGTTAAACCGACGTCCTCACTCGCTGGTCATTAAAAATCCCATGGCACTTCTCATTAAGTGTAGGGGTGTAACCCCGGTGTCCTGACCAAATTCCTTCCACTGGCCATTATCAATCACAGCCTCCTAATAGTCCCCATCCATTGAATTGGCTTTATCACTCTTTCACCTCTCCACCTATAGCTGGTGTGTGGTGAGCGCACTGGCGTCGTTGCATTGTGGATGGTGTCTCATCATCCAGGTGGATGTTGCACTGGTGGTGGGTAAGGAGAGACCCCCTGATATGATTGTAAAGCTCTTTGGGTATACAGTGGTACATAGTAAAGCACTATATAAATGCCTCATTAATTAATTCATTGGAAAAATAGCCATACAACATGAATTTTCAGTTTAAAGCAAATGATCTGTACTCAGTTGAAGTGACCAAAATTTGACATGCAAAAGGATATGTGTAGACTTTGGACATGTTTTACCAGAATAATTTTTAAATATTGTATTTTTTTTGGAAACTGCATTTAAAATCCACTTGGCTCAAAAATCTGAGGGAGGTATGGGAGCACAGAGTCCTGCACCTGGGAAGATACCCAATGAGTGAACTGCTAATATTTAATGTAAAGGGTGGAATAACATTTACGTTGTCATTTGGGGAGCGGGTGCAGGTTGGGAATTAATAGGTACAGGTGGACTGCGGATCCAGTATCCAAGACTATTTCTGTCATGACAACTCTCAGAGTGTTTGGCATGGTAATGGGTATGATGACGTTGATATTTTTAGTCTTGGCAGAATAGATCTGCTACGCTGCTGCTGTTGGTTATTGCTGCTGTAGAGCAAGTACAAGACTCGCTACTGCCAATACATACACAACATGCTGCTGTGTGCAAGTAAGACATGCTGCTGTTGCTGTACAATATAGCATACATGAAATAGAGAAGATCTAAACAGGTGGAGCTGGGGAAGGTAGAGGGTTTCTGAAAGCACGCTGCACTGCTAAAGCAAATGCTACCAAAGTATTTGAAGGTTGAGCAGCAAACTCATTAGCTACTCAGAGAGCAGGAACCAATCAGCTGTGCCCTACAGAGAATGATGTGATTGCAAGCAGGTTGAGTTAAGGACCTGTCCGCCTGCACCGTCTAGAGTTTCGTGACAGAACTTTGTATTTCAACTCAATTTGGTACACGCTGATAAGCAGCTGCTTTCAAAAGGTCCCATGCATATTTATGTTCACACTCAGAAGACCATCAAAGGTTTATATTTACAACATGGTTTGCAGCATTGAGTATTATTGCCAATCATGCTGAATTTAAGTGATTGACAGCTTCATTGATTATATAGGGATCGCTCTTTGCTCACTTTCTGTATGTAGTGTATTCAGAATTTGAATATAAGTTTTATTTTTCATGGTCTCTATGCCATACAGGTCTGGTTGGGTAGGGTATGGAATTAAATTAGTTTTGCTGTTGGATAACGGGTCGGGTGTTCTGTTAAGTAGAGCGGGTGCGGGTTTACCGAACAGGACCTGTGCAGGACTCTGTGGGGGAAGTCTGAATGGTCGTGATGCTTCTGCATGACTCCATAAACAGAGGAAAACACAATGTGTGGACACCAGCATCTGTGTGGAGATAACAGTCCATATTTATAAAGACCAGCAGGAAACTGCTGGGACATTCTCCAAGTGTGAGCTTATCAGAAAATGTTAAACTTTGCTCATTTTTGTTGTTCTTGGGTGGGTAGACGAATGCAAGCTGTCGAATCATGTGCTCAGTTGTAAGATGGCAGCTGTAAACATTCTAAATACAGACAGTAAAGAAGAAGCATTTTCTCTACAGGACTGTAAATAATCACAAGTCAAGCCATTTTTATTTGTATAGCACATTTACAAACCATTTTGTTTCATAGAAGCTTTACAGAAAATCATGCATTAATGTCTTAAAGGTGCCCTAGAATTAAAAATTGAATTTATCTTGGCATAGTTAAATAACAAGAGTTCGGTACATGGAAATGACATACAGTGAGTCTCAAACTCCATAGTTTCCTCCTTCTTATATAAATCTCATTTGTTTAAAAGACCTCCGAAGAACAGGCGAATCTCAACATAACACCTACTGTTACGTAACAGTGTACGCCCCCAATATTTGCATATGTTAGCCCATGTTCAAGCATTAGACAAGGGCAAGACGTCTGGATGTGCACAGCTGAATCATCAGACTAGATAAGCAAGCAAGGACAACAGCGAAAAATGGCAGATGGAGCAATAATAACTGACATGATCCATGATATCATGATATTTTTAGTGATATTTGTAAACTGTCTTTCTAAATGTTTCGTTAGCATGTTGCTAATGTACTGTTAAATGTGGTTAAAGTGACCATCGTTTCTTACTATATTCACGGAGACAAGACTGTCGTTATTTTCATTTTTTAAACACTTGCAGTCTGTATAAATCATAAACACTTCATAAACATCTTCATTCTTTATAAATCTCTCCAACAGTGTGTAATGTTAGCTTTAGCCACGGAGCACTATCAAACTCATTCAGAATCAAATGTAAACATCCAAATAAATACTATCCTTACGCGATTAGACATGCTGCATGACGAACACTTTGTAAAGATCCATTTTGAGGGTTATATTAGTTGTGTGAACTTTGTTTATGCTGTTTAAGGCAAGCACGAGCTCCGTGGGCGGGGAGCGTGAGCATTTAAAGGGGCCGCAGCCTAAATCGGCTCACATTTAATGTTGCCCCAAAATAGGCAGTTAAAAAAATTAATTAAAAAAAAAATCTATGGGGTATTTTGAGCTGAAACTTCACGGACACATTCAGGGGACACCTTAGACTTATATTACATCTTTTAAAAAGACGTTCTACGGCACCTTTAAGCTTTAAACCCCCAGTGAACAAGAGAAGAGTAACTAGCAAAGATAATCTCCACAAGATGTTAAGCTAGAAGAGTGAAAATCTTGAGAGAAATCAGACTTTATTCACAAAATTCTGAGACACGTACAGTATGAATGGGAACATAATGTTATTGTCACGTAACGTGTAGTGGAAACAGCACGCAGACGAAGGAGAAGAATAATAACAGAATTTAATGACAAAACTCACGCTTACACATCTAACATTGACGAGAACAGACCATGAATGAGGGAGATCAAATACATTGGGCAAACAACGGGAACTGATGAGATAATTAAAGAAGAACAGGTGAATGAAATGACAATTAACACAGACAGCAAAACAAGGTCACAGGTAACACAAGAAACATGAGGACTCTGACAGTTATTCTGTTAGATTTTTACTTGTAAGAATTTGTAGTGGTGCCATTAATCTTGCCACATGTTGTAGGGAAATTAAAAAATATTCATCATTTATTTAACATGCATTTTCTTCTATTTTTGTACTTAAGTTAAAAGTTGGATTTTGTAACTATTTTAAATGAAATATATTTCAATTACTTTTTTGCTCATATTTACCAATAGGACATACATTTTGACATTGGTCATCAAGTGGCAACCAGACATGTAGTACCAACATATTTTAATGTACAAAAAACTTCCTTAGGTCTTCCCAAAATAAAAAAAAAATAAAACAAAAAAAGAGATGGTTCTATCGAGTGTCTTGCTCCTGAGCTGAACAATGTGTCTGGCTCAACAGTGGCCTCAGATGTTTTGCTTGAGAGGGGATTGGAGGAGAGGCCAGAGAGAGAGAGATGATTCACCCATTTGGCATCCCCTCAACATCCCCCCTTCCTCCAGTGTAGGAAGTTAACTAGAGTTCGTTCACCCTGTGAGAGTGCAAGAACGAGGGAGAGAAGGAAGACTGAGGCGTTGTCCTTGGCCATGCCTCAACGCTAACACCATAAAATGACTTGTGCACAATGGGGGCCTCTGTGATTTGGTCTCAAACACTCTTTATCTCTCTATCCTCTATTTTTCTCCCACTGTTTTGATCTCTTTCTCCCACCTCATGAAACAAAACAAACCTCTGCAGCTTTTGCTATTTTTTTTCAAAAAAATGAATTTGTGGAAGCTGAAGTGTCTTGTACAGGCACCGAACCCCTCAGGGTCTTCAGGAAACTGTTAACAGCAGCTGCCACAGAAGTATAAAGTTTTTTGCAACATTTCTGTAGAGACATTGAATCTAGATTGACCTGGGGTGGGGGTGTAATGACAGAAGCAAATAAATCTTACAGCTCTTCGATCATGAGTGAGAAAAATGTACTGCCTGAAGCAAAGAGGTCACTACATCTGACACGGCCCCTCCTCTCTACTATTCTTTGCATTCTATTGGCCAGCTGGCTTCCCTAGCTCCTCCCCCCCCTCTCTCTCTCACACACAAACATTCTCTCAGACCTCTCCCACTCCTCTTGGCCGAATTGTTTTGTAGAAAGTCTCAGTGAGAACTCTTTCCTGCCGTAGTAAATGGTTCAGCTCAAGAGAGTGTCTCTGTGAGATTTAATGAGACAAATTTTGGGAGATTTACTCAAAAGCGACTTGCCGCAGATCAACTCATCTTTGCTCGCAAGGATATTAATGCTTGTATTTTGACTATTTTATGCATGCTGAAGACAGAATTTTGAAAGAACTTTTCTGTCTGAAGAGAAAACCTGCAATTTTTCAACAGGTGGATGTTTTTTGGGATTCCTCAAGCAGTCAAACGCTTTTCTGTTTTTGATTTTTTTTTTTCGTTTCCGTCAGATAACTATATTGGAAAACCTTCATGAAGCATTTGAATCTAAAATATTGTAAAGTGGCAACGACCCTCAGAGTTACTGGCTGGATCTGGAACTATTTCTTGTATTTTGTAAATTTGGTGGATCAGCAGGCATAAACCCTCAAACAAGAAGAGCTCCAAGGAACATTTCCATTTTTAGAGCATCAAATCTCCAAAAAAATGATAAATTCCATGAGACTAACATAGCTACATGTTTTGTCACAACCTTTCAAAGCGGACTATTAACTGTCCTCTGTGTCTTGTTAAAAGTTTGACTCATTTCCTGAGGAAAACTGTGCTCCATTGTTATTGCCAAGAGTGATGTGTGTCTCTTATCAATGTGAGGAGTTCTCCTGCTTTCTGTGGAGGATTGTTTGGCTGCTGTTTAGGTACTGAGTCTCAGGCTTCACTACTTAAACAACAAAACTGGTAATGCCAAAGGACGGGTGCAGAGGTTACTCCAGGTCATTTCAGAGCGTGGCCTGCTGAAGCTGGACTGGAGCTCAACTTGCATGTTGTGAAGTATTGCACCACCATCAGGAGCTGAGACAATAAGTGGGAACGTCTCCACGAACGGACAGGAGCGATGGAAGTCCTCAGCTTTGATGCAGAGTCTGATTGGCTCTACGAATGGGAGGCAGTCCAACAGCCTGAAGTGCCCCCGTGTGATTGGACGGACTGGGACTGGGATTCAGAGAGTGTTCCTGCTGTAAGCAACCAATCAGAGTGCAGAAGAGAAGGGACGTTTCTCCCTTTTATAGTTTGGCTTTGGTGATGTTAGATCATGAGCATCTCATTATGGTGAATCTTTGACAATTTGCTGTTTCAGTGGAGACAGAACTGCAGAGTTTTACTATTGTGCACTTACGGACCTGCTTAGGATAGATGCCATTTATTTTGCTGTGAATGAAAACAGTGATTTGAGGGACTGAAGTACTGTCTCATACATTCACTTGTAGATCATTCAGCAAACAGAGCATTGAAAATATGTTTTTTTGTTTGTTTGTTTGTTTTTTAACATATTGGGGGGAACCAGATTGATCTAGATTGATAAAGTGATTTTTAAAGTAAAATATCAAACATTTAATCAGGCAGATAATGTGTTTCAGGGTTAATAAACTGCATTATGCAAAGCTGAATTCATATTTTTCAATATATTCATTCCTTCAGAAAGTATTAATGGAAACAGGGTGACAGTTTTACAGTTTAATTTGAGAATTTAATGCTGATATTTCTTGACATTTTCTACAAATATCAACTTTTCAATTTTCAAGTGCCTACTATACAAAATCATGGTAACCAGGTTGACATTTTAAGATTATTACTGTACATCATCATATAATATAAAACATAATAATGTTCTTCAAGAGTTTTTTTTTTTTTTTTTTTTTTTTTTTTTTTTTGCATGGAGTTGCTGTTAAAAGAGAAAATATGCTGGGGACGCAAAACGTCTTTTTTAATATATTTTTTTCAATTAATTATTTCTACTACAATTCTACTGAAATCTAAAAATGTATTGAAAGAGAATGAAGAGAAAATTCTAGATTTTATAGCATTTACATGGGTATGAACAGGCCAAAAAAAATCCTCATGATTAAAGTAAATGAAGAAAAAAGCATAAATATCCTTTTTTTTTTTTTTTGTAGGTAAGACAAAAAAGTTTGTATGTATATATGGGGGACACAAACGGCACCCGTTTTGTAGAATGACCCTTTTACAGTTTTCCTCCAGTAAACAATGTACGAGGTCTTTGTTCCTTCTTACGAATGCTGAACTGTCTCTGTGTGGATTTTTGTGGCTGTATGTGTGTTCTCATTCTCTCTCTCTTCTTGTCGCTCAGGTTTTGAGCCCCACATACAAGCAGAGAAATGAAGACTTCAGGAAGCTCTTCAAGCAGCTGCCCGACACGGAGCGCCTCATTGTGGGTGAGTCTTATATTTGATCTTTACATACTGCAGCCAGCTACAATAAAATAAGTATCATTTTCTCAACTTTTATAAAAAAAATTTTTTTATGTTTTGACCAAAAATGTAACAAATAAGCTGTCTAGCATACATGCTAAAATTTACCATACATCCTGAAATGATTGCATTGATTTGCTGTTGCTATGATTTGGTCAGCAAAAAAATGTTTTTTTCAAACTAGTGATTGCCTATTATATTTTTGGTGTTTGATTGTAAACAATATGTATAAAACATGGAAAGGTTTCATGTATGAAAGTGGAGGATGTACCTTAACGTCCATGACCTTTGAACTCTGACCTCTCGCCTCATCCTGACAGACTACTCCTGTGCCCTGCAGAGAGATATCCTCCTGCAGGGTCGCCTCTACCTCTCCGAAAACTGGATCTGTTTCTATAGCAACATATTCCGCTGGGAAACGCTGGTGAGTTGAAGTATTACTCTCATCTCGGGGGGCATCAGTCTCTCATGCTTTATTATTGCACAGCTGGATCAGCAAAACTGTGTGAGGAGAAACAGCTGATTCTGCACAGAAGTAAAATGAAGATTAACTGTCTTTTAAGCTCTAAAAAAATTTATATACAGGGAATAATCTATGTCCAGATGTGGTTTCAACAGGTATGCTGTGTTTTCATCTCTATCTCTCTCTGTGTGTGTGTGTGTGTGTGTGTGTGTGTGTGTGTGTGTAGCTGACCGTGAGGTTGAAAGATGTTTGTTCCATGACGAAGGAGAAGACTGCAAGACTCATCCCCAACGCCATCCAGCTGTGCACAGACAATGAAAAGGTAAACAGAGGCCTTTGATTTTGTGCATAACATCAGTATTGATCCAAACTCTGCCATACATACTAAACATTCGCATATTCTCCTCCAGCACTTCTTTACCTCATTCGGGGCGAGAGATCGGACGTACATGATGATGTTCAGACTCTGGCAGAATGCTCTATTAGAAAAGGTTTGACAAGACATGTCATTATTCCCCATGATTATTTGAAAAAAAAATGTTTGATGGCCATGTTAGCCCACTGAGTCTCTATGGCTCTCATTTTATCTAGCCATTGTGTCCCAAAGAGCTGTGGCATTTTGTCCATCAGTGTTATGGGAATGAACTGGGTCTGACCAGTGACGATGAGGATTATGTACCTCCAGATGACGACTTCAACACCATGGGGTGAGTCTTCTCCCATCCTTAATGTTGAATCATTTAGGTGATTCATAATTTACAAATCTCCACCCTCTCTCACAGCTTTGTTAGAAGAGTTCCAGGAAACAGATTTTCAATTGCAATTTTAGGGATATCTGGTAGCTGGGGCGTTTTATTTAGTCACAATAGTGGTGTTGTGCCCATTTCCAAGCTTCTAGTAAACTCAGATTTAGTATGTTTACAGGTCTGAACCAAATAAAATGACCTATTATTATTTAGAATAAAACTTTACTTTAGCTTTCACTGTAATAATTAATGCAATGTCATCATATCCGATGAATTATCGAAGAGAGAACATACATTATTAACGCATTTACTGTCGCTATTCCAGAATATTATCACTATAAGTCTTCCACGTATTGTGTAGCTTATAGAAACAAACAAAATTTTAGTCCCCTTGTAGTCAATAATTTTATCCCGTAACACTCATCTTTTATCACCAAAATAACATATTTATAAGTTTTTTCCTATGAAAAAAATTCTTAACGCCTTGAAATAGCTTGAATGTAACTTAATGCTTACGTGAATCTATTAATATGTAATTAGCCCCGCCTCCACTCACTCACACAAGCTCAGAGATCCACTCGGTCAACTTACTGAGGTAAACGCTGCACAGTGGTATCACTTTTTACAATGTCGGTCTCATAACGGTAATTAATATGATTAGCCTTTTGCTTGGCTACATTATCAAACAGCTAATAATGTGTTTACACAAACCATATTCCTGTTCACCATCTCACAGTCTGCCTTCTGAAAAAACTTTGAACAACTCGAGAAATTCAATTCAATTCACATTTATTTGTATAGCGCTTTTCACAATACATACCGTTTCAAAGCAGCTTTACAGAATATGCATGTAAACATTACAATTCAGAGTAATCTGTTATCAAAATCATATAGTTCAAAATAACATAATATACATATTTTATGTCATATTGCTTCTACCCGATTTTCAAATCAACAGAAAAAATACCGGGATAACCTGGTTTCTCTTGAGACTTCCTTGTGTCACGGCATAGTAATGATATGCCAGAGCCCACTGGCACGTTGACCTGATTGGTTACAAGGTAGTTTAAGTCAAGTCAGAAACACCAGAGAATAAATACCCAGCAATGGTGTTGACTTATGGATTTGCACATGCTTTGTCTCAAAGCATATTAAAAACACCACATAGACATATAAACAACTTTTTGTGAATCAGAGGCTATTCTTTGAAGTCCTGCAAAGTTCAAACCTAACGCCCTCCATTACCTAGCGTACACTGAGTTCGGTCAATCAGTAAAAATAATTTTAACAGAAGGCTAAAAATGTATATTTTGTAAAATTTTGGACAGGTTCCCCAAACTATCCACATGCGGAAAAATTGATGGTTCTGCACGAATTACATTGTGACATACAGCTTCAAAACGAAGAAATTCGACAACTTTGGGGCACTATTCATTTTGTACGTACAATATTCTAAGATTAAAGTAAACTTTATAGTTACCTATGCAATGTGTAGAATATTATATATGTGTAGAAAACACATCATCAAATTAAATTTGAAAAGATTATTGACACTTCCATAGACATCAGTGTATATTTTACAAACTATGAATGTTTTTTGCTAGCACTTATCTGTATTTAAATGTCAGAAACATAAAATAAATATTATATTGTTGAAAACACTGAACAGTTGTGATAGCCTTACAGTACAGTCCAAAAGTTTGGAACCACTAAGATTTTTTATGTTTTTAAAAGAAGTTTCGTCTGCTCACCAAGGCTACATTTATTTAATTAAAAATACAGTAAAAAACAGTAATATTGTGAAATATTATTACAATTTAAAATAACTGTTTTCTATTTGAATACATTTCACAAAGTAATTTATTCCTGTGTTGGCAAAGCTGAATTTTCAGCATCATTACTCCAGTCTTCAGTGTCACATGTCCTTCAGAAATCATTCTAATATGCTGATCTGCTGCTCAATAAACATTTAATGTGTACAATTGTACAAAATATTTGTGTACAATATTTTTTTTTCAGGATTATTTGATGAATAGAAAGTTCAAAAGAACAGTGTTTATCTGAAATCTAATCTTTTGTAACATTATAAATGTCTTTACTGCCACTTTTGATTGATTTAATGCATCCTTGCTGAATAAAAGTATTCATTTCTTTAATTTCTTTTCAAAAAAATAAAAATAAAAATTCTTACTGACCCCAAACTTTTGAACGGTAGTGTATAATGCTACAGAAGCTTTGTATTTCAGATAAATGCTGTTCTTTTGAACTTTCTATTCATCAAGGAATCCTGAAAAAAAAAAGTACACAACTGTTTTCAACATTGAAAATAATCATAAATGTTTATTGAGCAGCAAATCAGCATATTAGAATGATTTCTGAAGGATCATGTGACACTGAAGACTGGAGTAACGATGCTGAAAATTCAGCTTTGCATCACAGGAATAAATTACTTTGTCAAATATATTTAAATAGTACACAGTTATTTTAAATTGTAATAATATTTTTTTTTTTGACAATATTACTGTTTTTACTGTATTTTTAATTAAATAAATGTAGCCTTGGTGAGCAGACAAAACTTCTTTTAAAAACATTAAAAATCTTAGTGGTTCCAGACTTTTGGACTGTACTGTATATGATGTGTGTTGAGCATGTCCATCTCTGGCTCAGCGCCAGCCAAAAAGCGAACGCAGATTTGAATTGTAAATGTAAAAATATTATTTTTTTGTCTTCAATTCCATTTGCCTCAAAAATCTGAGGGGGCATGTGCATGTGATTATAGTTCCAGTCAGATATGACCAATCCAAACCATTTTTGTTTTTGAAAGAAATGAATACTTTTATCCAGCAAAGATGCATTAATAACCAAAAGTGGCAGTAAAGACATTTATGATGTTACAAAAGATTTCTACTTCAAATAAATGGTCAAATAAAAACATTCTATTCGTCAAAGAATCCTGAAAAAAGTGTGTCACAGTTTCCACAAAAACAACAAGCAGTACAACTGTTTTTAACATTGATAAAAATAAGAAACATTTGTGGATCACTAAATCAGCATATTAGAATGATATTCTAAAGGATCGTGTGACACTGAAGATTGCCCAATCACCCAATCAGATATACATCAGTCAGACTACTATGGTACATACAATTATCATTGATTTGCTGTAGACATCTTCACTTCTCCTTTTTTCCCACCGTCCATATATCCATCTCATTGCTATCTGTGGGAGAGGGTCTATTCTGCTGCCCGAGCTGGTAATCTTGACCTGCAGCTGTTGCCCCTATCCCTGGTGCAGGTACTGTGAGGAGATTCCCGCTGAAGACAACGAGGCCAATGACAACTGCCCCAAAACTCCAGACGCCAAGATGGACATCAGCCCCCAGCTCCACAGGAAGGTTTTCCCCAATAGCAGTCTCAATTCCACAGACAGCACAGACGCTCCAGTCAATGTAAGAACCGGGTCACCTTCACAAAACACATCACTGCGTTACAGTGGGAATGGTAGGAGCCCACGTACCCCTTAAGAATTTTGTATTAAGAGTAGTTTAATCATGACAGGTATGGTTGGCCATACCTAACCAGTACAGCAGAATGTTAGCACTGCAAACTGATATTTTATTAATTAAAAAATAATTAATTAATATTCATTCTTTCTGTGGTTATAGTTTGATGTGCCCCCGGTGGAGGACTTTACTGGCTGTGTCCCAGAAGACCTCCTGGCCCTGCCTTTACCTGACAACAAGCTGTCAGAGACCAGCGGCTCCGCCCATGTTCCCACCCCACCCCCCTCCCTGGATTTCAACGACAATGAGGACCTCCCCACTGAACTGAGCGACTCCTCAGAAACACACGATGAGGGTGTGTATGAAAAATCCATTTCTATATACTGTACCACAACTTTAGTCTGACTTTCTGTTTCTGTGCGTGTATGTTTTCTCAGCAGGGGAAGTGCAGGCCTTCCAGGAAGATCTGAATGGGAAACTTTACATTAATGAAGTGTATAAGTTCAGTGTGGATAAACTGTATGACATCCTCTTCACTGAATCCCAGTTCATGAGAGAGTTTCTGGAGCAGAGGCGCTTCTCAGGTGGACCAATATGGGTTATTTATCTATCTATCTATCTATCTATCTATCTATCTATCTATCTATCTATCTATCTATCTATCTATCTATCTATCTATCTATCTATCTATCTATCTATCTATCTATCTATCTATCTATCTATCTATTTCTCTGTCTATCATCTGTCTGTCTGTCGTCTGTCTGTCTGTCTCTATCTTTTTGTCTGTCTGTCTCTATCTGTCTGTCTGTCATCTGTCTCTATCTATCTATCTATCTATCTATCTATCTATCTATCTATCTATCTATCTATCTGTCTATTTCTCTGTCTATCATCTGTCTGTCTGTCTTTCGTCTGTCTGTCTGTCTGCCTCTATCTGTGTCTGTCTCTATCTATCTATCTATCTATCTATCTATCTATCTATCTATCTATCTATCTATCTATCTGTCTGTCTGTCTGTAATCCTCTGTCTGTCCATCTGCGTCTGTCTGTCTGCCTGTCGTCTGTCTGTCTATCTGTCTCTATCTATCTATATATCTGTCTGTTGTCTGTCTGTCTGTCTCTATCTGTCTGTCTGTCTATTTTTCTGTCTGTCATCTGTCTGTCTGTCCATCTGCATCTATCTGTCTGTCTGTCGTCTGTCTGTCTGTCTGTCTCTATCTACCTATCTGTCTGTCTGTCTATCTATCTATCTGTCTGTCCATCTGCGTCTATCTGTCTGTCTGTCGTCTGTCTGTCTGTCTGCCTCTATCTGTGTCTGTCTGTCTCTATCTATCTATCTATCTATCTATCTATCTATCTGTCGTCTATCTGTCTGTCTGTCTGTCGTCTGTCTGTCTCTATCTGTCTGTTTCTATCTCTCTGTCTGTCTGTCTATTTTTCTGTCTGTCATCTCTCTGTCTGTCCATCTGCATCTATCTGTCTGTCTGTCTGCCTCTATCTATCTATCTATCTATCTATCTATCTATCTATCTATCTATCTATCTATCTATCTGTCTGTCTGTCCTTCTGCGTCTATCTGTCTGTCTGTATGTCATCAGTCTGTCTCTATCTGTCTGTCTATTTCTCTATCTGTCTGTCTGTCGGTCTGTTTAGCTAGGTATTATTGTATAGCTAATATTATACCTTCTCTCTCTCTATCTTTCTTTGCAGATGTGGTCTATCGCCCCTGGAGGAAAGAGGACACCGGTAGTCAGACCAGAGAGATCATGTACACCATCGCCCTCTCCAACCCACTGGCCCCAAAGACGGCCACAGTCACAGAGACGCAGGTGAGCTCACCAGAGGAGATAAACAAGCCTCATACAGTATATGGGACATGTTTAACGTAGTTTTTGTGTTTATGATGATGGTATGAAAAGCTTTAGTTTCTTTGTTTTTCTTCTAGACTTTGCACAAGGCCAGTCAAGTGAGCGAGTGCTACATCATCGACGCCGAGGTGATTGCTCACGATGTCCCGTATCACGATTACTTTTACACACTCAATCGTTACATGCTCACTAGAGTCGCCAAGAACAAGTGCCGTCTGAGGTAAACTCTGCATTCTATTTTAATCCAATAAATCATTATAATGTGTATTGCTTGGTGCTATACAAAAAATACATTTTATAGCATGTAAGAGGAATAAAATGCTGTGGTTTTTGCTTATGAATCTAAAAGAGTATCAGCTGAACTGCGCTACAGGAAACAGCCATGGGGATTGGTCAAGGGTTTCATTGAGAGAAACTTCTGGAGTGGCCTGGATGAATATTTCAGGTATTTAGGTAAGTTTTAAAAATGAAAAAAAAATTATGTTAATTTTGAACATTAAATATTTCACTTCAGAGTAAAAGGTAAAGATAAAAATAGTAATGCATATAATATAACCTATAACAGAATAAACCAACAAATTAAAATAAAATGGCAGAGAACAGGATAAAAAGGATAAAGATGAAAATAATCTCTGTTTCTCTTTGTGCTGTCTGTGTGTGTAGAGCTGGAGTTGAATAAGGTACAACTGGTGCTATCTGAACCTCACAAACAGTCTCCCAAATCCAAAGCGTTACGCACAGCTACAGTGAGGCGGAGGAAGCGGCCTATGACGCACATGCGGCAGCAGCACCTGGACGAGGCGCTCAGCCCAGTCACCACACCTGAGGATGAGAAGAGTGTCATCCGCCGCATCAAACATGTGGCAGGTGCGCCATCAGCCAAATTCCATCCTGAGATGCCTTTATGTACTGTTCATGGGGAATAGTATTGCTTTGGTTGCATTAAGTGTTTTCTCTGTGTTCATTGAGTATAATGTATGTGCTGTCGCAGGATCCACACAGACCAGACACATCCCGGACCACGGATCTGAAGGCCTGGCTCTCTACAGCGTTTCCAAACTCCTGCTCATCATCAGTTCTGTGTGGGTATTCTCAATTGGAAATGAAAACCAGGGCACCAGATTATAGGAATTAAATCTTTTCTCTCAAATTGCTCATTTTAGCACTCAGATTTTAACTCAGATTGACACATGCAGATAATTTCTTGAAATACAAGAATTTGCATGTTTCATGTTTGCATGTTTCATTCAGGTCTGTTTTCAATCTTCATACTGTGTCAGTCACTCACACTGTGTTACATTATTAGAGGATAAAAAGTGTCTGGGGTTTTTTCCCCACATGTTTCAGAGTTACTGTTCAGGTAACTCACACTGTTGGTCAGCATGAATTCATTATAGTCCGTTGTTTTTGGCTTCATATCTTTTCTCTCTCCTGTTTTCATTGCATCCTGCAGGATTTGTGTAAGGTATTCAAAGTTTTCATCATTTTCAGCTGCACTGATTTATTTGATGTAGCTGATATAGAGCAGTTCATGAGCTGATCTGGGTTTGTCCTCTTCTGTTCCTCAGTCTGGTGCTGCTGGTCTTTTTGAACATGATGCTGTTTTATAAGCTATGGATGCTGGAATACACAGCCCAGAGTTTGACCTCCTGGCAGGGTCTCAGGTCTCAGGAAAGGTAACTAGATCCTTGATTGTGTAATAAGAAGGAAAGGAGTTTTGAAAATCCTCACATAACTAAATGTTAAATGTTGGCACGTAACTCGTCCTGTACACTGTAAAAATCATTTTATTAATAGGTATTTTTGTTTTGTTTTTAAAGAGTTAGTTTACCCAAACATGAAAATTCTGTCATTAATTACTCACCCTCATGTCATTCTAAACCCATAAGATGTTCGTTCATCTTTGAAACACAAATGGAGATCTTCTTGTTGAAATCTGAGAGCTTTCTGTCCCTCCATTGACAGCCTATGCAACTGACACTTTCAAGCCCCAGAAAGGTAGTAAAGACATCATTAAAGTAATCCTTGTGACTCCAGTGGTTTAAACTCAGTTTTAAGAAGTGACTTGAGTGCTTTGTTTGCGCAAAAAAACATATTTTCCCACTTTATTTACAAAAAATTAATCTCCAACTCCAACTACAACATCTGCTCTTACTTCAACACAACAGATATGCGTCGTGGTGCTCTCCTGAATGCTTGTTGGAGATTAATATTTTGGAAATAATTTGGTAAATTATGTTTTTTTGTTTGTTTGTTTGTTTTTGTTTTTTGTGCAAACAAAGCACTAGCGTTGCTTCATAAAATTGAGGCTAAACCACTGGAGTCACATGGATTACTTTAATGATGTCTTTACTTTTCTGGGGCTAGAAAGTGGTGGTTGCGTTGCTATCAATGGAGGGACAGAAAACTCTCAGATTTAATCAAGAAGATCTTCATTTGTGGGTTTGGAACGACATGAGGGTGAGTATATATACAGTGGGTACGGAAAGTATTCAGACCACCTTAAATTTTTCACTCTTTGTTATATTGCAGCCATTTGCTAAAATCATTTAAGTTCATTTTTTTCCTCATTAATGTACACACAGCACCCCATATTGACAGAAAAACACAGAATTGTTGACAGTTTTGCATATTTATTAAAAAAGAAAAACTGAAATATCACATGGTCCTAAGTATTCAGACCCTTTGCTGTGACACTCATATATTTAACTCAAGTGCTGTCCATTTCTTCTGATCATCCTTAAGAAGGTTCTGCACCTTCATTTGAGTCCAGCTGTGTTTGATTATGCTGATTGGACCTGATTAGGAAAGCCACACACCTGTCTATATAAGACCTTACAGCTCACAGTGCATGTCAGAGCAAATGAGAATCATGAGGTCAAAGGAACTGCCTGAAGAGCTCAGAGACAGAATTGTGGCAAGGCACAGATCTGGCCAAGGTTACAAAAAAATTTCTGCTGCACTTAAGGTTCCTAAGAGCACAGTGGCCTCCATAATCCTTAAATGGAAGATGTTTGGGACAACCAGAACCCTTCCTAGAGCTGGCCGTCCGGCCAAACTGAGCTATCGGGGGAGAAGAGCCTTGGTGAGAGAGGTAAAGAAGAACCCAAAGATCACTGTGGCTGAGCTCCAGAGATGCAGTCGGGAGATGGGAGAAAGTTGTAGAAAGTCAACCATCACTGCAGCCCTCCACCATTCGGGGCTTTATGGCAGAGTGGCCCGACGGAAGCCTCTCCTCAGTGCAAGACACATGAAAGCCCGCATGGAGTTTGCCAAGATGGTGAGAAATAAGATTCTCTGGTCTGATGAGACAAAGATAGAACTTTTTGGCCTTAATTCTAAGCGGTATGTGTGGAGAAAACCAGGCACTGCTCATCACCTGTCCAATACAGTCCCAACAGTGAAGCATGGTGGTGGCAGCATCATGCTGTGGGGTGTTTTTCAGCTGCAGGGACAGGACGACTGGTTGCAATCGAGGAAAAGATGAATGCGGCCAAGTACAGGGATATCCTGGATGAAAACCTTCTCCAGAGTGCTCAGGACCTCAGACTGGGCCGCAGGTTTACCTTCCAACAAGACAATGACCCTAAGCACACAGCTAAAATAACGAAGGAGTGGCTTCACAACAACTCCGTGACTGTTCTTGAATGGCCCAGCCAGAGTCCTGACTTAAACCCAATTGAGCATCTCTGGAGAGACCTAAAAATGGCTGTCCATCAACGTTTACCATCCAAACTGACAGAACTGGAGAGGATCTGCAAGGAGGAATGGCAGAGGATCCCCAAATCCAGGTGTGAAAAACTTGTTGCATCTTTCCCAAAAAGACTCATGGCTGTATTAGATCAAAAGGGTGCTTCTACTAAATACTGAGCAAAGGGTCTGAATACTTAGGACCATGTGATATTTCAGTTTTTCTTTTTTAATAAATCTGCAAAAATGTCAACAATTCTGTGTTTTTCTGTCAATATGGGGTGCTGTGTGTACATTAATGAGGAAAAAAATGAACTTAAATGATTTTAGCAAATGGCTGCAATATAACAAAAATTTAATGGGGTCTGAATACTTTCCGTACCCACTGTATATATATATATATATATATATATATATATATATATATATATATATATATATATATATATATATATATATATATATGGCCAGTTTTTTGATTTTGCTTTTCAAGTTTTTCAGTTTTTCATTTTTTTTTTTTTTACAAGAAAACGAGGAAAAAAATGTACTGATTAATAGACTGATGTTTGCTGCATGTGAACACATGAATGATGCTTGTGTGAGGAATGTTTTTCGCTCTCTGTGTGTGTTGCAGTAAACTTCCGCAAACACAGATTGAATGGGCTCAACTTTTGGAGTCTCAGCAGCGTTTCCATGAAAACGAGCTGGAGAAATGGAGGGAAATAATAAAGTCATCTGTGCTGTTGTTAGACGAGGTACGATCAAGTACAGTACCAGTTTGAAAAATGTGAAACTTTCATAGCTGTATCATATTATAAATAATATACAGTATCATACAATAGAGTTGTGTATGGATGACGTTAAGTCCCGGAAGATTAATTCGCCGCTGGTTCACTCGAGATTTTCCTATGACATGCCTGTGGTAAACATAACTTGACATTTTGTTCTACAATGGAAATTACACACACCCATACCAAAAACATGAATTTTTGAAAACGTATATTTCTAATAAGTAAATAGATTAGATAAGACAGTTTGGGGTGCGAGTGTGTGTGTAATTTATGTTGTAGAGCAAAACGTCAAAGTATCGTCAAGTTATGTTTACCACAGGCTTTATTTTACTCTTAAATACATAAAACCCCATTGGAAAATCTCAAAGAAACCACTGGTCAAGTAGTCTTCCAGGTTCTAATGTCATCCCTGCACCACTTTATAAGGAAGAAAGGAACTCAAAGGGATAGTTCAACCAAAATGAAAATTCTGTCATCATTTACTCATTTTCATGTCATTGTAAACCCATATGACTTATTTTCTTCAGTGGAACACAAAAGAAGAAAAGAACTTTACTGGTTGCTCTTGTTCATGCAATTCAACAAAGTGAAAAGGATGCAAAAGCATCATGAAATTGGTTCGTATGATTATATTCCAAATCTTTTGGGTGAACTATTCCTTTAAACTGCAATCACTGCAGGATTTCAATGATGTATTTGTGTGTTTACAGATGAGAGAGTCTCTATTGAAGCTACAGAAAGGTATCGGGTTAAGAGACTATGATTCAGACAGTGAAGAAAGGAGAAGTCGCTATCACTGACAAACAGAGTCCCGACTCAGCGAATTTAATAAACATCTCCACATGTAAGCGATCAGATGAGCTAGGCGGGGCTGGAAGGGGGCGGAGCATTGTAAGCGGGCGGCGCTGACTGAACGGTTCTCACACTCAGTCTGGCTACAGTGCTGTGAGGCCTTTCTGACAGCAGACACTGAAGCAAACCCACCACTTTCTCCATCTTTAGAGCCGAAATGCAGTCAGAGAAATCGGTCTGTTTGCCTAGGGCTAAAAGAAATTCACCAAAACAATTCAACTGTCACTGCAAAACAGACGCAGACTCTCTGGTTTAAACACTCGGAAAACTTGAGCGGATGTTGGAACTCGGCAGCGTCACTTTTTTAAACCTTTTGGACTCTGGGACCAGATAAAGAAAATACGGAGTTACTATCAACAAGTGTTACGTGGACATGTACACGTTTATTTATAAAAACAAAATATGGAATTGAATGATATTATGATAGACATGAAAATATATAATTTCTATGTAGAGCTATATTTGTTGCCAGAGTTCATTTGTAACAGGCTTCCATGGAGAATCAAGGCTGGTTCCTTGATAGCTTGCGCCATGGTGCATCAACTATATGCAACTGGTTCATCCTCCTCTGTTTGGAGAAATGACTTCCTCTGATTGATTGATTTGCAATGGCAAAAGAGCTACGGTAACTAAGGTTGAACGGTAGAATCATCTACTGAGCGTCTGCGGCTGCATTCCAGTGTTCATACCGCTACCCGATAAAAGTACATACAGTACTTTTAGGTATATAGTTAGGACATGGTTAAGGCCCAGGTAGACTTAATTTTCCATGTTCCGCACCATCTTGCGCACAGCAGTTGCGCACGTAAGCCTTTCAAAGTACACTCCGTTTACAGTGAGCGTGAATTGTTGCGTTTGGCAAGTGTGGACCTTTCTTTTCAAGCGCTCAAATCACTCTCACATGAGCTGTTGTGCACAAGTTGATGTGGATGCAAAAATCAGGCTGCACTGTGGACATTAAGGTGATTTTTTTCAGTCTTCTTTGCCCACTTAATGTGATGAGTCAACTATAAGAAATCCATAGGTTGATTTGCCTGAAAAGTGAAACACTGTGGCTCTGTGGTGCTATCAAAACATCTCGACCAGCTTGACACAGCAACATTGACTCAACCAGTGGCGCGAGTTTGGGGCGAGACTATACCAATGGTAGACAGCGCACACTTATCTATACTAATAGAGTACTGCATCAGTGGCATATTTTTGTAGGCCAAACCCGGAAACGAGTTCGCATTTTAGCACTTCCACTTTCATTATCCTGAAGTCAAAGGGTTTTTGGCTGAATGGGTTTTGGGTTAAACTCAAGCTCAAGCTTTTACTTGTCTTGAAGGCGGTGGCTAAATGGGACTACAAAGGTTGTCAGGGACGCTAAACATCATAACACTGACCAGGAAAACTGTTCTTTAAATGTTTAAATAAAGAGTTTTAAAAGCTTAGTGATGGTGACGTTGAAGTCATGTGACCGTGGTGTAGTTCGTTTATAGCCGAACTTTAGATTTGTACTTTTGGCGATTTGTATTTAGACTTCAAAATTCATAAAAGTTGTTCATTTGTGAAGATCATCATGACGTGTAACTTAGTAATCATAAACTCTTGTTGGTCACAGAGCTTATTTTCAGCAATAATACAGAAGCCACTTGAAAAATCCTGTTGGGTTTTTGTCGAGGCAACCGTGCCAACTTCTGGGTTGGCCTACAAAAATACATCATCACCTTGCGTACTATTATGAGGTGTAGTATGGAAATTGGGATGCAGCCATAAAGCCTGTGGTCAACCAAACCTCTCATGCAGTAACAGTTGTGGTACATTACTGGTTAACTACAGCAGGTCCACCTCAGCCAATGGCATCCATTCATTTGTGAAGGAGTTATTGTTACATGAATGTGTTTCTTTTCTCCCTCAGGGTTCATTTATATCCAGCTGTAAACAAAACCCTTAATATTGCCAAGCTTTGTTTTTAAAGCCATTCCATGTTTTTTTTTGTTGTTGTTTTTTTTTTCTTTTCATGTTGTATGTTGTTGTTGATGCTGAACCAGCTGCTGGACGGGTGAGAGATGCACATTGGTCAAATGATTTTAGAAACTATTTTACGTGGCTTTATTAGTGGAGTGGAGCTGAACAGACTTTAAAGGTGCCCTAGATTCAAAAATTGAATTTACCTCGCCCTAGTTATATAACAAGAGTTCAGTACATGGAAAAGACATACAGTGAGTCTCAAACTCCATTGTTTCCTCCTTCTTATATAAATCTCATTTGCTTAAAAGACCTCCGAAGAACAGGCGAATCTCAACATAACACCGACTGTTACGTAACAGTCGGGGTGTACGCCCCAATATTTGCATAATGCCAGCCCATGTTCAAGCCATTAGACAAGGGCACAACGTCTGGATGTGCACAGCTGAATCATCAGACTAGGTAAGCAAGCAAGGACAATAACAAAAAATGGCAGATGGAGCAATAATAACTGACATGATTCATGATAACATGATATTTTTAGTGATATTTGTAAACTTTCTAAATGTTTCGTTAGCATGTTGCTAATGTACTGTTAAATGTGGTTAAAGTTACCATCGTTTCTTACTGTATTCACGGAGACAAGAGCCGTTGCTATTTTTATTTTTAAACACTTGCAGTCTGTATAATGCATAAACACAACTTCATTCTTTATAAATCTCTCCAACAGTGTAGCATTAGCCATTAGCCACAGAGCATAGCCTCAAACTCATTCAGAATCAAATGTAAACATCAAAATAAACACTGTACTTACGCGATTAGACATGCTGCATGACGAACACTTTGTAAAGATCCATTTTGAGGGTTATATTAGCTGTTTGAACTTTTTTTATGTTGTTTAAGGCAAGCGCGAGCTCTTGGGGCGTGGAGCACGAGATTTAAAGGGCCACACACCCTGAATCGGCTCATTTCTAATTATGCCCCAAAATAGGCAGTTAAAATCTATGGGGTATTTTGAGCTGAAACGTCACAGACACATTCAGGGGACACTTTAGACTTATATTACATCTTTTAAAAAAAGTTCTAGGGCACCTTTAATCTTGATGCGTTCTTAAAGAGAGACCAGCAGTGGGTTTGTTAAGAATAAACTGTGAAAAATCCAGGTTATGCTTGAATTTCCAAAAAGAAACTGAGCAGTAATCAGAACATTTGGCAATATAATAAACATTCAACCTCATGAAAAAGTTCAAATTAAATGTAACCTCTTGAGGTGGCAGACGCAAAGTTGCGTTTTCTTGTACAAACTCTCACACACACAAGTGGAAAATGTATTTATAGTCTGTACTAGATTGGCCTCTAGTGATATTGAGCCATGGTGCTCATGTGGGCAACATGGGTTCAAGTCTTTTTTATTTCCTGATCTTGTTTCCCCATTTCCTCCTCATCAAGAATAGTTCCAAAAATCCAAAATATAAAATCAGAAATGTATTTACTGGAATTTATCTATTTCTAAGCAGCAATTTTACAATTTAAAGATGGTTCTGATTTGTATATTTAAATATCAGATGGGATTTTCCCCCACTTATTGTACAACGTTATGGTCCTACTGTAGTTTCTTTTATGGAAAACATGTTTTAAGTCCAGCTCTTAGTCTCTGGCATTGTTAAAACCAATGTATGAACTGATGTATAGAGACAGACAAAGATGATGGCTGGTTCATTGGGTAATTAGGAAACATTAGGTGACTAAAAATAGCATCTGCAGGTTACAGTGATCAGCTTGTGCTGTTTATGCTAAAGGGTCGGTTAGCTCTTAAGAATGATCCATGCACAAAATGTATTTTTCATTATGATTATGTTCCTTAAAATCAAATTCAGAACAGGGACTACAAGTTCATTCATCCTCATAGTCATTAAACCAATATGCAGTATTAAATGTGCAATGTGTGTTCAAGTAGAGTAAGTAGCGCTGAGACTCCACAAGAACCATCTGTGGGAATGTATTTTCTAGCTGAAAGACTATCCTTTGTTTGGATGGTTTTTGAAGCACAGGTGATTTAGAGGGCGTAATGTCTTTTGATGTCAAGCATTGGGAGGCCACAGCAGTGCTGCCACATTGCTCGCTGTCAGGCCCTAGAAGTATTATTTTGCAAAGTTCTGCGAACAGTCACTTCTGCTGTAGCCTGTGTGCACAGACAGGATGGTTGCTTTCCTATGGCCATGACTGTTATGGTCCAGGTGAATGGGAAATTCATATATGATGTTTTTTTTAGGGCATGTCAATACCAGGAGCAAAACACTGAGGTAGAAAAACAGCGGCTATTTTTTCTTTTCTTTTTTATTTTCCAAACCATGGAAAGAAAGAAAAAAAAAATCTGTATTTTAATTACAACATTGAGTTTTAAAATGCTTTTTTTTTATTATTATTTAAAATGTTCTTTACAAAATGTATATACACATGAGTATACTGCAATGTATGTATATGTTGTGTACAGTGCACATCCTACACGCGCTGGCCGCACTGTGGGATCCCTGAGAAACTTTCAGAAAAAAATATAAGTAAACAATTTGTGTTGTCAAGAAATAGGCGGAATGAATAAAAAGTATTTAAAAAAATATTTCCGTGGCATTTGTTATTACTTGTTGCATTTTCTGCATTTTAACTTTATTATTATCAACAGACATCATTTGGAGACTTTTATTTAGAAATTATATCAGATTATTATAAAATATATCAAATGGAGTGAAATAAACCTTTACCCCGGCTTCACAGACAAGACTTAAGCCTAGTCCCCAGACTAAAATGCATGTTTTTGCAGTTTTAATGGAAACCAACTTGCACTGACATATCTCAAAATATGTCAGTGCCATTGTTTTGTCTCAAGATGCACACCAGTAATTTTTTTTAAGGCATGTTTATAAAAGCTACCTTAAGGATTAGTCCACTTTTAAATAAAATGTTTCTGATCATTTACTCACCCAATGTCAACCAAGATGTTCATGTCCTTCTTTCGTTAGTCGAAAAGAAATGAAGGTTTTTGATGAAAACATTCCAGGATTATTCTCCTTATAGTGGACTTCAATGGCCTCCAGGCGGTTGAAGGTCAAAATTACAGTTTCAGTGCAGCTTCAAAGGGCTTTTAACGATACCAGACGAGGAATAAGGGTCTTATTTAGCGAAACGATCGGTCATTTTCGAAAAAACAATACAACTGTATATGCGTTATAAACACAAATGTTCATACAAGTTTCTGTGTTCTTTAAAAAGCTTACTCTGTATGTCCTACGCCTTCCCTATTCTACTTATGGAAAAAAAACGAAACTGGCACAGCATTCATTCCGTTAGTTGAATAGGGAAGGCGTAGGACATACAGCTTAAGCTTTTTAAAGAATACGGAAAGCGGAAGCACGTGCAAGGTGAACATTTGTGTTTATAACGCATATGCAGTTGCATTCGAAAATGACAGATCGTTTCGCTAGATAAGACCCTTATTCCTCGTCTGAAATCGTTTAAAGCCCTTTGAAGCTGCACTGAAACTGTAATTTTGACCTTCAACCATTTGGAGGCCATTGAAATCCACTAGGAGAATAATCCTGGAATGTTTTCATCAAAAACCTTAATTTCTTTTCGACTGACGAAAGGAAGACATGAACATCTTGGATGACATGGGGGTGAGTAAATTATCCAGAAATTTTTATTTAAAAGTGAACTAAGGCCTAATGGCTTAATCTAAGCCCTGTCTGTGAAACTGGGCCATAGTTTGTAATTGTATTGCTTCATTGTTTTAGTGTTTGTCTCCACCTTGTGGCTAATTTTTTAAAAATTTGTTAGCAACAATCTGTGTAAACTGTGCTACTTTTGGCAGTTACCACAATTCCAATAGTGTCCTAATTTACCTGAGCTAACACTTCATTTAAGATACTTATTTGAAAGTGCTACTCCCTCACCCCATAATCTTTTAATTTCTAATTTTCAAATTGTAAATTACGTACAAAGATGAATTTCAAAGATATAGCCTAGAAGGTAAACCTAAGATCATTTAGAGACATGCTCTACTTGAAGATCTCTGGGGCTCTTTCTTCTAAATGCTCCAATTAATCTCAGTTTTTTCAGGGAGAGTACAGTAATTCCTCTGGGACTCACCAAAATGACCCATATTATTGTTGCACAGAACAAAGAAAGGTTGCTGATGATACAGATGATACAAGATTTCTGTCTAAAACAACACCTGAGGTAAGTCTAAAGCTTTAGAAAACATCAAATGGTAATTTATGATCAAAGGTGAGATCAGGAAGACATCCATTTCATTTTGGAATAAAGGGGTTTGAGAGACAAATCAAGTGGCCAAGGTTTTCATTCTCCATACTTAACCTCCAAATAATTATTTTACCCATTTAAAAATTTGTGTCATTCAAACAATCTTTCTTAGCAGAACACAGTTAAAGGGTTAGTTCACCCAAAAATGAAAATTATGTCATTAATGACTCACCCTCATGTCGTTCCAAACCCGTAAGACCTCCGTTCATCTTCGGAACACAGTTTAAGATATTTTAGATTTAGTCCGAGAGCTTTCTGTCCCTCCATTGAAAGTGTTTGTATGGTATACTGTCCATGTCCAGAAAGGTAATAAAAACATCATCAAAGTAGTCCATGTGACATCAGTGGGTTAGTTAGAAGTTTTGAAGCATCGAAAATACATTTTGGTCCAAAAATAACAAAAACTACGACTTTATTCAGCATTGCATTCTCTTCCGGGTCTGTTGTCAATCCGGGTTCACGACTCCGCAGTGACGCTGCTGACGTGTTATCCGGTGCGCCAGAGCTTCCTTTACAGTCGTTTACACGCTGTATTCAAGCTATTCTACATTGTTTGTATTTTGGTATTGCTATATAAAATGGTGCGTAAGTGTGCATGTCGCGGATGTCCTAATCGCCAAAAACAACGACGTAAAAGTGCATTACCAACGCCGACAGATGAAAGGATTCAATGGAATCAATTCAATGGAATCAATTCAATGCAAAGGATTCCGGAAGAGAATACAATGCTGAATAAAGTTTAGTTTTTGTTATTTTTGGACCAAAATGTATTTTCGATGCTTCAAAAACGTCAAAAACCCACTGATGTCACATGGACTACTTTAATGATGTTTTCATTAGCTTTCTGGACATGGACAGTATACCGTACATAAATTTTCAATGGAGGGACAGAAAGCTCTCGGACTAAATCTAAAATATCTTAAACTGTGTTCCGAAGATGAACGGAGGTCTTACGGGTTTGGAACGACATGAGGGTGAGTCATTAATGACAGAATTTTCATTTTTGGGTGAACTAATCCTTTAACCTTATGTAGCACCCCTTGTTTTCTTCTGGTTTGTATTTCCACTGCATGAAGGTAAGATCTTACAGATTAATAATAAACCGCTCATTTTAAAACCTTTTGATCTACTGACATTTGTTATGATGTCTGCTTCAAATATTACAAAACTCATGATAACTTTCGATAACTCTACAATATGTAAACGTCTTTTCAACGAGTTTTTACTGGGTTGGACTTCACCATGCTATACTCTTTGACAGGATGCCACAGAAATATATTCAGAGCTACTGCAAAAAAAGGAAGTTCAAACACAAACGTCTAGCGTATAAAAGTTAATCCTTTCTACTTTTAAACCTGCAACCACTTTAATAGTGTTGGTGGGTAGTTTTGCATGTTTATCTTTAAACCTTGGGTCAGAAATTTACGAGGGGAAAAAAAATCCCACAGATATTTGAAAAGTGAATTTCCCTCCTTTTCTGTCGTTTGTGTTTATATAGTTAAAATACCCTCATAAAGGTAAAACGAAAAGCAACACGACGCGACCAAACAGCACGCTATTGGCCAGTTGATAAATGGGCGCGGTCGGTTCTAGCTGGTCGCGTCGCGTCGCTCGCCTGCAGTGTGATGTTGAAGAACACCCGCCCATGACTGCCGATCCCCTCCTCTTCCAGGAAGTAAAAAAAGGCGTCAAACAAGGAGGAACAAGGGAAACACGTCCTCCCCACATCTGTCTCTATCCCTTATTTATGTGTTAATCACATTAATGTTTTAGACTGTCGTGTAACGCAGTTGTATGATGTCCACTCGAACGCGAAACAGAGAGATCTGCGCAGACTGCAGCGCGTGCGGTAAGACAAACAAAACAAACATGAAACAAACGCAAACAGACAGTGTCTATGAGATTTTGTAGGGCTTTATTCAGACAGATGTTTATAAACTGAATTTATTTGAGATTATTCTCAAGCAAACACGATAAAGATACTCACGGATATTAGTGTATGAATAAAACATAACGCGGTTGTAGGACGATCCCGATATTCCCATTGTAAAATACCGCTAACTGATGATGTTCAGGCCCTTGTTTTTAAAAACTATTTTTTTACATTCAGATCAACCAATAAACTGTAGTCTCTTAATATCTACTGTGAGGTAAAGCTCAAATCTTTAATTCATTAAGAAGGGAAGACCTTACTAAAATATACCATGGTAACCATAGTTTCCACCGAAATACCTAGTTTCTGTTATCATAACGGTTATTGTTATTATAATAAAACATAGAATTTAAATAACTTGTTTTTTCCTCAAAGAAAATTATCAAATCTAGTGATAGACCAATTTATGTTAACAGCAGTGGCATTTTATGCTTTAAATAATTTGTCAATAAGGAAATAAGTGCTTGTTCATTTATTTATTCATAATTTTATATATTCAGTTTTTTTACAGCCATTATCTACACATTATTTTTATTTGTAAGTGTTCCTATAATCAATATGGAGAACTGGTTATTTGTTTTGTATATTTTGATACAAGAATAACTATAAAAAATAATCCGCAGCAATACATACACACAAATTATACTTTTTTATTAATAATTATTAACTATTTAAACCATTATATTTATGTAGCTTTGTTTTTGCAATCCAACTGGTCTAAATGATCTACATTAATTTACATCTTTATTTTGGATTTGATCTGACTATTAAGCTTAAAATGCTGTTTGTTGTCACCTGAAAATGAATGTTTGTAAAAATTTTGGGTTGTTATGCTAACAATGCATTAGATTGGTTACTGTTCCTCCTTTGCTTCAATGAATATCATGTTCTCCAGCATTATTTGAAAATGATCTATAGAGACCATCTTGTGCTTCCATGGAAACTAGCACATCTGGCCATTTGTACAAAGGAGTCACATGCTCAGGATTCTACATTTGTCATCGATTTGGCAAGTTTTTAAGTTTTGACAGTAGGTTGGTAAGAAGGAAGAATGAATAATGTCAAGATCTGTCTTTTGAGGGGAATTTGTAACCGTCATGTGCAATACTTCATCAAATCACAAAGCTTTTCTTTTTCTTTCTTAGACCCTCGTTGGGCCTCGATCAATCGTGGAGTTCTGATCTGCGACGAATGCTGCAGTATTCACCGAGGTCTGGGCCGCCACAGTTCTCAGGTCCGGCACCTGACCCACACTTTGTGGCCCCCTTCACAGCTACAGGTGAAGACCCATTCTGCATGCTCTGATGTGAAGCTACTTTTCTTTGCTTGCCTCTGAGGTTCATTGAAAGGAAATGAGGCTTTGTATTTCAGTTCCTCAAACAAAAATAGAACACAGTGGTCTGCATTTCTACCCTTCTCGGCATTGCGTTTTGTCGGCCTCCTGAACCACACTGCAAGATAATGAACATGTTTACATACACACCGATATGCCAGTCATAAATTAAAAAATGAAATTAAAACAATTGTATGTTAAGAATTTAAAATGCATGAACTAATATAGCTTCAAAACAATAAAAGCAAGTAGTACATAATAAAGCAATAAACAAAGAATGCTTTCAGTATTTAAGAGAATATGAAAAATTTTACCATCAAGAGCTGTGAGTGATTTTACTCTGTTGTTTGATTAGGCTACACTAATGTACAGATCTCTTTTGAAATATAAGATGTTTTTGTCTTGTTTAATCCTTTAAGACATAACTGACTGTGTTTACATAAATTTCTCATCATAAAACCATTTTGAGTACATAACCGCTTACATGGAGTCGCACACATCCGCGTGCGCGAGCACTCTTCATAAAGTACACCTGAGCATTTGAAATTGCTCAGGTGATAGCAGCCTTCTGTCAGTGGGTTTCATATTTTTAATATACAAGCCCACTGCATTCCAAGCACATTGTACAGTGCATATTTTGTACAATGAAGCCTGCAAATATCCTTGTAATTCACTTAAACCTTGCTGAAGTTTATGAAAAATCATTTACTGAAACATTCAGGTGGGTCGCGCATGACTCTTTAATATGACTTCGATCGCATTTGAAGGCTGCATACATTATAAAATTGACTGTTATTCCTTGTGAGGTGTAAAATAGTGTAATTTCTTTCTTACTTTGCAATCATGCAGTTAGAAACTAAGCTCCGAATTTATTCTGAAATTCTCAGAATTGATGTTGGAGAGAGAATAGCGATGCATTGGTTTTTTTTTTTTGTTGTTGTTGTTTTTTTTTTTTTTCCTCTCACCCTTAGTTTTGATGCAAACCAATAACCCTGTAACACAAGTTTACATGACTTTGTTAAAAAATCTGGTGATTCCCCAGTAGTGATGATCAAAACTTAATCATTCATGTATCTGACTCTGAATTTTCCATTTATGTGAGATGTGATGTTAAATAAATCTAGCTTTAATAAGCATTTTGAGGGTACAATTTCTACTTTGGCTGCACGAGACAAGAACGCATCATTTCTTGGGTCAAGAAAGAGTTGGAGTTTGCAAAATATTTCCTCCTCCCCTACTGTGAAACACTTGCTCTGTCTGGATGTGCTTAAATCCGCAGTAAGGATCGGTTTATGCTTAAGCCATTTATGACCTTACTCCAATAAAGGAAAACGGGTTAACGTGTTTACATGACCACATGCATTGTCGGCTTATTAAGCATAATCGGGTTAAGAACATGGATGTAAATGTGCTCATTGTCATCACATCACGTCCAGCATATTGAATTGTACCAGAGGAACCAAACAAGTCTTATTAAAACATACATCATAAATTCAGGTCTGTGGTTAATTGCGCAAGATGCCACGTCTGTCTAGACACTTCTCATGTGTCTTGCTGACGTTGGAGTCACAAGAACACCATTGCAGCATTTTTTGTGTTGAGGTGAAGTGTTTGTTTTTATCCACAGATGGTGAAGTCACTGTACAATAATGGAGCAAATTCAATCTGGGAACACAGTCTTCTGGATCCATCTTCCATCATGAGCGGAAAACGCAAAGCCAATCCTCAGGATAGAGTCCAGTGAGTCCCATATATCATGACATTTATAACCAACTGAGTCTCTTAGCTTAAAGGTGCCCTAGAATCAAAAATTGAATTTACCTTGGCATAGTTGAATAACAAGAGTTCAGTACATGGAAAAGACATATATTGAGTTTCAAACTCCATTGCTTCCCTTCTTCTTATGTAAATGTCATTTGTTTAAAAGACCTCAGGAAAACAGGCGAATCTCAACATAACACCGACTGTTATGTAACAGTCGGGATCATTAATATGTACGCCCCTAATATTTGCATATGCCAGCCCCATGTTCAAGGCATTACACAAGCCAGTATTAACGTCTGGATCTGTGCACAGCTGAATCATCAGACTAGGTAAGCAAGCAAGGACAACAGCGAAAAATGGCAGATGGAGCAATAATAACTGACAGGGAGCACAAGATTTAAAGGAGCCGCAGCCTGAATCGGTGCATAGTTAATGATGCCCCAAAATAGGCAGTTAAAAAAATTAACTAAAAAAAATCTATGGGGTATTTTGAGCTGAAACTTCAGACACATTCAGGGGACACCTTAGACTTATATTACATCTTGTGAAAGAACGTTCTAGGGCACCTTTAAACAAGCTTTATCATTTACTTCTCTCTCAGCCCCAACAAAACAGATTTCATAAAGGCTAAATATCAAATGCTGGCGTTTGTTCATCGAATGCCATGTAGAGAAGATGATAGTGTCACTGCCAAAGACCTCAGCAAGGTAAGAATGTTACTTGATTAAAAAAATGTATTAACTGGACAAGAACCTCTGAGATGAAAGTAAGATTCAAATAAGGCCTGTCGAAGATCTACATCTGA
The DNA here is from genome assembly GCF_018812025.1 of Megalobrama amblycephala. Classification (NCBI taxonomy): domain Eukaryota; kingdom Metazoa; phylum Chordata; class Actinopteri; order Cypriniformes; family Xenocyprididae; genus Megalobrama; species Megalobrama amblycephala. The sequence continues at coordinate 54,780,410 of NC_063045.1, forward strand.
TGTGGTCTTCAGAGGCTTTGAGACCAAAACCACATCATAAACCACGGATTCACCCTTGTTTTCAGCAACTTCATTCTAGCGTGCGAACCGGCAATTTGGAAACGTGTCTGAGGCTGTTGTCGTTGGGAGCGCAGGCTAACTTTTTCCATCCAGTAAGTTTCAAAAGCCATAAGGATATTTCTAAATTTTCTGATGTAGTTAATATAATGTTTAAACAACATATTAGATACGGTAACTATACCAACACTGAAACTGGAAAAAAATAAAATAAAAAAAAATGCCTTGTGGGCATATCCAAACTGGACATATCAAAGGACATATCTTAGTATAAGATACCTGATATCAGAACATAATATTAACCAAATGTGTAAATACTGTGTTTTGCATGGCAGTATAGATTATTCATGTCGATCCACCGCTAAGGTGGAATAAGATATTGTTTTGCTTTCTTTGTTGTTCATTCCATGCACTCCATAGCAGGAGTTACACTTTATTGTCCCTGACTGAATTACTCCAATGAACGTTTTCTTCAGGAGAAAGGAAATACTCCATTACATGTGGCAGCTAAAGCAGGCCAGCTGCTACAGGCAGAGCTGCTCACTGTGTATGGAGCAGATCCCGGAGCACCAGACAGCTCTGGGAAGACTCCTATTGACTACGCCAGGTAAGAGAGATGCAGATTTTGGTGGTCAGTTCGAACCCTCTGGTGCCGTGCGGTCATTTTTGACTAAAACATTTGAAGTTTTTATGTTTTTTTTGTTTTTGTTTTTTTTACTTCATTGGAATGGTACGGAACTTGGTAAAGGTTTTGGCAAAAACAAAAAAAAAAAAATCATAGACATGAATCGAAAATGTTAAATGGTCTTGAAAAAAAGTAGTCAGACTTGTATTGTTTGCGGTCAAAAATGACTGTATTGGAAATTAATGGGAGACAAATTCCATCTAGTGGAAACGTTTGGTACTGCGCACAAACAAATTCTTACTGGAAGCACATTTTTTTGAGATATCAAACTCAAATATGGAACACAGCTTGTTTATATTTATGACTTTGATTTTTCTCACAGAGCAAAATGTGTTTTGGAAAATATAATAATTAATTAAAACCTCTATTAATAGAGAACCTCCATTCAAAATAATAATTTGTACAATTTTCACTTTTTTTTTTTTTTTTTTTTTTTTTTTTTCAAGTTTTTCAACTTTTTAAAAAACTTTTTTCACTTCAGCATTAATCTGCCAAGTGTCATCTTTAAAGGGCTGGTTCATCCCAAAATGACATTTCTGTCATTACTTACTCACCCTCATGTCGTTCCACACCGTAAGACCTTCATTCATCTTCAGAACACAACAATAGTCAACGTGACTACAGTGGTTCAACCTTAATGTTGTGAAGTGACGAGAACACTTTTTGTGTGCAAAAATAAAAATATCTACTTTATTCAACAATTTTGTCTCTACCCTGTCAGTCTCCTACACAGTTGATGCAGTGCTTCCATGTTTATGTCTGAATGCTGGCTCATTATTGTTATTCACATGAGCACCACGACGCATGCGTGTGATGCTGACGCAGGAGCCAGCCAATACTGAGCTGGCGGTCAGACGTAAACACGGAAGCGCTGCAATGTGTCTTCAATGTAAACTGCATAAGAGAATGACAGGCTAGAGAGGAAATTGTTGAATAAAGTCATTATTTTTGTTTTGTTTTTGCGCACAAAAAGTATTCTCGTCGCTTTATCTCTTTGTTATCTGTTATGTCTCACTATAGGCAGGCAGGACACCAGGAACTCACTGACAGACTGGTGGAGATCCAATTTGAGCTGACTGACAGACTAGCGTTCTACCTGTGTGGAAGAAAGCCAGGTCAATCATCAGTATCTCTGTAATAACACAGTACAGCATGTACCTCAAAGATTTGAGACCCTGAAAAGAAAATGTTTTTTTTTTTCTTCTCCAGATCATAAAAACGGTCAACACTTTATAATTCCTCAAATAGCAGACAGGTAGGATAAGCTCTCTTTTGTATCATGCCTGTCTTTTATTCTGTTTTTAAATTAAAATACTTAATTGCATAATTTTGTTTTATTTGCTGGCTTCATATGGATAAGAAATGTGTAAGTATGGAAATGGCACTTGCTTGTCTTGCTAGAGTAAGTTATGATCAGATAATAATAATGGCTCTCTTCATTTTATTTTAAATACAGCGGTCTTGACTTGTCAGAACTGGCCAAAGCAGCAAAGAAGAAGCTTCAGTCTGTAAGTTGTACAGTAGTTGACTGTGTTTGTAAAGTTGAACCTTAGTTTTTCTCCAAACATTCCACTATCTATTTTGACACCTAAAATTTGCTGTTTGAAAAATGACCCTGTGCTGCTTTCAGCTCAGTAATCATCAGTTTGAAGAACTAGCCATGGACGTTTATGATGAAGTTGACAGAAGAGAAACGGATGCAGGTTAGAGAAGTGTAATAGCGTCTCTCTATTTTTCTCTCAAAGTACAAACTCTGATTTTATCCTAACATTTTTAATTGTGTCATTCTTTTGCTATTGTAGTCTGGCTTGCAACTCAGAACCACAGCACTTTGGTAACTGACACCACGGTGGTACCTTTCCTTCCGGTCAACCCTGAATATTCTTCCACTAGGAATCAGGTACATTGACAAAGATGCACGCGCACCTTTTAAAATGATTGAGCTGGTTTGATAATGTTTGAGTTTCCCTCTGTTTGTGGTATTTATGTTGCAGGGACGTCAGAAGCTCGCAAGGTTCAACGCACATGAGTTTGCCACTCTGGTTATTGATATTTTAACTGATGCCAAACGTCGTCAGCAAGGAAATTCTCCAGATAACGTCAAAGGTGGTGAAAGGTCTTGGGTTTGTCATGAACTGTATGATGCATGAAGTTCAACGTCCACCCTTTGTTTCTGCCCAGATAATGTGGAGTTAATTCTGAAGGACATTGGGAACCGTCATGGCTGTGAAAGTCCTGAGATGGACCAGCCTGATTATGACAGTGTGGCATCCGATGAGGATACGGAGCAAGAACCAACATCTGGAAAAGACGAGAGGACCAAGGTACATTGTTGAGCTTCTCTGGGTGCGGAATAGCAGGCCTGGTGTGATATATTGTCCCAGAAATAATTGTGATTAATGATATTATAGTCATTTTAAGACCATGTAATGTCAATGATTATATACTGATTTTATATATATATATATATATATATATATATATCAGTGTAAACAAAAAGTGCAAAGTAACAACAAGCAGAATAAAAGGACAAGTTTGACAATGTCATTTTAGACTTTTAAAGTGTCTCTAGTAACAAAAAGGCACTTGTGTGGAGACTTTCCATCTACATATTTTTGCCTGACCTTCTTTTCTCAGTAAAGAGGAGTGCACACTTGCTGAAAAACACTGACCTAGCAGTCATATGTCCATATGAACAAAGGCACAGATGCCTCAAGATGCCATATGTGCTGCCAAAATTTTTTTCTAGAGATGTGTTTTTTAAAAGTTGAACTTCTTTTAACTTGAGCATTGCATGTTTATAACACCATGTGATGCACCAGATGCTGCAAAAGACACAAGCGCAATGGTTAAACATGTCCATATATGGTGTGATAACTCAATATAGTAATTATTGTGACAGGCTTACGTAATAGTGTGTGGGATCAAATCTAACTGTGATCTATACTATCAGAGCTCAGAGTCCTCAGACTTGTCGGACAGCCCGATCACCGTTCAAGAGTTCATGGAAGTGAAAAGTGCCCTCAATGCCTCTGAAGCAAAGATCCAGCAGCTTCTCAAGGTCAACTGCCATCTTAGTGAGGAGTTGAGACTCATGCAAAGCAAGGTAAGCTGTCAGATCGCACTACAACCCTCCATCACAGCCGTAGCTTAAAGCGTCTGACTCTGCTTAGTGTCTTTGTTTCAGTTAAACTCCCTCCAGAATGAGAACAGCACTCTGAAGTGGCAGACTCCTAACAGTTTGGCAAGGCCGCAGGACCTCCCGCACAGGGCACCTCCACGCGGGTGTAGGGCCATGTCGATGTATGAGACTGGCTCTGGTCTGAGGCAGTACCACCCTAGAGGAGAGACCGTCCACCCTGACACAAACCTGACTCTTCAACCACTGCCATCTAATGTAAGTACAAACCGAACCAAAGCTGGAGTTGGTTTTGCTGCACCCATTTCATTATTTCCTTGGTTTTAACTCAGTTGGTAACCCAGTGAATCATCACTTCAGGTATGATTTGATAGCCCCTCTTTTTGTGCATTCTTAATTTAAAAAATCCCTTTGCCCACTCAAAACATAATCTGAACCCTTTCTAGATTGGGAAGGGTCCCTCGGTGACTGCCTTCTCATCCCTTCCCACGTTCCCTTCAACTCTGTCCTGGTCCTGGGATGAGATAACCCAAAGGGTGAAGTACCTGCTCAGTGAACAGGCTGTTGGAAGGGCTTATCTTCAACCTGTCCCCATTCACTCAGTGCATGAACCTCAGATCTGTCCAGTTAATGGACAACATGTTCCTCAGCTGGACTACTAACTTTAAACTGTATACACAGCGAGAGACACCAGCCATTAACATTACTCACCACTCTGCTTGATGTGTGAAGCAGTCACTGGCTGTCTGATATCTCAGACCTGAAACATACTCTATGCAAGTACGTGAATGCAAACGCTTCTAGCTACACAAGTTTGATATCGCCCATCGTTTGAAATGTATCAGAATGTAATTCATGCTTTTTGTGCATCTTGGCAGATGCTTTTATCCAAAGTGACTGAAGGTATACATTTTTTCAGTTCATGCATGCCCTGAGAATTGAACCCATGACCTTGACTTTTCTGGTGGAGCAAGAGTTTGAAGAGAATCTTGTTGGGCAAGATAAATTTAGTTAAAGGGATAGTTCACTTAAACATGAAAATTACCTCATGATTTACTCGCCTTCCTCAAGCCATCCAAGGTGTATATGACTTTTTTCTTTCAGACAAATACAATTGGAGATTTATTTAAAAATATCCTGGCTCTTATAAGCTTTATAATGGCAGTGATTGGGGGGCCAGATTTTGAAGCCAATAAAAATAAAAATACATCGATTGTAAAAGTACTCCACACGGCTTCGGGGAGCCTTGTGAAGTGAAGTGATGGGTTTTTGTAAGAGAAATATCCATATTTAAACTTAAAGTACACATGAAATCAAAATTTACCTTATTTATTTTGTTATCTCAAATTGCTAGTTTTGTGGTGAACAATTAATCCGTGCAAGTCAATCCAAGTCAAAAAAATTGTTTGGCTTCGTAATATTTAATCAAAATCTGAAAATGCTCCTCACCTCTGCAACAGTGCCCCTTCTCTAATGACATCAGTTCGACGGCTTGGGTTGAAAACGCTTAAACCACTCCTCTGCAACCATTAGTCTGCTATGAGCTGGTGATGGAGAGGAGGAGCGCTAAAATAAAACTGCCCTCTATTCAATATTCCATTTCATTTGGAAATACGTCACAACACTGGAGAAAAGTCGTTTGCAACTTCTGGTTCACGGGGACTTTAAACTTCATAATCTAAAATAACTGTTTTCCAGCAGAAGACTGTACGCATACGACGCAAGTCGCCACGAGATGTGATGTGATGTATGACATAGGATGTAGGAGTAGCATAAGCTTAGACGCCTCTCGCGGTTCAAACAAATAGGGCCGGGCAACAAACTCAAGCTCCTCTTCTCTTGTATTGAAATCCTCTGTTATTTCTCTTTAAAATTTCTCAGTTTAGACTTATAATTCATGACCGGTGTTTTGTTTTGCTCTGTCCTCTGTGCGTTCAGCATTACGTAATGCGTCGGGTCAGGGGTTACTCTTTTGCCGCAAATCGATGTGCACGGTCATCTGCTGAAAGCTAGTTATTATAGTTAAAGTTTTAAACATGGCTATTTTTATTTATTTATTTATTTTTTTTACAAAAACGCATCGCTTTGGTTCAGAAGGCCTTTATTAACCCCCCAAAGCCATGTGGAGCACTTTTTTTGGCTTCAAAATCAGGCTCCCCCAATTCACTGGCATTATAAAGCTTGGAAGAGCCAGGATATTTTTAAACATCTCTCCGATTGTGTTTGTTTGAGAGAAGATAGTCATATACACTTAGGATGGTTTGAGGGTGAGTAAATCACAGGATAATTTTCATTTTGGGGTGAACTATCCCTTTAAACTGTTAACATGTTTAAAGCTAGCAGGGCAGTTAAATAGGGCAGATGTTTGAAGGTAACTCTATCGCCCCCTTGAGTCTCGAGGGTTTGTTACTGGATCGGTAATGCGAGAACACGTTAAGTATTTACGATGTGTTGGCCAAGCGTCTGCGTTTGACTGCTAGCGCAAAGTATGTTTCTGGCCTTACTTTACAGCTCTTGTTATGCTGATGTTTTGATTCTACACCAAAAGCATGATTGTTTGCTGTGTCTTCCAGCTTTGAGTACACACAAGTTGTCAGTAACAGGTTGTTTCCCTTGTTTAAGCAGAAAGCTCACTGTGACTCTACTCCTGTTACAGGGATCTACCTTAGACGCCCAGAGCGGCATGCCAGAAAGTGACTATGATAATGCATTGAACCACATTGAGATGGAAGAATCAGGGTTTGTCTTTTCACTTTTTGTTGTTTGCAGAAACTTATATATGAATGTATTTATTTTTTTAACAGTGAATGCTTTCCATCTTCCCCACAGGTCAACACTGAATAACTTCTCCAGGGCGAGTGGCTGGCCGGGCGACGGTACAGTGCCACAACCAGAAAACCCGTCTGAGGGCGAGTGCGACTCGACTCTACCGTGCACAGAGGACGTCATCAGCAAAACAGAGCTGATCACTAAGAACATCCAGGAATTACTCAGAGCTGCACAGGAAAATAAACATGAGAGGTAAGAAAATTTGTCTCGCTTTTGTGTGGCGACAGCCTGGTAGATTTAGTGGTTGTGAAACGGGTGAAAGGACCCATTCTCCAGTCTCCAGCCCTGGTGACACAGTGTCTCTTTTGTCTGTTAAGCAAGTGATGGGATTGTGTCAGCACAGCTGGGATATAACAACACATGGCCAAGGTGGAAGGAGACGTGTAGATTCACAAATGGCTCATGTTTTGTGTCTTTACTGCATGCAGTATGTTCAGTATTCACATAAGATATCAGGAACAGTCATTTGGATCCAATATTCTGAACACTGTCTCTTTGTTGTTCAACTTGCACTGGTATTCAGTCTCAGGTCAGTGGTGATCATTATGCATTCATGGGAGAACGATACCATAGGTTAGCGTTTCACTGCATCCAGATCTGCACTTCAGCTGTCCTTTCACAGTGCAAAACAAGTCGCATGTGGTTGCTATGGTGTTGGGGGTGGTTTTTACCACTACAAACCACCAGTTATCAAAAACTGCTTTTCTTACCCTTGTTTTAATTTTGGATTTGTAAATAATTTTGTTTTCTTTATTTGAGGCTGAGTTGAGTCATAGTGGATGATTAGAGCCATATTTGGTTCTATTTCTTTTTCCAAGTTTTTATAATCAAGAATTTTTAAAAATCATAATATTTTAATAATTATAATTTTAAATCTAATCAGAAAAAATGCTTTTTCCATTATCTTTCTTTGTCCAAGCTTCGTCCTGTGTTCGGAGAGAATTCTTGTAGCAGTGACGGAAATGGCTACGTTATTCCCTAAGGTGAGCCTCCAGCCAATAAGGAAACTTTGCCATAGTGGAGAATATAACCCTTTTATATTCTTATTTATTGTTTCTGCATCCACACCTGGCACTAAACAGTTAAAGGATTAGTTCACTTCAGAATTAAAATGTACTCACCCTCATGTCATCCAAGATGTTTATGTATTTCTTTCTTCAGTTGAAAAGAAATTAAGAGCAGTGCAAGACAAACATTTGTGGATAAAAAATGTTGTTTCACTATATAAGACCCTTATTCCTCGTCTGGGATTGTGTAGAGTCCTTTGAAGCTGCACTGAAACTGTAATTTGGACCTTCAACTTGTTGTACCCCAGTGAAGTATACTATATGGAGAAAAATCCTGGAATGTTTTCCTCAAAAACCTTAATTTCTTTTTGACTGAAGTAAATCATCTGAAAAATTGTAATTTTGAAGTGAACTAATCCTTTATTAAGGCTCTGAATTTGTCTCCAATTACAGAGGCCATCCTCTGAGACCGTTCGCGGCTCCTTACGCCTCTTGACCTCCAGTGCCAGCCGTCTGCAGGGCGAATGTCAGAAGGCCACACCGCACGATTCCCAGCAAGTTATTCAGTGTGCCTACGACATTGCCAAGGCGGCTAAACAGCTAGTTACTGTGACTACCAAAGACAGTAACTGAGTTACAGTACAAGCATCTGAGCGCCTTTCACCATGTACACTTATATTTGCTATTATCTTGTCCAGTATTATTGATCAAACTTTTTTTTATTTTGACATTTATGCATACATACACTAACATAACTTTCAAGGCACTAAGCCTTGATAATCAGCGGCCTGATTTGTATTATTTTTTTTTTTCCGAGCTTTACGGTGCCGTTTTTTAAATGTAAACTAATATTTGTGTTGCTTCCCATGGTGCTAATTAACTGATGTTTTATCTGTATTGCTCCTGTTTGTGGATAAACAGAACAAGGCCTTTACACATTTCCTACCTGCACATTTCAAATATACCACGTACAAAGTTTAAGTGAGACAAAACTGAAAATCATAAACAGCTATTATTGCTGAAATTCAGCTGGTGTAGTAAGTATTTCTTTGTCTCGAAAACCAGCTCACTCAAAAATGTGACCGTGATGTAGATGTCAGGTAACACAATGCCTCATTTCTTGTGCAATAAATACCTTTAGCCTCGCTGCAAAATCCTACCTTACCCGTCCTGGTGTTGCCATTATATTAAGTATTCAGAGTGTATAGTCTTATTATGGAGTGCTTTAGTATGTGAGCTGTTATACCTCATTCATGTGTATGCTTGGGTGTCTATTATACACTTAAATATATATATAGTCCCTTACACATGCAGACATGTCGCCCTCTGCTCATGATTTTAAAACGTCATGTTGTTTATTTTCACCATTAATAGTTTTTATTCATTTGCAGTCTTTGCAGCTTAATCCCAGGCATGTGTGTGAAAGTTATCATTCATCCAGGTCATCAGAGAATGCCAGAGTTTATTCATAGAAAACTGCAAAACGAAATCCTTTTGCTATGAATTGACTCTGTCTGATGTTTTAGGGATGCTCTTGTGTTACCTTGTGCGTCCAAAGGATGTGTTCATGTGCTGCCTCGTCTGAAATAATACAAATAACACAAACAATTGCCTAACGGCCACCAGCTGCTGTGTAAGTGATTCCGGTATTATGTGGTATCGCTTTGTATTATTCAGTACAATGTATGATATTTATATACAAGTTATATATGTAAGCTGCTAGTTGTCAATTATGTATGCAACTAATCTGGTGCGAGTTTGTCATATTTCCTGCTCCAGTAGCTGGTGGATGTGTACACACATGCACTTAACCTGCTCAATTTGGAAGGTTACACTCACATTGGCCTTCATATGGGATATGCATCATGCAGTTGATGCTGCTTCACTGAAAGTCTTGTTATTAAATATAATAAATTTTAACTGTACTCAAGCTACAGCTTGTCATTTTTTTTTTTTTTTTAAATGCATGTTCATTAATTATTTGCATGACATAATTGTAGTCTCCCATACTGTAGAATGACATCCAAACTTAAAGGGTTAGTTCACCCAAAAATGAAAATTATGTCATAAATTACTCACCTTCATGTCGTTCCACACCAGTAAGACCTTCGTTCATCTTCGGAACACAAATTAAGATATTTTTAATAAAATCCGATGGCTCAGTGAGGCCTGCATCGCCAGCAATAACACTCCCCTTTTCAATGCCCAGAAAGATACTAAAAACATATTTAAAACGGTTCATGTGACTACAGTGCTTCAACCTTAATATTACAAAGCAACAAGAATACTTTTTGTGCGCCAAAATAGCAAAATATTTATTCAACAATATAGTGAAGGGCGATTTCAAAACACTGCTTCATGAAGCTTCAAAGCTTTGTGAATCTTTTGTTTCGATTCAGTGGCTATCCCTTTAAGCTGCTCTGTTCTTTATTAATATAAGTTTTTCACAAGGTCTTTATGTAAGGTTTTAAGTATTTATAGCCTATATATAACGGGATATAACCCATTGAATGATTTAAAAACATGTATAGCACGCTGCATGCCATTTGTCAGTAAGGACGGATATTTAAAATGCTGTCATGATTTATTAACGGCCTCACAGCGGTGACTGACTGAACTCACTTCGGTTCAGTCGGTCAATTTGTCAGTGGCTCTCCACCCTCACCTGTTGATTTTTTTCTCTCACGACATTCTGGATGAGTTTAAATTAGAAACGCCCTTTGAAAATTAAAAAAAGCCACAATATTTTAGCTGTTAGCATTATTTACATGTTTTGTAATGGCACTTTTGCTCGATCAGCAGTTTGCGCCGCTGCCAGACAACAACGAGATCGCTACGAAAACATTTCTGGAGTCAGTTTCCCATCTGCCACCTTTTTTCGGTGAGTCGCGACTTAATTATAGAATTATAGAATATAGAATATAGTAAGTTTCTATTGTAAATATATATATATATATATATATATATATATATATGTGTACGCGCATAAGAAATAGCATCTTAAGTACCGAAGTTGATTTTAAATAGAAACAATAACACTAGGGAACAATGAAAGCGATTTTGGACATGAAATCTGCCATTGCTTTTCACATTTGACATTTCAGTTTGACTTTTTAATGACTGAATTGTCCAAACCTGTGTAATAAACTACAATGAGGTCATTAAACATTGAATACACTGGACAGAACTGATAATCTTCACCCAGGTCGGTTACAATACCTCATTTAACCACAAGGTGGTGCCAAATTATCATGCGCTTTTATCACTGTGTTCCAGGGTCAAACATTAACTTGGGCAAAAATTCCTCCTGAAGTGATCAAAATGTGGGTACAAGTGTTGTTTTATTGAGTTCCTGTTGTTTAACGTTTGCTATATTTCATAGTATTTTATTCTAGGCCTGTCTAGTTATAGATTTAGTATCCTAGCTAGTACAGTATAAATAGTTTATTATAGATTTACAGGATGAACCATTTAGAATAAATTAAATGTTTCCCAGATGGCTACAACTTTCTTGGTACCTATACAGCATTTCAAAATAGCTGTTTAACTAATAATAATTATAATATATATTATGCAAGTGACATATCAGTAAGATTTCAGTAGAATAAACATATTTTAGTTTTTCTAAGAAAATGTATGTTTGTTTATTTATCCATGTCTTTTTTATAGCTGCCCTTTTAATACAATTAATTTTTTTGACAGGAACTTTCATTAATAAGTAGGGGTGTGACGAGACGGGTATCTCACGAGACGAGACGAGACTCGAGATTGAGCTCACGAGACGAGACAAGATTTTTACACACTATTTTTAAGAAATCCTCAATGGCGAAATACATGACTAGAAAAAATATTCTGCAGGTGTATTTGAAATGTTTTAACTAATCATCTTATAATGAATGTCATTCAGTTCTACTTTCTGAATATGAATTATCATATGCAGTAAAAGACAACAATACTCAAGTACTGTAAAAGGTTTTGCCACAAACTCAACTGACTGACTTCTCTTCTGTATGATTTCAGTCTCTTCAGACCTTACTGTACATGATTTATGAGCTTCTACAACTTTTGACCTCCTAACTGAACTCCTTTACATTGAACTCTTGAACATTAATAAAAATGGTAACACTTTACAATAAGGTCTCATTTATTAACATTAACATATTAACCAACATCAACTAACAATGCGCAATATATTTGCTACAGTATTTATTCATCTTTGTTTATGTTAGTTAATAAAATAGTCATTCATTGTTAGTTCATGATAGTTCACAGTGCATTAACTAATGTCAACAAATGAAACCTTACTGTTTGTGCTTAATAAGATTAAGAGAAAACTTATTCATTTTTATGGTAACACTTTACAAGTTGAAACCATAATCGCACTCTCTCAATATTCAAAGTGCAAATAAGACCAACTTTTTCTTTGATACAGAGCTAAGAGATGGTTACAACTACACTGCCCAGCCTAAAGTAGTTTTCATATTGAGAGATCTATGCATTCATCAGGGAGCCGCTTTCAAAATGCGGGGTATTGAAATCGCGTTTGAATGCGCGCGTGCGCGCGCGTTTACTTTCACTTTCAGCGATCGCGCGTACTCTTTAAATATGGAGCGGCGGCGACCGTTATCCAACTTACTTAAATGTTTTTTATTTAAACACATAGCAAAAGGACAGTGGAGGCGTAATGTAAATGTAGCAGTGGCATATTCTTTCCTAATCATCCTAATACTCTGTCATGGCAACATCACGAGACTACTTTTCGCCTCGACGAGATCTCGTCACACCCCTATTAATAAGCCTTTATCTGACCGAGTTCTGCTGTGTTCTAATCACTCACAAATCTTATGATAAATTGATAATCTCCATTCAGTTTTCACAAAATATTAGTTGTTTTCATGCCTTTTGCACAACATTGCACCATTTCATGCTTTTCATCTTCAGAAAGATCTTTCTTCCTCCCCATATTGCATGAGAACTGTGGCTTGCTTAATAATGTGGAACAACCTTTAAGTAGGGTTTCCGTAGACCTGGCAAATTATTTTGTCTGAGATTGATACCAGTTATCTAAAAAGACATGGATAAATAAACAAACAAACATTTTCTTAGAAAAACTAAAATCTAAATGTTTATTCTACTGAAATCTTACTGATATGTCACTTGCATAATAATTTGGAACGCGGTGTATGTATATATGTGTATGTATATATATATATATATATATATATACACACATATATATATATATATATATATATATATATATAAATATATATATATATATATATATATATATATATACGACAACATTTATAAAAAATTTTATAATGTTGTAATGTGTATCACAAAATTACTTTTCAGATTGCCTTGGTTCTAAGGTTTTTGCACCAATTAAGGCTGACATAAATGGAAACATCACAGTAAGTCGAAGGGCTTAGCTACATGTATGTGTTCATTGGTCATTTTTTAAGGATACTTTCTATATCAAATGCCTTTGAAAATGTTTTGAAGAGTGTTCTGAATTCTTCCCAATTCTCACAAGAAAATTAAAGCTGTCTATGACTCCGATCCAGTGAAGTATGAGACTCTTCAGCAGATACTGTTAGTTGAGAAAAGCATCCATGGCTCAGAGTGGCCTAAAGTTGGAGCCACGTTGGCACTTATGTGGTTAAAGAGGTAAGTTGTTCACTTAGTCACATTTTCTGCATGTCTTTTGATTTGTCTGATTTTATATCTTAAAAAAATAATGTCCAATATTAACAACAAATCACATTAATAGAAACTAGAGCTGCACAATTCTAAATACATTGAGAATCTCATTTATTCTGAAGGAAAATTATTTCTGTGACAGCTCCTACACTAGCAATGGTTGTCTCGGCCAACACTATCAATGACAAAAATAATTTGCAGCGGTCAGGTGGTACAAATCGAAACTCTTATAAAATCCTGAGTTTATGAGGACGTGAACGCTTTTTAAGTTGAAATCGCATAATTACAGCAGTTTCGACATGACGTGAACGCACCTAAAGTTATGGATCGTGAATCATCATTTGGGAAAAAGATCACATGAGTGTCTGTAACCATTAATTGTGCAGCTCTAATAGAAATATACTGTACCCCTAAATCAGGCAACGTGACTCACGAGTCACATAGTTTTTATTGTCTTTTTTGGGGCATAAGAACAATTTTTTTATTAAATCCTTTTATCATTTATCAATGCCTGGTCTGTCTCAAGTATGCTGGTCACATGATTTGCTTCAAGTTTTCAGTGATCTATTAATCAGCCTGATCTAAATCCAACATGGCTGCCAGTTGTGGAGAACATTCAGATTTTGAAGTAGATAATTATATATTAAACTTACTTTTCTTTTGGGGAAAAAATTATATTACTGCTAACATTAATTCTGAACAATGTCTTAGGGTGCTGAAGAAAATTTTTTTGTCATATGTTGTTTATGTTGTTATTTAGCACGTTTTGAAATGTATGTGACTCCTGAGTCACGTTGCCTGTTTAGGGTATAAAAAAGGGATTAACCCTAAGAGTGGAAAAGTCTAAGGTAACCATATTAAAAAAACTGTTGCTCCCCTTTTTGAGAATATACGTAACACTACACTACAAATGGTTGTAATTTAAGAATGTTTTGGAATATAGACATAAGTTTGGTCTTGTTTTTTTTTTAAAAAATGATTACATTTACTGTAAATCAAATGTACTCTACAGTACAGTCCAAAAGTTTGGAACCACTAAGATTTTTAATGTTCTTAAAAGAAGTTTCGTCGGCTCACCAAGGCTACATTTATTTAATTAAAAATACAGTAAAAAACAGTAATATTGTGAAATATTATTACAATTTAAAATAACTGTTTTCTATTTGAATATATTTCACAAAGTAATTTATTCCTGTGATGGCAAAGCTGAATTTTCAGCATCGTTACTCCAGTCTTCAGTGTCACATGATCCTTCAGAAATCATTCTAATATGCTGATCTGCTGCTCAAGAAACATTTAATGTGTACAATTGTACAAAATATTTGTGTACAATATTTTTTTTCAGGATTATTTGATGAATAGAAAGTTCAAAAGAACAGTGTTTATCTGAAATCTAATCTTTTGTAACATTATAAATGTCTTTACTGCCACTTTTGATTGATTTAATGCATCCTTGCTGAATAAAAGTATTCATTTCTTTAATTTCTTTTCAAAAAAATAAAAATAAAAATTCTTACTGACCCCAAACTTTTGAACGGTAATGCTACAGAAGCTTTATATTTCAGATAAATGCTGTTCTTTTGAACTTTCTATTCATCAAGGAATCCTGAAAAAAAAGTACACAACTGTTTTCAACATTGAAAATAATCATAAATGTTTATTGAGCAGCAGATCAGCATATTAGAATGATTTCTGAAGGATCATGTGACACTGAAGACTGGAGTAATGATGCTGAAAATTCAGCTTTGCATCACAGGAATAAATTACTTTGTCAAATATATTTAAATAGTACACAGTTATTTTAAATTGTAATAATATTTCACAATATTACTGTTTTTTACTGTATTTTTAATTAAATAAATGTAGCCTTGGTGAGCAGATGAAACTTCTTTTAAAAACATTAAAAATCTTAGTGGTTCCAAACTTTTGGACTGTACTGTAAATATTTTATATAAAATGTATATTTTACAAAATAATTTTTACTCTAAAATTACTATCAAATCAAAGTCATATGTCTAACCAATTTGTGTTCTAAATTTTAATTTGATATCACAAAATGTAACTTCCCATGAGATTTTTAGGCGTTGTACCAAAAATAGCCACTGGGTGTTTTTTTATGCATTCTCCTGTATCAAATTTATACATTTCAGTCTCAATTTCAAAAAACAGTTGGCAGATGAGACCGTGAGACTCAGAACTTTCCGATGATATGTGTTTTGTCAAGATTAGAAAAGTTTTTTTTTATAAAGTAGTTCAAATAAATTGTGTAATACAAAACCTGACACCACCCACTAGGTGAGGAGCTTGCTAAAAGAAATTAAAGTACCATTTTTATGGTAAAGCAAGGTCCGATTTCAAAATGGTTTTCACAGGCTGAATCTTGAGTTCGTAAGCTTTTGAATGATATATAATTTGTCAACATTACATCAGGGAAAGTATAGGATATAATTGTTTTAAGCATGCAGTCGCAAGTAGGCCAGTAACAGTTAACAGATTAATGACTTGGTCCTTTTTTTATACCCTAATCAGGCAACGTGACCTGGGAGTCACAACTCATAAAATCCAAAATATATCAAATATTTCAAAAATTCTTTTGGATATGTTTTACTTAAGCTCAGATGATATAAAAAATGACATGAAAATATTTTTTGCTTATCATTTTCCACTCTTGCCTGTTTAAGGGGTACTATGGATGTACAATTTCTGATTTTTCATAAATTGTTTGACAATATCACCAGTGTTTTCCTCAGAGGTCTGCGGTTCATTCAGGTTTTACTGCAAAGTCTAGCGGATGGGGAGAGAGATGAGGACAATCCCAATCTTATTCGCATCAATATCACTAAAGCTTATGACCAAGCCCTCAAGAGGTACCACGGCTGGATCGTCCAGAAGGTTTTCAAGGTGAGTGTTTTCTGTAGCTATGTGTGTATGGCAAGATGGGCAAGTCATTTTGTTTTGCATGTTTATGGGACCTGGAAAATCTTGTCAAGGAAATTATCTTGAACATACTCAGTAAATATACTTTTAAAAATCCAGTGATCATAAACAACTGAAAAAGGCATGGAATTTAATTAGTCGAAAAATATGGGTCATCTAATAAGGTATGGCTTTTGTATTAAGACAATGATTGCTTACACAGTATTTTGTTTGGTTTTGCTGTAGGCTGCCCAATTTGCTGCACCGTGCAGGTCAGATTTTCTTAAAGCTTTATCCAAGGATCAAGAAGTTGCAGAGGAGGAATGCTTAGCAAAAATTCGCCAGTTCTTGATAAACTTCACTGCAAATGTAGATGCCATTTATGAAATGTATTCCGCAATGAATGCTGAACTGGACTACTTGGTTTGAAACACCCTACAGATGTCAGTTTCTGAAGCAATTCAGTCTATTCATCTTTAAAGGAGTAGTTCACTTTGAAATGAAAATTAGCCCCAGTTTTACTCACCCTCAAGCCATCCTAGGTCTATATGACTTTCTTCTTTCTGATGAACACAATGGGAGATATATAAAAAAATATCCAGACGCATCCAAGCTTTATAATGGCAGTGAGCGATACCAACCAGTATGAGCTGAAGAAAGTGCTTTCATCCACATTCAATACATTGTGCAAAGTGGTATAAATAAACGTGACTTGACTGGGGTGATGAATTCCAGATCTCGTGCAAACATATCCACATCCCTATAATCACATGCTTTCTTAACTACTGTTTTCTCACCATTGTCATTTCTGTTCATCTAAGCCGTTCTGTGAACGAAACCTTAAAAGGGTTAATTCACCCAAAAATGAAAATAAATCCCATGATTTACTCACCCTCAAGCCATCCTAGGTGTGTATGACTATCTTCTTCCTTTAGACAAACACAATCGGAGATATTTTAATAAATATCCTGACACATCCAATATTCTGAAGACTTCCAATATTATTTTAGACTTCTAATTCATGACCGGTGTTTTGTTTTGCTCTGTCCTCTGTGCTTCCATGTTTGTTATTGCGTCATGCGTTGGGTCAGGGGTTACTCTTCCGCCGCAGATCGATGATACGGCCGCATTAGACTTAGAGAAGTTGTCCTTGTGTTGTTGTATGACAGTAGATGTTTATACTTGTATACATGCAGCATTAATTCTCTAGTGTCTAGTGTGGATGAGGACATGTATTAATAGCTTACATGCTGTTTCATAAAGTGATGATGCTTCGTTTCCATGATTCAGCAAAAACAGCTTGTGTTGTCTATATTCTGTGAATAAAGTATTTTCCTGATAATTTACTCACCCCATGTCATCCAAGATGTTCATGCCTTTCTTTCTTCAGTCAAAAAGAAATCAAGGTTTTTGATGAAAACATTCCAGGATTATTTTCCATATAGTGGACTTTAATGGTCAGATGGTTGAAGGTTAAAATTACAATTTACAGCGATCCCAGACAAGAAATAAGGGTCTTATCTAGAGAAACCATCACTCATTTTCTAAAAAAAAAAAATAATAAATATAAATTTTGTACATTTTAACCATACATGCTCATCTTGAACTAGCTCTCTTCTTCTTGTCTATTTGAATTACGGCAGTATAGACACTGCTAAGTGTATTACTGCCCTCCACAGGTCAAAGTTTGAACTAATTGTTATATACAATATTCTAGTGCAAGTATTTAACATTTAGTTCAAACTTTAACCTGTGGAGGGCAGTAATACACTTAGCAGTGTCTACACTGCCGTAATTCAAATAGACAAGAAGAAGAGAGCTAGTTCAAGATGAGTATTTATGGTTAAAACGTATAAAATTTATATATTTTTTTTTTTTTAAAAAAAAGAAAATGAGCGATGGTTTCTCTAGATAAGACCCTTATTTCTCGTCTGGGATCATGTAGAGCTCTTTGAAGCTGTACTGAAACTGTAATTTTGACCATCAACTGTTTGGACTCCATTGAAGTCCACTATATGGGGAAAAATCCTGGAATGATTTCATCAAAAACCTTAATTTCTTTTCGACTGAAGAAAGAAAGACATGAACATCTTGGATGACATGGGGGTGAGTAACTGATCAGGAAATTTTTATTTGAAAGTGGACTAATCCTTAAGGAACTATAAGGAATCTGGGCTCTGGATATGACACTGGCTAAACAATATTTCCCAATAATACACTTGCAGTGCAGTGTAGTATAATATAAAAAGTGCATAGGATAAATAATAACTTTTATGGATAACATGTAAGTTCATATAATGCATTTAATGGTTTTATTTATTGTGGAATGTCATAAATAGTTTAATCATAAATCATACAGTAGATTGCCTGTTACTTTGATTTGGCTTTGCATGCAAATGTTTTTATCAGCATTCTGTAAGCTTGTAGATATACATATCTGTTAATGTTTTCATGTCAAGACCCAGTAGTGGTTTTTGAATAACATTAACACATCCTGTATGATCAGCTTCTTTCCTTATTCTGCGCTCCCTTCCTTTCAGCAATTGTGGTTTTGTAAGGCACATTGCCTATATTAATTTACAGGTCAAGGGGGCATAGCAGCAGCTGGCCACACCACAAATGTCAGTAAACCTTAGTTTAGTTTAACTAAAACTTAGTCAGTAAAAATAGTTTATGTCTCATTTGTTGAATCTTTTTATGTTTATACCAATATTTATATGGGTAGGACATTTGCTGGAAATAAAAGCAGTTGAAAGTTAGAGGACTTTCTTTCTTTCTTTCTTTTTTTAGTTTAGTTCTGTGTGATTGTCCTCTATTTGCCATTGTGTTTTTGATCTAATATAACACAAATGCAAAATGAATGATAAAAGTGATTAAACAAAGCACATAACATCTACCTGTATCATGTGTTCCAGTATATTAAGGACTTATGCTGCTTGCTCAGTTTATTTAATGAGCTAATTCAATACAATTCATAACTTCGTCACTTAATTTCAGTGTGTGTGGAAAGATGTTTACTAGGTAAAATAGTTTACATATTTGGAATTTTTCGTTGTGCCAATGTAATAAACTTAATAAAGAGAATATTGAGGGAAAAAAAATAGAACATAAAATGCAGCAAACATACTTTCTGAAATGAGGTACATACTAATAAGATACATGAGTAAATTACAAATATAAATCCTACAAAGATAATCATATCCTTTACGAATAACAGCTTTACCAGTTTAATCACAATTAATGTTCTGTAAAAATATTGACAAGAGAAGATGCTGGTTGAAATATTTTCAGTGTTAAGATGTGTTTAACTGTCTTTTTAAACCAGGGATAAAATAAAGCATAGACCAGAGGATTCAGACCTGAGTTAACATACACAACCCATGTCAAAACATTTATGGTTGTGGAAGAGGTTACTGATATAGAACAGATATAGTACGGAATCCAGCACAGCAGATAAACTGTTACAATGATTCCTAATGTCAGAGCAGCTTTACTCTCAGATTTCCTCCTCACTGAACCTTCCATTACACATTTACCACCCTTTAGAGAGTTTATAACTTTCACTTGCTGATGTACAACATAGAAAATCCTCAAATATAAAATTATGATCAGGATACAAGGACAAATAAAACCCAATAACAGATCAATGACTCTCCAGATGAAAATCATAACATCTGTTCTCTGTGATGTGTCAGTATATCCACTATTAATTACAAAGGCAGTGTTATAAGCTGAGGAGCAAACCCAGCTCAGACAGATGCTTGTTAACGTTTTAGTCATTGTTATTTTCTGTGGGTACAGTAAAGGATGACATACAGCCACGTAACGATCAACAGCTATTAAAACTAAATTAGTAAGAGATGCTGAGAAAAGCACTGAAACAAATATTAAATAGAGTCCACAGATAGTGTCTCCAAAGTCCCAACACATCCCTATCAGCCTGGTGGCCTCTATGGGCATGACAAGTCCAATAAGCAGGTCTGAAACAGCCAGAGAGAGAATAATCAGGTTTGTTGGAGTGTGAAGCTTCTTGAAGTGAGAGATGGAGATGATCACCAGCAGGTTCAGAAACACAGTCCATGCTGACAGCAAAGATACAAACACATACATGATATTGTATTCATGACTGGAGCGTTTTCCCTTGATACATGATGAGTTGATGGCAGGAAAGCAGTATTGAGTCTCATGATCCTCTGTCTCATAGGCCATGAGTGAAGCTCCTCCTGTTAGGAGTTTGTTCTGCTCTACTTTCATTTATACAGTATCTGGATCAGTCAGACCAACCCATCTCCCGCCCACTCTGATGTAACTTACAATAATAAAAAAAAAAAAAAATCTGATTTTTAATTTATTTTATTTATTAATTAAAATGCAATTAAGTTCTTCAGTCCAGTTTAGGATTCTCTGATGCTGTTCGAAAGTTAAGGCATTTTGTTTTTATATTTTCTTATTGCTTTGTATTTACACATGAAAGCAATGCACAGATGGAACTGAACTGAGTACAGGTGTGGTGGTTATTGAAGCCCAAAAAATGCATCCATCCATAAAAATAATCCATACGGCTCCAGTGCGTTATTAAAGGCCTTCTGAAGCAAAGCGATGGGTTTTTGTAAGAAAAATATCCATATTTAAAACTTTATAAACTAAAATAACTAGCTGACAACTGTACGCATACTGTGTGCAAGCAGGGCTGGTGCGGCCTATATAGGCAAACTAAGCAGCCTCACAGGGCGGCAAGCCAGTTACGGTGAACAAGAATCGGCCCAGTGCTTTACAGCCTTAACAAATATACACATGCCAGAGCGAGCTGCGGGCCACAATCGGCCCGGTTAACATGCGCTGATGCCGAGTCTGAGCCGCAGAGCAGCCAAGCTTAGGCCGATTACTTCATGCTCTCTGGGAAGAGAGGGATTTAGTTTTCAAATTAATTAATTTATTTTTTAGACATTTGTTTGGAATTATTTCACTTGTATCAAAAATGTATCACTAAATTAACTAAATCTAAATTAACTTTCCTTTATTCTGCAAGTACCACAACCCGCATATACCTAGTATGAACGCAATGTCATTGCCATAGAAACCAATGCAGATATTCCAGAAAACAAAAAAATGCCATGGACACAAAAACTTGAGATACACAGTGTGGACATTAAAATTTTTAGATCAGATTTCAATCGGAAACATAAATAACCGGATTTGGACTGGAAGTCTGAATGAGGCTTTCAAGTGGCACAAATCCAAATTGAAAAGATCAGATTCCATGTGGTTTGTACTGTTCACACTGTCATCGGCAAAACAGATACAAGTTACATGTGGCAAAAAAAAAAAAAAAAATCCAACATTTCTCTTTAAAATTT
The DNA here is from genome assembly GCF_018812025.1 of Megalobrama amblycephala. Classification (NCBI taxonomy): domain Eukaryota; kingdom Metazoa; phylum Chordata; class Actinopteri; order Cypriniformes; family Xenocyprididae; genus Megalobrama; species Megalobrama amblycephala. The sequence continues at coordinate 54,802,106 of NC_063045.1, forward strand.
CTTTTAATCGTGATTTAAAATTCTTTTAATTCGTGATGTGACATGTTTTGTCTTGCTCTGTCCCCTGCGCTTCCACGTTCGACATTGGGTCAGCTTCCATCGGCAATAGGCGGGTGATGTCACTGACCAGGAGCTATCCGCTTGTTAAGTCGTGACGTAAGGAACGCCGTTTCCGTGTCCAAGCCTCAACTCGTTTCACTGGCAAATGCCATCGACGGCCGTTTATGAGCGATATTTATTCAAATTAAACATCAATCATTTTAAAAAGTTAAACATTTTAAATACTTACAGTCTACACAACAGTCTCCGTGCTCACAGCGTCAAAGTTATTAATATTTTAACGATTTATAAAAGATGAATCATTGTCTGGCCATCTGGAATATTGGTATGGGTTATGATTATATATGTTTTTGTAGTATTACGTGTGTATATTAGCACCATTTGTTGTTTTCTTGTGGTATGAGATAGAGCGTTTGGACCCAGAAGTGCTGCCGCGTGACGTCAGACTTAACAACCGGATAAAGCCTCCCCGAAAACACACTCATTCAGCTTCTGTGTCTTCAGCAAGCGCTACGTGTGAAACTTGTCTGTCTTATATATTGTTGTCTGTCCTGATCTATATCATTCAGTATGGCGAGCGAACAGCATTTCAAAAAGTGTGTTCATCCCTGCCCTCGTTTCATTACGGGTGGGGACACACACCAATTATGTGTTGTTTGTTTGGGAGTGCAGCATGCCCAGGCAGCTCTCGAGGGGGCTGTAGTATACATAATCTTATGTATACTACAGTGCAGTGATTGGGCTGAATGAGCTTTAAATCATGAACAAATGTAGAAACTGTTGACGTCAGCATGTTCGTCCAGCCCATATTTGGAACCAACCAGCACTCCGAATCTTGCCGCTTGTACACGATGACGTCAGATTTTGTGACGTCGCTCCGACATTGCTTTTCAAACTGGAAGACAGAAATCGCTCTGAAAAATGCAAAAATAACTCATTTCAACTTTTAAATAAAATTAATGAGTACCTTTAGTGTTTTCAATGATGTGCAGCCTATACATATCTGTTCACAGCTCAAAAAAATGTGTTCTGGGGTTTCATGACCCTTTAATAACTTACATGCTGTTTCATAAAGTGATGATGCTTTGTTTCCTTGATTCAGCAAAAACAGCTTGTGTTGTCTATATTCTGTGAATAAGGAACTATAAGGAATCTGGGCTCTGGATATGACACTGGCTAAACAAGATTTCCCAATAATACACTTGCAGTACAGTGTAGTATAATATAAAAAGTGCATAGGATAAATAATAACTTTTATGGATAACATGTAAGTTCATATAATGCATTTAATGGTTTTATTTATTGTGGAATGTCATAAATAGTTTAATCATAAATCATACAGTAGATTGCCCGTTACTTTGATTTGGCTTTGCATGCAAATGTTTTTATCAGCATTCTGTAAGCTTGTAGATATACATATCTGTTAATGTTTTCATGTCAAGACCCAGTAGTGGTTTTTGAATAACATTAACACATCCTGTATGATCAGCTTCTTTCCTTATTCTGCGCTCCCTTCCTTTCAGCAATTGTGGTTTTGTAAGGCACATTGCCTATATTAATTTACAGGTCAAGGGGGCATAGCAGCAGCTGGCCACACCACAAATGTCAGTAAACCTTAGTTTAGTTTAACTAAAACTTTCTTTCTTTCTTTCTTTCTTTCTTTCTTTCTTTCTTTCTTTCTTATTTTTTTTTTGCTAAGTTTAGTTCTGTGTCACTGTCCTCTATTTTCTATTGTGTTTTTGATCTAACATAACACAAATGCAAAATGAATGATAAAAGTGATTAAACAAAGCACATAACATCTACCTGTATCATGTGTTTCAGTATATTGAGGACTTATGCTGCTTGCTCAGTTTATTTAATGAGCTAATTCAATACAATTCATAACTTCGTCACTTAATTTCAATGTGTGTGGAAAGAAGTTTACTAGGTAAAATAGTTTACATATGGAAGAATATTATTGCACAGTGTATTAGCCAAATAATTTTTTTTAATTTTTCGTTGTGCCAATATAAAAAAAAAAAACTTAATAAAGAGAATTTTCAAAAAGAAAAAAAAAAAGGAACATAAAATGCAGCAAACATACTTGCTTGAAATGAGGTAAATACTATTAAGATATATGAGTAAATTACAAATATAAATCCTACAAAGATAATCATATCCTTTACCAGCTTTACCAGTTTAATCACAATTAATGTTCTGTAAAAATATTGACCAGAGAAGATGCTGGCTGGAATATTTTCTGTGTTAAGATGTGTTTAACAGTCTTTTTAAACCAGGGATAAAATAAAGCATATACCAGAGGATTCATACCCGAGTTTGCATACAAAACCCATGCCAAAATATTTATGATTGTGGAAGAGGTTACTGATATAGAACAGATATAGTATGGAATAAAACAAAGCAGATAAACTGTTACAATGATTCCTAATGTCAGAGCAGCTTTACTCTCAGATTTCCTCCTCACTGAACCTTCCATTACACGTTTTCCACCCTTTAGAGAGTTTATAACTTTCACTTGCTGATGTACAACATAGAAAATCCTCAAATACAAAGTTATGATCAGGGTACAAGGAAAAATAAAACCAATGAACAGATCAGTGACTATCCAGGCAAAACCCATTGTAAAATAACACTCTCCATAGCACCTGTCTGTTCTGTGTGAAGTTTCTAATGGACCATTATTAATTGCAATGATAAAGTAATAAGCTGAGGAACAAACCCAGCTCAGAAAGATGGTTATTGCAGTTTTAGTTGTGGTTATTTTCTGTGGGTACAGTAAAGGGTGACACACAGCCAAATAGCGATCAATAGCAATTAAAACTAAATTACTGAGAGATGCTGAGAAGAGCAATTCAAGGATTACAACAAACAGTCTACAGAAAGTGTCTCCAAAGTACCAACACGTCTCAATCAGCCTGGTGCCCTCTATGGGCATGACAAGTCCCATAAGAACATCAGCCAAAGCCAGAGAGAGAATGATCAGGTTGGTTGGAGTGTGAAGCTTCTTGAAGTGAGAGATGGAGATGATCACCAGCAGGTTCACAAACACAGTCCATGCTGACAGCAATGATACGAACACATACATGATATTGTATTCATATCTGGAGCGTTTTGCCTTGATACATGATGAGTTGATGGCAGGAAAGCAGTATTGAGTCTCATGATCCTCTGTCTCATAGGCCATGAGTGAAGCTCCTCCTGTTAGAAGTTTGTTCTGCTCTCGTTTCATTTATACAGTGTCTGGATCCATCCGACCAACCCATCTCCCGCCCACTCTGATGTAACCTACAGTTATATAAAAAAAAAAAAAAAGTTTTAAAATCTGATTTATTAGCTTTAAAATGCAATTAATTTCTTCAGTCCAGATTAAGATTCTCTGATGCTGTTCAAAAGTTCATGCATTTTGTTTTTATATTTTCTTATTGCTTTGTATTTACAAATGAAAGCAATGCACAGATGGAACTGAACTGAATACAGGTGTGGTGGTTATTGAAGCCCAAAAAATGCATCCAACCATAAAAATAATCCATACGGCTCCAGGGGGTTATTAAAGGCCTTCTGAAGCAAAGCGATGGGTTTTTGTAAGAAAAATATCCATATTTAAAACTTTATAAACTAAAATATCTAGCTGACAACTGTACGCATACTGTGTGCAAGCAGAGCTGGCGCGGCCTATATAGGCAAACTAAGCAGCCTCACAGGGCAGCAAGCCAGTTACGGTGAACAAGAATCGGCCCAGTGCTTTACAGCCTTAACAAATATACACATGCCAGAGCGAGCTGCGGGCCACAATCGGCCCGGTTAACATGCGCTGATGCCGAGTTTGAGCCGCAGGGCAGCCAAGCTCAGGCCGATTACTACATGCTATCTGGGAAGAGAGGGATTTAGTTTTCAAATTAATTCATTTATTTTTTAGACATTTGTTTGGAATTATTTATCTTATATCAAAAATGTATCACTAAATTAACTAAATCTAAATTAACTTTCCTTTATTCTGCAAGTACCACAACCCGCCCCGCCCCGCCCCTACCCAATAGCGGCATATCGGTCTACATGCAAAACACCATAATGTACATTCGAAAATGTCATCAAAACAAATAAAACTATCCAGACATAAATAAAAAAGATGACAACTTTTACTGCTGGAGATGACTAATGATATTTAAGACCGACACATGCTTCTGAATGGTAGGCTTACATATGTGTGTGCATCCCCGGGCCACGGACTTGAGGCTAGCGTGGGATTTTCTCACTCAAACCACTGCCTGTTGCTGATTCTGATTGCTTTTGCAGGAAAAGGCTGCCCATATCTGCTGGTCTATGATCAGTTTTCTCCGTAGTAATAGCATGTTGCTCAAGTCATGATTGCCATTGTCTCATCATAACGCAGGTCCACCACTGTTGGCTACATGCTGTCATGATGTAAATAAGACAACATCTGTATTGCAACCCCCTCCGTGTTCCTTTTGTTGTTGTTTTTGGCATATACCTAGTATGAACGCAATGTCATTGCCATAGAAATCAATGCAGATATTCCAGAAAACAAAAAAAATGCCATGGACACAAAAACTTGCGATACACAGTGTGGACATTCAAATTTTTAGATCAGATTCCAATCGGAAACATAAATAACCGGATTTGGACTGACAGTCTGAATGAGGCTTTCAAGTGGCACAAATCAGAATTGAAAAGATCAGATTCCATGTGGTTTGTACTGTTCACACTGTCATCGGCAAAACAGACACAAGTTACATGTGGCGCAAAAAAAAAAAAAAAAAAAATCCTCCAACATTTCTTATTAAAATTTCTTTTAATCGTGATTTAAAATTCTTTTAATTCGTGATGTGACATGTTTTGTCTTGCTCTGTACCCTGCGCTTCCACGTTCGACATTGGGTCAGCTTCCATCGGCAATAGGCGGGTGATGTCACTGACCAGGAGCTATAAAGCCTCCCCGAAAACACACTCATTCAGCTTCTGTGTCTTCAGCAAGCGCTACGTGTGAAACTTGTCTGTCTTATATATTGTTGTCTGTCCTGATTTATATAATTCAGTATGGCGAGCGAACAGCATTTCAAAAAATCCAAAAAATTTCATTACGGGTGGGGACACACACCAATTATGTGTTGTTTGTTTGGGAGTGCAGCATGCCCAGACAGCTCTCGAGGGGGCTGCGTGTGAGCATTGTGAGCAGCTACCTCTGAGAACGCTGTGCTCCTGCCGAGCCCTCTTCGAGGAGGGCAGCTCGGCTCCCATTCCTCACGGCTCGGGTCCCGCTTCGGCTGAGGCATGTCGCCTCATGTCGTGGGGTTCGCAAATGGATGTGGCAGAGGGGTTAGAGACAGGCCCTGCCCTATCTCGGCTTTCACCTGCTGCATCCAGTGTGTCAGTTCGGAGTCAGCAAGCACACATTGCGGTTTCTTCTGCTCCGGTTGATACTGTTTCATTAATGGCGTCCAGTTCTGAGGAATTGGACGTCATTAGTGTGACAACGGGAGAAGTTGAAGACTCATCACTTCACTCTCCCGCCAGCAAGGAGCTAGTGGAGGTGTTGACTCGCACCGTGACTAAGTTGAACATTGATTGACCGGCTGAGAAACAAGAGCAACAGGTTAAGAGTAAGCTAGAAAAATGCTCAACCTCCACGTCGGGGCTTACCGTTTTTTACCGACATCCACACAGAGATGTCGAGGTCGTGGAAGAGACTGGTCTCTTACTATGTGTATACACCACAGACTTCAACGTACAGCAATGTGGTTAGTATGAGGAAGCACGGTTATGGGGCAATGCCAAAGGCGGAAGAGACGCTTCTGCCCCCAAGTGGCATCGTCCCTTAAAGCCCCGACATTGCCCACCAAGCCCCTGAAGACTACATCAGGGCTGGTGGGCAAAGCGTACTTGGCTGCAGGTCAGGCAGCGGCATGCTTGCATACTATGTCCATCTCGCAAGCATACCAAGCTGGCCTGCTCAGAGACTTGGGTGAGAGTGAGGACAGCACTGCAGCAGTTTCTCCCCTGCCGAACCCCAGCCGAGTACAAGCTCCTCGCACAGACAACACCAGAAGCAGAGTGTTGCTACCTGTACTCCCCCTCCGAGGAGCTGGGAGGTGGGGCAATGCTCGCAGGTGAAGTCCTCAAAGGGTAAGGCCGGGTTCACACCGCAAGCAGCAGCAGAGCGGAAGCAGCGCGTATTTTTTTCGGCGCCCATGTTAACAGATGAGAGCGTTCACACCGCACGCAGAGGCTGCGTGGCAGCGTGGAGCAGGAGCAGAGCAGAAGCAGCAGTGCCACGATCGTTTCGGCGCTGGGTCTATTTTTGCTGCGCTGCTAACGCTCAATTAAAGTGAAAGTACACATTTGATGGACAAGATAAATATGATTTCACACAAAAAGTGCTCAAAATGCACAGAATAAGCATATCTAGTGTGTTTTAACAAGAATTGAAGTATGTCAGGAAAGAAAATCAATATTAAAAACTATTTATAGAAGATTTACTCATTTAAACTTGTTTTTAATTATTCAGTTTGGGCTAAAGTATGGTATATTATAGAAAACTAAACTAAACTAGCCAGAAAATATGATATATAAACATTATTTTAGTTATTACACAGACAGCAATATAGGCTCTTGCATACCCAAATCAAACCCGAATTTACTGTCTTTTTCGCCGAGTTTGCAGTCTTGTACACGTTCACGCGTCAGATGATGTAAAACACAAAGCTTACCTCATTTGTGTGCAACAATGGATGACACGAGGCTTTTATTTATTTATTTTTATTTATTTTATGTTTATATGTGAGTGTTGTACACCTTGCATGTTAACAAACTTTCAAGACTATCAAGTTTAAAAATGACCAACTTATAAAAACAAAGTTATAGCTGTCTTTGTAAAGAAATGCTCACTTTATATGTAGTTTCGAGCCGCTGCTGTGAAGCTGTACAAACGCTTCCAGTGTGAATACTTGCGCATCTCTGCAGCTGCAGTTCACACTCACGCGCTGCTTCCGCTTTGCTGTCGCTTGCGGTGTGAACCCGGCCTAAGACAGATCTGAGGACCATCATTGCTGCTAAGAAGGCTTCGTCAAAGAAATCCTGACGCCAAGTGTGTCAGGATCCTGAGGGTGGTCCCCTCCGAAGCCAGGCGGCGTTCACTCCATATCACGGTGCCTGTCTGCCTTCGGTGTCCTCAAGGGGGCGCTCTGCCAACCCTGCTGCAATGCCGGGGGCGCAGTAGTTCCTTGCGAGTCACCCTCTGACTCACGCTCGTTCCCTGCCAGGGTGGCGCTTCAGGGCACTGTGCTGGCTGCCCATATTACACTAGAGGCCAGCCTCGAGAGCCAGGTTCCCTTAGTAGATTTTGTAACAGAATGGAAATCTCTGTCAAACATATCTCAGTGGGTGCTGCACACAATAGAAAAGGGGTATGCTATTCAGTTCAGAACACGCCCACCCTGATTCAGTGGGGTTCTGCCCACAATGGTGGGCCCGAGCATGCTCTGGTGTTGGCACAGGAAGTAGAGACTCTGCTGCGAAAGGAGGCTATAGAAAGGGTCCCTCCTCCCAGCAAGGAGTCAGGATTTTACAGCCGCTACTGCATTGCCACTTTACTGGTTTTCATGTAAATTGGGAAACTGGTTATTTCAATAAGCTGTAAGTTGTCAGCTTACTGGTCTGCGTGTAAACATGCTCAATGTCTTCATGATTACTTTCCCTACATGTAAGTTGCTTTCTTTACTGTGAATGAGGTTATAATACTTTTCCCACCAGAGAGCTGATGTAAGTTAGCCTAAGTAAGTTAGCTTAAGTTAGCTTGTGTTGTTGTATGACAGTAGATGTTTATACTTGTATACATGCAGCATTAATTCTATAGTGTCTAGTGTGGATGAGGACATGGTCGTGAAACCCCCCCTGTTTTACCCTGGTCATTCACACCTCAAAGCTGAAAAAGTCTGTTAAAATGGGCATGTAAAGCTCTGGAAAAGTGGGAGTGTAGAGGGGGGGAAGAGGGGAGAGAACAACCAATGAAACAGACATAGAACACATTCATTATACAGAATAATGAATATTAATATATGAGCACGGAGAAAATGACAACAAACTCCCAAGAACAAGGGAGAAATGTGAAAGAATATTTAAAAGGGCTAATAAGCTAATTTGATTATGAGCACTGCAGTCTCATGATAAACGACACGTAGTTTAACACAGAAAGAATAAAGACATAGTTTATTTTTTGTCCATTTTTCTTTGAATTTTCGATCTAAATCAATCTTTTGTCTGTTAGAATAATCGTGTCGTCATGTTCAGATCTACATCACTGTATCAGTGTCCAGTTTGCACATATAATTCATTTTAAAAAAACTTGATGAAATATATGTGCATACACCGTGCTGGTTAATGTTTGGTGCAGGAGAATGTGTGAAATTAAAATGTTAAACACGGATACTTTATTCTGTATGAGCTATGAGCCACGTGGCTAGTGTTGTTAAACACAACGCGAAGCTCCGCGCTGAAACCGATCATATGTGCGCTCCGCGTGTATATCATAACAAAGATATTTTTCATGTGTTCGTGATTTTTTTTTTTTTCCATGTGTTTGTGATTTTCATGAGTTCGCATCGCGGGCAAAATACAAACACTCATGTGCTGCTGTGCTGGGGGAAACAGCCTACATATGGCTTGCATGTTTGAACGCAGAGCAGGCAGAGGAGAATGAGCCGCACTTTTGTGACATTTGAATTCTCCACTGTAATGCGATCTCATCCGAACATATTTTCCATTTGTGCTGGTAGATTACAGCAAAACAATCCACATGCACCAAAACTTCTGCTATGGTCACATCATGGGGAAATGCATTTTTGAGTTGTAGCAACTGAGGAAACGAGCACCAATGATATGTCTCTGAATGACAAGAGACAGAGGCAAGAGTGATACTTCCTCATGCATAATACTGCAATTATAATCTTATGTATACTACAGCGCAGTGATTGGACTGAGCTTTAAGTCACGAATAAATGTAGAAACTGTTGACGTCAGCATGATCGTCCAGCCCATACTCAGAGCCAACCAGCACTCCGAATCTTGCCGCTTGTACACAATGATGTCAGATTTTGTGACGTTGCTCCCACATTGCTTTTCAAACCGGAAGACAGAAATCGCTCTGAAAAATGCGAAAATAACTAATTTCAACTTTTAAATAAAATTAATGAGTACCTTTAGGGTTTTCAATGAGGTGCATCCTATTCATATCTGTTCACAGCTCAAAAAAATGTGTTCTGAGGTTTCATGACCCTTTAATAACTTACATGCTGTTTCATAAAGTGATGATGCTTTGTTTCCTTGATTCAGCAAAAACAGCTTGTGTTGTCTATATTCTGTGAATAAGGAACTATAAGGAATCTGGGCTCTGGATATGACACTGGCTAAACAAGATTTCCCAATAATACACTTGCAGTACAGTGTAGTAAAATATAAAAAGTGCATAGGATAAATAATAACTTTTATGGATAACATGTAAGTTCATATAATGCATTTAATGGTTTTATTTATTGTGGAATGTCATAAATAGTTTAATCATAAATCATACGTTACTTTGATTTGGCTTTGCATGCAAATGTTTTTATCAGCATTCTGTAAGCTTGTAGATATACATATCTGTTTATGTTTTCATGTCAAGACCCAGTAGTGGTTTTTGAATAACAATGCTAAGTTTAGTTCTGTGTCACTGTCCTCTATTTTCTATTGTGTTTTTGATCTAACATAACACAAATGCAAAATGAATGATAAAAGTGATTAAACAAAGCACATAACATCTACCTTTATCATGTGTTCCAGTATATTGAGGACTTATGCTGCTTGCTCAGTTTATTTAATGAGCTAATTCAATACAATTCATAACTTCGTCACTTAATTTCAATGTGTGTGGAAGGAAGTTTACTAGGTAAAATAGTTTACATATGGAAGAATATTATTGCACAATGTATTAGCCAAATTATTTTTTTTTTTAATTTTTCATTGTGCCAATGTAAAAAAATAAAAAAAAATAAAAAAAAAATAAAGAGAATGTTCAAAAAAGAAAAAGAAAAAAAAAGAACATAAAACGCAGCAAACATACTTTCTGAAATTAGGTACATACTATTAAGATACATGAGTAAATTACAAATATAAATCCTACAAAGATAATCATATCCTTTTACGAATAACAGTTTTAGCAGTTTAATCACAATTAATGTTCTGTAAAAATATTGACAAGAGAGGATGCTGGCTGAAATATTTTCCGTGTTAAGATGTATTTAACTGTCTTTTTAAACCAGGGATAAAATAAAGCATAGACCAGAGGATTCAGACCTGAGTTTGCATACAAAACCCATGTCAAAATATTTATGGTTGTGGAAGAGGTTACTGATATAGAACAGATATAGTATGGAATATAGCAAAGCAGATAAACTGTTACAATGATTCCTAATGTCAGAGCAGCTTTACTCTCAGATTTCCTCCTCACTGAATCTTCCATTACACATTTACCACCCTTCATCAGAGAGTTTATAACTTTCACTTGCTGGTGTACAACATAGAAAATCCTCAAATACAAAGTTATGATCAGGGTACAAGGAAAAATGAAACCAATGAACAGATCAGTGACTATCCAGGCAAAACCCATTGTAAAATAACACTCTCCATAGCACCTGTCTGTTCTGTGTGAAGTTTCTGAATGTCCATTATTAATTGCAATGATAGAGTAATAAACTGAGGAGCAAACCCAGCTCAGAAAGATGGTCACTAAAGTTTTAGTTGTGGTCATTTTCTGTGGGTACAGTAAAGGGTGACAGACAGCCAAATAACGATCAATAGCAATTAAAACTAAATTACTGAGAGATGCTGAGAAGAGCAATCCAAGGATTACAACAAACAGTCTACAGAAAGTGTCTCCAAAGTACCAACACGTCTCAATCAGCCTGGTGCCCTCTATGGGCATGACAAGTCCCATAAGAACATCAGCCAAAGCCAGAGAGAGAATGATCAGGTTGGTTGGAGTGTGAAGCTTCTTGAAGTGAGAGATGGAGATGATCACCAGCAGGTTCAGAAACACAGTCCATGCAGACAGCAAAGATACAAACACATACATGATATTGTATTCATGTCTGGAGCGTTTTCCCTTGATACATGATGAGTTGATGGCAGGAAAGCAGTATTGAGTCTCATGATCCTCTGTCTCATAGGCCATGAGTGAGTCTCCTCCTGTTAGGAGTTTGTTCTGCTCTCGTTTCATTTATACAGTGTCCGGATCCGTCCGACCAACCCATCTCCCGCCCACTCTGATGTAACCTACAGTTAAAAAAAAAAAGAAAAGAAAAAAAAAAGAAAAAAGATTTAAAATCTGATTTATTAGCTTTAAAATGCAATTCATTTCTTCAGTCCAGATTAGGATCCTATGACAGTTCAAAAGTTCAGGCATTTTGTTTTTGTGTTTTATTTCTTCATTGTCTTCTCATTGTTTTGTATTTCCACATGAAAGCAATACACAGAAGGAACTGAATTGAATACAGGTGTGGTGGTTATTGCTTTAATCAGTAATCAGCCACTGTAGACCACCCTTCCTTTTAGTGGAAGGGGTCCCCTTGGTTTGAAGATGATGTTAGGTAAAGGAGAAAGGCGTTCAGAAATAGAGAGATGTCATTCACTGGAACTCAAGAATGCTTGAGTGGTCCATAATCCTCCCAGTCCATCCTGTAAAATAATGTAATAGGTAGGCAATAGCTGTTTCCTATACAGAACAAATGATTACAAACTGTGAAATATTCTGTATACTGTGTGTGCAGTAAAAATGCTATTAAAGGGTTAGTTCACCCAAAAAATTATCCCATGATTTACTCATCCTCAAGCCATCCTAGGTGTATATAACTATCTTTTTTCAGAACACAGTCGGAAATATATTTAAAAAATATCTGTGCTCTCCAAATATTTATAAAGATAGTGAACGGGGGGCGTGTTTTGAAGCCCAAAATAAAGGCATCCATCAATCATAAAATTAATCTCTATGGCTCCAGCGGGTTAAGGCCTTCTGGAATGAGGTGATGGGTTTTTGTAAGAAAAATATCCATATTTAAAATTTTATAATGTAAAATAACTAGCTTCCGGCAGACAACCGTACGCATCGATTTGCAGCGGAAGAGTGAACTCTGACCTGGCGTATGCACAATGACGAATGCAAACACGCAGAGGATAGAGCCAAACAATACACCGGTCACAAAAACCCATCGCTTTGCTTCAGAAGGCCTTTATTAACCCCCTGGAGCAGTATGGATTATATTTATGATTCAAAACAGGCCCCCCATTCACTACCATTATAAATCTTTGGAGAGCCAGGATATTTTTAAATACATCTCAGATTGTGTTCGTCTGAAAGAAGATCATGGTATAATTTTCATTTTTGGGTGAACTATCCCTTTAAACTGAACATATTTGTAATAAAAGGGATAGTCCATCTAAAAATGAAAATTCTGTCATCAGTCATTCAGACATGAGTCATTTTGGTTCCCATATGGAAAAGTAATACAATAAAAGTAAATGGGAAGCGAAACTGTCTGGTTACCAACATTCTTCAAAATATCTCATACAGGTTTGGAAAGACATGAGGGAGCTTTGACTCCCCCTCTGAGAAAAGAGAAAGTGTTGTTTTATTTACTGATATTTGTCAAAAGATTCAAATAGCGTAAAATGAAGATTATTGATTTTTAGAAGGATGGTCAACTTCAGTTAAAGGTGCCCTAGAATTGAAAATTGGCAGGGTGTTGAAATTCGGCACTACACCGGTACTGTGTACCATTTCGAGCACTGGTTGAAATATCTGAAAATTGCAGTATGGAAGATTTTGCCCTCTAGTGGCTGAGGTGTAAAACTGGCTTCAAAAAAGGATACAAAGTATCATAAAAGTATAGAAAAGTGGTCCATACAATTCTGTGCTATAAAGTCTTCTAAAGCACTATAATACTGTAGTTTAGTGTGATATGTCTGGATCAGACCAATTTGTATAAACAAATCATCCAGATCATTTCACCAAAAACACTCAAAACAATGATTAATTCATGAATCAGACATCAGAACTACTCTCATGAAACTCACATAAAGCCATCATGTAGCACACAATGGACCACTTTTATGATATTGTTATGGAGCTTTATTCTGTATTTATTGTGATTGCATGGAAAATGGTCTTCAGAATTTGTCCTTTTGGGTTCTACTTTGGAAGATGTGAGGGTAAAAATAATGACAGATTTTTTTTTTTTTTTTTTTTTTTTCTTTAATTGCACAACAGTAATCAAGCCAGATTATGACCCGAATGACTTTTTCTGGTAAAATCTTCATAAGATTTAGCAGATCCTAACAAATAAAATGCACTCATGAATTAAGGATCAGTTTGTTACTGTTATATTCTGTCAGTTAAAAATGTATTAGAGCCTGGTCACTTCTTTCTTTTTTTCAGTATATTAAAATTAAATAATAAAATAATTATTATTTGATGTAAATACAATGGGCTTTGCAACTGTGGGTAGGCCTCTCTCGGTAGTCACATGGGTTGATCTGTTGTATATAGTGACATGTTTTTGTTCAGTTTGTTTACACTTACTGATGTCAGAAAACATCAATCATGTAAAAACTCAGAGGCCCAATTATAATTGTTATGATTTATTTTCTGCATGTATTGTTACTTTGGAGATGATCCTCCACTGAACCGTTCATTAAAGGTGTGAAATACTGCACACACACGCACACACACACACACACACACACACACACACAGAGAGAGAGAGAAAACTGCTGAACTGTCTCGTCATGGGTTGGACAACTCTAGCCCTTGAGGTCCACTGTACTGCAGGGTTTAGCTCCATCCATAATCAATCATATAATGTCATTTATGATACAACATATAATTTTCTATGTAATCCTGAAAACTTTGGTTAGATTTTTCAGGTGTGTTTGGTCAGGGTTGGAGCTAAACTCTGCAGGATGGTAGCCATCCAGGAACAGGGTTGGACACCCCTGTTCTACAATAAAATGAGCTGTGTGAAACCCTGCAAGTTAAAAATGCAAAGATGTAGTCAACTAAGTGTAATAATAACAGTTTTAAATGTGAATATTAACATTTGCACAAATGTTTTTTAAACTCAGAATACACAGATTGAGAAGGTGAACTGTGTACTGTGGGCCCAGAGGCCAGGAGGCCCTATAAGGATCTTTCCTAAGGGCCCTGGTCCTGGAACAAGATTTCTACTGGCCCCCCCACCTGTCACCCCGGAATCCGCAATAATTCAATAAGCTGTATAGGGGGTCCAGTTTACCTTGAGACACCACTGATTGTCAATACTGTGTAATTGTCAATACCTTTTTTCTTATCCTAATCTGGCAACATATCTTTTCAAAATGCGGTAAATAACAGCATGAGCAACATATGACAACAATGTTCACAATTAATATTAGCAGTTGTTTTGCTGCTTTTTTTTTCTGAAGAAAAGAAAGATTAATATATGCTTATTTTTAAGAATGTCCAGCACTGTGGGTGGATATGTTGGCTTTAGGTCAAACTGACAAAACCAGCAGAGAAAATTTGAACCAAGTCATGTGACACACATACTTCAAACAGACTCAAGTATGAACAGAACTGGATGAAATATTCTTTCTCATGCCTCTTACAAGAAATTAAATAGTATGTATACTGTGGTACACACTTTCTATTTGAGAATTAATATATAAAGTTTAATTAATTGTTCAATTCTGGCGATATCTGCATTTCAACATAAAATGCAGCAAACGTACTCTCTGAAATGAGCTATATACTATTAAGATACATGTAGTGTAAATTACAAATATAAATTATTCAAAAATAATCACATCTACCTTTATGAGTGACAACTTTACCAGTTTACAATTATAATTGAAGTTCTGTAAAAATATTGACCAGAGAGGATGCTGGCTGAAATATTTTCAGGGTTAGGATGTGTTTAACTGTTTTTTTAAACCAGGGATAAAATAAAGCATAGACCAGAGGATTCAGACCTGAGTTAACATACACAGCCCATGTCAAAACGTTTTTGGTTGTGGAAGAGGTTACTGACATAGAACAGATATAGTACGGAATCCAGCAGAGCAGATAAACTTTCACAATGATTCCTAATGTCAGAGCAGCTTTGCTCTCAGATTTCCTCCTCACTGAACCTTCCATTACACATTTACCACCCTTCATCAGAGAGTTTATAACTTTCACTTGCTGATGCACAACATAAAATATCCTCAAATATAAAGTTATGATCAGGGTACAAGGAAAAATAAAAGCCATGAATAGATCAGTGACTCTCCAGGCAAAACCCATCATAACATCTGTTTTCTGTGAAGTGTCTAAATATCTATTATTAATTACAAATGCAGAGTTATAAGTTGAGGAGCAAACCCAGCTCAGACAGATGCTCACTAACATTTTAGCTGTGGTTATTTTCTGTGGGTACAGTAAAGGGTGACACACAGCTACATAACGATCAATAGCTATTAAAACTAAATTGCTAAGAGATGCTGAAAGAAGCACTGTAATAAATATTAAATAGAGTCCACAGAAAGTGTCTCCAAAGTACCAACACATCTCGATCAACCTGGTGGCTTCTATGGGCATGACAAGTCCAATAAGCAGGTCTGAAACAGCCAGAGAGAGAATGATCAGGTTGGTTGGAGTGTGAAGCTTCTTGAAGTGAGAGATGGAGATGATCACCAGCAGGTTCAGAAACACAGTCCATGCAGACAGCAAAGATACAAACACATACATGATATTGTATTCATGACTGGAGTGTTTTCCCTTGATACATGATGAGTTGATGGCAGGAAAGCAGTATTGAGTCTCATGATCCTCTGTCTCATAGGCCATGAGTGAGTCTCCTCCTGTTAGGTGTTTGATCTGCTCTTCTTACTGGCCTTTCATTTATACAGTGTCTGGATCAGACTGACCAACCCATCTACCGCCCACTCTGATGTAACCTACAGTAAAAAAAAAAAAAAAAAAAAAAAAGGTTTTATTGGTATTTTTTATTATTATTATTTTAATTTTATTTTTTTTATTTTTTTGAACATTATAGCTTTGAAATGCAATTCATTTCTTCAGTCCAGATTAGAATTCTCTGATAATGTTCAGAAGTGCATGCATTTTGTTTTTGTTTCATTTCTTCACTGTCTTTTTATTATTTTGTATTTCCACATAAAAAGCAACACACAGATGGAACTGAACTGAATACAGGAGTGATGTTTATTGCTTTAATCAGTAATCAGCCACTGTAGACCACCCTTCCTTTGAGTTTATCTGAGAGGGTCCCCTTGGTGTGGTTAAGATGTTTTCTGTGAATTAGGAAAGGGGTCCAGAAATAGAAGACATGTCATCCATTGGAATTCAAGAATGCTTGAGTGGTCCATAATACTCCCAGTCTACCCTGTAAAATAACTATGGCAATGTAATAGGTGGACAATAACTGTCTCCTATTCAAAACAAATGATAAAAAAATGGAAAAATGTTCAGTATACTGTAGTGAAAATGCTATTGAATTGAACATTTTTGTAATAAAAGGCATAGTCCACCTAAAAATGAAACTTCTGTCATCAGTCACTCAGACAGTTTCGGTTCCCACTGACATCCAATGTATGGACAACAAATACAATTAAAGTCAATGGGAACCAAAACATATCTCACATCTCAAAAATATCTCATATTAGTTTGGAAAGACATAAGGGTGAGGGTGACTCCCCACTCCAAATGTCTCCAAATGTTTCTTCAGTTTCCATTTATTCAATCACATTCAACGTTACATCGATACCGATGTTATGGGGTCTCGCCTGTGAGCCCAATCACCTCCAAGTGGTAACTAAATGAGCCAATGGACATTGGCCAGTGAGATTTGCATGCCAAGTAAAGCTGTGAATCTTTGGCTAGACAGCAATTCGATTCGATTCACTATTCATAGGTGTTTGATTCAATTCAAGAACGATTTTTGCAAATCCAGAACGATTTGATTCAAGACGATTCACATTAAAATTCGATGCGATTCAAATAAATTTGATTCTGCATTTTATATGCATTCATAGGGTTATTGAAATGCTTCCCCCAATGTGTCTTAGACAGCAGCCCTCAGAATTACACAGCGGCCCTCAAAAGGTCAGAGAGTGGGGCAAAAAAACCAAAAAAAATGTTAATGTTAGTTCTGTGAGGGCGTGAGTGACAGCACACAACGCCTCCTTTCATTCATGCATGTAGAAATGTAATGTTTATATATTTTAAAGCACTGAATCGCGATCAATCCGATTCTTAGCATTTTAAACCAATTATTGACCAAAATCAACAATTCACAATTCAGAAATACATGTTGATGCATGCATCGTCAGAATTTGTAATCAATGCATCGAGAAAACAAGTGAATCGCTACAACCCTAATTCAGATTCACACCTACCTGGACATATGGAAATAAATATGACTGGCATTTCTCACTTCATTCATATTTTGCTTTGGAGCCGAGCGGTTGTACAGCGATCGCTCATTCCAATCTCTTCTTTTTGAGTAAATTTCCTAAGAAAAGAGCAAACAGCAGTTCTACTTGCTAAAAATTAGTTCATCTCCAAAAACAGCTATTTTAATTGCTTTGAAGCAGCTTGTCATTGGCGATCTCTCTGCTGGTTTGAGGGCACATCTAGCGGTGATTCGCATCCAGTCTGCTGTGCATGGAGAAGTGCAGCGTTTCACCCCTCAGCACTTCTGCGTTCAGAGCAGGTTTCCTAAAAGAACAAGCACAGGCAGCGAGCGTCTTTTTAAAGATGCCTTTCTGTGTTTTTGGATGCGGTTGTTTCCTGGCTTCATCTGACGGCCACAATTGCTGTCTCACATGTCTGGGCAGAAAGCATGAGAGAGTGATCGTGGATGGGGCATGCTTTCACTGCGAGAGCATGTTCATGTTGGCATTGTGGTCACGACTTTCCTTCTTCACAGAGTCTTGAGTACCTTCTGCTGTTATCCAGCCCTCCGCCACTTCTCATAGGTTAACACTTTGGGAGAGCTGAGGGTTACAGTGGGTGCTCTTCTGCCGGGTAAATCCCCATGGAATTCTCGCTTCTCTAGCATGCCATGTGCTGTCAAGCTGCTGAGTGGTGCCACGAGTCCCTCACATGGGACATCTTGCATCTGATTCGGCACTGCGGATGAGGACCACATGTCAATCACTGCATCAGAGAGCAGGCTATTGATGAAGCTGAGCAACGAAAGTCGAGGTGTAGGCCGTCAGCCAGATGATGTCCACCTTGATGGTCCAGGAACGCTATCTCTGGTTGGAACTGGCTGAGATGAAGAATGCCAAAAAGTTCACTTTCTCAACGCCCTCATCTCTCAGGCCGGCCTCTTTGGCGACACTGTTGGGGACTTCGCCTCAAAGCACACATCGAAATGGCCCTGAGAAGGGTGGCTCAGAGCTAGAGGGAGCGGATCTGATCCAGGAGATGGTGAATGCACAACTCCTTCCCCCGGAGAAGAGCTGGATGGAAAGTTTCGTATTATTTATTTCTGTACCCAATTTCTCTATAAAAGAGCAATTTCATCAACCTCTAGGCCATACTGGGTCTGCGCTGACAGTGAGCGATGCTCCGCTTACTCACTGTCAGCCAACCCTTCATGGGAGGGGAGTTTTCATTTCAAGGATGTGATGCTTACTCACACCTCCCTAGCTAGTCCCTTACGGGACCCATGGAGCAATGGATAAGTGTTGCACCAAACTCACTGCCTCTACTTAGGGACACTGTGCTTCCCGGGATTAGGCCCCAGCACTCCTCGTTGCCATCACACTGAGCTGTCTCCAGACATTCAGCCCCTTGTCAGACCTTGCTTTTCTACGGGCTGGAGTGCCCTTAGAACAAATGTCCAGGCATGTTGTTGTTACAGTAGATGCCTCCAGAACAGGTTGGGGGGCTGTGTGAAACGGGTTTGCAACCTCTGGCTTTTGGACGGGACCTTGACTGCACTGGCATACCAATTGCCTAGAGTTGCTAGCAGTGTTGTTCGCCTTGCACCAGTTTCAGACGTTGCTTCAGGGCAAGCATGTGTTGGTCAGCATGGACAATATTGCCCATGTTGCATGTCACAACTCGCCCGCCATCTCCTCTGGAGTCAGTGGCGATTCAAGTCACTTTGCGTTCACATCCCAGGTGAGCTCAATCATGGGGCTGATGCGCTTTCACAACAGCTCACGTTCCTGTGAGAATGGAGACTCCATCTCCAGGTGGTCCATCTGATCTGGAGTCGATTCAGGGACGCACAGGTAGACCTGTTTGCCTCCCAGGAGTCCTCCCACTGCCAGTATGCATTTCCCCCAGTGGGCCTGGATGAGTTCCTCCCTGGCTAGGTAGGACCTAGTCTCAGCCTCAGATGTCATGCCCACAGACCTTTGGCTGAACGTTGGATGCATATGGCACACTTCAAACACTTCAGGATTTTCAAAGTTGATATCTGATTAGTTGAATTCTACAGGTTGTCTGGGAGATGTATGTGTCACGGTTTTTAATAGTCCGTCTGGAAACAAGTGCCATGATATCAAACCCCCTCATGGAAGAAGAACAGTTTCGTGTTTACAACTGTGACAATGAGCACCTTCCAGGATCAACTAAATGCTGGATTTCAAAAGTATGTGAATTTTGCAAATCCACTGTTGCAGTAAACTTGCAGTGTTGAAGCACAATGTTTTTGAATTAATAATTTATTAGATGCACTCCGGTCTGTTATTGTAGGGACATTGACCTTACATTTTCATGCCCCAAACATGACATGGAACAAAACAAACTGTGATTGACAGTCAAACGTCCTTTTTGGTGGTCCTTGGCCAATGAAAGCTGCAATAGAGTCCAGACCTTCTGCCGTCAGTCTGAAGGTCTGGCTACACAAGACTAGATAGGACCTACTGCAGAGATCTTCCAATTGTTATAGTGCCACAAGAGTCCATGTGTATCCACCATGTTACCTCCCTCTCGGCACTTCCCCAGCATTGAGATCCGAAGCACTCTTCACCGTGAAATGCCACGATAGAGGAACAGCTGCTATGACCATCCCAGAGGTGTAAAAAGTACTCAAAAATGTTACTCAAGTGAAAGTACAAGTACTGAGTGAAAATTTTACTCAATTAAAAGTAAAAGTATCTGGCCAGAATCATACTTGAGTAAAAGTAAAAAAGTACTACATTAAAATTGTACTTGAGTATTAAAAAAGTAAAAGTAACAGCAAGAATGAAAACTAGAGATTCTTGTTTAAGCTTTTAATCTCTAAAAACATGAAGTGAATGAACCACATACAAGGTTTTATCCTCCTTTAGAACTGTTTGTGTTTAATTGTATTTAATTATAAAACTATAAGACTACTACCTAATGCCAGTATGCAACATGCTACTCAAAGTTGCAAAACCTCGGATTTAACTTAAGCAGAAGCTGATTTTCAAAATTGTGAGTGTCAAACCTAGCTCTTTTGGGGCTAAAAATCACTCCTGCAGTGCCTGAAACACTGATGTCTGAAACACAGGCCAGATATCCGTCCAACTATTTGCTGGCTTCATGTGTTGTCTGTTTCAAAGAAGCAGATGAACTGTTGGCCACGGGTGCTCTTGATTCTGTGGCTGATTTTTGACTTCCTCCATTTTCTTCCACTGACTGTTATAATTTCCAGGTCAACAAAGAGTATAGAACCCAAGAGGCGACACTCTGATACTTTTTAGGTAACAGCCACTAGATGGCGCTCCGGTAGCGCGGCCGCCATTATGGGGTGAAAATACTAACTGGAGCATTGAATCCTTCACATCTTACGCACCCAAAATCGGCGAATTTCACTGCCAAATCAGAAGCACAGTAGAACAGTTTTTTAAATTAAGTCACCAGTAAATTGTATGGCTCCTACAGTAAATGTTGTATTGTCTTATATGTGTTTTATTTTACTAGTTGTGGAATCCAACCATTCATCCATCTGAGGTAACGTAGTTAGCCTACTTTATTGAGTATTTCCATTTTATGCAACTTTACACATTTATTAATAGTAAATTAATAATTAATACATTTAAGATCATCATATTTACAGCGAACAATATATTTCAGACCTAGTGGAGTAATAGTAATAATATCTAGGTCTGAATTAAAATAAGCTATATTGTACATTTTAATGGATCACGCTACAAACATAATGATCTTATAACACATGATGCATTGCTGTGTCCGTTATCGCATTATTCACACTTTTACTTCAGTGGACATTAGACAACACTGCAAAATCAAGCTGTTATATTCATATATTTATTGTCCAACATTCCCAATTTTTCTGATGCATGTCATAATTTAATTTCATATTTCGGTATTAATTCAGTGTTTATAAGTCTAATACTAATACTAGATCTTTTAAAGAGTTTTAACCCAAACTGACTGAGAGCAAAAAGGTTTTGTGAAAAAGTTTTTTTTTTTAACAAAGCAGCTGATATTGCCATAGAAACTAGTGGAATGCCAAGTCGCCTTCACCCCAAAATGGCGGAAATACAAGGCCGCTGCTGGCGCAGGTGTTGCAATGGAACGTTCTGTTGAGTGTCGCTTCTTGTTAGTGGATATTCTTTGAGGTCAAGGTGCTGTGCATTGTGGTAATTGATGCAACATGACGTCACTTGAACATGTCGACCAATGAACATGTCTGACCAATTTCATGGAATGTGAAAATGAATCTCATTGAATAAATAACATTTAAATTAAACTGGTCATCAGCACAATTCAATTGGTTTGGTAATAGCAAAGGAAAATAGAATGAAGTGATCTCCAAAAAATAAGTACTTTTTGACTGTAAATAAAATTGTAAGGAGTAAAAAGTACTCTTTTTTCTCAAAAAATGTAATCAAGTAAAAGTAAAAGTTTTGTTTTTTAAATGTACTCAAGTAAAGTAAAAATACCCAAAAATAATACTTAAGTACAGTAATCAAGTAAAATTACTCAAGTACTTTACACCTCTGGACCATCCCCAGAGTTAGCCCTGTCCCTGTGTACAACTGTGTAGAGGGCAGTTGCCAAAAGGGCATGCAGGGCTCTGAGACTCATAATACAGTTCAGTATGTCTGTGACACTTTCCATAGGGACCCCATTACATCAGTATCGAAGTAACATCGAATGTGACTGACTGAATGGGAACGTCTCGGTTACTGATGTAACCCTCAATCCCTGAAGGAGGGAACAGATACATTACATCCCCCCTGCTGGGCAGGTCTGAGAAGCAGTTAGTTACCACCCATGGGGAGACCACATTACATCAGTATCGACGTAATATAGTAATATCGACTGAGACGTTCTCTCAGAAAGTAATGTTTAATTTACTGAAATTTTCCAAAAGACTTTGGAAAAGTCTCTTTTTTAAAATGTATAAAGATTATTGATTTTAGGAAGACAGTCAACTTCAGTCAAAATAATTGGGAAATAGTTTAATGGAAATTATTATTATTCTTTAAAATAATCACTTACTTTGACTCTATAAGAGATAATAAGTGTCATCTTTTTGGAGCTTTGTTTTTAGTTCATTAACCTTGATGAACAATTAACCAGTAATCTTAATCTTTTCATTAGAGGATGTAAACAAGCATTGTTTTGATCTTGACATTTTTTCCCCCCCTTCTTTGAGGCCAAGTTGTGTTTCTATTTTGTTTCCTCCTGTGTCAAGCACATCTGCATCAGGACTGCTCTTGTTTCTTATATAGTTTCTTATATATCTTGTTATACATATGTTATACATATTAGGTGTACACTCTAATAAAAATAAACCTTGAGATTGAATTGCAGTATTAACCACAATTAAATTTACAGTTCTCACAACAACATAAAATGTTAATAAAATTTTGTTAATTTCTGTAATTATGCTTTATATAATTTTGAAAGATGGAACACAATTTGAAACACGTTCTTCTGATAAGGTATTATCAGTTATAATTTTTTTTTTTAAATGTTGATTGAAATATCTTAAAATTGCAGTATGGGAGATGTGGCCTGCTGACAGTTGAGGTGTAATACTGGCTTCAAATATATATATATATATATATATATATATATATATATAAACACACATAAAGCCATCATGTAGCACACAATTGACCACTTTTATGATACTGTTAAGGTGCTTTATTCTGCATTTCTTGTGATTGCATAGAACAGTTTTTAGGATTTGTCCTTTTGAGTTCTACTGGAAGAATATGAAGGTGAAAAAATAATGACAGAATTTTTGTTTGTTTGTTTTTGTGACAGATATTCCTTTAATTGCACAACAGTAATCAAGCCAGATTATGACATGAGTGACTTTTTTTCTGGTAAAATCTTCATTAGATTTTATCTTCAAGATTAATCTTCAAGATTTAACATCCTAACAAATAAAATGTACTCCTGTGTGTTATTATCACACTTGCCAATGGATATGTTGTCAGTTAAAAACTTATTAGAGCCTGGTCACTTCTTTCTTTTTTCAGTATATTAATATTAAATAAGAAAATAATTATCATTTGATGTAAATACAATGGACTTTGCCAATGACATTTTGGGTGGGCCTTTCTCAAGGTAGTCACATGGGTTGATCTGTCATATACAAGTGACATGTCTTTGTTCAGTTTGTTTACTCTTACTGATGAAATATCAAATGATGTGAAAACTCAGAGGCCCAATTATAATTCTTATTTTCTGCATGTATTATTGCATTGGAGATGTTCCTCCTCTTAACCATTCATTAAAGGTGTGAAAAACATACACACCGCATTGATGCAGTAGCTCCTCAGACGATCAAAATAAATGGTGACATATTCAGATGGTCATTATAAACAAGCGACAGACAGTGATGTAAAACAACAAACATTTAAATCAGTTTTTCAGCCCTCTGTGAGCATTACTGATGAAAGTGATAAAGCATTAACTACATACTATCTACCTTTTCATTATTCCAGTAGATTGAGGATTTATGCGGTTTGCTAAATTGTCTTAACAATCTAATGCAGCCCAATTCATGAACATTTTGTCTCTTAAAATTACAAAGATAATTCATACAATGATAATCACATCTCCCTTTACGAGTGACAGCTTTACCAGTTTAATTACAATTGATGTTCTGTAAAAATACTGATCAGAGAGGATGCTGGCTGAAATATTTTCAGGGTTAGGATGTGTTTAACTGTCTTTTTAAACCAGGGATAAAATAAAGCATAGACCAGAGGATTCAGACCTGAGTTTGCATACAAAACCCATGTCAAAATATTTATGGTTGTGGAAGACGTTACTGATATAGAACAGATATAGTACGGAATAAAACAAAGCAGATAAACTATTATAATGATTCCTAATGTCAGAGCAGCTTTACTCTCAGATTTCCTCCTCACTGAACCTTCCATTACACATTTACCACCGTTCATCAGAGAGTTTATAACTTTCACTTGCTGATGTACAACACAGAAAATCCTTAAATATAAAGTTATGATCAGGGTACAAGGAAAAATAAAAGACAAAATCATATCAGAAACTGTCCAGGCAAAACCCATCATAACAGAACACTCTCCATAACACATGTCTGTTCTAAGTGAAGTGTCTGAATATCTATTATTAATTACAATGCTAGTGTTATAAGTTGAGAAACAAACCCAGCTCAGACAGATGCTCGCTAAAGTTTTAGTTGTGGTTATTTTCTGTGGGTACAGTAAAGGGTGACACACAGCCACATAACGATCAACAGCTATTAAAACTAAGTTACTGAGAGATGCTGAGAAGAGCAATCCAAGGATCATAATAAATAGTCCACAGAAAGTGTCTCCGAAGTACCAACATGTCTCTATCAGCCTGGTGGCATCTATGGGCATGGCAAGTCCCATAAGCAGGTCGGCCACAGCCAGAGAGAGAATGATCAGGTTTGTTGGAGTGTGAAGCTTCTTGAAGTGAGAGATGGAGATGATCACCAGCAGGTTCAGAAACACAGTCCATGCTGACAACAATGATACAAACACATACATGATATTGTATTCATATCTAGGGCGCATTCCCTTGATACATGATGAGTTGATGGCAGGAAAGCAGTATTGAGTCTCATGATCCTCTGTCTCATAGGCCATGAGTGAGTCTCCTCCTGTTAGGAGTTTGTTCTGCTCTCCTAACTGTCATTTCATTTATATAGAGTTTTAATCAGACTGGCCCACCCATCTACTGCCCACTCTGATGTAACCTACAAAAAAAAAAAAAAAGAAAAAAAAATGTTTTTTTTACTCTGTCGTGTGCTTCTCAACAACCCACTGTGATAGAATACTGGACCCACAATAATGAGTATAATAAATGGACTTACCAGCTGTCCAGCAACTCTGCATGAAGCAGGAACAGCAATCCCTCGAGGTCTATACCAGTGGATTTGTACAATGTTTTGGGGCCCTGGAGAAGTTTTGACATGCCCTGACATTTGTCCTTTTTTTCAGTTGCTTATAAACATATTACAGTATTTCACAATTGCTAAAACACTAAACCCCATTCTCTGAACCCAATGCTCAGTGGCCTAAACCCATTTGTTGAATCAGTCACTTTGTAGGCAAAACCTTAAACAAGTTCAGGTAGTTAAGACACTGTTTGCAAATCTCATCCACTCTTTTTGCAAAACTCTAAACACATTCTTACTCACTAAAACACATTTTGCACTGTGTTGCAAAATGGTAAATACATGTGGCAACAAAATTAAACACAACTACAACACAGTTGTCATCCTTTAAACACAATGACTCAAAATTATTCACACTTATTTCTAATGATGTGATCAAATCAACTGTATAAAATATAGGTCAGTTCAGAGTGCACAGGTGATACAGGTGCTGAATGATGATACCAACAATAGATGGAAACAATCTGAAAAGTAGAGGAGGAAGAGTATGTGTAAGAGGATGATGAGGAGAAAGAGCAAGGGGTGTGGAGACAAGGCTGTCAAGGCTGGATCCGGCACAGGTTTTTCCCTTTGTCTGGCAAGAGACGACATTGCCTGTGATGTGGAAAATGTCCTCAACAATATTCAATAATATTTAACAATATTATTGATCTGACAGTACTGACATTATAGGATGAGAACTGAACTAAGCTAGCCTAGATGATGACATCACTGTTTTCTGCAGAACTGCTTTATAGAGGAAAATAATTACAGTAATTTACATAATAATTGATGGTCTTTACAATTTAAGTGAATCAACACTGAACTGACTTCAGCTGAACAATGACACTATTTTCTTTTAGAGCTGTACAGCCAAAATGAACCCTCTTTGCATTACTGATCATCATGTACCTGTTATCACTGTAAAGCTGCTTTGACTATACTATACTTTACTATACTATACTAGACTAGACTAGACTAGACTAGTATCTGTGTAGTATAAATTGCAATTGAAATAAAGGTGACTTGACTTGATTTAGGCCGGACCCAGCATGAAGACGTGATGCTGAAGCAGAATGAATCTCTCACTGACTCTGAACTTTGTTTTTTTTTTTTTTTTTTTTTTTTTTTTGTGTACTGTATCATGCTTTTCATTTAGAGTTTTCTTTGACCTTTTAGTCATTTGCATTTAGACTGCTGTATGTTTGCAGTAATGTAAGTACTGTATATACAGACATTCAATACTATATAATATTGAATATAATACTGTACTTGCAGTACATACAGTATACCTTAAATTCACATTACTTGTGATTTCTATACATTTTATGTAATGGCAAAATGTGTTTACTGTGTTACAATATCCTTTTTTTCTGTAACCTCATGTTCTGGATGTTGTTTTTTTCCATTTTTTAATGTAGTGTCTAATGAATAATCTGTAGTGTTTATATATTGCTTAATGTGTGTATGATCTGAAAGCTTTGTTTGATTTTGCCATAAGAGTCAGGGGTTTTGTGAAATTAGTTTGAAGATTTGGATTTGTGTTTAATGTTTTGAGAAAACTAGTGATGGTTTCAAGAAATGTGTTTAAGCAATTGTGAAATACTGTAATGGCCAAAGTGTAGTTACACTGTATTCAGCACAAACTAGGCAACCATAATATGTGAGCAACATGTATGTAGATGTTTGTATTTTGAGATAATAACATTTATGCATGTTAAAATAAATAAATAAATAAATAAGTCACTGAAATATATAATATAATTAATACACTGGGCACTGGGAAGGTTACAACTGTGTAGAGGGCAGTTGCCAAAAGGGCACGCAGGGCTCTGACACTCATAATACAGTTCAGTATGTCTGTGACGCTTTCCATAGGGACCCCATTACATCAGTATCGAAGTAACATCGAATGTGACTGACTGAATGGGAACGTCTCGGTTACTGATGTAACCCTCATTCCCTGAAGGAGGGAACAGATACATTACAGCCCCCCTGCTGGGCAGGTCTGAGAAGCAGTTAGTTACCACCCAGGGGAGACCACATTACATCAGTATCGACGTAATATTGTAATATCGTAATATCGACTGAGACGTTCTCTCAGAAAGTAATGTTTAATTTACTGAAGTTTTCCAAAAGACTTTGGAAAATTTCCAAAGTTTCCACATTTCTGATAATACCTTATCAGAAATGTCCTTCTGATAAGGTATTATCAGTTATAATTTTTTTTTAAATGTTGATTGAAATATCTTAAAATTGCAGTATGGGAGATTTGGCCTGCTAATGGTTGAGGTGTAAAACTGGCTTCAAATCGAGTGCAGCATTAGTTCAGTTAGGCCACGTAGGCATACTGCTGCGTCCAGCTGACACGGTCAGCTGTCAAATCGCTCCAATCATTACCATTCTCCTATTAGACACGGGAGGTAAGTATGCTCAAACTGCTCGCAACCCTCCCTCCCTCCTCATTATAAGCATGAGCATATTACTGTGCACCTTCTGGTTGTCGTCTTCTTTTGTTTCAGATCACTAAGGCTTTCAAGTCCCGGCTGGCGTAGACCTCACTGCTGAGAGACACTCATCCACATAATCAAGCTACAGTATAGACGTCCCACTGCCATATCTACATGATTACCATGTTCACTTTTAAAGACATTAATAAGTGTCTTAATTGTCCATGTATTTCCAAGCTGATGGTTCCGGGGGTTAATGTTAAAGCTCTTGTATGTTCAATTAATTTTGGAGCAAGAACCCCCATAAGGAACCATACCGCCAAAGATAATTGTGTTCAATAAACTCAATTAACTTGCCAAAGTGGTCCTGTCTGAGAAAGCCAAAGTGGTCCTGTCTGAGATAGATACATATATATAATCAGACAGGACCACTTTGGTTTATTGAACACAATTATATAAATATATATATATATAATTAATAAAAATATAAAAAATTGCTTCATACAACTCTGCACTATAGTTGAAGTCTTCTAAAGCACTAGAATAATTTTTACTGATATGTCTGTATCAGACCAATTTGTGAACAAATCATTCAGATCACCCAACTTAAAACAATGATTAATTCATGAATCATCTACTGCTCTGAAACACACATAAAGCCATCATGTAGCACACAATTGACCACTTTTATGATACTGTTAAGGTGCTTTATTCTGCATTTATTGTGATTGCATAGAACAGTTTTTAGGATTTGTCCTTTTGAGTTCTACTGGAAGAATATGAAGGTGAAAAAATAATGACAGAATTATTGTTTGTTTGTTTTTGTGACAGATATTCCTTTAATTGCACAACAGTAATCAAGCCAGGTTATGACATGAGTGACTTTTTTTCTGGTAAAATCTTCATTAGATTTTATCTTCAAGATTAATCTTCAAGATTTAACAGATCCTAACAAATAAAATGTACTCCTGTGTGTTATTATCACACTTGCCAATGGATATGTTGTCAGTTAAAAACTTATTAGAGCCTGGTCACTTCTTTCTTTTTTCAGTATATTAATATTAAATAAGAAAATAATTATCATTTGATGTAAATACAATGGACTTTGCCAATGACATTTTGGGTGGGCCTTTCTCAAGGTAGTCACATGGGTTGATCTGTCATATACAAGTGACATGTCTTTGTTCAGTTTGTTTACTCTTACTGATGAAATATCAAATGATGTGAAAACTCAGAGGCCCAATTATAATTCTTATTTCCTGCATGTATTATTGCATTGGAGATGTTCCTCCTCTTAACCATTCATTAAAGGTGTGAAAAACATACACACCGCATTGATGCAGTAGCTCCTCAGACGGTCAAAATAAATGGTGACATATTCAGATGGTCATTATAAACAAGCGACAGACAGTGATGTAAAACAACAAACATTTAAATCAGTTTTCAGCCCCCCGTGAGCATTACTGATGAAAGTGATAAAGCATAAACTACATACATACAACAATCTAATGCAACCCAATTCATGAACATTTTGTCTCTTAAAATTACAAAGATAATTCATACAATGATAATCACATCTACCTTTACGAGTGACAGCTTTACCAGTTTGAGTTTAATTACAATTGATGTTCTGTAAAAATACTGATCAGAGAGGATGCTGGCTGAAATATTTTCAGGGTTAGGATGTGTTTAACTGTTTTTTTAAACCAGGGATAAAATAAAGCATAGACCAGAGGATTCAGACCTGAGTTTGCATACAAAACCCATGTCAAAATATTTATGGTTGTGGAAGAGGTTACTGATATAGAACATATATAGTATGGAATAAAACAAAGCAGATAAACTGTTACAATGATTCCTAATGTCAGAGCAGCTTTACTCTCAGATTTCCTCCTCACTGAACCTTCCATTACACATTTACCACCCTTTAGAGAGTTTATAACTTTCACTTGCTTATGTACAACATAGAAAATCCTCAAATATAAAGTTATGATCAGGGTACAAGGAAAAATAAAAGACAAAATGATATCAGAAACTGTCCAGGCAAAACCCGTCATAAAAAAACACTCTCCATAACACATGTCTGTTCTGAGTGAAGTGTCTGAATATCTATTATTAATTACAAAGCTAGTATTATAAATTGAGAAACAAACCCAGCTCAGACAGATGCTCGCTAAAGTTTTAGTTGTGGTTATTTTCTGTGGGTACAGTAAAGGGTGACACACAGCCACATAACGATCAACAGCAATTAAAACTAAATTACTGAGAGATGCTGAGAAGAGCAATCCAAGGATCATAATAAATAGTCCACAGAAAGTGTCTCCAAAGTACCAACATGTCTCTATCAGCCTGGTGGCATCTAATGGCATGACAAGTCCCATAAGCAGGTCGGCCACAGCCAGAGAGAGAATGATCAGGTTTGTTGGAGTGTGAAGCTTCTTGAAGTGAGAGATGGAGATGATCACCAGCAGGTTCAGAAACACAGTCCATGCTGACAACAATGATACAAACACATACATGATATTGTATTCATATCTAGGGCGCATTCCCTTGATACATGATGAGTTGATGGCAGGAAAGCAGTATTGAGTCTCATGATCCTCTGTCTCATAGGCCATGAGTGAGTCTCCTCCTGTTAGGAGTTTGTTCTGCTCTCCTTACTGTCATTTCATTTATACAGAGTTTGAATCAGACTGGCCCACCCATCTATTGCCCACTCTGATGTAACCTACAAAAAAAAAGAAAAAGTTTTTTTTACTCTGTCGTGTGCTTCTCAACAACCCACTGTGATAGAATACTGGACCTACAATAATGAGTATAATAAATGGACTTACCAGCTGTCCAGCAACTCTGCATGAAGCAGGAACAGCAATCCCTCGAGGTCCACACCAGTGGATTTTTACAACATTTTGGGGCGCTGGAGAAGTTTTGACATGCCCTGGCATTTGTCCTTTTTTCAGTTGCTTATAAAAATATTAATGGCCAAAGTGTAGTTACACTGTATTCAGCACAAACTAGGCAACCATAATATGTGAGCAACATGTATGTAGATGTTTGTATTTGAGAGAATAACATTTATGCATGGTAAAAAAAAAAAAAAAAAAATGAATTCACTGAAATAGGACCACAAAATACATACTAAATATGTGTCCACAAGTCCTTTGAGTATTGGATGTTTTTGCTTCAAAGTGATGTTAAAACAATCCTGCCTACTCATTCACATAAATATGGAGGCGCAAATAATCCTGAATAATACTTTGATTCACACCTTTGGAGACAAGTTATACCTGGAAATAAATCATGTTTAAAGCTATAAGTGAACATCACATACCTAGCATTTCCAAAGTGTTTTGTGTTTCTCTGCACTGGAGAGAAAAAAAATGTTCTGCTTCCAGTCAGTGATCTCACTATCATATTTTTTTCTTTATAACTGTGTGTATTTTTAAGAAATGGTTATGTGGAGGTTTAGAGGCAGGAGTGGGATTAGCGGCTCAAAACATCTTTTAAATGCTATATTGTTAGTAAAACTGTCATTGTAGGTTTACATATTTCTGTCTATTACTTTTTGTACATTCTTTTTATATCCTCTATAAAATGGTTATGTTTGGGTTTGGGGATAGGGTTAAGGGATCTAAAATGTATCTATAAAAAGGTAAAATGGCAAGTATACAAATACTTTAATGATATAAAAGACAAATGATACCGGTTACTGGTGTGCATCTTGAGACAAAACAATGGAACTGCCATATTTTAAGATATGCCTGTGCAAGTTAAAATTTTGTGTGTAAATGCACATATGAAAACTTATACACACACACACACACACACGCACGCACGCACGCACGCACACACACACACACACACACACACACACACACACACAGGGTTTCCATGTTTTATGGGGACTTATATAACTATATATATAACTATATATATATATATATATTATTTATTTCTTTTTTTACTCTCAAAGTTATGGTAACAATTGGCTTACATTATATGAATCACCAAGGACCTAAAGAAAAAAAGACACCTACATCTTGGATGGCCTGAGGATCATCAAATGACTGTGAAACTTTAGTTTATGTCTCAGTTGTTGAATCTTTTTATATTCATACAAATATTTATACGTTATGACATTTTCTGAAAATAACAGCAGCTGAAAGATAGAGGACACTACTTTTTTTGCTGAGTTTAGTTCTACATGACAGTCTTTTGTCATTGTGTTTTTGATCTATAATAACACAGATACAACATGACTGATATTAAGCATAAAGCTCATATCTACCTTTATCATTTATTCCAGTATACTGAGGATTTACGCTGCTCAGTTTATTTAATGAGCAAATTCAATACAATTTGTGAACATTTCGTCACTCAATGTGTGTATGTAAAGTTTACTTAATTGTTCAATTTGGACAATATATGCTTTTCAACATCAAATGCAGCAAACATACTCTCTGAAATGAGCTACATACTATTAAGATACATGTAGTTTAAATTAGAAATAGAAATCATTCAAAGATAATCATATCAACCTTTATAAGTGACAGCTTTACCAGTTTACAATTATAATTGATGTTCTGTAAAAATATTGACCAGAGAGGATGCTGGCTGAAATATTTTCAGAGTTAAGACATGTTTAACAGTCTTTTTAAACCAGGGATAAAATAAAGCATAGACCAGAGGATTCATACCTGAGTTAACATACACAACCCATGTCAAAATGTTTATGGTTGTAGAAGAGGTTACTGATACAGAACAGATATAGTACGGAATCCAGCACAGCAGATAAATTGTCACAATGATTCCTAATGTCAGAGCAGCTTTGCGCTCAGATTTTCTCCTCACTGAACCTTCCATTACACATTTCCCATTCATCTGAGAGTTTATAACTTTCACTTGCTGATGTACTACATAAAAAATCCTCAAATATAAAGTTATGATCAGGATACAAGGACAAATAAAAGACATGAACAGATCAGTGACTATCCAGGTAAAATCCATTGTAACAGAACACTCTCCATAACACATGTCTGTTCTGACTGAAGTGTCAAAATATCCTTTAATTAAAAAGGCAGAGTTATAAGTTGAGGAGTAAACCCAGCTCAGACAGATGCTTATTGCAGTTTTAGTCGTTGTTATTTTCTGTGGGTACAGTAAAGGGTGACACACAGCCACATAACGATCAATAGCTATTAAAACTAAATTGCTAATAGATGCTGAAAGAAGCACTGTAATAAATATTAAATAGAGTCCACAGAAAGTGTGACCAAAGTACCAACACATCTCAGCGAGCCTGATGGCCTCTATGGGCATGACAAGTCCAATAAGAAGGTCAGCCACAGCCAGAGAGAGAATGATCAGGTTGGTTGGAGTGTGAAGCTTCTTGAAGTGAGAGATGGAGATGATCACCAGCAGGTTCACAAACAAAGTCCATGCTGACAGCAATGATATGAACACAAACATGATATTGTATTCATGTCTGAAGTGTTTTCCCTTGATACATGATGAGTTGATGGCAGGAAAGCAGTATTCATGATCCTCTGTCTCATAGGCCATGAGTGAGTCTCCTTCTTTTAGAAATTTGTTTCGCTCTTCTTACTGTCCTTTCATTTATACAATGTCTGAATCAGAATGGCACACCCATCTACCACCCACTCTGATGTAACAAAAAAAAATAAAAAATACAGGTGTTGTGGTTATTGCTTCAGTAATCAGCCACGGTAGACCATCCTTCCTTTGAGCAGCTCCTGAAGCTCATCTGAGGTGGTCAGCTTTGTGTGGTTAAGGCTGCATGGCTGATGATGGCTGCATCTGAAAACTTGGCTAGTAGTTAGTGATAGACCTGAAGGTACTTTTACATCTTGATCCTTCAAAGCAAATCTGTCCTGTGAACTGCCAAAATTCAAGCACATTACATGTCCCACCAGAGACGGTAATATACTGGATCACCGTTAGACCACAATAAAGGATGCATATCTCTCTGTCCCACATGCAGCTTTGGGGCTCTCTGATCACTGTTTAGTTCATCTAGCCAGGCAGAAACTGAAATCCGTTAAACCTGTTTTAAGGACTGTTAAAAGATGGACTAATGAAGCAGAGCAGGATTTACAAGCCTGCTACGATTGCACTGACTGGAGTGTTTTTGAAGCTGTAGCCACCGATCTGGGTGAGCTTACAGATATTGTAACATCAGAGGTAAGGTATTTGAGTACATGTTACTGTTACTGTACTTAAGTATCTTTTTGGCTACTTTGTAGTTGTACTGAGTATCAAAGATATTAGCAACTTTTACTCTCTACTTGACTACATTTTTGAACGAGTAAATGTACTTTTTACTCCAATTTGTGATGAGTAATGCAATTACACATTACATTTTGCATGGCACCTAACTTTTTCTGCAGCAGTTTGTTTCTGCAATAAAGAAGCAATATCGCCATCTAAGGGCATTGAAGGTACTATATCATGTGTGTTTTACCCAAACTTGTCAAAAAAGGCTACTTTACATGAATGCGAATGCATTAGCAGGTAGTTTCTGTGAATCACAGTTGTTTGATTTAGGAGATGAGGACATGGCTGCAGCTGGTGATGAGGCCAAAACCAGCACATCCAGAGCAAGTAGACTTTTTTGACTATTACTTAACATTATTTTATTTATCCACTATATTGACAATATCTTTTGTTGAATGATATTGGTTTACTTTTGGACTTTTTGTGTACTTGAGCTTAACTGAGACTTGAGAGTTTGTAGACGTTAAGAGGCTGTTTGAGGTGTATATTGAAGTGTTCAGTTTTATTTTGATTTTAGAAAATAAACATGATTTCTCATCTTACAAATCTGTTTCTTGTTTTTCACTGGCATGTCTCTCAGGTGTTGAGGACTAGTGCATCTTTGAGACTACATTCAGTATGAGTAAAATACTTAAGTACTGTTAAAATCAGATACTCTAAGACTTTTACTCAAGTCATATTAGAATTGGTGATTTGTAACTTGCAAAGGAGTAAAATGTTTTTCACTTTAAAATAATGGTCCAGATCACTAGTAGTTACTGCATGGTGACTAGGTAACACTTGAGTTATGCATTTTATTACTGGTCCCACTGCTATCCGGGGAGTCCCAGGTAGCGGCGCAGCAGCTTCCGGTGCAGAACCTCCTGTTCTTTGACGACCTAAAGAGGGCCATTCTCCAGCGGGTCCATCCCTTCGTGATGGCCCAACAGCTCCGGGACTCCTGCCGCAAATGGTTGCTGGCCGACGGAGGTGATGTGGAGAGCATCACTGATCGCGTGGTACTGGAGCAGTTCATCACTCGGCTCCCCAGGAGAACCGCAGAGTGGGTCCAGTGCCCCACGTCGCTGGAGTTGGCCATACATCTCGCAGAGGACCACATGGTGGCGTGCCCCGGGGTTGGCAAACCCCTTCCATCTGTCTCTCTCTCTCCTTCTGTTCCCCCTCCTTCTCTCTCTCGACCTGTCCCTCTACCCAGGTCCCGTCCGCCCGGCCCTCCTCGAGTCCCGCCCTGGGGGCGGGAATAACCAGACTGTGTATTCGGCGCCATGATTGGCACTGGCCGGGTTGGACCCCTCTGCTGTTTCTCCGCTCTCTCCACATCAGCCGCCTAATCCACTTCCTGCCACTGGAGCGGCGGGGAAGTTTGGGCCGGCCTGCTGGCGTTGCGGGGACCCGGACCATTTTATTGACAGGTGTCCGGTTATGGAGGTGGGGACAATGATCTGGGTCCCGGATGTCCCGCAGGCTGCCCCTGGTCAAGCTGGGTGGTACCAAATACCTGTGAGTATCAAGGGGGGTAACTATCAGGCTTTGATGGATTCAGGATGTAACCAAACCTCGATTCATCAAAGTCTGATACAATCCGGGACATTGGATACAAGCCGCATGGTTAAGGTGCGGTGTGTGCACGGGGATGTGATGGAATATCCTTTTGTCATTATTTAATTTCAGGGTCAAAAGCATAGTGTTGAGGTGGCAGTTAATCTGCACCTCCGGCATCCGTTAATTTTGGGAACCAATTGGCCAGCGTTTACAGAATTATTGGGGGTTTTATGTACGGATGCCTCTTGGGGAAAAAATGCACTGGAGGGGAACGCGAGTGTGCAGGCGGGAGAGACTGAATCGGGACCACTGGGTACTGCCTCAGGGGAACGGAGTGAAATCGAGAGACTTATTTTCTCGGAGCGTGATGATTTTCCCCTGGAGCAGTCTCAGGATGAGACGCTGAAACGCGCGTTTGAACAGGTCAGTACCATCGACGGTCAACCTCTCCATCCTGGACAACCGCTTACTTATCCATATTTTGCAATTATAAAAAATAGGTTGTATCGAGTGACCCAAGACGCTCAAACAAAAGAAGATACAACCCAGTTGTTAGTGCCTAGGAGCCACAGGGAAATGCTTTTCCAAGGGGACGACACTAAATCGCCTCATGAACCGATTTTTTTGGCTGGGCATTCATGAGAATGTGCGCAGGTGGTGCGCGTCTTGTCGTGAATGTCAGTTGGTAAACCCACCGGCCACCCCAAAAGCGCCTTTGCGCCCTCTTCCATTAATGCAGGTCCCCTTCAAGAGAATTGGCATGGACCTCATCGGGCCATTAGAGCGATCAGCACGAGGACATCGTTTTGCATTAGTCATTGTGGATTATGCAACACGATGTCCGGAAGCAGTGGCTCTCCACAACATTTCCGCTAAGAGTGTTGCTGACGCACTGTTTTCTTTAATCTCCCGAGTGGGGATTCCCAAGGAAATCCTCACTGATCAGGGCACGGTGTTTATGTCACGTACGTTACGCGAACTTTACGAATTATTGGGCATTAAATCGATTCACACCAGCGTCTTTCACCCAAAAATAGACGTGCTGGTCGAACGTTTTAATTGCACGCTTA
Organism: Megalobrama amblycephala; assembly: GCF_018812025.1. Lineage (NCBI taxonomy): Eukaryota > Metazoa > Chordata > Actinopteri > Cypriniformes > Xenocyprididae > Megalobrama > Megalobrama amblycephala. The sequence continues at coordinate 54,838,960 of NC_063045.1, forward strand.
AAACAATGATTCGTAAATTCGTGCAGGAAGATGCCAAAAATTGGGATAGATGGTTGGAACCTCTGTTGATCGCTGTGCGAGAGGTCCCGCAAGCCTCCACGGGGATTTCCCCCTTCGAGCCTCTCTATGGTCGTCAGCCCAGAGGGGTGTTAGACGTCATAAGAGAGGCTTGGGAGGATGGACCGTCTCAATCAAAAAACGAAATTCAGTATGTGCTGGACCTGAGAACAAAACTCCACACTTTGGGGCGGCTGTCTATGGAGAATTTGTTACAGGCCCAGGACAAACAGAGCCGGCTGTATAACAGAGGGACTAATTTGCGTAAATTTGCACCGGGAGATAAAGTGCTTGTATTGCTCCCAACGTCAAGTTCAAAATTACTTGCAAAGTGGCAAGGACCGTTTGAGGTCACACGGCAAGTTGGAGAGCTCGATTATGAGGTAATACGCTCAGATAGGAGGGGAGCACGTCAAATTTACCACCTCAGTCTCCTTAAAAAATGGAATGAGGGAGAATCAGTGATGCTGGCGACGGTGATTAGCGGAGGGGATGATCTTGGGCCAGAGGCGAATATAAAAAAAGAATCTCTCGCACTGGCCCCAGGGGGAGATCATCTCTCGCCCTCCCAGCTCATTGATTTATCCAAATTACAGGCAGAGTTTGCTGACGTGTTTTCTCCCCTACCTGGGCATACAAATCTCATTCAGCACCATATCGAGACAGAGCCGGACGTGGTGGTTCGCAGCCGGCCATATCGATTACCTGAACACAAGAAAAAAAGTAGTTCAGGAAGAATTAGGGGCAATGCTTGAAATGGGAGTAATAGAAGAATCCAACAGTAACTGGGCGAGCCCGATAGTTTTGGTTCCTAAAACGGATGGCTCAGTGCGGTTCTGTGTGGATTATCGCAAGGTGAATGCTGTGTCGAAATTCGATGTGTATCCAATGCCACGGGTTGACAAATTGCTTGACCGGCTCGGTAGGGCTCGTTTTTATTCAACATTGGACTTAACAAAGGGTTATTGGCAGATCCCCTTGTCTCCATTATCCCGAGAAAAAACAGCTTTCACGACGCCGTTTGGATTACATCAATTTGTTACATTTCCGTTCGGGCTGTTTGGGGCACCGGCTACCTTTCAGCAGCTGATGGACGGGGTGCTACGGCCCCATGCTGCATATGCTGCTGCCTATTTAGATGATGTTATTATATTTAGTAATGACTGGCAACGGCATATGCAGCATTTGAGGGCTGTCTTAAAGTCGCTGAGGGTGGCCGGGCTCACGGCCAACCCGAAGAAGTGCAATTGGGCGCGTGGAAGTAAAGTATCTGGGCTTCCACTTGGGGCATGGACAGGTGCGTCCCCAAATTGATAAGACTGCAGCAGTTGCGACCTGTCCGCGCCCCAAGACCAAAAAGGAGGTAAGACAGTTTTTGGGGCTGGCGGGATATTATAGGAGGTTTGTGCCTAATTATTCGGACCTCACCAGCCCCTTGACTGATCTTACTAAAAAGGAGGCACCTGATACGGTTCAATGGACGGAGCTGTGCCAGCAGGCATTTACCCAGGTAAAGGCTGCTCTGTGTGGCAGGCCGTTGCTTCACTCTCCTGATTTTTCTCTCCCTTTTGTGTTGCAGACTGATGCATCAGACAGGGGGCTGGGTGCAGTCCTGGCCCATGAGATAGAGGGGGAGGAATGGCCGGTGCTGTACATTAGTCGTAAGCTCTCTAAGAGAGAGACTAAGTACAGCACCGTGGAGTGTTTGGCCATCAGGTGGGCCGTCCTCACCCTCCGCTATTATCTCCTGGGACAGGAATTCACCCTCTGTTCGGATCACGGATTCGGATTGTTATTTCTTATTTTGTGTCAATAAAAGCAGCCAGTAGTCAAAGCCGACCCTGTCCTCTTCCTTCCTGAGTGAAATAACATTGTTACAACTAGGAAAGCAGATGGTGTTTCACCTGCCAGTTTAAAAGTCTGCGCTGACCAACTGTCCCCAATCTTCACTCAGATCTTCAACAAATCACTGGAGCAGTGTGAAGTTCTGTGCTTCTTCAAATGCTCCACTATCATTCCGGTCCCCAAAAAAGCCCCAAATCACTGGACATAATGACTACAGACCTGTTGCTCTCACTTCTGTGGTCATGAAGTTGTTTGAAAGACTGGTGCTGGCCTGCCTGAAGAACATCACTGGACCCCTGCTGCACCCCCTGTAGTTTGCTTACAAAGGAAAAAGGTCTGTGAATGATGCAGTCAACATGGGACTGCATTATATTCTGCAACATCTCGACAGACCTGGGACTAACACAAGGATCTTATTTGTGGACATCAGTTTGGTCACAACAACCTGGAGCTTAACACACTCAAAATAGTGGAGATAATAGTGGACTTCAGGAGAAACACCCCTGCACTTATTTACCTATTATTTAAAGGGGACCTACTAGGCAAAATTCACTTTTATAAGGTATTTGGTATTTGAAAACAGATGTGTGTCTGCAATGTGTGAGAACAACCAGCCTTTAATGGTAAAAATCTACTCACTCATTTTTTTTTTTTATAATTCCCATAATTCCCATTCACCAGTTTCTTCAAACAAGCTGATTCAGATTCCCCCCTAAAATGACATCATCAGAGAGAGAGCCCCGCTTCTCCACCAGAGTCCACCATTTCTGTATCATCCCTGTAGCAGCTGGAGTTGTACAATGTCTGCATCTGTGTTTTGGGATGTATCAATGCACATAAGAGTCTCCATAGACTCCTGTGAGTCTGAGTCACCAGGGACATCATGGTTAAATTTCATTTTCGAAGGAAATGTCCCAAAGAAAATATTAGATATGGACTATAAATGCAATTTGTGCAATACACTACATTGATAAAAATCATCCAATATCCTCTTTATGTTTTAGAATAAATATATCAAAATATCCATTAAAACAAAAATTGTATAAAATACTTCAGATAAAGGTTTTAATAAAGTGTTGATTTATTCATTTCCACTGGCCAAATAGTATTTTAATAGTTTAAAACAATTCGAATTAAATTTATGCGGTTTTGCTGATAAGGTGAACATATCATTTAGGAAGTTTATAGGCTATTTTTAGTGGAAACGTATAGGCCTACTTATTTATTGCAGTGTAATCGTCTGTCTCGGCGCGTCACTGACAAAGTATTTAAAAAAAGGAAATGTGCAAATCTTACCGTTTTCCTCAAATTATATCCTTCAAATACAGTGGTAACTGTTTGAAGATCCTTCACACGACATCAACACCTCCTGCAGCTGTGGTTGTACAGTAAGATATTATCATTGGAGCTCTTCAAACTGGACAGCGGACCGTTCGACCACCGAATCCAGCAGTGTCTTCCATAATATCCAAGGTAAGTGTGCATCACTGATCATCGTTCTTCTCGCTAAAATATTTTGTCATAACATCTGCAGTTTAGATAGTAAAATACTATCTAAATTCATATATTTTTTGTTTAACTTCTCCGTAATGACTGCGTGTAATTTCAGTGCTTATCATCAATAGTGAAAGTGTCATATTAATGAAAACGTGTAAACTATATCAAAATGAAAACGTGAGTTTCCATGCGAGTTCAAATCATTCTTTTATTTATTTAAACTGTTATTGTAAACATGCACTGTATTTATGATTATGACTTATAATGAGGATTTAAAGTGGTTTTCCCTCATCTGCCATCAGTCCCTCAGCTCACCATCGGTGTCACCAAACTGCTCCGTCTCCAAAATGTGTGTACGCATGGGTCAAACTTTGCGTGTAGGTGCGCACATTTTCCCATCAAGTTTTTCTTTATAAATCCCACCGTTTGTGCAGGAACCGGCATACGCATGTTTTCAGCCCTGTTTTGTGCGTACGCACGCTTTATAAATGAGGCCCCTGGACACCTCAATCACATAGCTGACACTTCAGAAATTCTGACTCTGTTCCAGAAACGGACATTCATCCAACACCAGTCCAGTTGTTTTGACAGCTATCTTCAACTAACCCAGCAGATCAGAAATCTCAACGGTTCTCAAGAAGCCTTCCTTAATTGCCTTGTTCCAAGCTCTCTTTCAGCTTACTTAACTGGCTTAAAAGTCATGCCACCACAAAAACCTTCTACTAAGCACCAAACTATTTAGCCTCTGCATCCTCTCCATACACTCAAGCTATTTAGAATTAAAGTGTCTGCATGCCTTTTTTCGGCTTCCTATGATGATCAGAATTTGGCCTACCTCATCTACATTCAATCAGTCTTATCCATCTCTGCATCTCTGACATTTCTATCCGCTCTCAAGACACTCTCATATTCACTCTTCGGAGAAGCAAACGGAACAATTAGAAGCATCATCCCCTATATATGTCTTTCATTTAATCTCCGTCCTCAGTCCATTCTAACCTTATTCTGAATGTTTTCTCCCAGCATGTTGCTTGAGCATCTCCCAAAGATCTGCTCTTTCTTACTGAAACTGGAAAACCGGCCACAAGATTCTGGTTTAACAAGCGCTTCTATCAAATCCTCTGTATCACCGGAATATATGCCGAACGCCACTTAATACATTCCTTCTGTACTGGAGATATCTCAGACGAGACAATCCGAATCTTCACAAGCTTATCGCTCTTACATCAGTAACAATATCAATGACCCTGTCAAGTTGAGATGATGCCCTGACTCTGAGTCTCCCGACCACCAACACTAGACGCCCGGATCAACCTGATAACTCTTCATCCTCTCCCTATTCCTCTCCCTATTCATCCCTAACCGATTACCATCCCTTTCCCCTTCTTCATCCACTCCCTATTCATCCCTAAATGATTATCATCCCTTTCCCCTTCCTCTTCATCCTCTCTCTATTCATCCCTTACTTTCTTTAATAAATAATTCTCCAACATTTATGGTTGTGGTGTGGTCCTTGCTCGTGAACCATAATTAAACTAAACTATACCTGTTCTATCTTCAAGCAGCATTCTCTGGCTCTTTAGGCATTTTATAACAGTTCCCACACAAACTATACAGCAAATTATAGATTATCATGACGGAACATGCTAATCGATGACTTGAAGATAGTTAACTCCACATCAACTACATAAATTCATCAAGCAACCATTCAGAAACATTCTGTTGCATTCTACATGTTGTCATTTCTTCTTGAGTCTCTCCATCATTGTCCAACTCTGGTTCGAACACATAAGGCTGAACTCCGCTACTGACAGTTTCTGACATTTTCAGTGCATGAGATTGTCCTGTTTTGTTGTTGCCGGTATGCCAGATCATGAGCTCTTAAATCTTTGCCCTCTTCTTTAAAGGGGGCTGGGAGCACCAGCTCATTTGCATTTAAAGTGACAAACGCAAAAACGTTTTTGCTTACCCCCAAAAAGTACCATATGTATATTTTTCCACTGTTCGGTTTCCCTGATGTAAACCTTGAGTCTTCCCCTGACCAGTCACTGTAGTTGTTAGTTTATTCCCCAGTAGGTGGAGCACTCCACAGAGACTATTCCCTATGTAGTACTTCCCATTGATAAGTCCAAAGGGTGTATTTTCCACATACTCACCTCCCCTTCAGGTAGGATATGGTCTCCGTAGTGTTCCTTTCTCTGAAGAAGGTGAATTCTTCATAGTGTTGACAGCCAGCTGAGCTTAGCTGTAATTAGACTATCTAAATTACCTTTTTCTATTGCAATGGTGAGTTTCCTTATATAAAGAGAGACTTGAGATCACACTTTCTGGCCGTTGGAAGGTTGTGAGGGGGTGAAGTGCACTTGTTATTTGGCATGCTATGCTTGCCAGCAGCTGCACTCCTAGAGCTTGTAATGCAGCTAAGGAGTTGTGACATTTAGTATATGGACCCCTTGTGTCAGTTTTTAACACAACGGTGAAACTAACCGACAGAAAGGCAATGTCTCGATTACTATTGTAACCCTCATTCCCTGATGGAGGGAACGGAGATGTTGTGTCCCACTGAACAACTCTGAACTGCCACTGACTTGCTCAAGAGAATAAATGAAGCACGCTGGACCTCATTTATACCCGGATGTCCGGGAAGTGGCCACACATGCAAATTTCACTTGACAATTCCATTGGCCTTAAATATGTCAGAGGTGATTGGGTCTCTCAAGAGTGTCCCCTTTTGTCGGTTTTTGACACAACGGCTCCATTCCTTCCATCAGGGAACGAGGGTTACAACAGTAACTGAGACATTTTATAATTTAATAACTTAATACAGCAATCATATGTTAATATAATCCCAATAATCATAAAAAATCATCCATAAAATGATGTTTAGTAGTTCCAGATTGGCATTAATTTATTCATGCCCATTTTCATGAAATGAATTTAAATAAATCATAACAAAACTTTTCAACAAACGTGAAAAGTTACATTATGATATTTTCATAGTGTTTCATAGGCTTCACTGTTAATTCTTCTGTGTGTAGTGCTATCCATATCCTACATGAATTTTGAATGAATTTGAAATTGCTACAAATGTTTTAGGCACATCTAACACTATGGTAATACATTTAAGCCCTTGGGAAAAAGAGAGACAAAGTTAGCAGTTTTTCTGGATTTACTATTTGTATGTATGTGTTTGAGTAAAATTAACATTTTTGTTGTATGAACTGGCAACATTTCTTCCAAATTTCAAGTAAATACACCAAGGAAATGCAAGGAAAACAAGTTTACATTCATTTTTAAACAACACAATATATATATATTTTTTAACTTAAGAATAGTTAAGAAATCAAAATTTGGTGGAATAACCTGATTGCCAATCAGAGCTTTCATCCATCATCAGTCTTTCACATACATATAAATATTAAATCCAGAGAAACTGCTAATTTTCGGTCTCTTAATTTTCTCCAGGGCTGTAGTTCTATATCAGTGGTTCCCAACCCTGATCCTGGAGTACCCCCAACACTGCACATTCTGGATGTCTCTCTTATCTGACACACCCATATATCTGAGGTCTTGGAGTTAGGGGTTTAATCAGGTTGAATCAGGTGCTTGATTAGAGAGAGATCTAATTGTGCAGAGCTAGGCTACTCCAGTACCAGGATTGGGAACCACTCTTCTATATGACTGTCATTGTGTTTTTCATGTATAACACAGATGAAAGTTATTAAGAATAAAGTACATACTATCTACCTTTTCATTATTCCAGTATACTGAGGATTTGTGCTGTTTACTCAGTTTACTTAATCATCTAATGCAACACAGTTCATGGACATTTTGTCAAAGTGTGTGTGTGTGTGTGTGTGTAAAGAAGTTGAGTTAAATGTTAAATTCTGTCAATATCTGCATTTGAGATTTAACAGCAAACATACATAATTTAATGAGCTATATACTATTAAGGAACATGTTTTGAAAATTACAAAGATGAATCATACAATGATAATTATACATACTTTTATGAATGACAGCTTTACCAGTTTAATTACAATTAATATTCTGTAAAAATATTGACCAGAGAAGATGCTGGCTGAAATATTTTCAGGGTTAGGATGTGTTTAACTGTCTTTTTAAACCAGGGGTAAAATAAAGCATAGACCAGAGGATTCAGACCTGAGTTTGTGTACACAACCCATGCCAAAACATTTATGGTTGTAGAAGAGGTTACTGACATAGAACAGATATAGTATGGAATAAAGCAAAGCAGATAAACTGTCACAATGATTCCTAATGTCAGAGCAGCTTTACTCTCAGATTTCCTCCTCACTGAACCATCAATTCCATGTTTTCCAGTCTTTACCACAGAGTTTATAACTTTCACTTGCTGATGTGCAACATAGAATATCCTCAAGTATAAAGTTATGATCAGGGTACAAGGAAAAATAAAAGACATGAACAGATCAGTGACTTTCCAGGCAAAACCCATCATAACAGAACACTCTCCATAACACATGTCTGTTCTGACTGAAGTGTCTAAATATCCATTAATAATTACAAGGGTAGTGTTATAAGTTGAGAAGCAAATCCAGCTCAGACAGATGCTCATTAAAGTTCTAGTTGTGGTTATTTTCTGTGGGTACAGTAAAGGGTGACACACAGCCACATAACGATCAACAGCAATTAAAACTAAATTACTGAAAGATGCTGAGAAGAGAAATCCAAGGATTATAAAATACAGTTTACAGAAAGTGTCTCCAAAGTACCAACACGTCTCAATGAGCCTGGAGCCCTCTATGGGTATCACAATAAGTCCCATAAGCAGGTCGGAAACTGCCAGAGAGAGAATAATCAGGTTTGTTGAAGTGTGAAGCTTCTTGAAGTGAGAGATGGAGATGATCACCAGCAGGTTCAGAAACACAGTCCATGCTGACAGCAATAACACAAACGCATACATGACATAGTATTCATATCTAGAGCGAATTCCCTTGAAACATGATGAGTTGATGGCAGGAAAGCAGTATTGAGTCTCATGATCCTCTGTCTCATAGGCCATGAGTGAGTCTCCTCCTGTTAGGAGTTTGTTCTACTCTCCTTTAAATTTATACAGTGTCTGGGTCAGACGGACCAACCCATCTACCGCCCACTCTGATGTAACCTACAAATAAAAATGTCTTTTTAAAAATGTATTTATATTTATCTTATTTCTTTTCTTGTAAACATAAACACTAAAAATTGCACTGAAATGTAGTTCATTTCTTCAGTCCAAATTAGGATTCTCTGTAGTCCACACAACTCTGCGCTATAGTTCAAGTCTTCTAAAGCACTATAACAGTTTTGCATGATATGTCCAGATCAGACCAATTTGCAAACAAATCATTCAGATCATTTCAATGAAAACCCCTGACTTAAAACAATGATTAATCATGAATGGAACATCTGTACTGCTCTCATGAAATTCACATAAAGCCATCATATAGCACAAAGTAGACCACTTGCATGATACTGTTATGGTGCTTTATTCTGCTTTTTTCTTTTAGTCTTTTTTTTTTCGTGATTGCATGGAAAACACTCTCCTATTTTATTCTATTTTATTTTGAGAAACAGTAATCAAGACCTGGGTGTCTTTTTTTCTGGTAAAAACATCATAAGATTTAACAGATCCGAACAAACACACTCCTGAATTAGTGATAATTTTGGTCACTGTCACATGTCTGACTATGGATATGTTGTCAGTTTCTTTTTTTTCAGTATATTTATATTAAACAGGAAAATAATTCTCAACTCTCATAATGGACTTTGCAAATGACACTGTGGGTGGGCCCTAGTCACATGGTTTGATCTGTCATATACAGTGATAATTGTTGTGATTTATTTTCTGCATGTATTATTGCTTTGGAGATTCATTCATTCATTCATTCATTCATTCATTAAGTGTGTGAAATGCTGTAAACACACAAACACACACACACACACACACACACACACACACACACACACACACACACACACACACACACACACACACACACACAGTAAAGAATCATCATTCAGGCTGGGATCCATTTGCATGCTTTATTAAACAAGATCGTAGTCGTACAGGCAGAGTAGATCAGGGGCAGACAGATATGATACAGGGCAGGCAGAATCGTAAACAGAGGACAGGCAATGGTCAGGGCTGGCAGATAACACTCACAGGTCAGGGATAGGCAGCAGAGGTTCGTCAACGATAAGCAACAGGTTCAGCAACAGGTGATCAGTCAGACAGAAGAATAAGAATAATAAAATAAATGCTGACATATTCAGATGGTCGTTATAAACAGGCCACAGACAGTGTTGTCAAACTACAAACATTTCAACAAGTTTTCTAGCCCTCCATGAGCATTACAGGCCTGTCAGGATTCATGTGCATTGAAGGTCAAACCACCACTAAAAGATGACAGTTTATACTCATGTATACTGAATGTTCATTAGATTGTGCTTTATGAAAAAATACATCTAAAATAAATCCACCCAGCCCACCCCCTACAAAAGTCATGAATAATCTGAGTGTGCTATTTGGGGTTTAAGAATATTGCTTCATTAAAAAATAACGTTCATCAAAATTGGAATCAATTAAAATCGAGAAATTTATATTTTGCTTGGTTCATTATAAAAATTTATATCAGGATTTTAACCCGGCCCCCATGCATACTTTAAAAATTACACCACTAGACTTAGGAAGAAGTGATAGAACTTCTAAGAATAAATAAACAAATAGATAAATAAGTAGATACATGATGCCCCTGATCATTAGACCCTGCAACCCATTTGCTGGATTTAACACACCCTCACAGGAAATGGAAAAATTCGGACTTGGCTCATTCTACTTTAACAGCACTTAATTCACCAAGCGCCATAGATATATACGGACGACCTAATAAAGGATTGTTTTATTTAAAGGGAAGATCACATATCAATAAGTAACTAATGAATAAGTAGCTGAATTATCATTGTGGTAATTCGTTAAGTACACTTGTGCATGGGAGCATTTCTGTTGTGATGTGGCTTGATTCCACTGTGTTCTTATGTTTTCTTTTTAAATGTCATTGTGTTGCGCACTATTGGGCCTCCATACAAAAGAAGAAAGGGCAAACACACACCAGACTGATGCAACATCTGCACAACAGCTGCTTTCTACTACAGGGTCACCGTTTTCATTATTTCATAACTTAATACAGCAATCAGTCCATTCACTAAACTGTTCCAAAAGTCATATGAAAGTGTGTAAGCTGCCAAATCTAACTGGATAATTAAAGCAGTTTAATATAATCCTTGTTCGGATCATAAAAAATCATCTTGCATAAGGCAATGTTTAGTAGTTAATTAATTTATTCACATTAATTTATTCACTCCCATTTTCATGAAATAACATAAAAATGACATCAACTTACTTGAAAAGTTACATTAGATATTTCATATTTTTATTGTTAGGGTTCACTTTTAATTATTTTGTGTGTAGCTGCAACCTTTAAATGCAACTGGATGAACTGGATGAGTTGCTTATACTTAGTGTCAGTTGTTTAACTCTACGAGGCACATCTAAACCAGTATAATACATTTGACCTTTACACATAGTTCTATACCAATGTCTCCCAACCCTGGTCCTGGAGTACCCCCAACACTGATTTAATTAGAGAGACATCTGTGCAGAGCTGGGCTACTCCAGGAACAGGGTTGGGAACCACTCTTCTGTATGAGTGTCCTCTTTTTGTCATTGTGTATTTAATCTATGATAACACAGATGCAGCATCACTGGTGAAAGTGATAAGAATTCTGACTGATTTGATGCTGTTGCATGCAAAAGTTCATGCATTTTCAAGGTCAAGGTAGTATTTATTGTCTCTTTTTGGATAAGAGAACTGCTGCAACATCAACATACAACACATATAACATACAATATTAACAACCAACATAATCCTATAATCCAGCATAATAAAACTGTGATGTTATGCCCGATAACAACTTTGGTTCTGGTACTGGTGGCAGACTGGGCAGTTCTAGAGAGTGCACCGGGCCAGTGAGATGAACGCTATGTTTGTGCGCACTTAATAAATAATCAGAAATCACAGCAAGTCTTTGTCCCATGGCATTTATAACATAACAAAAACAATACCATTATAAAATAATAAAGTACTTAAGAGAAGACCATACAACACAACCCTCAATTGCCTATTGTACCAGCTATTGCAATTATTTAAACATCCTGCTGCAGTTGCTCATTAATTAATTTAACAGACAAAGGGACAAAAAGTATTGGTATCGCTTATTCCCGCATAGTGGAACCCTGTATCTCCCACCAGAGTTCATCAGTGTTAATGGCTTAACATGGTCGACATTGCAGAAAATGCCAAGAACCTTTTGACTAAAATGTTTATTAGTTTCAGTGACATGTATTCATTCACTGTAATTTAGTTTTTATTTAATTTTACTCAACAAACTCTCTGTTTAGTCTGTTTTTGGAAAGGTTACAACTTTGGTGTTCAACGTATTGTTTCAGAAGTGCAAACAATTAAATATATTGAAATTTCAACTTCATTTGTTTGGTTTTATATTGTTTAAGTTAGCTTTAAGAAAATAAATATGATTATTTGTAAAAGAAAATTGTATTATTTAAAAATTATTTTAAAAAGAGGTAAATTATTTTTTTAAATTCAGGTAAATTAATTTTAAATTCATTTACAATTTTAATTTAAAATTGATTCAGATTCAGTTAGATGGTCAGTTTACACCCAGATGGTGCAACTTTTTTAGAACCCTTTGTCATAGATGTATTCTGATCATTTAAAATGATGGGAAACATCCTAAAATTACTGAAAATATGTCTTATTTTACCCCACTCTCCCCTATTGGCCGATGCGCTATCTCATACTTTTGATGTGATCGAGTAATTTTTGTTGTTTCTATGCTGTCTACTTTTCCTTTGCTCTACTATTCTCTCCATTACTTTACATTGCTTTCAGAATCCGGATTGATGTGGATTAAGATGACGTGGATGTGGGTGATGCGCAGCTAATATGTCAGAGCTTTTATCTGGTTCCTTTTGAGAAACGAAAATGCTTGACAATGGCATAGCTCAGAATTCATTTTCTAGTGGGGCCTCACTGTGCATGTTAGTAAAAAAAAATCAGATGGTACATATAGGTTTTGTACAGACTATCAAAAGTTAAATGAAATAAAGAGAAGTTGGATCTCTTGAAAAGTTACTGGAAAGTGACATTAACAACATGTGCCCAAGAAGTAACCGCTTTTATTATACCATCAGGGTTCTAATTTAGAGTGGTTCTTTTATTATTATTATTATTATTTTCTGTGTGTGTGTGTGTTATGATTTTGGATTTTTTTCAAAGAAGGGATGTGATGTCCCAGCCTAGGCTTTGTGTGTGCTTGTGGCTTATGGTGTATTATAATTGTTGCATCTGGTCTTCCATTTTGTTGCAGTTATATTATTTTATTATTATTATTATTATTTTCTGCTGATGCCCTCTAAGGCACATAGTGTCAACTTCGACCATTGGGTGGTGCATATCCCTTTTTGTTGTTACACAGCAGAAAAAGGAAGGAAACAGTAGGAAACAGTGCTGGTAGAATGCGTGTAGTGAAGTTGCCACTCAGGATTGGTCACTTTTTCTTTGAAGCTTTTGATTTGTCAAACAAGCAATGACAAGTGTCTCATTTTCTCCTGATAACAGACAGAAATAAATCATCTGAGAAATCAGTTACAGTAAACTCTGAAGACCAATTATAGTCATTATAGTTTGCTGTTGAGTAAATGTGCACCTGAGTGTGCTGTTAACACCTGTGCTGAATGCACAAACGATCTATTCATTAGAGGTGTGAAATGCACTGATGCAATAGCTGCTGCTCATTATTCAGGGGCCTTTCTCTCTGTGGTCACATGGGTTGGTCTGTCATATACAGTGACTTGTCTTTGTTCAGTTTGTTTACTCTTACTGATGTCAGAAAATATCAATGATGTGAAAACTCAGAGGACCATTTACAATTGTTATGATTTATTTTCTGCATGTATTATTGCTTTGGAGATTATCCTCCACTGAACCGTTCATTAAAGGTGTGAAATACTATAAACACACACACACACACACACACACACACACACACACACACACACTGCAGTGATGCAATAACTCAGATGATCAAAATAAATGCTGACATATTCAGATGGTCATTATAAACAGGCCACAGACAGTGTTGCCACACTACAAAAATTTCAATCCGTTTTTTGGCCCTCCACGAGCATTACAGGCCTGTCAGGATTCATGTGTAGTGAATCTCAAACCACCACTAAAAGATGAGTTTATTATGAGTCACTATTTTCTTCAGGATTATTATGGAATCAGAAAAGAAAAGTCAAATTATGTCATTTTGTTTAATCAAAGAAATATTTAGTATATTATTTAGTATTTAAAGGTTTATATTACAACACAGTATTGTGGGGAAAAGTGGATTTGGTCTGTAACTACCAAACATTCAGTGCTGACCAGGCTGATCACAGTGCGGTCATATACATACTGACACCAAACACACTGAAAAAACATGAAGTATATATACACAACTGACAATCAACATGTCTGAATGTTAAAACATATCTCAGCCATATAAAAAATAAGGCCATGATAAGAACACATGTTATGGTAAGTACTGGCTATTTATGACATACAGTAACAGCATAAAAGTAGCTTGTTCATGATCATTTAAATGTAAACATCTTTAAAAAAATCATATTAATGTGCTAATGGCAATTAAGACAAAAGAACTGTACATTAGTTTGTGCTTTAGCACTTCAAAAATACATTCCCCAGCACACCCCTCTATAAACGTCATTAATTTTCTGCTAAAACGTCCATCAGAGAGGATGCTGGCTCTAAAATTTTAAGAGTTAAGATGTGTTTAACTGATATTTTAAACCAGCGGTAAAATAAAGCATAGATAAGAGGATTCATTCCTGAGTTAGCATACAAAGTCCATGCTAGAAATGTCATAGTGTCATAAGAGATTTCTTTAGCAGTAATAACAGCTGTTATATACAATATATAGAATGGAATAAAGCACAGCAGATAAACTGTCACAAGGATTCCTAATGTCAGAGCAGCTTTACTCTCAGATTTCCTCCTCACTGAACCTTCTATTTCATGTTTTCCAGCCTTCAGAGAGTTTATAACTTTCACTTGCTGGTGTACAACATAAAATATCCTCAAATATAAAGATATGATCACAGTGCAAGGAATAAGGAAAGTTATGAACAGATCCATGATCCTCAATGAAAAAGAAACTTTTAAATAGCACCCTCCATAGCACTCGTCAGTCTGGGCTGTGTCAAGATATCTGGTATTAATTACAAAGGCAAAATTGCCACTGAAGCAGAAAATCCAGCAGAAACAGATGCCCATAAAAGTTTTAGACATTGTTATTTTCTGTGGGTACAGTAAAGGGTGACACACAGCCACATAACGATCAACAGCTATTAAAACTAAATTACCAAGAGACACAGAAAGAAGCAGTCCTAAGATAACTAAAAAAACACCACAAAAAGTGTGTCCAAAGTACCAACACGTCTCAATCAAATTTATGGCATCCACAGGCATGACAATAAGTCCAATAAGCAGGTCGGAAACAGCTAGAGAGAGAATGATCAGGTTGGTTGGAGTGTGAAGCTTCTTGAAGTGAGAGATGGAGATGATCACCAACAGGTTCACAAACACGGTCCATATTGACAACAACAATAAACACACATACATGATATTGTATTCATGTCTGGAGCGTTTTCCCTTGATACATGATGAGTTGATGGCAGGAAAGCAGTATTGAGTCTCATGATCCTCTGTCTCGTAGGCCATGAGTGAGTCTCCTCCTGTTAGGAGTTTGTTCTGCTCTCATTACGGTCCTTTCATTTATGCAGTGTCTGAATAAGACTGACCAACCCATCTACCGCCCACATTGATGATAATGCATAATGAAAAATTGTTTCAACCATGGCAATCAAATAGCTGTGCATTAGAAGCAAACGTGAAAGACGTGACACTGAAACCTTTTGCTTTTCAGTGATGCTATATGGCCACACCAATACAGTAGGTGTCAGAATGAAGCCAAAAATGGTGTATTAGCGAGTAAAGCATAAACAAAAAATACCTAGAACACTGTTAAGGCCTGAGGCCTGTCTCAAAGAGTAGGTTTAAACTGCTACCCGATTAAGGTTGAGTAGAGCTTGCTCAATTGTTTTTTCAGTCTAAAAGTATATCAGCGATAATATTGTTGTTCAAATCCATATTAACTAAAGTGGCATAGAAAAAAAGTGACAGGTTTGTTCTGCTCTGATCAAAGTTATGCTGTTTTTCTAAACAATCCATAATGAGGTGTATCACTGTTTAAAAACAAATGAAGATCTAATGAAGTCTGCAAATAATGGATAATATATGACCATATATACTTGAACCACTGACTCAAAAATGAAAATTCAACCATTGCGTTTACTCACCTTGGTGTTTTCTAACACCTTATGACCTTTCTTTTTCAGAACACAAAAGAAGAAATTTGAAAAAAAAAAAAAAAAAATGCATGTCTCACGCATTTCCATATTATGACAGCAAATGGTGACCACCTTCAAGTATTAAAAAAAGCTGCAATAGTATCATAAAAGTATCCCACTCAAAATTCTTCAACTTGCTTCATGGAATAGGCCTCTATTGTGTTTCCGTATTACAGAATTGCTGCTGTGAATTAGCTACTAACTCCCTTTGAAGTGAATGAAAGCACTTTGATTGTGCCACAGTCACTGACATACAGTCATGTGACGTCATGGCTACTCCAGGTGCATCAGTGGCCACAAACACAATGCCAAGCCAAACCAAACATGGTGTCCCATACTCAGAATTTGTACACACACAGCAGTGAGTATTGAACACACACACCAACACACACACCGCTCCATCCATGGAGCAATAGGTGGTTAGGTGCCTTGCTCAAGGGCGGAGCCGGGGGTGGCCAGACCCCAACATGGCTCACATTTGCTTGACAAGAATTGTGTTTATTTAAAACCTTCTCTTTTTTTTTGAGCTGCATCAATCAGTGTAAATACATCTAATGCCACTTTAGATGCAGTTTTTGTGCCACACCTGCAGTGCAAGCATGGATTTTGTTGATACTGATTGGTAGCAGCTTATGATGTCTTATTATTCTAATTCTAAATATATATATATAGTTTAAAAATTTGACATAAATACGCATACATTTCATTAGGTTAGAAAACCAAAAATGTATGGGCAACATCACGTTTTGTGAATCTCTGTGTAAATATGTACTATAGTTAGTAAAAAATAATATTCCCCCGGTTTCACAGACAAGGCTTAAGCCTAGTCCCAGAATAAAATGTATGTTTGAGCTGTTTTAACTGAAAGCAACATGCATATCTTAAAATATTTCAGTGTCATTGTTTTTTTCAAGATGCACATCAGAAATGTTTTTTTCTAAGGCATTATAAAAGCTACTTAAATGTCCTAATTGAACTAAGGCCTAATCCTGGTTTAATCTAAGCCCTGTCTGTGAAACCAGGCCATGTTGTTTTCTTAAGAAACAGAACCACTAATCAACCACTTTCTCAATAACAATTATGTATAAATGTGTTGTAGGAACTAAAACAGTCCAGTACTTTACAGTCATTTTTATGTTGAAAAAAAAATCAAGATTTCTGTGCCACCCCAGACTGGTTGCTGGACCCTGCTTGGCCACCCCTATGAAAATATCCTGGCTCTGCCACTGCCTATACAGTACTAGTTAATGGCGATCAGCTGATAATGCTTCAAAACAGAGGCTATGTATATATGTATATTGTAGCATGCATGTATTTACAAAACTCATAGGCCCTGTTTACTCCTGGTATTAAGATGTGCTTTCTGATCACAAATGGACAACACTACATACAGATGTAAACAGGGTCTAAAACGTTTTGACTCAGATCAGGGGTAGGCAAGTTCGGGCCTAGAGAGCCGCTGTCCTGCAGAGTTTAGCTCCAACCCTGAAAAAAAACCTTCAGCTGCCTATAGCCTTAGTAATCCTGAAGAGCTTGATTAGCTTGTTCAGGTCTGAGTAAGGTTGGAGCTAAACTCAGCAGGACAGCGGCTCTCTAGGACCGAACTTGCCTACCCCTGACTCAGATGGTGATGCCTAATGATGTTATTATTATTTATTCATTTTATTCACTTATTTAGATACATAATAAAGGGTATTTTTGCTTGTTATTGACTTTTACCATTTCTTTGCACATTGTGTTTTTCTGTCAATAATCAATATTTTACTACTATTTGAGAATAAAAAATAAAAAAAACTTGTCATGTGCTTTAGGACCAAACTTTTTTCTTTTAATGCTCTAGTTTTCATTTTGGGTAAATTTGAAGTAACTGTCTTTTAAATGTTTTAACCCTCGTGTTATAAGTTATAAGCTATAAGCCTCATCATTCAAAAAAAAAAGAAAAAAAAGAAAGTCAGTTCTGGGCTAATGGTTAGCGAGTCCTTGCTGGTTCGATTCCAGCAATGGCAGGAAATGACTGAGCTGCCATTAAGCAAGGTACCTAACCCCCAATTGCTCCCCAGGCAATTTTACATCTAAACCATGCACTATGGTAATACATCTGACCCTTAAACAGTTCTGTATGACTGTCCTCTTTTTGTCATTGTGCTTTTGATTTATGATAACACATGAAAGTGATGAAGAATAAAGTACATAATACTTTATCATTTATTCCAGTAGACTGATGATTTGTGACTCTTGCTGAGTATACACAATAAGCCAGCACAAAACAACTGAACATTTTGTCACTTAATTTGACTGTGTATGAAAGGTTTGCCTACCAGTTTAATTACAATTGATGTTCTGTAAAAATATTGACCAGAGAGGATGCTGGCTGAAACATTTTCAGAGTTAAGATGTGTTTAACGGTCTTTTTAAACCAGGGATAAAATAAAGCATAGACCAGAGGATTCAGACCTGAGTTTGTGTACACGACCCATGCCAAAACATTTATGTTTGTGGAAGACGTTACTAATATAGAGCAGATATAGTACGGAATCCAGCACAGCAGATAAACTGTTACAATGATTCCTAATGTCAGAGCAGCTTTGCTCTCAGATTTCCTCCTCACTGAACCTTCCATTACACATTTACCACCCTTTAGAGAGTTTATAACTTTCACTTGCTGATGTACAACATGGAAAATCCGCAAATATAAAGTTATGATCAGGATACAAGGAGACAGAAAGGACAAAATCAGATCAATGACACTCCAGGCAAAACTATTTATAATGGAGCAATCGCCATAACACACATTTGATCTGTGTGTGGTGTTAAAATAGCCGTTATTAATTACAAAAGCAGTGATATAACCCGTGGAGCAAATCCAGCAGAGACAAATGCTTACTAAAGTTTTAGTCATTGTTATTTTCTGTGGGTACAGTAAAGGGTGACACACAGCCACATAACGATCAACAGCAATTAAAACTAAATTACTAAGAGATGTTGAAAGAATCAGATTGACGATCATAGCAAACAACCCACATACATTGTTTCCAAAGTACCAACACGTCTCAATCAGCCTAGTGGCATCAATGGGCATCACAATAAGTCCAATAAGCAGGTCAGACACAGCCAGAGAGAGAATGATCAGGTTTGTTGGAGTGTGAAGCTTCTTGAAGTGAGAGATGGAGATGATCACCAGCAGGTTCAGAAACACAGTCCATGCTGACAGCAATGAAAAAAACACATACATGATATTGTATTCATGTCTGGAGCGTTTTCCCTTGATGCATGATGAGTTGATGGCAGGAAAGCAGTATTGAGTCTCATGATCCTCTGTCTCATAGGCCATGAGTGAGTCTCCTCCGAGTTTGTTCTGCTCTCTTTATTGTTTTTTTCATTTATGCAGTGTCTGGATCAGACTGACCAGCCCATCTACCGCCCACTCTGATGCTCCTTAATGTTGTAATTATTTAATCATTGTATGTATTATTATCTTTAGCCACACAATGACAGGGTAAAATGGTGCCAAAGATTTCATTTAAATGTATATGTACAGTACATATAATTTACAAGACAAACATCTTTTTACTATTTCTTATGCTGTTGTATACTAATATTCCACAGCACAGTGACTTCTGATCCAGTATAAAATGTCCCCCCTCATTATCATATTCATTATCTTACTTATCTTCATCTAACATTAAATCAGTTTTAACGGAACATGCATGATAAGTTATTAAAAGCACAATAAACCGTGCAAGAGAACAGTTTATTATAGTGTCCTTGATATATACTGTATGTTACATGTACATCCTGTAGTAATAACAGTAAATTATGCACAATTACATGCAACTAACTCTAAACCAAACCCTATTGCTACATGTTGTTCATTAATGTTACTCAGTACTAAGACTACATAACTGAATTTGGTGCTCACATGTTGACAGATGGCTTTCTGTGTGCACACACTCAAAGCACGCATATGATGCAACCTTTCATACAGCATGCAATCTTAAAATGAGTTTTGTGGCTTATTGAATGGTCAAATACACACTTGTGTGTTTTAATGATGACTTTTAAAATGACTTTATGGCTTGTTAAAGAAATGTTTACCAGAGGAGCTATTAACACCTGTGCTACATGCAGAGATGATCCTCATGAGGGCAATTTTACTACCATGTTGGCTTCTGGATTGCCCTGAAAATATTTGAACTGTATTGGTGATTTATTAGTGAGACTACAAAGCTCTAAGGGTTAAATTATTTTAAAATTAAATAATTCTCCATGTCTGTTTACTGCAGCTGTGCATTATCATGCTCTATGTAAAACAGGGCTATTCGTGATGTTCTGGGGAAATCATAGGTTGGCAGCTCCCTTCTCACACAGACCTGATCCACTGATTCATAATGAGAAGACGGACAGCTCGCACCCTGGACTCCTATATGTTTCTGGAAACATCTACCATAAATAGCAACACTTTTGTCATCTCTCAATGTTATTTGAGAGATGACGAAAGTGTTGCTATTGTTGCTATGACATATGCTCCTGTAATCATCATCATAAAATATGTAAATGTAAATGCACAGTATTAACAAACCCAATAGTAGGCCTAGAAGTAGCCCATTGGGTTACACTTTATTTCTATAGTCCACTTCAGTCATTCTACTAACTATAAGTAACTATGCAACTACATGTAAACTAACTCTCATTAGAGTATTATTAGACAGTAGTAGATTGTTAGTGGACTGTATAAGTTAGGGTTAGATGTTAGGATTTGATTTAACACACATCAGATTTTCTCCCAGCTGTTCATGAACACTTACGATATAAACTGCGTTTAAGTAGCTAAACACGCTCCAATCTGGTCATTTTAACATATTTTTGTGTGTATTTGATCGTTTGGACGTGCACCTGAAGCCCACCGTATAATTTGTTTGTCTATTTGCGATCCGTTGTGGACCTCGCGCACACAATTCAGCCTGAGGAACAGCGTCTCTTGCGTAGATTATTGTGCTTTCAACGTTTTAAACCGTTGACATTTACTGCAATTTAGCAACAGTAAAGACTGTATTTTACAACAATCACCGATTGTGCTGATTCTGAGGTTAAGTTTGGGTTTAGGGAGGAAGTACTAGTTTTTAATAGTTTTACCTCAGATATCTTCTTTCTGATCCTTGGAAGCCAACATCGAAATCAAAAATAAAATTAGCTTAATACAGTGCCCTCCACAATTATTGGCACCCTTAGTAATTATGAGCAACAGCAGCTGTGAAAATAAATCTGCATTGTTTATCCTTTTGATCTTTCATTCAAAAAATTCACAAAATTATAACCTTTCATTTAAGGAAAATAATTGAAAGTGGGGGGAAACTTACATTATGAAATAAATGTTTTTCTCCAAAACTGCTCTCTGCTCTCCTTTAAATGTATACAGTGTCTGGGTCAGACGGACCAACCCATCTACCGCCCACTCTGATGTAACCTACAAATAAAAATGTCTTTTTTAAAATGTATTTATATTTATCTTATTTCTTTTCTTGTAAACATAAACACTAAAAAACTCTGCGCTATAGTTCAAGTCTTCTAAAGCACTATAACAGTTTTGCATGATATGTCCAGATCAGACCAATTTGCAAACAAATCATTCAGATCATTTCAATGAAAACCCCTGACTTAAAACAATGATTAATCATGAATGGAACATCTGTACTGCTCTCATGAAATTCACATAAAGCCATCATATAGCACAAAGTAGACCACTTTCATGATACTGTTATGGTGCTTTATTCTGCTTTTTTCTTTTAGTCTTTTTTTTTCGTGATTGCATGGAAAACACTCTCCTACTTCTACTTTGGAAGAATATGAGGGTGAAAAAATAAATATAGAACTTTTATTTTATTCTATTTTATTTTGAGAAATATTCCTTTAATTGCACAACAGTAATCAAGTCAGATTATGACCTGGGTGTCTTTTTTTCTGGTAAAAACATCATAAGATTTAACAGATCCGAACAAACACATTCCTGAATTAGAGATAATTTTGGTCACTGTCACATGTCTGACTATGGATATGTTGTCAGTTAAAAACTTATTAGAGCCTGGTCAGTTTTTTTTCTTTCAGTATATTTATATTAAATTATGTTTTATTAACGTAGTTCAGGAGGAACAAGTCAAATAAGCTACCCAATCATTACGTCATCTTAATGATTACGTCATCTCAACCAGCTGTCAACAATCTGTAATCAACATATCTACCCAATCGGCATGAGTTCAGGCCTGTATATAATCACAGTCAAAACTCACCCAAGGATTCTCGACAGTTTCCAGAATCCCTCCACCACCCCATCTCCTCACACTCTCTGGGTTACTTCATATAATCTAAAAAGGGGGCTTAGGAGCCCTCTCCCCGGACAGCACGCCAAATACGTTTACCAATTTATTTACCTGACTTATTTGTAAGTGTGAACTCGTGAAACAGGAAAATAATTCTCAACTCTCATAATGGACTTTGCAAATGACACTGTGGGTGGGCCTTTCTCAAGGTAGTCACATGGTTTGATCTGTCATATACAGTGACATGTCTTTGTTCAGTTTGTTTACTCTTACTGATGAAATAAATGATGTGAAAACTCAGAAGCCCAATTATAATTGTTGTGATTTATTTTCTGCAATGTATTATTGCTTTGGAGATTCATTCATTCATTCATTAAGTGTGTGAAATGCTGTAAACACACACACAGTAAAGAATCATCATTCAGGCTGGGATCCATTTGCATGCTTTATTAAACAAGATCGTAGTCGTACAGGCAGAGTAGATCAGGGGCAGGCAGAATCATAAACAGAGGACAGGCAATGGTCAGGGCTGGCAGATAACACTCACAGGTCAGGGATAGGCAGCAGAGGTTCGTAAACGATAAGCAACAGGTTCAGCAACAGGTGATCAGTCAGACAGAAGAATAACGCTCAGAATTGTACACCACGGCAATACAAGACTTCGTGTCTGAGTGTAGGGTATGTGAGTCCTTTATAGTCCGGTTAACGAGGTACAGCTGGTGAGTAATTAGTCCAAGGCAGGGGATGATGGGAAGTGTAGTGTGTGAATGTTAGTACTCGGGTGAGGGCTCCCTCCGATGGCCAGAGGAGGGAATCACGGAGTTTGTCTCTGTGACACACACACACACACACACACACACACATACACACACTGTAGTGACACAATAGCTCCTCAGTTGATCAAAATAAATGCTGACATATTCAGATGGTCGTTATAAACAGGCCACAGACAGTGTTGTCAAACTACAAACATTTCAACAAGTTTTCCAGCCCTCCATGAGCATTACAGGCCTGTCAGGATTCATGTGCATTGAAGGTCAAACCACCACTAAAAGATGACAGTTTATACTCATGTATACTGAATGTACATTAGTTTGTACTTTATGAAAAAATACATCTAAAATAAATCCACCCAGCCCACCCCCTACAAAAGTCATGAATAATCTGAGTGTGCTACTTGGGGTTTAAGAATATTGCTTCATTAAAAAATAACGTTCATCAAAATTGGAATCAATTAAAATTGAGAAATTGATATTTTTAGTCTTACCTTATTTCAAGGTTCATAAAAATTATTAGTACAGTAAAAACAGTACAGTTTCACCTTTGGATTTTTATTAGGGCCATATGTATCTCCATTTAAATATCAGACTTTTGTGAAAATAATTTTTGCAGACCAGTCAAACTCAGCATGCACTATAGGGAATCTGTGTCACAGGTGCAGTTTTGCTTGGTTCATTATAAAAATTTATATCAGGATTTTAACCCAGCCCCCATGCATACTTAAAAAATTACACCACTAGACTTAGAAAGAAGTGATAGAACTTCTAAGAATAAATAAATAGATAGATAGATAGATAGATAGATAGATTAGATAGATAGATAGATAGATAGATAGATAGATAGATAGATAGATAGATAGATAGATAGATAGATAGATAGATAGATAGATAGATAGATAGATAGATAGATAGATAGATAGATAGATAGATAGATAGATAGATAGATAGATAGATAGATAGATAGATAGATAGATAGATAGATAGATAGATAGATAGATAGATAGATAGATAGATAGATAGATAGATAGATAGATAGATAGATAGATAGATAGATAGATAGATAGATAGATAGATAGATAGATAGATAGATAGATAGATAGATAGATAGATAGATAGATAGATAGATAGATAGATAGATAGATAGATAGATAGATAGATAGATAGATAGATAGATAGATAGATAGATAGATAGATAGATAGATAGATAGATAGATAGATAGATAGATAGATAGATAGATAGATAGATAGATAGATAGATAGATAGATAGATAGATAGATAGATAGATAGATAGATAGATAGATAGATAGATAGATAGATAGATAGATAGATAGATAGATAGATAGATAGATAGATAGATAGATAGATAGATAGATAGATAGATAGATAGATAGATAGATAGATAGATAGATAGATAGATAGATAGATAGATAGATAGATAGATAGATAGATAGATAGATAGATAGATAGATAGATAGATAGATAGATAGATAGATAGATAGATAGATAGATAGATAGATAGATAGATAGATAGATAGATAGATAGATAGATAGATAGATAGATAGATAGATAGATAGATAGATAGATAGATAGATAGATAGATAGATAGATAGATAGATAGATAGATAGATAGATAGATAGATAGATAGATAGATAGATAGATAGATAGATAGATAGATAGATAGATAGATAGATAGATAGATAGATAGATAGATAGATAGATAGATAGATAGATAGATAGATGGATGATGCCCCTGATCATTAGACCCTGCAACCCATTTGCTGGATTTAACACACCCTCACAGGAAATGGAAAAATTCGGAATTGGCTCATTCTACTTTAACAGCATTTAATTCACCAAGCGCCATAGATATACGGACGACCTAATAAAGGATTGTTTTATTTAAAGGGAAGATCACATATCAATAAGTAACTAATGAATAAGTAGCTGAATTATCATTGTGGTAATTCGTTAAGTACACTTGTGCATGGGAGCATTTCTGTTGTGATGTGGCTTGATTCCACTGTGTTCTTATGTTTTCTTTTTAAATGTCATTGTGTTGCGCACTATTGGGCCTCCATACAAAAGAAGAAAGGGCAAACACACACCAGACTGATGCAACATCTGCACAACAGCTGCTTTCTACTACAGGGTCACCGTTTTCATTATTTCATAACTTAATACAGCAATCAATCCATTCACTAAACTGTTCCAAAAGTCATATGAAAGTGTGTAAGCTGCCAAATCTAACTGGATAATTAAAGTAGTTTAATATAATTCTTGTTCAGATCATAAAAAATCATCTTGCATAAGGCAATGTTTAGTAGTTAATTAATTTATTCACATTAATTTATTCACTCCAATTTTCATGAAATAACAAAAATGACATCAACTTACTTGAAAAGTTACATTATGATATTTCATATTTTTATTGTTAGGGTTCACTTTTAATTATTTTGTGTGTAGCTGCAACCTTTAAATGCAACTGGATGAACTGGATGAGTTACTTATACTTAGTGTCAGTTGTTTAACTCTACGAGGCACATCTAAACCAGTATAATACATTTGACCTTTACACATAGTTCTATACCAGTGTCTCCCAACCCTGGTCCTGGAGTACCCCCAACACTGATTTAATTAGAGAGACATCTGTGCAGAGCTGGGCTACTCCAGGAACAGGGTTGGGAACCACTCTTCTGTATGAGTGTCCTTTTTTTGTCATTGTGTATTTAATCTATGATAACACAGATGCAGCATCACTGGTGAAAGTGATAAGAATTCTGACTGATTTGATGCCGTTGCATGCAAAAGTTCATGCATTTTCAAGGTCAAGGTAGTATTTATTGTCTCTTTTTGGATAAGAGAACTGCTGCAACATCAACACACAACACATATAACATACAATATTAACAACCAACATAATCCTATAATCCAGCATAATAAAACTGTGATGTTATGCCCGATAACAACTTTGGTTCCGGTACTGGAAAGTGACATTAACAACATGTGCCCAAGACGTAACCGCTTTTATTACACCATCAGGGTTCTAATTTAGAGTGGTTCTTTTATTATTATTATTATTATTATTATTATTATTATTATTTTCTGTGTGTGTTATGATTTTGGATTTTTTTCAAAGAAGGGATGTGATGTCCCAGCCTAGGCTTTGTGTGTGCTTGAGGCTTATGGTGTATTATAATTGTTGCATCTGGTCTTCCATTTTGTTGCAGTTATATTATTATTAGGGGCCAAGCACCGAAGGTGCGGAGGCACCTATTGTTATTGTTGGCGTTCTTTTTTTTTTATTTTTTTTTTATTATTCTTCTTCTTCTTCTTCTTCTTCCGCTCTTGAAGTCTATGGCAGACCATAGAACCGTTTGCGGGAAAGTTATGAAATTTGGCACACAGTTAGAGGACAGTCTGATCTATGTCCATAGCCAATTTGGAGTCTCTAACTCAATCCCTCTAGCGCCACCAGCTGTCCAAAGTTGCACTTATGTTTATGTTAATAACTTTTGAACCGTAAGGGCTAGAAACTTCTTTTTTCCTCTGATTCCTTGGGTCAAGACGAATCGATCGCACCCTATGACGTCATTTTCCGTCATGAAAATTTTTCCGCCATTTTGAATTTTCTGAAAAACTTACTTTTTCGAACTCCTCCTAGGCCGTTACTCCGATTTTCATGAAAATTGAATCAGATCATCTTCAGACCATGCTGACAAAAAGTTATGGAATTCAAGTTGATTCCTCAAACCGTTTTCGAAAAACTCACGAACGAATTGTACGTAGTGCTTGCGAAAACAGAAGTAAGGCTGTATCTCCGCAACGCTTTATCGTATTCAGACCAAACTTGGTACATGTCATCACAAGCATGACCTGAGGTACCATGCAGTGTTTCGGCGCAGCGCCACCTACTGGTGCGGAGATATGAAAAATGGGTATTTTTGCTTATAACTTCTGATGGGTTTGTCCAAAAATCATAAATTTGGTCTCGTTGGATTCGGGGAATCATGCCGAGTCGAATGATATCCAATTTTCCCAATTCGGCCATTTTGGCCGTCGGCCATTTTGAATTTTGTGCTAAAATGCTGTATTTTACGAACGCATTAACGTATCTTTACAAAACTTGGTATGGGTCATCAGCACAATGCCCTGAAGGAGCCTGAGAAGTTTCGGCACAGCGCCACCTTGTGGTCAAAAGTTATAATAAAATTTACAAAAATGCTAATAACTTTTGACTGTATTCACCAATTGTAATGAAACTGGTCTCAGTAGATTCCTTGGGTCATGCTGAGAACATAGATATCACATTTGCTATAGTCAGCTAAACTTCCTGTCCGCCATATTGTTTTTCTTCAAAAACCTACTTTTTCGAACTCCTCCTAGACCGTTGCTCCAATTTTCACCAAAATTGAACCGTGTCATCTTCAGACCATGCCGACAAAAAGTTATGGATTTCAAGTCGATAAGTCAAACCGTTTTCGTATACCGGAGCAAAGAATTTGAGATGTGATGCAAAAATTACCCTTGAAGCTGTATCTCTACAATGCTTTGACATATTTAGACCAAACTTGGTACATGTCATCACAAGCATGACCTGAGGCATTATACAGTGTTTCGGTGCAGCGCCACCTACTGGAGTGGAGATATGAAAAATTGTTATTTTGCTCATAACTTCTGATGAGTTTGACCAAAATTCATAAATTTGGTATGGGTCATCAGGACAATGCCCTGAAGGAGCCTGAGAAGTTTCGGACCAGCGCCACCTCGTGGTCAAAAGTTATAACAAAATTTACAAAAATGCTAATAACTTTTGTCTATATTAACCAATTGTAATGAAACTGGTCTCTGTAGATTCCTTGGGTTATGCTGAGAACATAGATATCAAATTTGCCATAGTCAGCTAAACGTCCTGTCCGCCATATTGTTTTTCTTTAAAAACCTACTTTTTCGAACTCCTCCTAGACCGTTGCTCCGATTTTCACCAAAATTGAACCGTGTCATCTTCAGACCATGCCGACAAAAAGTTATGGATTTCAAGTCCATATGTCAAACCGTTTTTGTATACCAGAGCAAAGAATTTGAGGCATGATTCAAAAATGACTCTTGAAGCTGTATCTCTTCAGTGCTTTGACATATTGACACCAAACTTTGGAAGTGTCATTGTCACCTCACTCTGACCATACCACAACAATTTGGACACAGCGCCACCTATTGGTCGAAAGTTATGAACCAGTAAATCCTCATTTTTGATAATTTTTCAGCTCTTATGCCTAAAATGATCTTAATACGTCTTTAATTGTTCACTGTTGCAGTTGGTCTGATGCTCCCAGCCGTGTTGGCTGGTTTCTTGTGCCGTTTTTGTGCTTGGCCCCATAATTGCTGCTTGCAGCTATATTTATTATTATTATTATTATTTTCTGCTGATGCCCTCAAAGGCACATAGTGTCAAGTTTGACCACTGGGTGGCGCATATCCCTTTTTGTTGTTACACAGCAGAAAAAGGAAGGAAACAGTAGGAAACAGTGCTGGTAGAATGCGTGTAGTGAAGTTGCCACTCAGGATTGGTCACTTTTTCTTTGAAGCTTTTGATTTGTCAAACAAGCCATGACAAGTGTCTCTTTTTCTCCTGATAACAGACAGAAATAAATCATCTGAGAAATCAGTTACATTAAACTCTGAAGACCAATTATAGTCATTATAGTTTGCTGTTGAGTAAATGTGCACCTGAGGGTGCTGTTAACACCTGTGCTGAATGCACAAACGATCTATTCATTAGAGGTGTGAAATGCACTGATGCAATAGCTGCTGCTCATTATTCAGGGGTCGGTTACGTAATATTTTGTTTTGATGTTTTTTAGAAGTAAAAGAAGTAGAACTTTTATTCAAGAAGTATTATACAAAAAAAAAAAAAAAAAAAAAAAAAAAACCTTTTGGTGCAGGTGTCAACAGTACAGAGAAACACAAAGCCTTCATATATACACAATGGACCACTTTTGCTATGGTGCTTCATTCTGCATTTATAGTGACTGCATGGAAAACAGTCTTCAGGATTTGTCCTTTTGAGTTCTACTTTGGAAGAATATGAGGGTGAAATAATAATGACAGAAATTTTATTTTTGGGAGAGATATTCCTTTAATTGCACAACAGTAATCATGCCAGATTATGACCTGAGTGACTCTTCCCCCCATTTGATGTAAATACAATGGGCTTTGCAATTGACACTGTGTGTGGGCCTTTCTCTCTGTGGTCACATGGGTTGATCTGTCATATACAGTGACTTGTCTTTGTTCAGTTTGTTTACTCTTACTGATGTCAGAAAATATCAATGATGTGAAAACTCAGAGGACCAATTACAATTGTTATGATTTATTTTCTGCATGTATTATTGCTTTGGAGATTATCCTCCACTGAACCGTTCATTAAAGGTGTGAAATACTATAAACACACACACGCACGTGTACACACACACACACACACACACACACACACACACACACACACTGCAATGATGCAAGAACTCAGATGATCAAAATAAATGCTGATATATTCAGATGGTCATTATAAACAGGCCACAGACAGTGTTGTCAAACTACAAAAATTTCAATCAGTTTTTTGGCCCTCCATGGGCATTACAGGCCTGTCAGGATTCATGTGTAGTGAATCTCAAACCACCACTAAAAGATGAGTTTATTAAGAGTCACTATTTTCTTCAGGATTATTATGGGATCAGAAAAGAAAAGTCAAATTATGTCATTTTGTTTATTCAAAGAAAAATTAAGTATATTATTTAAAATAAAGCATAGATAAGAGGATTAATTCCTGAGTTAGCATACAAAGTCCATGCTAGAAATGTCATAGTGTCATAAGAGATTTCTTTAGCAGTAATAACAGCTGTTATATACAATATATAGAATGGAATAAAGCACAGCAGATAAACTGTCACAAGGATTCCTAATGTCAGAGCAGCTTTACTCTCAGATTTCCTCCTCACTGAACCTTCCATTACACATTTACCACCCTTCATCAGAGAGTTTATAACTTTCACTTGCTGGTGTACAACATAAAATATCCTCAAATGTAAAGAGATGATCACAGCGCAAGGAATAAGGAAAGATATGAACAGATCCACGATCCTCAGTGAAAAAGAAACTTTTACAGTATTTCACAATTGCTAAAACACATTTCTTGAAACCATCACTCATTTTCTTTACAACATTAAACACAAATCCAAATCTTCAAACTAATTTCACAAAACCTCTGACTCTTTTGGCAAAATCAAACAAAGCTTTCAGATCATACACACATTAAGCAATATATAAACACTACAGATCACCCATTAGACACAACATAAAAAAAAGGAAAAAAACAACATCCAGAACATGAGGTTACAGAAAAAAAGTATATTGTAACACAGTAAACACATTTTGCCATTACATAAAATGTATAGAAATCACAAGTAATGTGAATTTAAGGTATACTATATGTACTGCAAGTACAGTATTATATTCAATATTATATAGTATTGAATGTCTGTATATACAGTACTTACATACTGCAAACATACAGCAGTCTAAATGCAAATGACTAAAAGGTCAAAGAAAACTCTAAATGAAAGCATGATACAGTACACACACACACACACAAAAAAAAGGTCAGAGTCAGTGAGAGATTCATTCTGCTTCAGCATCACGTCTTCATGTTGGGTCCGGCCTAAATCAAGTCAAGTCACCTTTATTTCAATTGCAATTTATACTACACAGATACTAGTCTAGTCTAGTCTAGTCTAGTATAGTATAGTATAGTATAGTATAGTATAGTATAGTATAGTATAGTATAGTATAGTCTAGTCTAGTATAGTATAGTATAGTATAGTATAGTAAAGTATAGTATAGTCAAAGCAGCTTTACAGTGATAACAGGTACATGATGATCAGTAATGCAAAGAGGGTTCATTTTGGCTGTACAGCTCTAAAAGAAAATAGTGTCATTGTTCAGGTGAAGTCAGTTCAGTGTTGATTCACTTAAATTGTAAAGACCATCAATTATTATGTAAATTACTGTAATTATTTTCCTCTATAAAGCAGTTCTGCAGAAAACAGTGATGTCATCATCTAGGTTAGCTTAGTTCAGTTCTCATCCTATAATGTCAGTACTGTCAGATCAATAATATTGGTGAATATTATTGAATATTGTTGAGGACATTTTCCACATCACAGGCAATGTCGTCTCTTGCCAGACAAAGGGAAAAAACTGTGCCGGATCCAGCCTTGACAGCCTTGTCTCCACACCCCTTGCTCTTTCTCCTCATCATCCTCTTACACATACTCTTCCTCCTCTACTTTTCAGATTGTTTCCATCTATTGTTGGTATCATCATTCAGCACCTGTATCACCTGTGCACTCTGAACTGACCTATATTTTATACAGTTGATTTGATCACATCATTAGAAATAAGTGTGAATAATTTTGAGTCATTGTGTTTAAAGGATGACAACTGTGTTGTAGTTGTGTTTAATTTTTGCCACATGTATTTACCATTTTGCAACACAGTGCAAAATGTGTTTTAGTGAGTAAGAATGTGTTTAGAGTTTTGCAAAAAGAGTGGATGAGATTTGCAAACAGTGTCTTAACTACCTGAACTTGTTTAAGGTTTTGCCTACAAAGTGACTGATTCGACAAATGGGTTTAGGCCACTGAGCATTGGGTTCAGAGAATGGGGTTTAGTGTTTTAGCAATTGTGAAATACTGTAACAAACCCATTAGTAGGCCTAGAAGTAGCCCACTGGGTTACACTTTATTTCAGTGGTCTACTTCAGTCATTCTACTAACTACAAGTAACTATGCAACTACATGTAAACTAACTCTCATTAGAGTATTATTAGACAGTAGTAGATTGTTAGTGGACTGTATAAGTTAGGGTTAGATGTTAGGATTTGATTTAAGTTGACATGCATGTAGTTGCAAATTACTTATAGTCAGTAGATTGTCTGTTGGGGGACCATCGAAATACTCTAACACTCCAATGACTGGTAGATGACATGTAGTTGCATAGTTATAGTTAGTAGAATGACTAAAGTAGACAACTGCAATAAAGTGTAATCCAATAGTCTACTATGAGGCCTATTTTATATATATATATATATATATATATATATATATATATATATATGAAGTTTTATTAAATTAAATTAAGGAGGCACACGTTCAGGTAAATCAACCAATCAGTGCAAGAGGAAGCCGTGACAAGTTTCACAGCATCCCTCCACCACCCCATCACCTCACTCTTGGATGGTTTCTATCCCAGTTAACAAGGGGGAGTACTCTGGGTTCGGGCCAAATTCCGAGCTCGGAGCCCTCCCCCGGACAACACGCCAAATACGCATAATTGCTATACAAATTACTTTATTTTGATTTCATGTACGGGTAAACTTGTGTGTATATATACATATATATATATATATAAAACTGTGCATATAGATTTGTCAACTCCAAACCTACTCTTTTTGTTCAACTTCATCACTTCATGCAATGGACCTCAGGACACTGAATGAGTTTTCTCAGTACAGCCAATATGAATTGATGGATATTGTAATAATTTGTGACCACGAATTCAAATAAGACATTGTGTAATTTAGATGTTTATGCTGAATATAAATATGGAAATATTGTTACATTTTTACTTTTATAAATGTGTTCAAATTGTAATGCTTCTTTTTTAATAGCAATTGTGGTAATTCTGTCTGTTCGCTGGTAAAGAAAAAAAAAGAAAAACTATTTTGTTATGCTAAATGTACATTTGTCAAGTTTGTAACTATTACTAAAGCCACCAATACTCATGACTCCATAATGATAAAAACTGAGGCAATCAGTGTCCTAACTTTTTCTAACATACAGTGGAGAAAAAAAAGGTACAGTTATACAGACTATCATGTGCAGTGCAGCTAGAATACCACTAAAGTAAGCTAAGATATCAAATCTTTGTCATTGGGTTAAAGGCATATTTATATTATTTATATAGTTAACTATGTATATTAGAATATTAGAATTTGAATATTAAGAATGTATATTACCGCAGAGAATTGTGGTCAAAAATGGATTTGGACCATAATTGTTGCTTGAAATAAAGTTCAGAAACACAGACCATGCTGATAGCAGTGATAGAAACATAAATGATATTGCACTCATGACTTGAGTCTCATAGGCCAAGAGTGAGTCTCCTCCTGTTAGGAATTTGTTCTGCTCTTTTCTTACTGTCCTTTTATTTATACAGTGTCTGATCAGACTGACCAAGTCATTTAAAGCCCACTCTGATGATGATGCATAATGATGTAATTATTTATACATTTTATAAAAACTTGTTTAGATACATAATAATGGGATTTTTTGTATATAAATAAATAATATTATTCTCTTTCAGATGGTAACCCTCTTGTTATAAGCCATTTTCAACGTTCACTTTGTGATTTTACATCTAAACCATGCACTATGATAATATAACTAACCCTCAAACAGTTCTGTATGACTGTCCTCTATTTGTCATTGTGTTTTTGATTTATGATAACACATGAAAGAGATGAAGCATAAAGCATAAATCATACTTTATCATTTATTCCAGTAGACTGATGATTTGTGGCTCTTGCGCAGTCTACACAATAAGCCAACATGAAACAATTGAACATTTTGTCATTTAAAGTGAAAGTTCACACAAAAATAAAAACTGTCATAATTTTCTAACTTTTAGGTTGTTCCAAACCTGTATACATTTCTTTGTTCTGTTGAACACAAAGGAAGATATTTTGAAGAATGTGAGAAACTAAACAGTTCTGGGGCACCATTGACTTTTTTCCTACTGAGGAAGTCAATGGTGCCTCAAAAAAGCCTGGTTACAAACTTTCTTCAGAATATCTTCCTTTGTGTTAAGCAGAACAAAGAAATTTATACAGATTTGTAACAATTTGGGGGTGAGTAAATGATAACAGAATTTTCATTTTTGGGTGAACTATCCCTTTAATTTTACTGTGTGTAAAAAATTTGCCTAGTACCAGTTTAATTACAATTGATCTGTAAAAATATTGACCAGAGAGGATGCTGGCTGAAATATTTTCAGAGTTAAGACGTGTTTAACAGTCTTTTTAAACCAGGGGTAAAATAAAGCATAGACAAGAGGATTCAGACCTGAGTTAACATATACAACCCATGCCAAAACATTTATGATTGTGGAAGAGGTTACTGACATAGAACAGATATAGTATGGAATCCAGCACAGCAGATAAACTGTTACAATGATTCCTAATGTCAGAGCAGCTTTGCTCTCAGATTTCCTCCTCACTGAACCTTCCATTACACATTTACCACCCTTCATCAGAGAGTTTATAACTTTCACTTGCTTATGTACAACATGGAAAATCCTCAAATATAAAGTTATGATCAGGATACATGGAGATAGAAAGGACAAAATCAGATCGATGACACTCCAGGCAAAACTAATTATAATGGAGCAATCGCCATAACACACATTTGATCTGTATGTGGTGTTAAAATAACCATAATTAATTACAATGTTAGTGTTATAAGCTGAGGAGCAAAACCAGCAGAGACAAATGCTTACTAAAGTTTTAGTCATTGTCATTTTCTGTGGGTACAGTAAAGGGTGACACACAGCCACATAACGATCAACAGCAATTAAAACTAAATTACTGAGAGATGATGATATTAGCAGTCCAAGGGTATTTATAAACACTCCACACAATATTTCTCCAAAGTACCAGCATGTCTCAATCACTTTAATGGCTTCTATGGGTATCACAATAAGTCCCATAAGCAGGTCTGAAACAGCCAGAGAGAGAATGAGCAGGTTTGTTGGAGTGTGAAGCTTCTTGAAGTGAGAGATGGAGATGATCACCAGCAGGTTCAGAAACACAGTCCATGCTGACAGCAATGAAAAAAACACATACATGATATTGTATTCATATATGGAGCGTGTTCCCTTGATACATGATGAGTTGATTGCAGGAAAGCAGTATTGAGTCTCATGTTTCTCTGTCTCATAGGCCATGAGTGAGTCTCCTCCTGTTAGGAGTTTGTTCTTCTCTCTTTACTGTCCTTTCATTTATACAGCGTCTGGATCAGAGTGACAAACCCATCTACCGCCCACTCTGATGCTGCATAATGATTTAATTATTTAATCATTGTATGTATTATTATATTTAGCCACACAATAACAGAGTAAAATGGTACCAAGGCTTTCATTTATATGCTTTTAATTTACATGACAAACTTCTTTTTGCTATTTCTTTTCACATGAATTGTGTTTCTGTCAGTAATAAATATATCCATGTATTTCAAGTTATTACATTCTTTTCAATTGCCATATACTTTGAGACCAGATTTTTCCTTTTAAGTCACTGTTCTATGCTAATATTCCACAGCACAGTGACTTCTGATCCAGAGGTACAGCATAAAATTTCCCCTCTCATTATCATCTTCAGTTAAAGGTAACCTAAAATTTAAAATTGAATTTACCTCGGCATAGTTAAATAATTAGAGTTCTGTACATGGAAATGACATACAGTGAGTCTCAAACACCATTGTTTCCTCCTTCTTATGTAAATTTGATTTGTGCAAAAGACCTCTGAAGAACAGGCGAATCTCAACATAACACCGACTGTGACACAACAGTTGGGATCATTAATATGTACGCCCCCAACTTTTGCATATACCAGCCCATGTTCAAGGCATTAGACAAGCCAGTATTAATGTCTGGAGCTGCACAGCCGAATCATCAGAAGTTATGCAGGTAGGCTATTGTAAAGCAAGCAAGGACAATAGTAAAAATGGCAGATGGATCGATAATAACTGGTCATGATCCACGATATCATGATATATTAAGTAATATTTGTAAGTTGTCTAAGTGTTTCATTAGCATTTTGCTAACTGTTAAATGTGGTTAACGTTACCATTGTTTCTTACTGTATTCACGGAGACCAGAGCCATGTCGTTATTTTCATTCTTAAATGCTTGCAGTCTGTATAAACGCATCTTCTTTCTTTATAAATCTCAAACATTGTGTAACGTTAGCTTTAGTCCCGTTAGCCACAGAGCACTATCAAACTCATTCAGAATCAAATGTAAACATCTGCAAAATAAATACCATACCAAAATTCCATTTTGACGGTTATATTAGCTGTGAGAACTTTGTTTATGCAATGTATTATAGAGTTACAAGCTTGGGGGCAGGAGCATTTAAAGGGGACACGCACAGAAATGGCGCATTTTTAATTATGCCCCAAGACAGGCAGTTAAAACATTGAAATAGGGTTCTAGGGTACCTTTAACATTAAATCAGTTTTAAAGGAATGTGCATGATAAGTTATTAAAAGCACAATAAACCATGCAAGAGAGCATTTTATAATAGTATCCATGTTATATACTGTATGTTACATGTACTTCCTGTTGTTACAGTGAGTGGTGTAGCTGCAGCAGGGATTAGTCAGAATCGAACTACTACGAAAATAATTTATTAAACAAGGTAACAGAACAGCTAATACTCAAAACAAGGTACACAACAACAGACCTGGCCTGCATTCCAGTCAGGGCTTGACATTAACACCCGCCAACCCGCCAAATGCCCGTAGATTTCAGCTGTGGCGGGTAAGACAGCCACTCCCACTAGCCACTTTGGCGGGTTGAATATAATTTCAGCCTACAGCCAACTGAAAAGTAGCCAAGCTCGTCGTATCACAAAATCACAATTCTTTATCGATTAACTTGCGGTTAGTGAAGGTGGGATAGGTGTCACCTTCGCGTGCGCGCTCTCTCTGTCGCGCGCGTGATTCAGTTCTCCTTGCGCCTGAATACACGCACACACATATGTCAAAATGCATCGTGTCAAGTATCTCGCGTGAATACCGTCGGCTATGGCTTACGGCTAAGTGGACGTAAACAGGTGGGTAAAAACTGGATATGTGTCAGTAGCTATATGACATAAATGCATTCAGCAGCCCCCAAATAAATTGTCTGTCATTAATGTTAATCAAACATCAAAAAATGTTAAATACATGTATACATGTATGCTAAATAAACATATGTGTCTGAAAAAAATAAAAATTTAAATTACTATCTGTAATTTGCTTCTTTGTTCTTTTTATATAGCCTAACAAAAATAACTGTACATACCTGATGTAGGCTATAGTCTTGATTTGGGTGGTCAATCTGCATTTGTAAGTTTGAAAGGGTTTTAAATCTTGTAAATCAAGTAAAATGACTCAAAATCAAGTAATTTAAGCATGCCAGAGTCAACTTTAATCATATAAAATGTAATTTCCCAACAGCAAAATTGTGGCCAGTGAAAATGCTGAGTGGCTAGTAACTTTGGAAAACCACTAGTTACTAGCCACAGCCTAGTTACTTTGCTCACCAGCCACATTGGCTGGTGAGCAAAAAAGTTAACGTCAAGCCCTGATTCCAGTTCGGTTTTAGACACGCACTCGCGAACTTCCCTAAACACTTCCCCTCGGGGGAATCCCTGCCGCCATTTTGAAGTGCGTTCCACTTCGTGAAGTGGACGAGGGAAGTTTATATGGACAGACCCTCGCTCCTTCGATTTTGACCATAGACAGTAAAAGAAATGGACACAGCGACCCCATTGGAACTCAATTGAGACAAGTGAAGCCCATTTTTAGCGATTTTTAGCACTTCCGTTTCTGACGCGCAGACTCAAACTAAGCTTGATGACGTCAGCAACCTGTCTGACAGATGTAAATCTTCTAGTAGCTGTGCGTGCAAACTGCCATCGTTAATCTTGCAGAGACGGCGAGCTTGAGCGGGGAGTTCTTTGGCGTGAGTGAGCAGGAGTAAGTATTCTGATTAATTATTTTGTATAGTATTTTAAAATGTAACGCCAGTACGCCATATTAAGTTAATGCATACTATTGCCTGCGAGCTTCTCCTCCTGTCTGTACGGTAATTTCTCTACTGTGCGACAGAGAGTCGAGTGGTTAAGACGCAATCGTTAGCCTATTTTTACAAAAACTGTTTCTACGGGGCCATAATGTAACATAGAAGGTAATGGAGCCCTTTATACATTGTCGTGTATCTTTAGAAATAAATAATGGACAAATGGAGTCTTTAAACGCCTCAGATGTAAAGTTATTCGCTGTCAAAGTGACGCCAGAATGAATGGGAGTCAATGGGATGTTAACGCAAGTGAAGTTCTGCTACAAAATGGTGGCACGCGGCCGACTTCAACTTCCGATCGACTTCCTTGGGCACTGATTTTGACCGAGGGAGCGAGTCTACTTCATATGTACACTTCAGGCAGCTCCATAACCCACAATGCAACACGCAGGGCTCTCAAGTGTCACGCACTGAGCGTGACAGTCACTCATTTCGGTCTTTTGTCACGCACTCCCACCACACATTGTATTTCTCACGCAGAAAAACTATTTATCATATATTTAATATGCCGCAGCGCCCAAAATGTATCTGGCCACGCCGCTGTCTATAGAACCGGGAAGGAATCAAGCGCATCTCGAACCTGCCACTTATCAGCCAATCAAAAAAAAAGAAAGAGGCTACACAATAGCCAATCAGAAAACAGCACTATTGTATCTGGGTAAGATTTAACGCAACAACCAATGAAAAAAAAGCATATCCTGGAATTGTTCACCATCATCCTCGTTCACCCACAGAGGAAAACACTGGAGCTCTGAGCATCACTGTGAGCACAAAGTCATGATCTCCTGTTTTAATGTTACAACAAATTCACAAATTGTTTGACACAAACAATGACAACTTGACTGCTGTTAGATAATCAGATAATCAGCATCAGTTTTTCATGAGTGTCTGAACTTAGCCAACAGTTTTACAGCCTGTTCATTGACACTTGCTCAGAACAAGTAGTCTAGGCCTAGTTATATTTTGCTATCACACGATGACACGATGACCGACATTTTGTTACATTAAACATCTCTCTCTCCAAATTGTTTTAATAATTTTATTAGCATTAAATAAATTAAAGTGTATTTCATTGTCAACGTTATAGGTCACTTTTAAAATCATGTCACATTTTATATCCTGGCCAGGCCATGGATCAGTGTTTCCCATACATTAACTAGACTGTGGCCCGCCACATTCTAATTGGTCAGTCTCAAAATATGAATACGGATATGACGCGATATTTAAATTACCATCTGATAATTGCGCTCCTTTATATGGCAAAAGTGGGAGTCATAGAGCAAAATAAGTAGACTAGCACCAATTAAGTTTTCGTGCACTATATTCAAAGTCATCTGAAGCCATTCCATAGCTTTTTTTTTTCTTCCAAGAATTAGGCTAGAATACTTTTTGCTGCTGAATTATATACTCACCTAGTTTACTTATTTATTTATTGGTCAGCTTATGATTATATATTTTTATTCATTTTTTATTTTTATCTATAATGAAGTGGTGTGTTTAGTGCATTCTGGATTGGTTAACAAATCAAAGAGTGACCATTAGTTCCACAAATACAGACACAGGCTCCCACAAATAAATTAATTCAACAAAGGTAACCCCTTTTGCTACATATTTTTAATGGTTTAAATGTGTACTCTACATGTTTGACCACTTACGAACTCTCATTTAGCCTACTATATGTTGTGTACATGACTAATGTGTCCAACCATCAGCAATAAATAAATTACTTTTAGAGCACAAAATTTTTTACAAGAGAACAAATTTCTTCATTGATCTAGTCACTTAATTTTGCTCTTAGAATGCACTAGATTCATGCATTTAAATTTAAAATGTACAAAATTTTCCTCAGGGGGGCATGCCCCCGGACCCCCCTAGAGGAAACGATGTCCGCCCACCACAGTCTCACAAAATCCTGTGGGAAACACTGTGGATGCATTAATCATTGCATCTGTCTTTCAAAGATGTCAGGGGTAAAGGCAACTAATAAGCATCATCTCATTCACCCTGAGGCCAGGTTACAGGATGCTGGCCCAGAGAAGGAGGAGGTGTTTTTTTAGGGGGTTGGGGGGGGGGGGGGGGGTGTCACTCTTGCCTGTCTCCAAAACTTGAGAGCCCTGAACACGATTGTGACGTCACCGCATATCGCGTTTAATTTACCCCACCACAAACAACTCTATGATATATTAATTATTTTTTAAACATTTAAAACATACATATATACATATAGAATGCTGTATTAAACAAATTTGTAAGGGGAAAAAATAAATAATAAATCAGCTCCATTGCGGATTCCAAGTGATCAAGGGCTTAGGACGTTCCAGTTCAGCCCATACAAAGGTTCCGCCAGAAGTGGGTACTCGTGCAACGTAAGCAATGGCGTACATCCGAGTCAACGAGACCGAGTGAAGTTAGCGAGGGAAGGGCATTTAAAAACCGAACTGGAACGCAGCCCAGGAGTGCAGGGAAGTGAGTCCAATATAAAGGGAGTGCTAATGACAAAGACCAGGTGCAGGGAGAGCGGGAGAGATGATGAGGGAAGTGAGTTCAGGTGTGGAACAGGGAGGATCATGGGAAATGGAGTCCAGGGGAGACGTGAACTGTGAGCGTCGGGCAGCCATGGCAGTACAGGAGCCCCACCCATAAGTTCCCCTTCCATGGATATCCCCTCCCTCAGACAGTATTACTCTGTCTTATCCAAGATCAAGATTGAAGTTGAGAGGTGACCGTGCGTTTGCAGTGGCCGGTCCTAAGTTATGGAACAGTCTTCCTTTATCTGTAAGATCTGCTTTGTCTATATATGATTTTAAATCAAAGTTACAGTCTTATCTTCTTAGTCTTGCATTTCATTCATTCTAACTCTTGTTTTCTTAAATTTACTGACGTCTTTTTACTACTACTGTCTTTTATTTTATTCTTTTCTCTGTACAGCACAGTGGTCAACTTTTGTTGTGTTTATTTGTGCTTTATAAATAAATGAAATTAAATGTATATATGTATATGTTTTTAATAGTTTTCAAATGTTGCTTTTCATTTACATGACAAACGTTTTTTTGCTATTTATTTTCACATGAATTGTGTTTCTGTCAGTAATCAATATATCTTTATAGTTTTTTCAGTTGCCAAACACTTTGAGACCAGATTTTTTCCCTTTAAGTCGCTGTTGTATGCTAATATTCCACAGCACAGTGACTTCTGATCCAGTGGTACAGTATAAAATTCCCCCCCTCATTATAATCTTCATTATCTAACTTATCATTATCTAACATTAAATCAGTTTTATCGGAACATGCATGATAAGTTATTAAAAGCACAATAAACTGTGCAAGAGAACATTATAGTTATTATAGTGTCCTTGATATATTCAGTATGTTACATATACTTCCTGTAGTAATAACAGTAAATTATGCACAATTACAGCCAACTAACTCTAAACCAAACCCTAATGCTATAGAAGTACATGTTGTTAATTAATATTACTCAGTACTTAAATGAATAATTACACTGGACACCTTAACATAAAGTGTAACTGAATTTGGTGCTCACATGTTGACAGATGGCTTTCTGTGTGCACACACTTGAAGCACGCATATAAAGCAACCTTTAAGACAGCATGCAATCCCGAATTGAGTTCCTTGGCTTATTAAATGGTCAAATACACACACTTATATGTCTAAGTGCCGGTCTTGGAAAGTATCCTCATAAACACGTTTTAAATGAAATTCAACATTTGAAAACTAATGTGTAAATTGGATCTGTGCATTAGGTGATGTCACAGTCTCCGTCTGTTCTGCACTCCATTTCCCATCATTCTCCCTGGCCCACACCTGCACTCACTCCACCATCAGCTAAGCACACACACCTGTTCCCTATCAGCACCTCATTACACAGGACTACTAAAGCACACCAATCACCTCCCTCAAGTGTCCGGTCTTGTTTATATGAAGGACTATTCATGTTTGATCTCCAGTACTCCAAAGCTTTCTACCAGTTCTTCTCCAGCGTGTTTCCTCAGTCTCCATGCTCCAGTGTCTCTGTGTGCGTCAACTTCTTACGTGTATCCTCACCATCGCCGATCACCCATC
Organism: Megalobrama amblycephala; assembly: GCF_018812025.1. Lineage (NCBI taxonomy): Eukaryota > Metazoa > Chordata > Actinopteri > Cypriniformes > Xenocyprididae > Megalobrama > Megalobrama amblycephala. The sequence goes on from NC_063045.1 coordinate 54,881,065, forward strand.
CTCTCAAGATCCTCGCACCTGCAAGATAAAGGACAGTATTATCACCAGTATCCGCTTAACTACATCCTATTCACCTATTTCACTTACCTGCATCTCTGTTCACTACCTGCTGTTGTCTATAAACACCAATCTGCATCATATCTGTGTCTCCGTTCTATCTGTCCATAACAGAAGACCAGACCCACACAGAATCAAGATTGAGCTCTCTTGTCAGGTGGGCTGGCCAGATGCACACATTAATGCGTGTTTTGATTGGTTTGGATAAGGATATGATTCGCTATAGCAAACCTGCCTGTTATTTCTCTCTAGTTGAGTCTATTAATCTTATTGTCTATTTAAATGGTTCTAATTTTAAAGTGGAAGAAGTTAAAGAAAGAAAGTATCCTCCTCATCCAGCCCCATTAGAAACACTTCAGTGCCTCGACACAAGATGGCCGCCGCCACTAGAGATACGATAAGAAATATACGATTTTTCTTGAACCTCTTCAATTTCGAAATTAGAACCATTTAAAAAGAGAATCAGATTAATAGACTTGAATAGGGAAAAGAAATGGGCAGGTTCGCTATAACGAATCGTATCCTCGTCTAGGCCCTTCAGAAAACAGGCATTAAGTGGAGCATCTGGACAGTTCACCAGGCAAGAAAGCTCAGAAAATTCCTCCACGTACCTCTCCAGCGGGTGACCGTCCTGCCTGAGGGTCCACAGACGGTCCACCACTGATAACTTGGGTCTGTGGCTTGTTGGTGGGATAGGGACCAGGAAGACCCATCTTTGTTGGTGGGATAGGGACCAGGAAGACCCATCTTTGTAGAAGTCCTCAACTTTTTGGTCCATTCTTCTGTTAGTGATGTAGCTGCAGCAGGGATGAGTCAGAATCGAACTTCTACGAAAATAGTGTCACGGATCTGCTGGGCTCCTCCTCTTTGCTTTGTCCTGTTTATTACTTCTCCCCTACAGGTGAGGGAGCCCAGGTGTGGTGTTGTGCTTGTGATTGCTTCCAGGATCGCGTGTGACTGCTTCCAGTATCTTGGGCTTTAAAGATCTCTCCAGACCTGGTTGAAGAGGCTGCGTTTCTCCTTCTCTCCCGCACCGTTGTGATGTTTTTGTTTGCTTATGCATGACACCTCATATTTCTTGTCGCATACATTTTTATTTCTTAACCTAACATATATACTGACTTTATTTAACTTGTGTTGTTCATTCTTTATCTTTAATAAATATATTTCTTTATATGAACAATCCACGTGGTCGTCCCTTTCTGTTTACATTGCCTAGAATAGGCACAATGTAACAGATTGGGGGCTCGTCCAGGATCTGAAACGACATTGGTAAATATATATATATATTTTTTTTCTCTTTAATGCTTATCACTAGGTTTTGATTAGCCTAGGTGTTAAAAGCTTTAAATATAGTAGATCCGTTTTGTTTAGTTGCGTTTGAATTGAACCATTGAATCATTGGGAAGAAGCATGTGGATTAGTTTTTTTTTTTTTTTTTTTTTTCTCTCTGTTGTTTGTGCGGGAGAGGAGGAGAATATTTTGTTAAATTGTGCCTGCTGTTTCTGAAGTGAGCCAGGTTGAGGAACTGGCAGTGGGCTATTGTTTGATAAGTGTGGGTCTGCACGGTGCGTTTACAAGATTGAGTTTATTGATAAAGATTATCGGAGCTTTGCGAGTGCCCATCAAGCGTTACTGGCTTGTTTGTTATTTTGCTTTATTTTAGTTTATTGTTTTTGTGCTATCCTGGGCAGAGGGCACAGTCATGGAGGCCTGCTTTAACGGCATTTTGTCGGGGGAGTTTAGGCGCCGCTGATATGATGTGTAATAAAAATCTCTGTAATTGGGGTATGCATGAAGAGGATCGCTGTTTGTTTATTTATTTTTTTTAGGGGCAGTTCCGTTTTTCTCTCGTCTTGATGCGCAGTGTTGTGGCTACACTTGCATTGTAAAAAGTGAGCTCATCTTTCTTTTGTATCTGTAAAGATTGTATGTTGTAGAACTCGTTCCATTTGTATGGCTAGTTTGGAGGAGTTTTTTGTAGCTCCATCTGAGGAGGTTTTGAATCGTTTTACAAAGGATCAGTTGCGTCAAGTTTGCGAACATTATAACTTTGACTTAGGTTTACCCAGAACAGCGAAATTGGCCCAGATAAAAGTGTTAGTTCAGGCAAAATTGGTTGTCAGGAATATTCTTTCATCACCTGCATCTCTAATTATGGAGGAGTTAGAGCTAGGAGAAGGAACGTCGACACCTCTTTCGACAGAATTTTCCAAAATGTCACTTAAGTTTGGGCAACAGAAAATGTTAATAGAAATGCAACAGAAAGAAAGGGAAGCGCAGCGGGAAGCTGAACAGCAAGAGAGAGAAGCTCAACGTGAGGCAGAGCGGAACAAAGGGAAGCTGAGCGTCAATTAGAAATGGAAAGAATAAAAAGTGAATGTGAAGTGGCTTTAGAATGGCTGAGACTGGTCGCTGAAGGTAGGCTTTCATTTGATGGGGGTGAGGGTACTGCTCCTAGGGGGTTTGTGCGTCCCCCTGATTATATCCAACATGGTTAGGTTGCTTCCTAAGTTCAATGAGAGAGATCCAGATATTTTCTTTTCTTTATTTGAGAGTGTGGCCGATGACTGTGGCTGGTCTGACTCTGAGAGAACGTTGTTACTCCAAAGTGTTCTTGTAGGTAGAGCACAAGAAGTGTATATTGCGTTGCCTGTGCCAGACAGGAAAAACTATGTAAAAGTAAAAGAGGCAGTGCTTAAAATTTATGAATTAGTTCCTGAAGCTTATCGTTTGCGGTTTCGTAGCTGGAGAAAGGGAGACAAACAGATGTATACAGAGGTAGTGAGAGAGCTAAATAGCCACTTTAATCGTTGGTGCTCTGCCGTGGGGGTCGCTACTTTTGAAGAGTTGTCTAACTTGATTGTTTTAGAACAGTTTAGAAACATCCTTCCTGAGTGTATTGCTACACGTATATCTGAGCATAAGATGAAAACCGCAGCGGAAGCCGCAGTTATGGCTGATGACTTCATTTTGATACATAAGTATAGTTTAATGGAAAACAATAGTCAAATTCAAGTCAAGTCAAATTTATTTATATAGCGCTTTTTACAATTGGTAATTGTTTCAAAGCAGCTTTACATATTAGAAGCACAGAAAAAAGAGAAGTGGTTAAAAATAAGCCGTACAAGCAAGCGTGGTAATATGTAACATATGGGTGTAATATGTAACATGTAATATGGGTGGAAAAAACCCCCTAGGAGAAAAACCCAGCGTGCTAACACTGGGAAAAAAGTCCTAGGAGGGAAAAAAACCCTTGGAAGATATATATATGTATATATATATATATATGTAAGCGGATACGTAGATTTAAAAATCTGAATTATAGATGCAGCCAGAACTGGATCTGTAGGCCCATTGTCTCCTGGGCTACGTTGTAGTCAGGTCCAGACACAGGTTCTCCATCTGATCTGGATACGGCCTGGATCCAGCACCCGGCAAACCTCAGGATAAGCAGAGAGACTGATATTAGCGTAGATGCCATTCTTATTCTGATGTACAGGTATATCTAGTGTTATAGGAAATGTTCTCGGTTCCGGCCGACCTAATTATTGCAGCGTAACAATCCTTTAACGGATTTGAAAAAATGTTAATGTATTGATAATGTGTTATGTGTATGCAAGAGCAAAGAGATGTGTTTTTAGTCTAGATTTAAACTGACAGAGTGTGTCTGCTTCCCGAACAATGCTAGGAAGATTGTTCCAGAGTTTAGGTGCTAAATAGGAAAAGGATCTGCCGCCTTCAGTTGATTTTGATATTCTGGGTATTATCAACTGGCCTGAATTCTGAGATCGCAATAGACGTGAAGGACTATAATGCACCAAGAGCTCGCTTAGATATTGGGGAGCTAAACCATTTAGAGCTTTATAAGTAAGTATGCTAATATGGTCATACTTTCTGGTTCTAGTAAGAACTCTAGCTGCCGCATTTTGGACCAACTGTAGTCTGTTTAAAAGCCGAGCAGAACAACCACCCAGTAGAGCGTTACAGTAATCTAGTCTTGAGGTCATGAATGCATGAACCAACTGTTCCACATTTGTCATTGAGAGCATATGTCGTAATTTAGATATATTTTTTAGATGGAAGAAGGCGGTTTTACAGATACTAGAAACATGACTTTCAAATGAAAGATTGGTATCAAAGAGCACACCCAGGTTCCTAACTGAGGACGAAGATTTAATGGAGCACCCGTCAAGTGTTAGAGAGTATTCAAGGTTTTTTCGTGAGGAAGTTTTTGGTCCAAAGATTAGGATATCAGTTTTTTCTGAATTTAATAATAAGAAATTTCTTGTCATCCAGTTTTTAATGTCAGCTATGCATTCTGTTAGTTTTGTGAATTGGTAAGTTTCGTCAGGGCGCGAGGAAATATAGAGCTGAGTATCGTCAGCGTAGCAGTGAAAACTAACACCATGCTTCCTAATTATCTCTCCTAAGGGCAGCATGTACAGAGTGAAAAGCAACGGTCCTAGTACTGAGCCTTGTGGTACTCCATATTGAACTTGTGATCGATACGACATCTCTTCATTAACTACTACAGACTGATAACGGTCAGATAAGTAAGATTTGAACCATGCCAAAGCAATTCCACTAATGCCAATATAGTTTTCAAGTCTTTTTAAAAGAATGTTGTGATCGATGGTGTCAAAAGCAGCACTGAGATCTAATAACACTAATAGAGAAATACAGCCACGATCAGATGATAAGAGTAGATCGTTTGTAACTCTAACGAGAGCAGTCTCAGTACTATGGTATGGTCTAAATCCTGACTGGAAATCCTCACAGATTCCATTTCTTTCTAAAAAGGAGCACAGTTGTGTTTAAACTGCCTTTTTCTAGTATCTTTGACAGAAAAGGTAGATTTGAGATTGGCCTGTAATTTACTAAATCTCTCGGATCTAGTTGAGGTTTTTTAATAAGAGGTTTAATAATAGCCTGCTTAAAAGTTTTTGGCACGTATCCTAGTGTTAAAGATGAATTAATTATATCAAGAAGTGGACCTACGACCTCTGGAAGCATTTCTTTCAGTAGTTTAGTCGGCATTGGGTCTAACATACATGTTGTTGATTTTGATGATTTGATAAGTTTAGATAATTCTTCCTCTCCTATAGCGGCGAATGATTCTAGTTTTACCTCAGGGACACTACAGTGCACTGTCTGAAGCGAAACTGTAGACGGTTGCATGTTTATAATTTTCTCTCTAATATTGTCAGTCTTGCAAGTAAAGAAGTTCATAAAGTCATTACTGCTGTGCTCTTTGGAAACGTCAGCAGTTGAATCTCTGTTTCTAGTTAATTTAGCCACTGTGTCAAATAAATACCTAGGATTATGTTTGTTTTCTATTAAGAGATTTGAAAAATAAGTAGATCTAGCATTTCTTATAGCCATTCTGTACTCAATCATTTTTTATTTCCACGAAAGCCGAAAAACTTCTAGTTTTGTTTTCTTCCAACTACGTTCAGCTTTTCTCACAGCTCGTTTTAGAGCCCGAGTGTGCTCATCATACCATGGCGTTGGATTAGTTTCCTTAATCTTCTTTAGACGTAAAGGAGCGACTGCATCTAATGTGCTGGAAAAGAGAGAGGCAATAGTTTCTGTTGCAGAACTGTTGCGTCCGGTTGCCAAGGAACAGGTTAGGCGATTTCCCGTGAGGTTCGAAGATGTCGGAGTCAACCAATGGTTGACTCCGACATCTTCGAACCTCACGCATTGGTTGACTCCGACATCTTCGAACCTCACGGGAAATCGCCTAACCTGTTAGATCTAAGGTATGATTACAACAATGAGTGTGTAACGGTGGCCGCCCCGATTTAACTTAAAGCATTAAAGTTTCAATTGTTCGGGCGCCAGACAAGTCAAAACTTGTCAAGAAAAAAAAAATAATAATTTTAGCTTCCCGGTACAGCTCATAAACCACCGATACAAAAAAAGAACGCCATTCAAAATGGCTTAAATGACAGTCACTGAATGAAGGCTTCCAGATCAAGATAAATGTTATTTAAAAAAAAAAAAAAAAAAATGCACAACAAGACAGTTACTCAATTCATTTTTCAACAGAATTTGTATATTTCTTTTGTCAGTAACAACCAAAATACCAAAAAACATTCTGTGATTCACATTGCATAATTCACAATCGATTTTTCTTTCCTTTTAACCAGTTTTCATAGAAAATTACTAAATTTCAAACCACCACAATATAAAACAAAAAAAACAAAAACAGACCAGCGATCATCTCGCTCAGTGTATTTGTAGTGAGGAAGCAAGCGTGTTTGCGTGCGTGTGTGTGTGTGTGTGTGTGTGTGTGTGTTGCTATGGTTGCTGGCTGCGTAACGGCCACACTACTGGACGGAGAGCCCTGGAAATAGTTTGGGGATTTCAATGCGAATACCTGGGTAGGCGAGACAAACTTGGGTTACGTTGCACCCGGCAGATGAACCATTCCGGAGGTCAATTCCGCCGTCACTCTGCGATCGCGTCCGGTTGCCAAGGAACAGGTTAGGCGATTTCCCGTGAGGTTCGAAGATGTCGGAGTCAACCAATGCGAATACCTGCAGTAGGCGAGTCAAACTGGGAGATAGCTGGAGGTATGTTGCACCAGGAAGGCAAACAGTGCAGAGCTTAGTTCCTGACGTCACTTTAGGATTGCACCGGGTCAGCACACAGAAAATCCAGCAACAACAATGGCAGGCCTTCGGTTCAGGTAGCATGTGTCCCACCTCAGTAACCAACACGTTTCTTTCTCTCTTTTTTTTTCTCTTTTACCTGTCTTCCTTCCGTTTCCCCTTCCTTTTATACCATTTCCTCTTTACTTCCTGATTGATCATTTCCGCCCATTTTGGAAAAGTAATTTGTATGCATTTTTTTTCCTGTTTCCTTTTCAGTTCGCCACAAGTGGGTCCTGACACGTGTTGTCTAACTCCAATAGAGTTTAAAATGTCTGCAAATGCCAATCCAAATGCGTCTTTATTATTATCTACATGGATATTAAAATCACCAACAACAAGGACTTTATCCGCAGCCAGTACTAACTCTGATAGAAAATCAGCAAATTCTTTGATAAAGTCAGTATGATGCCCTGGTGGCCTGTATACAGTAGCCAGCACAAATGTCAACTTACATAATGTTACATAAAGCACCATTACTTCAAAGGAATTATATTTGAAATTCTTTTGAATGATTCTGAATATATTACTATAAATTACAGCAACACCTCCCCCTTTGCCTTTCTGTCGAGGATTGTGTCGATAGTCATAACCTTGAGGACTAGACTCATTTAAAATAATGTAATCGTCTGGTTTTAGCCAGGTTTCTGTCAAACACAGCAAGTCTAGTTTATTGTCTGTGATAATTTCATTTACAATAAGTGCTTTTGAAGAAATAGATCTAATATTCAGTAACCCAAGCTTTATCATTTGTTTATCTGATTTATCTGTGATTTTCATTTTTTGAACATCAACTAAATTTTTACCCTTAAAAGGTTTCGGAAGTTTTTTGTATTTACTAGTACGAGGTACAGACACAGTCTCTATGTGATAATATCTAGGTGAAAGAGTTTCTATGTGCTGTGAATTATCTGAGTTCTGTGACGTGAGGCGGCTAGCAGACGGTCGGTTTAGCCAGTTTGTCTGCGTCCTGATCTGGGCCCTGGTTTGTCATGTTTCAGCTCTAAGACTATTTGCCAAATTTCTAGATAGAAGAGCAGCACCATCCCAGGAGGGATGAATACCATCTCTTTTCAACAGATCAGGTCTGCCCCAAAAGCTTTTCCAATTGTCTATGAAACCTATATTATTCTGCGGACACCACTTAGACAGCCAGCCATTGAGTGATGATAACCTGCTAACTATCTCATCACTCCGACGAACAGGAAGAGGGCCAGAACAAATTACTTCTGCTGACATTGAATTTGCGAGTTCACATACCTCTTTAATGTTAATTTTAGTGATCTCCGACTGGCGAAGTCGAACATCATTTGTGCCAACGTGGATAATGATTTTAGAATATTTACGTTTAGCATTAGCCAGCACTTTTAAATTTGCTTTGATGTCAGGTGCTCTGGCCCCCGGCAAACATGTGACTATGGTGGCTGGTGTCTCTATTTTCACGTTCCGTGTAATAGAATCGCCAATAACTAGGGCACTTTCAACAGGATTCTCAGTGGGTGCGTCACTGAGTGGGAAGAACCTGTTTGATGTTCTAATCGGAACGGAACAGTGGTGTTTGTTCTTGCCACTATGCCGCCTCACAGTCACCCAGTTAGCCTGCTGCGTGGCTTCTACAACCGGAACCGAATGTGCAGTGTTTACTAGGCTAGTCGCATCCAAAGCAGTATCTAAGGCCCTTTCATTCTCACTATCCTCAATTAAAGTTTGGATGCGTGTCTCTAATTCTGAGATTCTCTCTGTCAGCCTGACAATATCCCTGCATTTATCACATGTGTAAGTCTCACTGCTGACAGAAAGAGCTAAGCTGTACATGTTGCATTTAATACACATGATAATCGTCGGACATGACTGACCGTGTTTTTGTAGAGTAGTCTGACTCCCCTCGCCGTCCGAAAAACTGCATCGCACACGGGACTCGCTAGCTGGATGTCTCGGTCGCTTGCAGGTGCCTGGGGCAAGGGTGATGTGCGGGACGCTGTACCTTACGGTGGATCTATGAATGTCGGGCAGCAAAGTCTCCACAGCTTCCCGATCTGGCGAGGACCGATCAGAATAACATACATCGGATAAATCCGCCATTAGATCGACAAGGAAGGTTAGTTTAGAGGAAAAAAATAGATGGTAGCTAGCAGGCTAGCGGGCTATGGCTGACACTAGGTGATTACGCTGGTAGATTACTAGTAATAAATCGTTCCGTTTAGTAATACTATGCAATAGGTTAAGTAATCTAGTGAAAAACAAGAAAGTTATATTATGTGAATAGGAATAAAGAGAAGGATTTAGGATAAACACCACGAAGCTCCGAGCGTAGGTCAGACAGCAGGCAGCAGCATTGAGATACAGGTAAGGTTGATCAGGAACAACGTTTTGGACGTTTCAATAAAGTTTTGGGGCCTTCTTCGTTAGCTTCATCGTTAGGTTCATTTGGGCCACCTACTCTGAGTAGAATAGATTCACATGCTAATCGGTCACACAAGAATGCTGTGGGTTTTCACAGAGATTCTAGGTTTTCTGCTTTTACACCTGCTAGACAGGCTAAGAAGATGCTGATGTGTGTCGATACTGCTTGGACAAGGGGCACTGGAAGAAAGACTGTCCTCTGTTAAAGGGGAAAAGTCAGAGAAATGGTACTGATGTTGTTAGGGGGGGGTCACGCTTGCTGTATCGGAGTCAGGTATACCTTCTAAAGTTTTGATGGCTGGGACTGAGGCTAAACCTGAAGGGGTTGTGACTTCATCTCAGATATCAGGCCTGAGCTCTGCTGGGGCTAGTGAGAGCAACGGTAGGGCTGATTCAGTTGAAACGGGTGGAAGTGGCTACTTTCCTTTTGTTACAGATGGCTTAGTTTCACTGGTGGGTAGTTCCATCCAGGTGCCAGTTAAAATACTTAGGGACACAGGGGCATCTGTGTCTTTTATCTTGGAGTCTGTTTTGCCTTTTTCTACTGACTCGAGCACTGGGAACAATGTTTTAGTCCGGGGGATTGGGTTACAGGTTGTCTCTGTTCCATTGCACAGGATTAATCTGCAGTCTGATTTGGTACAGGGGGAAGTGGCCATAGCAGTCCGCCCTTCCTTACCTGTAGAGGATATCCATCTCCTTTTGGGTAACAACCTGGCTGGAGAGCGTGTCTGGAGTGATATACCACCCCCTGTAATTAAGAATGTTCCCTCTATTCCAGCTGACAGTGATGTTAGTCGTCAGAATGTGTCTGTCTTTACAGCTTGTGCAGTGACACGGGCTATGAGCCGTGCCACTAATGATGATGTTTCACAGACTAGGGAGTTAAAGTCTTTTAAGTTAAAAGTTGTTTTGCCTAATCTACTTCCTTCTCTCTCCCATAGTGATTTTGTTGCAGCTCAAAAGGAGGATGTGACATTAAAAGATCTGTTCGTTGGGGTGTTGCCTGAGGAGTTGCGCAATGCAGCAAGGGGTTATTTTGTTCAGGAGGGCTTGTTGATCCGGAAGTGGTCTTCTCACACTGATGAAGGGGTCGCGGACCCAGTGTTTCAAGTGGTAGTGCCATCTAAGTTTAGAGAACTGGTCCTACAGACTGCTCATGGGGATGTAGCTGGGCACTTGGGGGTAAAAAAGACCTATGACCGGCTTATGAAGTACTTCTATTGGCCTCGCCTAAAGAAGGAGGTGGCATGCTTCATTAAGACGTGTCATGTATGGCAATTGACGGGGAAGCCTAATCAGGTGTTAAAGCCAGCTCCACTTTACCCGATTCCAGCTATAGGGTAACCATTTGAACATTTGTTAATTGATTGCGTAGGACCATTGCCTCCATCTAAGTCAGGGTGTGTTTACCTGTTGACGGTAATGTGTCAGTCTACCCGATACCCGGCTGCCTATGCTTTGCGTACAATCTCTACTAGATCTGTGGTGAAAGCCCTTTCACAGTTTATTTCCATCTTTGGTATCCCTCACACTATACAGAGTGATAGAGGCTCTAACTTTACGTCACGCATGTTCAGAGGTGCTTGAGCAGTTGCGTGTGAAACATCAGCGTAGTAGCGCTTATCACGCCCAGAGCCAGGGAGTCTCCTGTTAACTTGTTGGACTATGTTAATGGTTTTCGTCGTAGGTTGTTTTTATCCTGTGAGATGGCGACTGACAACCTGACTAAAGCCCAACAGAAAATGAAGAGTTGGTATGACCGTCAGGCTGAGCCAAGGGTGTTCTGGTGATCAGGTTTTGGCATTATTGCCGATAACAATTCCCCTTTCTTGGCAAAATATACAGGTCCCTATAGGGTTGTTCGGCAGGTGTCAGACCTGAATTATTTACTTTCTACACCAAATCGTAGGCATTATACACAGCTCTGTCACATTAATCTTTTGAAGCCCTATTACAGCAGGTCTTCAGTCTCTGGGGCAGCAGAACATCTGGACCATATTCGGGCTCTCTTTACTAGGCTTGTGGATGCTCGCCTCACTGTAAATTTAGCCAAGTGCGAGTTTGCCCAGGCCACAGTTGTATAACTGGGGAAGATCGTAGGGCAGGGGCAAGTGAAGCCGGTCCATGCTAAGGTGGTGGCTATTGATAATTTCCCTGTTCCCACCACCAAACCTGAGTTGCGGCGCTTTTTGGGGATGGTAGGGTATTACCGTAGCTTTTGTTCCAACTTTTCTATGGTAGTAGCCCCTTTAACTAACCTGCTAAAAGCTAAAGTGAAGTTTGAATGGACTGTGACCTCTCAGGCTGATTTTGATAATGTTAAGTTGTTGTTGACCTCGGCCCCAGTTTTGATGGCACCCCGTTTGGATCAGCCTTTCCAGATGCAGGTTGATGCAAACCATGTGGGTGCTGGAGCTGTGCTCCTGCAGAGTGATGAGCAGGGGGTGGATAGGCCAATATGTTTCTTCTCTAGAAAGTTCAATTGTCATCAGTTGAATTATTCAACTATTGAAAAGGAAACATTGGCGTTAGTACTTGGGTCTGCAACAGTTTGATGTGTATTTAGCTGGGGGCGCTGTTCCTATTACTGTCTACTCGGATCATAATCCACTTACATTCCTTCACTCGTTAAAGAGCCCTAGTCAGCGCCTTATGCGCTGGGCTTTATTTTTACAGCCATACAGTTTACAGATACGGCACATTCGGGGTGTGGACAATGTCATGGCTGACGCTTTGTCCCGTGCCCCAGGTGGGCTGGAGTGAGTGTTTGTTTTGTCCTGTCTTTCTCTCTTCCTGTTTCTCCACTCTCTTCTCCTGCCTGGTCTCCTTAAATGTAGCTTTCCAGGTACCGGGATTCGCTGGAGCTTTTGGTATGGGGAGAGGGTGATTGGAGCTGCTGGAGTGTAGAGGGATTGGGGGATTGTTCTTCTGTCCAGTTCATGTATATGGGCTGACAACACTCCTGGACTAAAGTTAAGTGCTCACTTTTAGTTTATGGAAAGTATTTAAAAAAATTAAAAATTGTTTATTATTTTGTTATGTGTGTATGGGGTTTTGAAGGTTTTTACAGAGGCCTTTTAGGGGCCTCTGTTTTAAGGGAGGGGGTGTCACGGATCTGCTGGGCTCCTCCTCTTTGCTTTGTCCTGTTTATTACATCTCCCCTACAGGTGAGGGAGCCCAGGTCTGGTGTGTTGCGCTTGTGATTGCTTCCAGGATCGCGTGTGACTGCTTCCAGTATCTTGGGCTTTAAAGATCTCTCCAGACCTGGGGCCTGTACCATGAAGCTGGATTAGCTGGCTAACCAGGTAAGTTTCAGATTAGTTTGTGCCAATCCTGGGTTTTAGGTACCATGAAAGTGACTTGGCTTTTAGCGGTGTTCATCGCCATAGTAACTTACGCTCCATGGCTAACCTGCTCCGGGGCAGGTTATGTTCTAGGTTAGAGATCTCAAACTGAAATTGGACCAATCAGACGTAAGCTAAGTGACACTGACACACCCAACACAATAAAGTCCATCCCTCAGTTTCTCTTCTTCCAAATTAAATGTCACAATATAGTAAAAACAAATATTTAATGATAAAATTGTCTGGTTTTAATGATAATTACTTAGAATTATTTTATGATTTATATATGATTTGTATAATTATCTATATTTTTATTAATCCATTACATGCACACAAGTTTAGTTTAACAGTTGTTAGTAAGCATTTAGTTTCAATGAATATTAATATATATATATAGATCTTATGTAATATAAATAAGTAAATATACTCTTTAAATATGACTACATGTGAACTTGTATATTTGAGTCTCTATTGCTATATATGATCAACTATATAAACTAACTTCACAACTTTCACTTGCACTGATAGAGAAAGATCATTTCTTTTATTTGTCCTCTTTCACAGACAAGTATTTTCCATTAGTGTAAATGCGTTTAAATTCTTCATTTTCAGCAAAAGAGTTTTGAATCACGCTGGCTCTCTCGCGAGAAGTGAATCACAGTTTATCTCTGTTGCAAGGCATGTGATTGGCTGTTTGGCACTGATGTCACAGATTCATGTGCACGCGCTCCACAAACTCAGGATCAAAGCCTGAGTTGACAGAGAAAGTTGATGATCAGCATCATGGTACCAACAAAGCCAGATAGGAGTGGTTTGGTTTTGTCAACTCGAAACTAATCCTATAACCCTGAGTTTGTTCAACTACCATCATGGTACAGGCCCCTGGTTGAAGAGGCCGCCGTTTCTCCTTCTCTCCCGCACCGTTGTGATGTTTTTGTTTGCTTATGCATGACACCTCATATTTCTTGTCGCATACATTTTTATTTCTTAACCTAACATATATACTGACTTTATTTAACTTGCGTTGTTCATTCTTTATCTTTAATAAATATATTTCTTTATATGAACAATCCACGTGGTCTTCCCTTTGTTTACATAGCCTAGAATAGGCAGAATGTAACAATAGCTAATTTATTAAACAAGGTAACAGAACAGCTAACACTCAAAAAACAAGGTACACAACAACAAGAATGGACCAGGAGTGCAGGGAAATGAGTCCAACATAAAGGGAGTGCTAATGACAAAGACCAGGTGCAGGGAATCCAGGGAGAGTGGGAGAGATGATGAGGGAAGTGAGTTCAGGTGTGGAACAGGGAGGATCATGGGAAATGGAGTCCAGGGGAGAAGTGAACTGTAACACCTGTAGTAATAACAGTAAATTATGCACAATTACAGCCAAATAATTCTAAAACAAACCATAATGCCCTACAAGTACATGTTGTTAATTAATATTACTCAGTACTTCAATTAATAATTACACTGGACACCTTAACATAAAGTGTAACTGAATTTGGTGCTCACATGTTGACAGATGGCTTTCTGTGTGCACACACTTGAAGCACGCATATAAAGCCACCTTTCATACAGCATGCAATCCCAAATTGAGTTCTGTGGCTTATTGAATGGTCAAATACACACTTATGCGTCTAAATGCTGGTCTTGGCAAGCGAAATTCAACACTTGAAAACTAATGTATAAATTTTATCTCTGCATTAGGTGACAGCAGCCTAATAAAACTAGTATTTTTTACTTGAATACTTGGCTAAATCACTGAAAAACTTAAATAATGACTTTTCCAAATGACTTTATGGCTTGTTATTGAAGAAATGTTTACCAGAGGGGCTGTTAACACTTGTGCTACATGCAGAGATGATCCTCATGAGGGCAACTTCACTTCCACGTTGGCTTCCAGATTGGTCCACATTGAGCAATGGCTGAGCTTAACAAGAACCAGTTGGGCAGGGCCGTGCACAGACCTTTTGAGGGGCATGTGCTGAAACTGAAAAAAAGGGCACCACCACCCCCCAAAAATTAAATTAAAAATTAACACAAAATAATAGTCTCACAAGCTTTATATCTATTCACTATTAATGACAGTTTTATATATATATATATATATATATATATATATATAGATATAGATATAGATATAGATAGATAGATAGATAGATAGATAGATATACAGGGTTTCAGGGCTTCTTTAAAAATTATTACAACAGCAATCTTCTGTGAGCCATGTGTTTGAAGATGTTTGACTTCACTGTGATCCAGGGATGTCCCTCTCAACACATTAATACACACACATTACATTCTGCATTATAAAATATAAAGAAGCACAGTGACCTGATGATTCTGTAATGTTTTTTAGTTCCTACAACATTACTGTAGTAAAACCATGTTTTACTACGTTTATACATGTGAAGAGCGGGGAGTATACAATACTAGATTAAAATTATCTAGCGAGCAAATACATATTAACATAGTAAACATTAACCATACTGTGTGACCATATATAATACGATTAAATGTTAATTAATTAAGTGTATGCAGATAGCCATCATAAATCAAAGAAAAAATTCCTTAGAAATGTATTTTACCTAGCTGACGACGGGGATCACTCAGTCGCTTTTTTGTCAAACTCAAATGCAGTTACGCCGGGTTTTTGACCAGCGAATATGTGCAAATGTGCAATATGTCCGTCATTAAAACGATGGCATCACATTAGGCTACGTGTTACGTCGTCATCAATAGGTTATGAGCGCTCAATTTTTCCTGTTGTAAAATACGTTTGGCCAAAATCTCAATTTATAAAAGATGTAACGTTAATACTACTGTACTGTATGCACAGGCTATTTAAGGCTATTGTAGGCTATTGTAGGCTATTGGTATCGGCTATGACTTAGATGGCAAACGCTAGCCCCCTCCCTCTCTCTCCGCTGCCAGTCTCAGGCCTCAAATGCATAAAATATGAAACTTTATAGACATACTAATGTTTCTTTCGTAAAGACAACGTTGTAGCCTACTTATTCAAACAACAAGATATTTATTTACCGTAGCAAGACGTTCAGCTGCTCTGCTGTGGAACTTCAGTTCGCTGCACTCAGGGGGCGGAGTTAAGAGGTTTGACTGACAGTTTGAGCAGATCCAAAAAGCTCTTTTTAATACCTTTATTAGGCTAAATATATTTGTAAATTTATTGATTTTTTCAAGAAAATTCATTGATTTATTCAAGAAAATAAATAAATAACATAAAACACGTAAAAAAAAAAAGGGCACTTCGGAGTGTAAGGACAAAAAGGGCATGTGCCCTGCACAGGTTGAGCCCTACCTGTGCACGTGCCTGCAGTTGGGGAATCAAAGTCTTTGTATAAATTAAATATAAAACTGTTTGAACTGTATTGGTGATTTATTAGTGAGACTACAAAGCTCTAACTAAAGGCTACATTATTTTCAAATTAAATAATTTTCCATGTCTGTTTGGTGCAGCTGTGCATTATCATGCTCCATGTAAAACAGGGTTATTCGTGATGTTCTGGGGAAATCCTAGGTTGGCAGCTCCTTTCTCATACAGACCTTATCCACTGATTCATAATGAGAAGACGGACAGCTCACACCTGAACCTGATCCGGTCGACCAAAATGCATTTTAATACCAGGTGTAAACAGAACCATACACTCCACTGAATGGGTTTTCTCAGTGCAGCCAATATGAATTGATGGACATTGTTATAATTTGTGACCTCAAATTTAAATATTTTTTAAATGGTATGGCACCTTCCTATTTGTCAGACCTTTTAAACGTGAATACATCAGTTAGATGCTTGTGATCCTCAGACAGTATTACTCTGTCTTATCCAAGATCAAGTGTAGCGAATTAACTCAAAGGGGAAATATTAATAATTATTCATAACTCAATATGATTATTAATTATGATTAATTATGAATATGTAAATCCGTTAATCAGATTAACTGGATATAGCTACATTAAGCTTAATATTACAAACAATGAACCTGTTGTCCAGTGAACACTCAGTGTTGATTGTTTATTAATTCTAAGAAATGTTCATTTCCAGGTTATGGAAAAATAACATTCTTATTGTACCGTGCTTAGAGCATGTAGTCAGGATCTAAATCACTTAAGAGGCAATTTATTAGCAGACGGAGTCAGAACCAAATATGTATTGTGCACAATCTTTATTAACTAACTCAAACGCATAACTAAACTAACAAACACATAACATAACATGTAAGTATTGTTTCATTTTTACTTTTATAAATGTGTTCAAATTGTAACACTCCTTTATTAAAAGCAGTTGTGGTAATTCTGTCTAATCGCTGGTAAAAAATAACTATTTTGTTCTAAATGCACATTTGTCTAGTGTGTAACCATTACTAAAGCCACCAATACTTATGACCCCATTATGAAACAAATTTTAAGTTTTGACAACATAAATTACTTTGCTTGAAAATTGAGGCAATCAGTTTCCTCACTTTTTCTAACATACAGTGATGGGAAAAAAAGGTATAGATATACAGACTCAGAACTCAGAACACATGTGCAGTGCAGCTATAGAACTACCACTAAAAACTCATTGGGTTAAAGGCACATTTATATGATTTATGTAGGTAACTATTTATATTAGAATATTAGAGTTCGAATATAAGGAATTTATATTACCACAGCGAATTGTGGTCAAAAATTGATTTGGGCCATAATTATCGCTTGAAATAATAAAGTTCTACCAGAAAGACTCGGGTAGACTGATGATTTGTGACTCTTGAGTCTACACAATAAACCAACACAAAACAATTGAACAACTTTGTCAAGTTTGCCTACCAGTTTAATTACAATTGATGTTCTGTAAAAATATTGACCAGAGAGGATGCTGGCTGAAATATTTTCAGAGTTAAGATGTGTTTAACTGTCTTTTTAAACCAAGAGTAAAAAAAAGCATAGACCAGAGGATTCAGACCTGAGTTTGTGTACACAGCCCATGTCAAAACATTTATGTTTGTGGAAGAACTTACTAATATAGAGCAGATATAGTACGGAATCCAGCACAGCAGATAAACTGTCACAATGATTCCTAATGTCAGAGCAGCTTTGCTCTCAGATTTCCTCCTCACTGAACCTTCCATTACACATTTACCACCCTTTAGAGAGTTTATAACTTTCACTTGCTTATGTACAACATGGAAAATCCGCAAATATAAAGTTATGATCAGGATACAAGGAGACAGAAAGGACAAAATCAGATCAATTACACTCCAGGCATAAGTAATTATAATGGAGCAATCGCCATAACACACATTTGATCTGTGTGTGGTGTTGAAATAACCATTATTAATTATAAGGGTTGTGTTATAAGCTGAGGACCAAAACCAACACAAACAGATGCTTACTAAAGTTTTAGTCATTGTTATTTTCTGTGGGTACAGTAAAGGGTGACACACAGCCACATAACGATCAACAGCAATTAACACTAAATTAATAAGAGATGCTAAAATAATCAGATTGATGATTATAGTAAACAACCCACATACATTGTTTCCAAAGTACCAACATGTCTCAATCAGTTTAATGGCTTCTGTGGGTATCACAATAAGTCCAACAAGCAGGTCAGCCACAGCCAGAGAGAGAATGAGCAGATTTGTTGGAGTGTGAAGCTTCTTGAAGTGAGAGATGGAGATGATCACCAGCAGGTTCAGAAACACAGTCCATGCTGACAGCAATGAAAAAAACACATACATAATATTGTATTCATGTCTGGAGCGTTTTCCCTTGATACATGATGAGTTGATGGCAGGAAAGCAGTATTGAGTCCCATGATCCTCTGTCTCATAGGCCATGAGTGAGTCTCCTCCGAGTTTGTTCTGCTCTCTTTATTGTTGTTTCATTTATACAGTGTCTGGATCAGACTGACCAGCCCATCTACCGCCCACTCTGATGCTACATAATGTTGTAATTATTTAATCATTGTATGTATTTGTGGTGAGGGGGGCGTGGTTCAGCAAGGTCTGAATTGTAACACTCCTTTATTAAAAGCAATTGTGGTAATTCTGTCTAATCGCTGGTAAAAAAAATAACTGTTTTGTTCTAAATGCACATTTGTCTAGTTTGTAACCATTACTAAAGCCACAAATACTTATAACCCCATTATGAAACAAATTTCAAGTCTTGACAACATAAATTACTTTGCTTGAAAATTGAGGCAATCAGTTTCCTCACTTTTTCTAACATACAGTGATGGGAAAAAAAGGTATAGATATACAGACTCAGAACTCAGAACACATGTGCAGTGCAGCTATAGAACTACCACTAAAAACTCATTGGGTTAAAGGCACATTTATATTATTTATGTAGGTAACTATTTATATTAGAATATTAGAGTTCGAATATCAGGAATTTATATTACCACAGTGAATTGTGGTCAAAAATTGATTTGGGACATAATTATCGCTTGAAATAATAAAGTTCTACCAGAAAGACTCGGGAGGCAAGATAACGTAACACTGATATTTATTACCAAAAAGCAAGCAAAATATAAAGGTTAAAGTTCTTTGGCGTAGGCCCCGTCCGTAGCTCATGTCCTCAGGGTTGCAGACTTTGCGTTTCCTGCCTGAAGCTGAAGGCAGGGGCGTAGCTGCCCCCCCCGGGAGTATGGACGGGGACCATCCTGGTGGTGGTGGGGAGGATGGAGGTGAAAGTTTGCGTCAGCATCTGCGAACTCAGACAAGTGTAAGTAGCAATCTTTTATACTTCAAGTGTCAGATAATGATTGGTTAGATCTGAGCTAATAAGTGACATAACATTTGAATCTTCCCGGCACAACTTGTGCTAGAGCTTCATTTCGGAAACACAGACCATGCTGATAGCAACTATAGAAACATAAATGATATTGCACTCATGACTTGAGTCTCATAGGCCATGAGTGAGTCTCCTCTTGTTAGGAATTTGTTCTACTCTCCTTAATGTCCTTTCATTTATACAGTGTCCGTCTGGATCAGACTGACCAACCCATCTACCACCCACTATGATAATGATGCATAATGATTTGATTATTTAATTATTTATTATTATTTTAAAACTTGTTTAGGTACATAATAATGTGATTTTTTATATATCAATAAATAATATTATTCTCTTTGAGATGTTTTACTCCTCCTGTTATAAGCCATTTTCAACATTCACTTTGTGATTTTACATCTAAACCATGCACAATGATAATACATCTAACCCTTAAACAGTTCTGTATGACTGTCTTCTATTTGTCATTGTGTTTTTGATTTATGATAACACATGAAAGAATGAAGATGAAGAATAAAGTACATAATACTTTATCATTTATTCCAGTAGACTGATGATTTGTGACTCTTGAGTCTACACAATAAGCCAACACAAAACAATTGAACAACTTTGTCAAGTTTGCCTACCAGTTTAATTACAATTGATGTTCTGTAAAAATATTGACCAGAGAGGATGCTGGCTGAAATATTTTCAGAGTTAAGATGTGTTTAACTGTATTTTTAAACAAAGAGTTAAAAAAAAAGCATAGACCAGAGGATTCAGACCTGAGTTTGTGTACACGACCCATGTCAAAACATTTATGTTTGTGGAAGAACTTACTAATATAGAGCAGATATAGTACGGAATCCAGCACAGCAGATAAACTGTCACAATGATTCCTAATGTCAGAGCAGCTTTGCTCTCAGATTTCCTCCTCAATGAACCTTCCATTACACATTTACCACCCTTTAGAGAGTTTATAACTTTCACTTGCTTATGTACAACATGGAAAATCCGCAAATATAAAGTTATGATCAGGATACAAGGAGACAGAAAGGACAAAATCAGATCAATTACACTCCAGGCATAAGTAATTATAATGGAGCAATCGCCATAACACACATTTGATCTGTGTGTGGTGTTGAAATAACCATTATTAATTATAAGGGTTGTGTTATAAGCTGAGGACCAAAACCAACACAAACAGATGCTTACTAAAGTTTTAGTCATTGTTATTTTCTGTGGGTACAGTAAAGGACCGCGAGAGGTTCCGGAGCTGGATCGACCGGGAGGTTCGCACGGAGACCATCGGGCAGCCGGCTGTGCCCACCCACCTGCCCCTGAATAAAATGGGTCCCCTCGACGACCCCGAAGCCTTCCTCGACCTTTTCGAACGCTCTGCCGAGGCGAGTGGTTGGCCGCGGGACCAATGGTCAATGGTCAATCACACAGACCTTATCCACTGATTCATAATGAGAAGACGGACAGCTCACACCTGAACCTGATCCGGTCGACCAAAATGCATTTTAATACCAGGTGTAAACAGAACCATACACTCCACTGAATGAGTTTTCTTAGTGCAGCCAATATGAATTGATGGACATTGTTATAATTTGTGACCTCAAATTTAAATATGTTTTAAATGGTATGGCACCTTCCTATTTGTCAGACCTTTTAAACGTGAATACATCAGTTAGATGCTTGTGATCCTCAGACAGTATTACTCTGTCTTATCCAAGATCAAGTATAGCGAATTAACTCAAAGGGGAAATATTAATAATTATTCATAACTCAATTATGATTAATTATGAATATGTAAATCCGTTAATCAGATTAACTGGATATAGCTACATTAAGCTGAATATTACAAACAATGAATCTGTTGTCCAGTGAACACTCAGTGTTGATTGTTTATTAATTCTAAGAAATGTTCATTTCCAGGTTATGGAAAAATAACATTCTTATTGTACCGTGCTACTTAGAGCATGTAGTCAGGATCTAAATCACTTAAAGCTGCTGTAGGGAGTTTTTAGAAAACGTTGACTTAGCCTGAAAATTTGAACAAGCACAAATCACAGGTCACTCCCCCTTGCTCTCTGCTGCGCTACAGCCCTCCCTCCACAGCTCCTCCCCCATCACAACAGAGCCTGCCGTGAACGCGCAGGCTAGTAAGGCGGATAAACAGTTATGGCACATTCACTGGTACAGACGAAACATCAACAATATGATTTACACTATGGCCTGCCCATACTTTGACTACAATCTTGGTCCTCAAAACATTACGTATTTTGCAATACATGTAATGTAACTATATGACATTGCACTATTTCTATAAGTAATAAAGAGCTAGTATGATAATATAACGGTAACTAACGTTACAGTATGCAAGTAATTATTCTATCGATATGTAATGCTAAATAAGGTTTGCTAGTACATTATTTCAGCAACATGACAAGCCAGTGAATTAGTAGGTTTCAATAGTTGCTTTGCACAGTGCGTGACATTTTATCTGTATGTTATGCGGCTAGAGTTTTGACACCGAGTCAATGGGCTCCGACGAGGAATTCACACCCGCAGCGACTTCGAGGAGTCAACGGGCGGGGAGAAGAGGAAGCCGTGGTGTGCGCGGAGCATCAGGCAGGGGACGGGCAGGCCTGTTTTGAAATTATCTTAGTTGTGTAGTTCTTAAAAAATTAAACAAATCAAGCAGGGATACTTACTTGTCAAGCAGAAATGTGGCTGACTCTGCATCGGTTTTTAATCCTTACAGGACACGTAGCTCCCTCCACCTCGGAAAAGCCGCTCCGATATTTACCCTCGTTTTATTTCGGGCTCTATCTAATTCGTTCTTTTTGGCTTTTTTATCATCGTCATCTGTCTTTTTCCGTTTACCCGTCTTTATTTTGTGAGCAGGTGCCACTCGAGGAATTGGCAGTTTGGATTGTTTTTCCGCCATGAGCAAAGCTGCGGCACACCAGTAATCTTGCATTTGAATGCCTGTACGCGCTCTGCATGAGAGGAGTGTGATCAGCGCGCACGCGAGCTTGATTGACA
Source organism: Megalobrama amblycephala (assembly GCF_018812025.1). Lineage (NCBI taxonomy): Eukaryota > Metazoa > Chordata > Actinopteri > Cypriniformes > Xenocyprididae > Megalobrama > Megalobrama amblycephala. The sequence goes on from NC_063045.1 coordinate 54,903,371, forward strand.
CTGCTAAGACACTCCTCCTGGCTCTGATTGGTTGTTTCTTACCGGGAGCGGTGTATTTCTGCAAATGGCAATAGGACCACTGGGAGGAGCCAGAGGAGCTTGATTTTTTTCACAGATTATCTGTCTCATATTCTACTATCTGGACATAATGACAGATTTAACAAATATGTAAAAAAATATATTTTTACAAAAGTTACCTACTGCAGCTTTAAGAGGCAATTTATTAGCAGACGGAGTCAGAACCAAACATGTATTGTGCACAATCTTTATTAACTCACAAACTTTATTAACTCACAAACGCATAACTAAACTAACAAACACATAACATAACATAACATAACATACATAGGTCACACACATACATAAGTAAGGATGAGTAATGATAGAGTTGAACTGGAAGAGGTACTGTTACTAGAGCTATGGGAAAAAGTCAAAGGCAATCTGGAAAAGAATCATCAGTTTCCTCAGTAATAAAACACCTTTGCTGACAAAGGTAAGTTTTACAAATCAATACTAAATCGCTGTTTAGTGTTCAAATGTACGATACTTACAAGATGCCTTTAGGCTGAGGAGCATTGGATGTGCCATCTGAGGCGAGATCTTGAGGATTCAGTCCGAAGTTGTTGCCAGTATCTTCTGCGTTGGATGGAGTACTATGAAACAACTTATAGATGAGCACATGGCTTGGTTGTAGGCCGAGGCACGGCAGGCCTCCAGGCCTTGGCCTGGAGAGGCCTGCAGCAAGGAGGTCCGTTCGGTCGTCCAGAAGCAAGGAGAAGAGGGGGAGTGGCATTGTTCTCTAGCTTTTAACCTCTGGTCAAAGTCCAACCTCTTAAAGTTGATGTAGCCAATGAAGGTGTTGTATTTCCGGGCGAAAACACACCTCCTGTCAGGGCTTTTATGACCAATAAAGATTAACAAGCTGAGTTTTTGAATAAGAACTATTAAAGATTTTTGTAATACTGATGTGTTGCACAGGTATGGACATACCGCATACACAAGCATATAAATCTTTTCGATACAAACTCATAGACACTAAACATGGCATGATTGAAGTTACTTTATATGTATCATAAAACATACACATACATACGTGAATACAATGATTGTAATACAGCAACAGTAATAATGGATACCATTTCCTGGGAATGTGCATGTTTATTTATAGAACAGTTTGTCTATACATTATCGAAGTTACAGTCTTATCTTCTTAGTCTTGCATTTCATTCATTCTAACTCTTGTTTTCTTAAATTTACTGATGTCTTGTTACTACTACTGTCTTTTATTTTATTCTTTTCTCTGTACAGCACAGTGGTCAACTTTTGAGAGATGGAGATGATCACCAACAGGTTCAGAAACACAGTCCATGCTGACAGCAATGAAAAAAACACATACATGATATTGTATTCATGTCTGGAGTTTTCCCTTGATACATGATGAGTTGAAGGCAGGAAAGCAGTATTGAGTCTCATGATCCTCTGTCTCATAGGCCATGAGTGAGTCTCCTCCGAGTTTGTTCTGCTCTCTTTATTGTTGTTTCATTTATACAGTGTCTGGATCAGACTGACCAGCCCATCTACCGCCCACTCTGATGCTGCATAATGTTGTAATTATTTAATCATTGTATGTATTTGTGGCAAGGGGGGCGTGGTTCAGCGATCTTACTACATGGTGCCAAAAACCAGGGAAGGAAGACGAGTGGCCGCTGCCATGCAATCGATGTCCTCCACCCCATTTGCGGACATCATCGCCTCCCTCGCGGTCCTACATCAGGAACAACACCAGGCCCTGCTGGATCTGAGGAACGACGAGGAGCGTTGTTTCCAAACCATCGTGGAGACCCAGCAGGAGGACTGTGAGAGGTTCCGGAGCTGGATCGACCGGGAGGTTCGCACGGAGACCATTGGGCAGCCGGCTGTGCCCACCCACCTGCCCCTGAATAAAATGGGTCCCCTCGACGACCCCGAAGCCTTCCTCGACCTTTTCGAACGCTCTGCCGAGGCGACCAATGATCAATGAGCAGCACAGACAGCGCTTCCGCTCACTGGACTTGGGCAAGTCCGGCCGGCCCTTCGTGATGGCCCAACAGCTCCGGGACTCGTGCCGCAAATGACTACTGGCTGAGGGAAGCTACGTGGACCAGGTCATCGATCGTGTGGTACTGGAGCAGTTCATCACTTGGCTCCCAAAGAAAACCGCCGAGTGGGTCCAGTGCCACCGCCCCACGTCGCTGGACTCAGCCATCCATCTGGCAGAGGACCACATGGTGGCGTGCCAAGGGGTCGGCGAACCCCTACCATCTACCTCTCTGCTGAGGGCGGGACTCTCTGCTGCCGGGCCGGACCAAGCTCCTGCTTCAACCATTTAACCCGCTCTCTGCCACAAGAGAGGCGGGCAGGTCTGGGCCGGCCTGTTAGCGTGGCGGGGACCCAGAGCATTTTGTGGATAGGTGTCCAGTGATGGAGGTCGGGACAATGATCTGGGTCCCGGACGACCCGCAGGCTGCCCCTGGTCAAGCTGGCTGGTACCAAATACCTGTGAGTATCAAGGGGGGTACCTATCAGGCTTTGGTGGACTCAGGATGTAACCAAACCTCCGTTCATCAAAGCCTGATTTCATCCGGGGCATTGGATACAGGCCGCATGGTTAGTGTGTGGTGTGTGCATGGGGATGTGGTGAAATATCCTATAGTGCCCGTCATTATTCAATTCAGGGGCCAAAATCATAGTGTTGAGGTGGCAGTTAACCCGCACCTCCAGCATCCGATAATTTTGGGAACGAATTGGCCAGCGTTTAATAAATTGTTGGGGTGTTTATGCTCGGATGCCTCTTGGGGGGAAAAATCGCTGGATAAGGATGTGCGAGTGCAGGTGGGAGAGACTGATCAGGGACCAGTGAGTTCAGCTTCAATGGAACAGAGCGAAATCGGAAGACTTATTCTTTCGGACCACGATGATTTTCCCCTGGAGCAGTCTCACGACGAGACGCTAAAACATGCATTTGAAAAGTTCAGTACCATCGATGTTCAGCCTCTCCAGCCTGGACGTCCACTTTCTTATCTGCTCCTGTCTGCCTCGCTGCCTCTGCCTCACTGCTGGTGTTTGCGTCTCTGTATAGCTTTGTTTTCTCTTACTTTTATTAAATCTCTTACTTTTATTCATTGTTGCTTATATTATTATTATTGCCTACCACATTAATCTGACGTCGCTAGCCTGTAATCTTTGAATCTAAATCGCTGTTACAACGCGTTTGCATCTCGCTTGTTAACTTGTTATCAGTCTCACGCGCCCCTTTTCAACGCTTTCATCAAACAGCTGTGGTAACTTGGATCGGTCTACAGTGGTAACTCGGATCAGTCTACAAACACGGTGAGTCATATCATCCTTTCCCACTGTTATCTCGTGTTCAGTTTGTCACATGTTCAGTGTAGCTCTCTCTGTCAGCGACGAGGGATTTACATGTCATAAATGTAGGGAAATAGTCAGGCTGACAGAGAGAATCTCAGAATTAGAGACACGCATCCAAACTTTAATCGAGGATAGTAAGAATGCAGGGGCTTCAGATACTGTTTGGGATGCGACTAGCTTAGTGAACTCTGTACATTGTTTGGTTCCGGCTGTAGAGCCCGCGCAGCAGGGCACTTGGGTAACGGTGAGGCAGCCTAGCCGCGGAAAACACCACTCTTCCGTTCCATTAAGAACATCAAACAGGTTCTCCCCACTCAGTGACGCACCCACTGAGAATCCTGTTGAAAGTGCCCTAGTTATTGGCGATTCTATTACACGGAACGTGAAAATAGAGACACCAGCCACCATAGTCACATGTTTGCTGGGAGCCAGAGCACCTGACATCAAAGCAAATTTAAAAGTGCTGGCTAATGCTAATCGTAAATATTCTAAAATTATTATTCACGTCGGCACAAATGATGTTCGACTTCGCCAGTCGGAGATCACTAAAATTAACATTAAAGAGGTGTGTGAACTCGCAAATACAATGTCAGGAGAAGTAATTTGCTCTGGTCCCCTTCCTGTTTGTAGGAGTGATGAGATAGTTAGCAGATTATCATCACTTAATGGCTGGCTGTCTAAGTGGTGTCCGCAGAATAATATAGGTTTCATAGACAATTGGAAAAGCTTTTGGGACAGACCTGACCTGTTGAAAAGAGATGGTATTCATCTGTCCCGGGATGGTGCTGCTCTTCTCTCTAGTAATATGGCACATAGTCTCAGAACTAAAACATGACAAACTGGGGCCCAGGACAGGAAGCAGACAGACTGGCTAAACCAACCATCTGCTAGCTGCCTCACGTTACAGAAGTCAGATAATTCCCAACACATAGAAACTCTTGCACCTAGATATTATCAAATAGAGACTGTGCCTGTACCCGAATTAATAAAAACAAAAAACTTCCAAACCCATTTAATGGTAAAAATTTAATTGATGTTCAACAAATAAAAAATAGAGATAATAATGATAAACAAATGATAAAGCTTGGGTTGTTAAATATTGTGATGGTGCTTTACGTAACATTATGTAAGTTGACATTTGTGTTGGCTACTGTATACAGGCCACCAGGGCACAATACAGACTTTATCAAAGAGATTGCCGATTTTCTATCAGAATTAGTACTAGCTGCAGATAAAGTCCTTGTTGTTGGTGATTTTAATATCCATGTAGATAATAAAAAAGACTCATTAGGATTGGCATTTACAGACATTCTAAACTCTGTTGGTGTTAGACAACACGTGCCGGGACCCACTCATTGTCGTAATCATACTTTAGATCTAATATTGTCACATGGAATTGATATTGATGCCGTTGAAATTCTGCAGCAGAGTGACGACATCTCAGATCATTATCTAGTCTCGTGTATACTACATTTAGTCAAAGTGGCTAAACTGCCTCCCTGCCATAAATATGGTAGAACCATCACTTCTACCACTAAAGATTGCTTTATAAATAATCTTCCTGATCAGTTTCATCGCCTTAGCATACCAGACAGCTTAGAAGACCTCAATATTGCAACAGAAACTATTGACTCTCTCTTTTCCAGCACATTAGACTCAGTTGCTCCTTTGTGTTTAAAAAAGATTAAGGAAATTAATCCAACACCATGGTACAATGAGCACACTCGGGCCCTAAAAACAGCAGTTAGAAAAATGGAGCGCAGCTGGAAGAAAACAAAACTAGAAGTATTTCGCATTTCGTGGAGAGAGAAAATGACTGAGTACAGAAAGGCTTTAAAAACTGCTAGATCTGCCTATTTTTCAAAACTTTTAGAAGAAAATAAACACAACCCTAGGTATTTATTTGATACAGTGGCTAAATTAACAAGAAATAAAGCTTCAACTTCTGATGTTTCCAAAGAGCACAGCAGTAATGACTTTATGAACTTCTTTACTTGCAAGATTGATAATATTAGAGAAAAAATTATAACCATGCAACCGTCTACTACAGTTTTGTGTCAGACAGTGCATTGTAGTGTCCCTAAAGAAAAATTCAATTCATTTACTGCTTTAGGAGAGGAAGAATTGTCTAAACTTGTTAAATCATCAAAATCATCTATATGTATGTTAGACCCTATACCGACTAAGCTATTGAAAGAGATGCTTCCAGAGGTCATAGATCCTCTTCTTAATATTGTTAATTCATCATTATCACTAGGATACGTACCAAAAATGTTTAAGCTGGCTGTTATTAAACCTCTTATTAAAAAACCACAACTTGATCCTAGAGAATTAGTCAATTACAGGCTGATCTCAAATCTCACTTTTCTGTCAAAAATACTAGAAAAGGCAGTTTCATCACAACTATGTTCCTTTTTTAGAAAGAAATAGTATCTGTGAAGATTTCCAGTCAGGATTTAGACCATACCATAGTACTGAGACTGCTCTCATTAGAGTTACTAATGATTTGCTCTTATCATCAGATCGTGGTTGTATCTCTCTATTAGTGTTACTGGATCTTAGTGCTGCATTTGACACTATTGATCACAATATTCTTCTAAACAGACTCGAAAATTATGTTGGCATTAGTGGAATTGCATTGGCATGGTTCAAATCATACTTATCTGACCGTTATCAGTTTGTAGTAGTAAACGATGAGATGTCATATCAATCACAAGTTAAATATGGAGTACCGCAAGGCTCAGTACTATGACCGTTGCTTTTTACTCTGTACATGCTACCCTTGGGAGATATCATTAGGAAGCATGGCATTAGTTTTCATTGTTACGCTGATGATACTCAGCTCTATATTTCTTTGCGCCCTGACGAAAATCACCAATTCGCTAAATTAACAGAATGTATAGCTGATATAAAAAACTGGATGACCAGTAATTTCCTACTACTAAATTCAGGAAAAACAGAGATTCTAATTTTTGGACCGGAAACTCCTTCACGCAATAATCTAGAATACTGTCTAACACTTGATGGCTGCTCTGTTAAGTCTTCGTCGTCAGCTAGGAACCTGGGTGTGCTCTTTGATACCAATCTTTCATTTGAAAGCCATGTTACTAGCATCTGCAAAACCGCATTCTTCCATCTTAAAAATATATCTAAACTACGACATATGCTCTCAATGAAAAATGCAGAACAGTTAGTTCATGCGTTTATGACCTCAAGGCTAGACTACTGTAACGCTCTACTGGGCGGTTGTTCTGCTCCCTTGATAAATAAACTACAGCTCGTACAAAATGCAGCAACTAGAGTTCTTACTAGAACTAGGAAGTATGACCATATTAGCCCAGTTCTGTCATCACTGCATTGGCTTCCTGTTAAACATCGTATGTTTAATTACTTGCTAATTACTTACAAAGCACTAAATGGTTTAGCTCCCCAGTACCTAAGTGAGCTCTTAATACATTATAGTCCTTCACGTTTATTGCGATCTCAGAATTCAGGCCAGCTGATAATACCTAGAATATCAAAATCAACTGCAGGCGGTAGATCCTTCTCCTATTTGGCACCTAAACTCTGGAGCAAACTTCCTAGCATTGTTCGGGATGCAGACACACTCTGTCAGTTTAAATCTAGACTAAAAACACATCTCTTTAACCTGGCATACACATAACACATTATCAATTTATATTTTCAAATCCGTTAAAGGATTATTAGGCTGCATAAATTAGGTCAGCCGGAACCGAGAACACTTCCTATAACACCAGATGTACTCGTTACATCAGAAAAAGAATGGCGTCTACGCTAATATTAGTCTTTCTGTTTATCCCAAGGTTTACCGTAGTCAACCGGATCTGGGCCGTATCCAGCTGAGACCAAGGATCTGCACGACCACAACGCAGCCCTGAAGTATCAGCAGAGATCGAGTCAACTAGATAATCCATTGTGAAGACATCATCAACACGACAGCCAGTGCCACAGTTCCTCAACAGACCGTCCATACCGGTGTGATGAATACGATCCTCAACTGGACTCGACCACAACGCAGCCCTGAAGTATCAGCAGAGATCGAGTCAACTGGATCATCCATTGTGAAGACCTCATCGACACGACAGCCAGTAGCACAGTTCCTCAACAGACCGTCCATACCGGCGTGATGAATACGATCCTCAACTGGATGGAACTGAAATAAATACTTTGATTGTTGCGATCCTATCAGATTTATGATAGCAACCTGATTGTAACAAAGCACTGTTCGCCAGAGGAGAACTGGCCCCCCGACTAAGCCTGGTTTCTCCCAAGGTTTTTTTTTTTTCTCCATTTTAACACCTATTTGCCACTTGTTTGCCACCTGATGTCACCTGATGGAGTTTGGGTTCCTTGCCGCTGTCGCCTTTGGCTTGCTTAGTTGGGGACACTTGACATTTGATATTCAATAGTATTCTTGACATTTATTCAACAGTGCTTCTGATCTGCCTGCATTGACACTATTATTTAAGAGCTGCTGTGCAGCCAAATTATGTACCAGCTATCAATGTAAAGCTGCTTTGACACAATCTGCATTGTAAAAAGCGCTATATAAATAAAGGTGACTTGACTTGACTTGACTTATCCATATTTTGCGATCATAAAAGATAGGTTGTATCGAGTGACCCAAGACACTCAGACAAAGGAGGATACGACACAATTGTTAGTTCCAAAGAGCCGCAGGGAAATGCTTTTCCAAGATGCTTATTCTAATCCAATGGCTGGGCATTTAGGACCAACGGCAACACTAAATCGCCTCATGACCCGATATTTTTGGCCAGGCATTCATGAGAATGTGCGCAGGTGGTGTGCGTCTTGTCGTGAATGTCAGTTGGTAAATCCACCGCCCACCCCAAAAGTGCCTTTGCACTCTCTCTCATTAATGCAGGTCCCCTTCGAAAGAATTGGTATGGACCTCAGTGGGCCATTAGAGCGATCAGCAAGAGGGCATCGCTTTGCATTAGTCATTGTGGATTATGCAACGCGATATCCCGAAGCAGTGCCTCTCCGCAACATTTCCGCTAAGAGTGTTGCGGATGCACTGTTTAGTTTAATCTCCAGAGTGGGGATTCCGAAAGAAATCCTCACTGACCAAGGCACGGCGTTTATGTTACGCACGTTACGTGAACTTTACGAATTGTTGGGCATTAAATCGGTTCGTACCAGTGTCTTTCACCCACAAACGGACGGGCTGGTCGAACGGTTTAATCGCATGCTTAAATCCATGATTCGTAAGTTCATTCAAGAGGATGCCAAAAATTGGGATATGACAGGGTAAAATGGTGCCACAGCTTTCATTTATATGTATATGCTTTTAATTTACATGACAAACGTTTTTATTGCTATTTATTTTCACATGAATTGTGTTTCTGTCAGTAATCAATATATCTTTATAGTTATTATAAGTTTTTTCAATTGCCAAACACTTTGAGACCAGATTTTTTCCCTTTAAGTCGCTGTTGTATGCTAATATTCCACAGCACATTGACTTCTGATCCAGTATAAAATTTCCCCCCTCATTATCATCTTCATTATCTAACTTATCATTATCTAACATTAAATCAATTTTAACGGAACATGCATGATAAGTTATTAAAAGCACAATAAACTGTGCAAGAGAACATTTGTCACAGACACGTCAGGCTCCACCGCTCACCAATCACAGCGCACCCAGTCACCAGAGTACTGATCACAGACACCTGCACCTCATTAAGTACCTCATCACTTCCAGCATAAAGAGCACTCACACACACCACTCGATGTCCGGTCTCGTTTGGATTATCTTACCTGTATGCTTACCTTAAGGACTCCCAGTGATCTACTTACCTGTCTCCAGTATTCTACTCTCTGTGTGAGTGCTCCTTGTCTCCAGCGTCTCCTTCGTCTCCATCTCCAAGTTCGACTCCACCTGAAACCACAAAGGAACCCATCATCACCCTGCACTTCAAGAATCTGCACTGCTTCACATATTACTCACCTGCACTTCTGCCACTACTCATACTGGTTCTCAATAAAGCTCCATCTCCTGTTAAAGACTGTCTCTGTCCCTTCTGTATTGTAACAACATTATAGTTATTATAGTGTCCTTGATATATACTGTATGTTACATGTACTTCCTGTAGTAATAACAGTAAATTATGCACAATTACAGCCAACTAACTCTAAACCAAACCCTAATGCTATAGAAGTACATGTTGTTAATTAATATTACTCAGTACTTAAATGAATAATTACACTGGGCACCTTAACATAAAGTGTAACTGAATTTGGTGCTCACATGTTGACAGATGGCTTTCTGTGTGCACACACTTGAAGCACGCATATAAAGCAACCTTTAAGACAGCATGCAATCCCGAATTGAGTTCCGTGGCTTATTAAATGGTCAAATACACACACTTATATGTCTAAGTGCCGGTCTTGGAAAGTATCCTCATAAACACGTTTTAAATGAAATTCAACATTTGAAAACTAATGTGTAAGTTGGATCTGTGCATTAGGTGATGTCACAGTTTCCGTCTGTCCTGGACTCCATTTCCCATCATTCTCCCTGGCCCTCACCTGCACTCACTCCACCATCAGCTAAGCACACACACCTGTTCCCTATCAGCACCTCATTACACAGGACTACTTAAGCACACCACTCACCTCCCTTAAGTGTCCGGTCTTGTTTATATGAAGGACTATTCAGGTTTGATCTCCAATACTCCAAAGCTTTCTACCAGTTCCTCTCCAGCGTGTTTCCTCAGTCTCCATGCTCCTGTGTCTCCTCAGTCTCCATGCTCCTGTGTCTCCTCAGTCTCCATGCTCCTGTGTCTCCTCAGTCTCCATGCTCCTGTGTCTCCTCAGTCTCCATGCTCCTGTGTCTCCTCAGTCTCCATGCTCCTGTGTCTCCTCAGTCTCCATGCTCCTGTGTCTCCTCAGTCTCCATGCTCCTGTGTCTCCTCAGTCTCCATGCTCCTGTGTCTCCTCAGTCTCCATGCTCCTGTGTCTCCTCAGTCTCCATGCTCCTGTGTCTCTGTGCGTCAACTTATCTCTTACGTGTGTCCTCACCATCGCTGATCACCCATCCTCTCAAGATCCTCGCACCTGCAAGATAAAGGACAGTATTATCACCAATCTCCACTAAACTACATACTATTCACCTATTTCACTTACCTGCATCTCTGTTCACCACCTGTTTCAGATGTTTTAACCCTCTGAGGCCGGGGGACTCGACAGATGGCCCAAAGTTTTTATTTTTGCGTCATTTAAATAATGTTGACAATCTTGCAATAAACTGCACTCTTGCTAAAACTGCCATTATAATCAAGGGAGCTGACAGCACTCCACAATGGATCACTTATTTACATTGTGTTTACACTGTTGGTTATGAGAGGATTTATGAGCCTGTGACTGAACAAAAAACTCTGTTTTGAGCAGATTCCGACTAAATTAAGGGTAGAGGTAGTAATTATAATAAAACCTTTGTAAAGTGACCATGAGTATAAAAAGTTAAAAAAAGGCATGGTTGAGAATAAAAACTATAAAAAGGTGTGATGATCTCATCTAACTGACAGACTGTCTCAGATCAGCCAGTGAGCAACAGTAAGACCTGAAATTACTTGTGAAAAGAATGCAGACTCAGAATTTTTATTATTAATTTACTTTTCGTCACTTCTTGTTAATTATTCATAATTCATTTTGGCATTTTTTTCATACTCTTAGTATGATTTTTTTTTTTTTTTTTTTTTTTTTTGCATTAAGAATACAGAAAGACAAACTATTAATCCTTTTATTTAAATGCAGATTTTTTTTATTTTTTATTTTCATGTTGACACTTTAAATAGAGCAACCATTAAAGGACAAGAAAGACTTATCTAAGTAATAAACTGCATTTGTAAATACTCTGTAAAACTACAAATAATAAATAAAAGTTGGACGATGAAAGTAGTAATTTGTGGCCCTTTGCATTTTATGTGGTTTAAATGCAGCCCTATTGACCTCTGAAATTGAGTACCCCTGCTCTGTTATAAGCCATTTTAATCATTCACTTTGTGATGAACCACCATAATATGCACTCTGTGCTCACATATAGTTCTCTATGACTGTCCTCTATTTGTCATTGTGTTTTTGATTTATGATAATGACTGATGAAAGTGAAGCGTAAAGTACATAACATCTATCATTTATTTCAGTATATTCAGTATCTTATCATTTATTTTAGTATATTAAAGGTTTGTGATTCTTGCTCAATCTTCTGACAAAACTTGCATTGCATCAGTGTGAGAATTCTACATCAAGCATACATACTATTAAGATACATGAAGTGTAAATTACAAAGATAAGCTGATTATCTACATTCATGACTTAATAACAATATTGCAGTTTATTTGAAATTCCTCTCATGGTTTTACCTATTTTATTACAATTGATTTTGTGAAAAAATATTGACCAGAGAGGATGCTTGCTGAAATATTTTCAGAGTTAAGATGTGTTTAACAGTCTTTTTAAACCAGGGATAAAATAAAGCATAGACCAGAGGATTCAGACCTGAGTTTGTGTACACAACCCATGTCAAAACATTTATGACTGTGGTAGAGATTGCTGATATAGAACAGATATAGTACGGAATCCAGCACAGCAGATAAGCTGTCACAATGATTCCTAATGTCAGAGCAGCTTTACTCTCAGATTTCCTCCTCACTGAAACTTCCATTACACATTTACCACCCTTCATCAGAGAGTTTATAACTTTCACTTGCTGATGTACAACATAAAAAATCCTCAAATATAAAGTTATGATCAGGGTACAAGGAAAAATAAAAAACATGAACAGATCAATGACTCTCCAGGCAAAACTCATCATAATAAAACACTCTCCATAACACATGTCTGTTCTGAGTGAAGTGTCAAAATATCCATTATTAACTGCAAAGGCAGTGTTATAAGCTGAGGAGCAAAACCAGCTCAGACAGATGCTTATTGCAGTTTTAGTCATTGTTATTTTCTGTGGGTACAGTAAAGGGTGGCACACAGCCACAAAACGATCAACAGCAATTAAAACTAAATTACTGAGAGATGCTGAAAGAAGCACTGCAATAAATATTGAATAGAGTCCACAAAAAGTGTGACCAAAGTACCAACACATTTCAATCAGCTTAGTGCCTTCTATGGGCATGACACATCCAATAAGAAGATCAGCCAAAGCCAGAGAGAGAATGATCAGGTTGGTTGGAGTGTGGAGCTTCTTGAAGTGAGAGATGGAGATGATCACCAGCAGGTTCAGAAACACAGTCCATGCTGACAGCAATGATACGAACACATACATGATATTGTATTCATGTCTGGAACGTTTTCCCTTGATACATGATGAGTTGATGGCAGGAAAGCAGTATTGAGTCTCATGATCCTCTGTCTCATAGGCCATGGGTGAGTCTCCTCCTGTTAGGAGTTTGTTCTATTTTCCTTACTGTCCTTTCATTTATACAGTGTCTGACTCAGACTGGCCCACCCATCTACTGCCCACTCTGATGCTTCATAATCATTTGTTTTATATGTATGATTCACATAAAAATGAAACAAATACACAATAATTAAAAGATTGATATAAAATGCATTAAAACAGTTAAGAATCGGTTCATAAAAATAGAAATAGCAATAAAAGTAGAGAATTTTAAAACTTTAGAATAAAAAAAGAGGATACATAAGTAAAATATAGTGCAGTCAGTTTGGACATAGCACAGTGCTCATTCAGTAAATGCACAGCTAAACTGATGTTTTTTGAGTCTGGATTTGAATGTGGCTACTGTTGGAGCTGATCTCTTCTGGAAGAGATATGGTTCATATTTTCTGGCTCTGCTCAGAATCCTGGCAGCAGCATACTGTATGAGTTGCAGCTGTCTTATGGTATTTTTGGGAAGACCAGTGAGGAGTCCATTACAATAATCCACCCTGCTTGTGATGAAAGCATGAACAAGTTTCTCTAATTCTTGACTGGAAACAAAGCATCTAATTCTTGCAATATTTTTAGATCAGGAGTGCCCAATCCTGTTCTACCAGAAAGACTCGGGAAGCAAAGAAACGTTTGAATATGATTTATTCAACAGTATGAATATAAATATCAATGATAAATGATAAAGTTCTTTGGCGTAGGCCCCGTCCATAGTACAATCCAGAGGGTAGCAGTCGTTTGCAGATCCTGCCTTAAGATTAAGGCAGGGGCGGAGCCTACCCCCGTTGTATGGACGGGGACTGACCTGGTGGTGGTGGGGAGGATGGGGGTGAACGCCGGCGATGGTATCTGCGAACACAATAGTGGGTGGGAACAGAACTTATATACTCAGGTGACGTGTAATGATTGGTTAGATAATGAGCAATGACGTGCATTAGAGTCTTCCGGGTAGAACTTCCGCTAAACGCTCCCATTTCCTGGAGATCTACCTACCTGCAAAGTTTAGGTCCAGCCTTGCTCAACGCACCTGTCTGTAATTATCAAGTGCTCCTAAAGATCTTAATTAACTGATTCAGGTGTGTTTTATCAGGGTTGGAACTAAACTTTGCAGGTAGGTAGATCTCCCCCTGTTTTAGATAATTTTTTAGATGCTGATTTTGTTATTGCTTTTACATGACTACTGAAACTAAGGTCTGACTCCAAAATCACACCAAGATTGTTTGTTGTTGTTTGACCCCTAGGGTCAAGGTATGCGTTCACCTTGAGAACTTCATCTTTGTTTCCAAATGCAATGACTTTACTTTTGGCAGTAAGGGTAAGCTTAGAGAATGCACAGCTGCATATGCCATATAACATTGAGAAGCGTTCTCTTTCCCAGGGGGATATGGATGTAACGGAGGCCACATCCTACCCAAAGGGGATGTACCTATGTGGAAATGTGGTACACTATATTGCCAAAAGTATTGGGACACCCCTTCAAAATTGAATTCAGGTGTTCCAATCACTTCCATGGCCATAGGTGTATAAAATCAAGCACCTAGGCATGCAGACTGCTTCTATAAACATTTGTGAAAGAATGGATCACTCTCAGTAGGTCAGTGAATTCAAGCGTGGTACCGTGATAGGTTGCCACCTGTGCAATAAGTCCATTCGTGAAATTTCCTCACTACTAAATATTCCACGTGGTATCATAAAGTGGAAGCAATTGGGAGCAACAGCAACTCAGCCACAACATGGTAGGTCATGTAAAAATCACAGAGTGGGGTCAGCGCTGCATGCTGAGGTGCACAGTGTGCAGAAGTCGCCAACCTTCTGCAGAGTCAAAAGCTACAGACCTCCAAACTTCGTGTGGCCTTCAGCTTAGCTCAAGAACAGTGTGTAGAGAGCTTCATGGAATGGGTTTCCATGGCCGAACAGCTGCATCCAAGCCTTACATCACCAAGTGCAATGCAAAGCATCAGATGCAGTGGTGTAAAGCATGCCACCACTGGACTCTAGAGAAGTGGAGACGTGTTCTCTGGAGTGACGAATCACGCTTCTCTGTCTGGCAATCTGATGGATGAGTCTGGGTTTGGCGGTTGCCAGGAGAACGGTACTTGCCTGACAGCATTGTGCCAAGTGTAAAGTTTGGTGGAGGGGGGATTATGGTGCGGGGTTGTTTTTCAGGGGTTGGGCTTGGCCCCTTAGTTCCAGTGAAAGGAATATTTATGCTTCAGCATACCAAGACATTTTGGACAATTTCATGCTCCCAACTTTGTGGGAACATTTTGGGGATAGCCCCTTCCTGTTCCAACATGACTGCACACCAGTGCACAAAGCAAGGTCCATAAAGACATGGATGAGTGAGTTTGGTGTGGAAGAACTTGACTGGCCTGCACAGAGTCCTGACCTCAACCCAATAGAACAGCGTTTGGATGAATTAGACCGGAGACTGCGAGCCAGGCCTTCTGGCGAATATCACTGCCTGACCTCACAAATGCACTTCTATAGAAGAATAGTCAAAAATTCCCATAAACACACTCCTAAACCTTGTGGAAAGCCTTCCCAAAAAAGTTGAGGGTGTTATAGCTGCAAAGGGTGGGCCTACTCCATATTAAACCTTATGGATTAAGAATGGGATGTCATTAAAGCTCATGTGTACATAAAGGCAGGCGTCCCAAAACTTTATAATGTTTTATTAACAAAATGTGTGAGGTGCAGGTGCAGAAAAAGGTGCAGGTGCTATACAGGAAAAAAAAAAGCTTCTGTGGTGGGCTCCAAAGAGGGGTCTACCTATCCCACAGTGACCAGTGACAGAGCTAGCACTGTCGCGTGGAAGACACTGGGTTCGGTTATAGGAAAACAAACAGTGGAAAACATTGTATGGGGAACCACTACATACATAACCTCAGCCACATTACAAGGGCTAACCTGAAAAGTGGCAACTTCACAAGTAATGGGCCTGGCAATGAGTTCCTCCACCAAACTCATCTACCGGAAGGTGGTAAAATGATGGAGAGAGGTGGCCTAAGGTTCACCATTCCAGGGAAACTGACCTAGACCCAAGAACGCACGTTATCACCTCAGAGAGGGGAAAGACAGGGAAGCTAACCCTTTAAAGTCCAAATGGTGGCTATTAGTACCCGGGTGAAGGTGAATGGCGAGATGAAGTGATGCTGGAGACATCCACATATGTACTAGGCATTTAGTTTTTCTATGTAAATAAATACTCGTCATATGGTGTTACGAGCAGGTGAATTACTGAATGAGTACATATTTCTGTGATACAACAGCTGGTAAACTTAAGCATGGTTTGAGTGGCTGTATACGATACAAAGAAGTACAAATTAATTTCTTTGTAGATTATATAACAGCAACTTGGAAAAAAGACAAAACAGTAAAGGTAAGAAGCGATATTTGAGAAAAAAAGCATATAAATAGCAGCAGACTGTTATGACAGAGACACCGGAGGCAGAGATGGAAGCAATGTAACAGTTTATTGTAATGATCAGCAGTGAGACAGGTGAGTAGATAGATGAAGGTGAAGATCTTGAAGGTGAATGAGAGGGAATACTGTCCTTTTCTTTATGATGCAGATGGAACTGGAGGGAGACGCTGGAGCTGGCAGACGAACACACTCACACACAGGCAGGTAAGCACACGAGGAGATCCGAAGACGATGGAGACGAAGGAGACAATGGAGACAGGTAAGTATCACTTTGGAGTCCTTGAAGGTAAGCGTACAACTGGTTGTAACACAAACGAGACCGGACGATGAGTGTGTGTGAGTGTGTGGTATTTAACTGTGTGCTGATGACTGCGGTGATGATGTGCAGGTGGCGGTGATTAGTAGACTGGTGATTGAGTGCGTGGATACGGGAGTGAGGTGGAACCTGACGTGTCTGTGACAGTACCCCCCCTCCCACGGCCCGCTCCAGAGGGCCGTGGACCCCGACGTCGTGGTGGTCGTCCTCGAGGTCGTGGGGCAGGTCTGTCTGGGTGGTTGGTGTGGAAGGTCTGTAACAGAGCTGGATCAAGGATATCATTCTTGGGAACCCATGAGCGTTCTTCAGGACCGTAGCCCTCCCAGTCCACCAGATACTCTAAAAGACCACCACGGCGCCGGGAGTCCAGAATCTCATGTACAACGTAGGCTGTTCCATCATCCAGAATGAGTGGAAGGGGGGGCTCGACGGCTGCCACGTCAGGTTCTGTGGGAGGAAGAACAGAAGGGTGGTGAGGCTTTAATAGTGAAACATGGAAAGTTGGGTGAATTCTCTTATATTGTGCTGGGAGTTGTAACCGGTAAGTGACAGGGTTGATCTGTTGGAGGATGGTGAACGGGCCAATGAAGCGGGGACTCAGCTTCTTGCAGGGCAGGCGCATCTTGATGTCTCTGGTGGACAGCCAGACCTTCTGCCCCGGTTGGTAGTTTGGAGCGTGGGAGCGCCGAAGGTCGGCTGTCGTCTTGCGCCTGCGCAGGGCTCTCTGCAGCTGGTGGTGAGCTGAGTCCCATACCCTCTCGCTCTCCCGGAACCAGTAGTCGACAGCAGGAACGTTGGAGGGTTCCCCGTCCCAGGGGAACAGTGGGGGCTGGAAGCCGAGCACGCATTGGAAAGGTGTTAATCCTGTTGTGGCTTGGCGGAGGGAGTTCTTGGCGTACTCGGCCCAGCCCAGGTACTGGTTCCAGGAGTCCTGGTGGCCGTGACAGAAGGTACGCAGGAAGTGGCCATTCTCCTGGATCTTCCGTTCCATCTGCCCGTTCGACTGAGGATGGTATCCAGACGACAGACTGACGGTCACACCCAGGAGTGAGAAGAAAGCCTTCCATACCCGTGAGACGAATTGTGGTCCTCTGTCTGAGACTATGTCTTCGGGGATTCCGTAGTGACGGAAGACATGGTTGAACATTAATTCTGCTGTGGCCATAGCTGTTGGTAGACCCTCCAGGGGAATTAGACGGAAGGCTTTAGAGAAGCGGTCTACGACGACCAGAATGCAGGTGTTACCATCAGACTCGGGGAGATCTGTGACAAAATCTACTCCCAGGTGTGACCAGGGTCTCTCAGGAATGGGCAGAGGATGGAGCTTGTCGGTGGGAAGATGGCGTGGGCTCTTGGAGATGGCGCACTCCCTGCAGCCCTGCACGTACCTCCTGACATCGTTGGCCATGTTTGGCCACCAGAAGCGCTGTTTGAGCAGCGAGAGGGTTTCATTGACCCCTGGGTGACCAGTGCCAAGTGAAGTGTGAACAGAGTGCAGAAGTGGAGTGCGTCGTGTCCTGGTGATGTAGCGCAAGCCCTGGGGACAACCCGGCGGAGTGCGTGGGGAGGCATTGGAGGAGGGTAAGGTCTCTTCTAACCATTCGATGGGGCTGACGAAAATGGATTCAGGTAGGATGGTTTCGGGTTCTTCATTCTTTTCCTCCGGGGCGTGGAGACGAGAGAGAGCATCGGCTTTCACGTTTTTAGAGCCAGGTCGGTATGAGATGGTGAAATGGAATCTTGAGAAGAATAACGCCCATCGGGCTTGGCGAGGGCTGAGTCGTTTGGCGGCTTTCAGATATTCGAGGTTCTTGTGGTCGGTGAGTACTTGGAAAGGGTGATTGGCCCCCTCCAACCAATGCCTCCATTCCTCAAGGGCGAGTTTTACAGCCAAGAGTTCACGGTCCCCGATGTCATAGTTCACCTCCGCCGGGTTGAGCTTGCAGGAGAAGAAGGCGCATGGATGGAGCCTACTTGGATTCCCCTGCTGCTGTGATAGGACCGCTCCCACTCCTGTGGTGGAGGCATCCACCTCCATGACGAATGGTAGGTCCGGGTTGGGGTGGACGAGGAGGGGAGCGGTGGTGAAGGCCTTCTTGAGCGTCTCAAAAGCTTCGGTGGCAGGTTGGGACCAGGACAGAGACTTGGGCTGCTTACGGAGGAGGTTGGTGAGTGGACTGACGATGGTACTGTAGTTCTTTATGAATCGACGGTAGAAATTGGAGAAACCAAGGAATCGTTGGAGTTCTTTTATGGTGCTTGGAGCTGGCCAGTTCTGGATGGCAGATACCTTCCCCTCGTCCATCCGGATGCCACTGTGATCAATCACATATCCCAGGAAGTGGACAGAGGGCTGGTGGAATGAGCATTTCTCTGCTTTCAGGAACAGATGGTATTGCCGTAAGCGTTGGAGGACCTCCGCAACGTGGTGGCGATGTTCGGCCAAGCTCCGGGAGTAAATCAGGATGTCATCGATATAGACCAACACGAACTTGTGGAGGAACTCCCGGAGCACCTCATGGATGAAATCCTGGAATACGGAGGTTGTACGCGCTGCGGAGGTCCAACTTTGTGAACACAGTGGCACAGCGGAGATGTTCCAGGGCCGCTGGGACGAGGGGAAGTGGGTACCGGAATTTGACGGTGATTTTGTTCAGTGACCGGTAATCGATGCAGGGCCGCAAGCCTCCGTCCTTCTTGGCCACGAAGAAGAAGCTTGAAGCAGCAGGGGAAGTAGACGGGCGGATGTATCCTTGGTTAAGGGCCTCTTTGATGTATTCCTCCATGGCCTTCTCCTCCGGCACTGATAGGGGGTAGATGCGTCCCCTAGGCACTGGCTCACCCGGTAACAGATCAATTGCACAGTCCCATGGCCGGTGTGGAGGAAGCTTGGAGGCGCGTTAAGGGCAGAAGACGTCGATGAAGGGGGCGTAATCGGGAGGTATGTCGATGGAGCGTTTTTCCACAGGGCTCTCGATGGAGGTAGCATTGATGGAGAGGTTCTTGGATGGAGGAGATCTTGGAACAGGAAGGTCTGGAAAACAGCTGGAGAAACAGTGGTCGCCCCACTTCAGGACTTCGCCTGTGCGCCAGGAGATGGTGGGATGATGGAGTTCCAGCCACGGGCGCCCTAGAACCACGTCAGCGGTGGACTCCTCCAGAACCAGCAGATGGATGAGTTCTTGATGGAAGATACCCACTTGTAATTGAAGGGGTCCAGCGACACGGCGAACCGTCTTACAGCTCAGGGGTTTGCCCGTGATGGAGTTGATTTGATAGTGAGTCGGAGACGGCGAGGTCTTGATCCCGAGGTGTCGACAGAGGGCGCCGGAGATGAAGTTTCCTGCTGACCCTGAATCGAGGAGTACCACCACTGGAATGGAAACATCAGCAGCAGTAAGGTTTACAATGGTAGTGAGTGGTTTCATGTTCTGGATAGAGGGAATGATAGCACTCACCACGGGTCGAGGAGGACGGGTTGGGCATGCAGAGATGACATGCCCAGGTAATCCACAATACAAGCACAGATTCACGGTCAGCCTTCTTTGTCTTTCTATGGGTGACAAACGGGAGTTATCCACTTGCATAGGTTCGGTGGCTGGTTCTGGAGAGCTGACGGGTTCGGACCGACGGAGGAGAGTGCTGGCTAGTGGCTGGCCCTGGTGCTCACGGAGACACGACTGCATACGAGAACCCACTCGGATGGCGAGCTGGATGAAACGTTCGAGTCCTATGGAGTCCTCGTATGCAGCGAGATGCAGCCGCACGTTGGGCTCCAGACCTTGTCGGAAGGTGGTGATGAGGGCTTGTTCGTTCTATCCGCTGGTTGCGGCGAGCGTTCGGAACTGCAGGGCATAATCGTTAACAGTATTGTTACCTTGTTTTAAATTATACAATTTCTCACCAGTGGTAGAATCAGTCAGGGGTTTTCCGAAAACTTCTCTGAAGTGAGAAACGAAAGCAGCATAGGATCTGATAACTGGTCCTTTCTGAGTCCAGAGAGAATCCGCCCATTGGAGGGCCTTACCCTGCAGTTGAGAAATCACGAACGCTATTTTCGCCGTGTCGGTGGGATAGAAGTGCGGCTGCATCTCCAGGACCAACTCACACTGAAGGAGGAATCCGCTGCAGTCCTCCGCCGATCCTGAGAAGGGCGCCGGTTTGGCCATGGGACTGGCGGTGCACATAGGAGAAGCAGCGGTGATGGTGGATGCGGAAGCAGCCGCGGTGGTGGATACAGGTGACGGTGACGGTGGTTGTGGAGTGAGTGCTCGTCGCAGTGCGTCCACGAGCTCTTGAAACGGGTCGTGATGGCTCATGCTGATCGATAGTTGTTAAGGTCCGGTCTTCTGTTATGACAGAGACACCGGAGGCAGAGATGGAAGCAATGTAACAGTTTATTGTAATGATCAGCAGTGAGACAGGTGAGTAGATAGATGAAGGTGAATATCTTGAAGGTGAATGAGAGGGAATACTGTCCTTTTCTTTATGATGCAGATGGAACTGGAGGGAGACGCTGGAGCTGGCAGACGAACACACTCACACACAGGCAGGTAAGCACACGAGGAGATCCGAAGACGATGGAGACGAAGGAGACAATGGAGACAGGTAAGTATCACTTTGGAGTCCTTGAAGGTAAGCGTACAACTGGTTGTAACACAAACGAGACCGGACGATGAGTGTGTGTGAGTGTGTGGTATTTAACTGTGTGCTGATGACTGCGGTGATGATGTGCAGGTGGCGGTGATTAGTAGACTGGTGATTGAGTGCGTGGATACGGGAGTGAGGTGGAACCTGACGTGTCTGTGACACAGACGAGTATTGGTAGTAACTAAACACAGTGGTAACGCAATTTCCGATTCTTGTAAAATTGGCCTTAGTGAATCATTCATTACAGTTGCGGAAAAAAAACTAAAACATGGTTTGTGATTTAATACTTATTTAATAATTCACTACAGCAATAAATCAAAACCAATAAACTAATGCAAAAGTCATATGAATTTTTATATAAAATGACAAAAAGGTAAAAGTGTGTAAACTGGTAAAGCCAACTGGATAATTTATCAAAAAAAAAAAAAAAAAAATTACATTAATGTTAGCTTTGTTTGGCTCATTAAAACATTAGAGGTGATGGTTAGTAGTTCAAGTATGCCATTAATTTATTTACATCACTTTATATGAAACAACATATAGCAAACATTACATCAACTTACTTGATAAGTTACATTAAGATACATTGTTACATTAAGATAACCCCCATTACATTTCCTATTTTTATTGTTAGGCTCCACTGTTAATTTTAATGGTGTAACTCCAAACTTTGAATTCATTTTGGGTGAATTTGACGTTAAAATCAGATGTTTTAACCCTTGAGGCAGGTTATAAGCCATTTTAATCATTCAACTTTGTGATGAACCACCATATTATGCTTGACCTGTATACATAGTTATATATGACTATATGACATGAAAGTGAAGCATGAAGTACATAACATACATTTATCATGTATTTCAGTAGAGTAAAAAACTCGCATTGCATCAGTGTGAGAATTATACAGCAATCATACATACTTTTAAGATACATGAAGTGTAAATTACAAAGATAAACAGATGATCTACCTTTATGACTTAATAACAGTAATGCAGTTTATGTGAAATTGCTCTCATAGTTTTACATATTTAATTATAATTAATGTTCTGTAAAGATATTGACCAGAGAGGATGCTGGCTGAAATATTTTCAGAGTTAAGATGTTTTTGACTGTCTTTTTAAACCAGGGATAAAATAAAGCATAGATAAGAGGATTCAGACCTGAGTTTGTGTACACAACCCATGTCAAAACATTTATGGTTGTGGAAGAGGTTACTGATATAGAACAGATATAGTATGGAATCCAGCACAGCAGATAAACTGTTACAATGATTCCTAATGTCAGAGCAGCTTTACTCTCAGATTTCCTCCTCACTGAACCTTCCATTACACATTTTCCATTCATCAGAGAGTTTATAACTTTCACTTGCTGATGTACTACATGAAAAATCCTCAAATATGAAGTTATGATTAGGAAACACGGAAAAATAAAAGACATTAATAGATCAGTGACTCTCCAGGCAAAACTCATAATAACAGAACACTCTCCATAACACATGTCTGTTCTGAGTGAAGTGTCAAAATATCCGTTATTAATTACAGAGGCAGTGTTACAGACTGAGGAGCAAACCCAGCTCAGACAGATGCTTATTGCAGTTTTAGTTGTGGTTATTTTCTGTGGGTACAGTAAAGGGTGACACACAGCCACGTAACGATCAATAGCTATTAAAACCAAATTACCGAGAGATGTAGAAAGAAGCACTGCAATAAATAATAAATAGAGTCCACAGAAGGTGTCTCCGAAGTACCAACATGTCTCAATCAGCCTGGTGCCTTCTATGGGCATAGCAAGTCCCATAAGCAGGTCGGAAACTGCCAGAGAGAGAATAATCTGGTTTGTTGGAGTGTGAAGCTTCTTGAAGTGAGAGATGGAGATGATCACCAGCAGGTTCAGAAACACAGTCCATACTGACAGCAATGATACAAATACATACATAATATTGTATTCATGTCTGGAGCGTTTTCCCTTGATACATGATGAGTTGATGGCAGGAAAGCAGTATTGAGTCTCATGATCCTCTGTCTCATAGGCCATGAGTGAGTCTCCTCCTGTTAGGAGTTTGTTCTGCTCTCCTTACTGTCCTTTCATTTATACAGTTTTAGGATCAGACTGGCCAACCCATCTACCTCCCATGAGTAGAATTTTAGATCTAAATTTAACTTTTAACTACAAAATATTTAGCAACGTTATACTTTCTCTGTTGCAGTCTATTTGTTTTACAAAAATACCCTCTGGGCTAAAACTTCAAATCTTTGGCCAAAATTGCAAATATATATACATGTACATATATACACATACCAAAGTTTAGTGAGAATACAAAATATCTAGAGTCACAACACAAACACACAGTGAGGGTGTCTTACACAGACAGAGGGTGAATTGAATGGGAGTATATGACTGTATAAAAGTAGTTTCCAGGTACAGAAACTGAATAAAGTAGCTAATCAAATGTAAAACAACATTGCATATAATCTTTAATGCATATATTGAATAAAAATGAATCGCTATTAATTATTAATTAAGTTACAAAAGCTATTCAGTCAAGAGCAATGGGTGATTTCCTTGTATTCGGTGGTTTGATTAACATATAGACACATATAGACAGCAGGAATATTAGGCTGCTGTCACTTTACAGTATTACAGTACACTGATACTGAACACATGCATTCTTTCTTGAGCGTTTAAGTTCACTTAAGATATAACTTACTATGTTTGCTAGGATACTCGCCCAGACGAGCATGTTGACACTTTTTGTGTGAATTTATCAGTTCAAGACTTGAAAGAGAAATCAATATTTGCGCGCTGTACACACGCTTCCGCATGCACGCTTCGGATGAGTGCACATATCTTCTCAGAGTTATCTTTCGCATATTCCACTCGAATGTTTAAATTGGCAAGGCTTAAGTGAGTTTAGTTTAAACACAGAGAGCAACATATGCTGTTCAGGTCTCACCAGTGCTTACTATCAACACCCAGGTGATGGCGGCGTTAATTACAGTCATACAGTCATACGGCACTCGTACTGAACAAAGTATAGTGGAAGCCAGAATGTGTATCCATCGACAGAAACATTAGCCTAACTCTGTCTGTCTGCTTTATTTATTTTCAACAAACCATATTATAGATGCGTCATCAGATATGAGATAAACCACAATGCAAGTGTGTGTCGAACTGTTTGTGGATAATGGTACTGTTAAATTTTTTACTGAGAATCATTACACCCTCAGGCATGTCGTCTTTCTTTACAAAGTGACATCACCAACTACTGGCCTGCAATGCATAATACAGTACTTTTATTCATTTATATGGATCCGTTTAAACATTGTCATCTGTACCGTTTTTAGTAAATCGTTGCTGTGTAAATGTACCCTGAGTCTCCATAGTTTTCCTTGTTAGTTACAATGATGACTAATCACCTTCACCTGTTTCTTGTTAGCATCTTACCCAGTGTATTTATACCCTTTTCAGTCCTTGTTTGCTGGTTGTTGTCTTTATACTTCAGCTCTAAAGCTGTTATGTTCCAGGTATTGTTGCAGGTATTAATACATAACGTTTACAGGTACAAAACATACATTTCTGGATAGATTTTGAATCGTACAATATTGACAACATTTAAACATAAATGTATTTATGTTAAACGTAATTATTAGAGCTTTTCACACAGCACTTAACACTGTATAACAGTCATTCTAAACACCGATTTTAACCCAAGGTAAAGGAACATTTCACACTTGTAATTTAGAAGCGGGGTTAGCACCCTGACCCGCATTGCGGTGCCAACTTTGTACAGTGTAATGATGCAGTGTTAGAATGTTATGACTAGATGCTTAGCAACGGATAACCTTTAACGTGTCTCATATTCACATGCTTTAGACAATCACAGAAACACTGCGCATTGTATATAAACAGTAAATTCACCGTTTGAGAGGAAAAATGTCAAATGCTGACAGAGAACATGGCCATTTTGAGTGAAGAAGAGACTGTTTCATTCTTAACCTTATAAGTAAAAATTCCCATTCACTATAAACTCAGTAGTACAGTTGGCAATACAGTATGCACAATGCTAGAGCTAGCTAGCCTATGTAAAGAAGTTGCATGCTCCGTTTATCCAATCAGTGACAATGACACCGCAAATATCCAAATAAGAATGTTAACCCAGGGTTACTTGAAAAACCCTAAATGGAGCCATAATATTTTTTTTTATTTTGAATCAGATTGTTAAATTGATAATGTAGCAACGCAAATCATGAAGGTTGTAGCTGTTAAACTGTGTCCTAAATGACTATTTTGGTCACATAATATTAAATTTGACTTCAGTTCAGCGCACTTTGCAAAATATGGTGTGGGCCTCTCACAAAGGTCACATGGTTGTTGTTGTTGTTGTTTCATACAAGCAATGACAAGTATCTTATTTACTTCAAATAACATACAGCAATAAATCTTCTGAGAAATGAATTACAGTAAACTCAGAAGACCAATCATTATTGTTATAGTTTGTTATTGAGTAAATGTGCCTCTGAGGGTGCTGTTAACGCCTGTGCTGAATGGAGAGATGATCCATTCATTACCGGTGTGAACACAAACACCGGTGAACACACACAGAGAACGCACTGATGCTCATTAATCAGGGGTCAGTTAAATGATGTATTTTAGAAGTCTAAGTAAAACCTTCACTCAACAATTAGCTACACAAGGATTTGCTACTTAACTATTAAAATGTTCTTTTGAAGTTGTAAATAAAGCAAATAGTATAGTTTACTATTTCAGTATTTTTATTTCTAAATGTCACATTTAACTGAATGTTTTACTTGTTGTTTAAACATACATAAAATGAATGGAAATTTAAAAGTAATATTTACTTCAGTTTTTGTCATCAATAATTTATATTTACAGATTGAGGGCTCATAATTTGAATTAAGTAGAATATTTAAGGTAAGTTAAGTTTACAAACACTATACAACCTATACAATAGGCTGCTAATTAACTTTCCAGTACTGTATGTGTGATGGCAATGTTACCTTCTAACTTTGATCTCTCTCTCTCTCTCTATTTATTTATTGCAGAGTAAAAAAAGAATGGCAGACATAAGATTTTATTTGTTTTATTCTTAATTTATTAGTCGTATCTGTAAAATGTATGGTAATGTAATATTACACCAATATTGGTATTAAAACTGCACAAATTAATTTCTAATTCAAGCTAACAAGAAACTTCTGAGTGAAAATTGTATCCTAGCTTTGTTCAAGTAGTAGTGTGGTGCAGGTGCCAACAATACAGAGAAACACATTCTAACAACAACTTCAAAGAGAACAAATAAATCAAACAAAAAAGTAAATGTTTCAGCTGACAACTGATGATCTTCTCAGCACAATTTAGCAAGATTGAATGTGTTCCTGGATCAACATCCCTGTGAACAAATCATTCACAACTGTAGTGAATTAACTGTTAGTCTGTCCTTTCTTCAGAAGTTGCATTGAAGGGCTGTTTTGATCATTTTGAAATCTTTTTGTCTTGAAGCTGAAATATAAAAAATTGACATTTTGAATAAATCTTAGGGAAAATGCAACTCAGTTGTTACCATTCTTTCATTTGATGTTTTTTTTCTCTGTGCCAAGATCCTATCAGCACAGCTGTGTTTCTCATGTTATAAAACTCATTCTATGAAGAGAGACACAAAGTGTCTGTATACATTGTTAAAAATTAACCACAATTAAATTTACAGTTCTTACCACAATATAACATGTAACATGTAATATTGGTTATGGTGCATTATATCATCATCAGCACAGCTGTTGAAAGAGAGACCACAAGGTGTCCGTATACATTGTTAAAAATTAACCACAATTAAATTTACAGTTCTTACCAACATAAAATGTAACATGTAATATTATCAGAGGGTGCAGCTTAAAACTGAGCTTTACCATTTTGAAAGCTGAAACACAAACACATTGTGAAATACAGCACTCACAAATGATTATTTATAAAAATGTCCACCAAAGATGATGCTGACTGAAATATCTTAAGTGATATGATGTGTTTAAATGACCTTCTAAACCAAGGGTAAAATAAAGCATAGATTAGAGGATTCAGGCCTGAGTTAATATAGAAGACCCATGTTAGAACATTCACTATTACAGAGGAAATTACTGTATTCCCTGCAAGAGAAAAAATATAGAGAGGTAACCAGCAGAGAATATGAATTGCCACAATGATTCCTAATGTCAGAGCAGCTTTGCTCTCAGATTTCCTCCTCACTGAACCTTCCATTACACATTTACCACCCTTCATCAGATAGTTTATAACTTTCACTTGCTGATGTACAACATAAAATATCCTCAAATATAAAGTTATGATCAGGGTGCAAGGAAACATCAAGGACATGAACAGATCAGTGACTATCCATGTAAAACTTATCATGACATAACACTCTCCATAACATGCTTCTGTTTTGTGTGATGTGTCAAAACGTCCGTTGCTGCTTGACAAAGCAGTGATATAAGCTGAAGAGCAAAACCAACAAAGACAGATGATCATTAAGGCTTTAGTTGTGGTTATTTTCTGTGGGTACTGTAAAGGGTGACACACAGCCACATAACGATCAATCGCAATTAAAACTAAATTACCAAGAGATGCTGAGAGAACCACCCCCGTAATTGTCATAAACAGTGCACATAAAGTGTTTCCAAAGTACCAGCATGTCTCAATCAACCTAGTGGCATCTATTGGCATCACAATAAGTCCAATAAGCAGGTCGGCCACAGCCAGAGAGAGAATAATCAGGTTGGTTGGAGTGTGAAGCTTCTTGAAGTGAGAGATGGAGATGATCACCAGCAGGTTCAGAAACACAGTCCATGTTGACAGCAATGAAAAAAACACATACATGATATTGTATTCATGTCTGGAGCGTTTTCCCTTGATACATGATGAGTTGATGGCAGGAAAGCAGTATTGAGTCTCATGATCCTCTGTCTCATAGGCCATGAGTGAGTCTTCTCCTGTTAGGAGTTTGCTTTGCTCTCCTTACCGTCCTTTCATTTATACAGTGTCTGGATCAGACTGACCAACCCATCTATTACTCACTCTGATGCTGCATAATGACATCATGTTTTTCTTTAAATAGTTCCATCCTTGGCAGTGAAATTGCTGTGGCAACAAGCAATACTCAGTAATACAAAGGAAGTGCAAGGATATGTATAGTTAATATATAATATATATATAACAGTCTACTTAGTTGCCTTACAATAGAGTTTGACATTATCACTTTGCTAAGCTCATAGCATGATATTTTAAAAGTATAGTTGCAATGAAAATTAATTTAATGAAAATCATTTATCATCCACAAAGTAGCCTACCAAATGCATAACAATTTCTTCAGATGAACACAGAAAAATATTTTTAGAAAAATAATCCATCTCTGTGATTCCATATAATGCAAGTGAATAGGTTCTGAAATGGTGATGCTCCAACCATCGTGAATGTGAGAAATCTGATCCCACTGGATGAATCAATGTCTTAGGAGAAGAAACATGTATAAACTATTCCTCAAGACCAACTGTCGTAGGTGCGTTCTCAAGTCAAGTTAAAAATAAAGGAAATAACATTAAACATATAAACAAAACTGACTAGCAACATATTTAAATGTTAAAGCCAAATAAACAATAAGCTCAAGACAGGAGCACAGGCCTAGCCATGGTTAGTTTTGGTTATTTGTGCCTATATTGGGGGGGGGGGGGGGGGGGGCGTGGTTCTGCACCAGGAGAGAGAGTCGGGAAATGAGCTCTGCGTAAGTAGGTCAAGTGCAAAATGACAAACACCTGTGTCTTGTTGCAGTAATTGGCAAGGAGACAGCGGTTAAAAGCCACTAAGAAATAGGAAGCAGGAAGAGAGAGACGGACTGAGGACTGTGTGTGTGTGCTGAATGGGAAGGAAGGAAGAATGCCGCTGCCATTATGCAGACTTCACCATCGAGTTTGACATTTGCGGAAGTGATCCAGTCGACTCCATCAAGTTCAACATCAGGTGCTCATGGAAATGAAGGACGATCAGGAATAATGGTTCCAGGCCTTAATCCAGGCACAGCAGGAGGACTGAGAGATGTTCCAGAGCTGGATGAACCTGGAGGATTGGGCAGCAGGATCTCCACCTGATCCGGCCCTGCCCACTCATTTGCCTCTCAAACAAGATGGGTCCTCAGGATGATCCAGAGACATTCATAGATCTCTTTGAGAAGACCACCTTGGCATGAGAGTGGCCACCGCCCCACTGGCCAGTGTACCTCATCCCCTTGCAGTCTGGCACAGCAGCTACCGATCCAGAGCCTCCTGGTCTACGACAACCTTAAACAAAGCCATCCTTCAGGTTGGCCACAGCCCAGAACAACACTGCCAGTACTTCAAGTTGTTGGAACTGGGCGAGAGTGGCTGGCCCTTCGTGATGGCTCAGCAGCTCCGTGATGCATGCCGCAATTGGCTGTTGGCCGGTGAAGGCGACGTTGAGAAGATCTTTGACAGAGTGGTGCTTGAGCAGTTGTGCCCATTGTGCGCCTGCCGAAGAAGACGACGCAGTGGGTCCAGTGACAGTGTCTGGCGGCGCTGGAACTGGCTGTCAAATGGAGGAGGACCAGATGCTAACATGCCCTGAGGTCAGCGAACCCCTGCCTTCTGTCTCTCTCTCACTCCCCTCCCCTGTGCTTTCTCCTTCTCGCTCTCGTCCTGTCTCTATAGGTCCAAGGAAAAGATAGGGGGTGGGACCGGCCAGTATGGACCCCACACCAGCACCTGTTCCTCCGCTCTTTCCACACCAATTCTTTTACCCACTTTCTGCCACTAGGGTGGCGGGAAGGTCTGGGTCAGCCTATTGGCGTTGCGGGGACCTGGGACACTTTGTTGATTGGTGTCCGGTGATGGAGGTGGGGACACTGATCTGGGTTCAGGATGCACCACAGGCTGCCCCTGATCAAGCTGGGTTGTACCAAATACCTGTGAGTATTAAAGGGGGTATGTATCAAGCTTCAGTGGATTCAGGATAGGGCTGACCGATATATCGCATGCGATTGTCACGTGCATTTCGTCAGTAAAGCCGGTTCCCTGATTGCCGCTAAATCGCCATCACCTGCTTTCAAATGGAGCGGCATTTAATAGACAGAGCCGTAGTTCACTGACAAGCCATGCAATATCGCGTTCATTATCGAAGGCGATTCATCTGCGATATGAATGCGATATTGCGTGGCTTGTCAGTGAACTACGGCTCTGTCTATTAAATGCCGCTCCATTTGAAAGCAGGTGATGGCGATTTAGCGGTAATCAGGGAACCGGCTTTACTGACAAAATGCGCGTGACAATCGCATGCGATATATTGGTCAGCCCTAATTCAGGATATAACCAAACCTCCATTCATCAAAGCTTGATTCAGCCTGAGGCATTGGATCGGAGCCACATGGTTCCGGTACAGTATGTGCACAGGAATGTGGTGAGATATCCATTAATGTCTGTCGCTATTCAATTTAGAGGAAAAAAAAAGATTGCAGTTAGTCCGCACCTCAGACATCCGCTAATTTTGGGGACAAATTGGCCAGCGTTTAGTCATTTATTGTGATATTTATGCGCAGATGTCTCTTGGGGTAAAGGAGAGCGGGGAAGGAGAAGCTGAACTGGGATAGATGGGATCTGAGCCAGGGGAACGGAGCACTGGTGAGACGCTGATCCTCACAGAGCGTGATGATTTGAGTGGTCAAGTCAAGTCAAGTCAAGTCAAGTCAAAAGTCACCTTTATTTACATATAGCGCTTTTTACAATACAGATTGTGTCAAAGCAGCTTTACATTGATAACTGGTACATCATTTTGGCTGCACAGCAGCTCTTAAAGGGATAGTTCACCCAAAAATGAAAATTTGATGTTTATCTGCTTACCCCCAGCGCATCCAAAATGTAGGTGACTTTTTTTCTTCAGTAGAACACAAATTATGATTTTTTTTTAACAGCAACCGTTGCCGTCTGTCAGTCAAATAATGCGAGTGAATGGGAACTCGATCAGTAAGAGTCGAAAAATCTTGCATAGACAAATCCAAATTAAACCCTGCGGCTCATGATGACACATTGATGTGCTAAGACACGAAACGATCGGTTTGTGCGAGAAATCGAACAGTATTTATATCATTTTTTACCTCTAATACACCACTATGTCCAACTGCGTTCAGCACTCGCTTAGTGAGGTCTGATCACGCTCTGACAACGGCAGTGATGTCTCGCGCTTATACTTCAATGAGTGCTAGACATCACTGCCGTTGTCAGAGCAGGGTTTAATTTGGATTTGTCTATGCAAGGTTTTTCGACTCTCATTGATCGAGTTTCCATCCACCCGCATTATTTGACTGACAGACGACAACGGTTGCAGTTAAAAATCATCATTTGTGTTCTACTGAAGAAACAAAGTCGCCTACATCTTGGATGCGCTGGGGGTAAGCAGATAAACATCAAATTTTCATTTTTGGGTGAACTATAATAAAAGCTGGATGACTTGTAAAAGGCATGCAGTTAATTTTGAAATATACTGAATGGTAGAGAAAATGCTGTATTACTGTTACTTCAAATAAAGTTCTTTCTGATTGTGCTATGTTAGCCACTTGACTAAATAGTGTTGTCCCTGAGGCATGGTACAAACATGTTACTCGCGGTAAATCAAGAAAACAGGAGATTTAAACAATTAGACTATGAGCTATATAACAATAATTAGTTTTCTGTCTATAACAGTATCCAAACAGCTGCTCGTCTGTCTAATAAAATGCATAATATATTAAAGTGCCTTTGGTGTTTCAATGGTTTCTACGGAAGTAAAACCAGAAATCGAGGGTAGTGCGGATTCAACGTCATTGACAGGCGATGAAATGATATGGGTTGTTACACTGGTTCAAATAGCTGATCTTTCTGGATTTAAACATCGTTGGAAACATTTGGGATAATGTAAGTACACAAGTCAACAAAATATATAACATTGTTTTAGTAGTTTTTGGATATTTTAATCCAAAAATCTTACATATTGTGCCTCTAAGTGACAGCAGCCTAATAAAACTGTAGTACTTTTTTACTTGAATACTAGGCTAGAAACCTGAAAAACTTAAATGACTTTTCAAATGACATTATGGTTTGTTTTTGAGGAAATGTGCATTGGAGGGGTTGTGCTTTTTTTCTGGTAACAGCTTAACAAGAACCAGTCTTTGGAAGAATTAAATATCATTAAAAAGTTTGAACTGTCTTGGTGATTTACTGGTGAGACTACAAAGCTCTGACTAAGCTAAATTTCAGAACTAATTCGAAATGACGCCACTTAACTTGATTACATCATTCTCCTTAGGTGATGTTTAGTAGGTCCAGAATGGCATTAATTTATTCACATCACTTTTTATGAAACAACATACTGTAAACATTACATCAACTTGCTTGAAAAGTTACATTAAGTCACATTTTCATTGTTAGGCCCCACTGTTAATTCTTTTGTATGTAGCTCCGACCTGGGTGAATTTAAAGTTACTCTGCTTCAGATGTTTTAACATTCTGAGTGTTATAAGCCAATTTTATCATTCACTTTGTGATGAACCACCATAATATGTTTCAAAATGAATGATGAAAGTGAAGCATGAAGTACATAATATCTACCTTTATCATCTATTTCAGTAGATTTAAGATTTGTGATTCTTGCTCAATTTACTCAATAACCTAATGAAACAACTGAACATTGTCAGTTTTTTTACTGTGTAAAAAGAACTTTGCTTAATTGTTAAATTTGGACAAAACTTGCATTGCATCAGTGTGAGAATTATACAGCATATAGATACATATAAATTACAAAGATAAACTGTTTATCTATCATTATGGCTTAATAACAATAATGGAGTTTATGTGAAATTGCTGTCAGAGTGACAGTTTTACCTATTTTATTAGAATTGATGTTCTGTAAAAATATTGACCAGAGAGGATGCTGGCTGAAATATTTTCAGAGTTAAGATGTGTTTAACTGTCTTTTTAAACCAGGGATAAAATAAAGCATAGACCAGAGGATTCAGACCTGAGCTAACATACACGACCCATGTCAAAGAATATATGGCTGTGGAAGAGGTTACTGATATAAAACATATATAGTATGGAATCCAGCACAGCATATAAACTGTCACAATGATTCCTAATGTCAGAGCAGCTTTGCGCTCAGATTTTCTCCTCACTGAAACTTCCATTACACATTTACCACCCTTCATCAGAGAGTTTATAGCTTTTACTTGCTGATGTACTACATAAAAAATCCTCAAATATAAAGTTATGATCAGGGTACAAGGAAGAATAAAAGACAAGAACAGATCAGTGACTATCCAGGCAAAACCCATCATAACAGAACACTCTCCATAACACATGTCTGTTCTGAGTGAAGTGTCAAAATATCTATTATTAATTGCAAAGGCAGTGTTATAAGCTGAGGAGCAAAACCAGTATAGACAGATGCTTATTGCAGTTTTAGTCATTGTTATTTTCTGTGGGTACAGTAAAGGGTGACACACAGCCACATAACGATCAACAGCAATTAAAACTAAATTACTAAGAGATGTTGAGCCGAGCACTCCAATGATTATCATAAACAGTCCACAGAAGGTGTCTCCAAAGTACCAACACATCTCAATTAGCCTGGTGGCCTCTATTGGCATGACAACAAGTCCAACAAGAAGGTCAGCCAAAGCCAGAGAGAGAATGAGCAGGTTTGTTGGAGTGTGAAGCTTCTTGAAGTGAGAGATGGAGATGATCACCAGCAGGTTCAGAAACACAGTCCATACTGACAGCAATGAAAAAAACACATACATGATATTGTATTCATGTCTGGAGCGTGTTCCCTTGATACATGATGAGTTGATGGCAGGAAAGCAGTATTGAGTCTCATGATCCTCTGTCTCATAGGCCATGAGTGAGTCTCCTCCTGTTAGGAGTTTGTTCTGCTCTCTTTACTGTCCTTTCATTTATACAGTTTCTGAATAAGACTGACCAACCCATCTACCGCCTACTAAATCACAATTATATTTTAGCCAGAATTATTGCACTTCATTTCTCTTATGCACTCCATTTGTTTGACGCACATGCTTGCTGCTGGGCCAAAACTTTACCCAAGATTACTGCTGGTAAAAAAAAAAAAAAAAAAAAAAATAGCATAACTTCATGGCAGATCAAAATCATGTCATGACAATAATTGCCAGTAGATGGCTGAAGTGTTCCATGCATCCACTAGCTGTGCAAGATTTCTATATTTCTGCTTTGAAAATAACATTTGTACATTTATTAGACATTACCTAACTATTGTTTGTCAAAGTTTGGTATATTTTTTAAAGCATACTTTTTCCAGTAATGTTCACAATCATATACTACAATTCAATTCACCCTCTGTCTGTTTAAGAGTTTGTGTGTTGCGAATCTTTTGCACTGTGGATGTTTTGTATTCTCACCAGGTCCCTTCTGGCCAAATGGGTTCCCTAATCGTGGGTCATATCTACATGACACGCAAGAAAAAAAATTAAATCGTGCACACGATTTACTATTTTATTCCCTTGATTTACTAAATTGTGAGCACGATACAGGTCAGTACTGCATTGTCACGAAAGTCTTTTATTCTGACTTCACTCAGACTCGAGTGTTTGGGAGTGGAAAAATGTTCCCAAGTCCACTGAGTCCAAAGATTTGGTGAAATATGCTCAGGACAGTTGACAGAATTGTCACTGGCCAGATCAGGTCAGTACTGCATTGTCACAAAAGTCTATCATTCGAATGTGTTTTTACTGTAAGTCTTGACTGTTATACAATCAATTTGATACTTGCAAACTGTCTAAAAAGAGTTTCTGTGCACACACGCTCACAGAAATCGCCTATCAGTGAGCGCAAATGCTGAATTAAGTTCTCTTTCACATCTTGTGCTTCTACACACAAAAAATGTCAAAGTGCCCGTCTCAGTGAGTATTCACGTAAACACAGTCAGTTATGTCTTCCTAACTCTGTTACACATAAACAGTTGGGAGAAAATCAGATGTGTCTATATATGATCGGTGCATTCTATCTTAAAGTGACAGCAGCCTAATAAACCTTCTGTTGTTTGTGTACTTAATGGTACTCAAACAACAAAGGAAAAAGAGAGAATGATTCATTGCTCTTGACTGAGTACATTTGGAAATATACATTAATTATATGCAGGTGTGGCTTGTGTATATAGGCAGGAAGGGCAAAGCCCTACCAAAATATTCATCAGCTTGAAAACATAAATCCATACAATAAACTTCCAGTGATGCAATTTGTTAATCATAAATGCATTAAAAAAATAAAACAGTTTTGAGTTGGCCCTAAGTTGTGGAAATTACATTTATTTCCATGAAAATTACATTAAATTGCACAATACATGCCATTGTAAAGATTGTAGGTCTGTCCACGCCCCTGTCCCCTTATGCATTTTCGGCTTTTCAGGTCCCAAGCTACCTTGATTACCATCCCCTGCCTTGAATTCATAAATTTATATTTATGTCAAGTCCCGCCCGATTTTTTTTTTTTACATTCAAAACGTTGTTTCAAACAGAAATATGTCACAATACAGAAATCATATCAACTTCTATATTATTATTATTATTATTATTGTTGTTGTTATTATTTTGTTACTTTGATAATGTAGCAGCACAAATCATGAAAGGTGACAGCTGTTAAGCTGTGTGTCTATTTTGGTCAGATATTTTTAAATTTGGCTGGTTTAGTGTACTTTGCAAATGATGGTGTGGACTTCTCACATGGGTCACATGGGTTGTTGTTTTTTCATACAAGCTGTGACAACTTAATTATTTAATTATTTCAAATAATAAATCTTCTGATAAATAATTTACAATAAACTCTGAAGACCAATCATTATTGTTATATTTTGTTATTGAATAAATGTGCCCCTGAGGGTAATGTTAACAGAGATCATATTATTATAGGGAGATTAGAGGGTCTGTATCTCTTACCATTGGAGGAAGTGTAACGGCTAACTTAATCACGTGTAATGGCAGTGACATCATTCCCTAGTCTGCCTTCTCTTAAAAAAATACATTTTTATCAAGCTGAAATCTACATATATTTCCCGACGAAAGTATTGTTTAGTGTAAAACATGCTGAAAATTAACAAACAGGCTGTTGATTAATTAAATGATTAGCTATTTTCCCACAAAAGCTGTTTAATCAGCATAGTGAAGCCTCTCATCCATTGATATCCATTCAAAAAACAGCCTTTGGTCTCCTTCCCTGCGTACCACCGAGGGCGGAGCGTTAGCATTAGCCGTTACGCTTTTTTGGCTAGACCGTCGCAGGCTTGCCTTCCAGTGGCTTTGATGTTAACACCTGGGCTGAATGGAGAGCTGAACCATTCTTTAAAGATGTGAACACAAACACAGGTAAACACACACACAGAGAATGCACTGTGTGTGTTTCAGCAAGTATATAGCTACAAAAGAAGAATTTCTTATGAACTGTAAAAAATATTTTTTTGAACTTAAATAAAAGCAAATATTATTGGAATAAACATCACGTTTATCTGAATGTGTTATTGTTCAAATATGTGCATAAAAAATTAATGGAAATGCCAAAGTAATATTTACTTCAGTTTTTGTCATCATTCATTTCTATCTACTGTCACGGTTCGCAGATGCATTGTTTCCTTCTTGTCGCGTGCTCTGTGTTATGACAGCAGTGGGTGTGTTTGTGTTTGTGTGCGAGTGTGTTTGTGGGTGTGCCCAGGCCACGTGGGTGATTAGTGGACCCAGCTGCCACTCATCACTCTCCCCACCTGCTGCTCATTTCCTCAATCATTAAATACTCACCTCATTCATCTCTCCATTGTCAGATCGTTGTTTGGTGTCCTGTTCGTGGTTGTCTTGTCTGTTCCTGACCGGAGTCCCAGTTGTTCGTCGTCTATCTGTGGATTACTGTCTTCGTGCCTTGTCTACCGTCTGGAACCTGGAATCATCTCACCGCCACTCTTCTGTCACCATGTCACGTCACCAGCCGACCATCTCAGTCCCTGCGCCACCTGAAGCCTGCACGTTTTCATTGACTGTGTTTCTGTTACTGCTTGTTGTTAAATAAACGGCGTTACTTGCAATTGCTTCCTGTAATCAATCATGACAGAACGATCTGACCATGCTACGGAAGCAGCAAGCACTCAGCAGTGTTCGCTGGAGGATTTCGTCAACAGCAGCATTCGTCGAATGGAGTCACAGGAGAGAAATCTCAACGAGACGGGAAGAGCCGTGCAGGCTCTCGTGGCGCAGGTATCCGAGCTCACCCAGCAAGTCCAGCTGCTTCGTGCTCCCGCTGCGCCGCCCACACCGGCCATTTCCCCACCCACACCAGCGAGCGTCGACGCTTCGGAGCCTCGGCTCCCAGTACCCGAAGCTTATTCAGGTGAACCAGGATTTTGTAGAGCTTTTCTGACACATTGTACCATGCACTTTGCTCTGCAGCCCCGCACCTTCAGCTCCGAACAAAGCAGAGTGGCTTTCGTACTGACGCTTTTGACGGGGAAGGCGTCGCTCTGGGGAACGGCGGTGTGGGAGAACCAAGACCCCTGCTGTACCTCGTTCCAGTCACTCTCCGCAGAAATGAAGAGAGTGTTCGACCGCTCAGTCGCGGGGAGAGAAGCCGCCAGACAGTTGGCGGAACTACGCCAAGGAGAGAAGTCGGTGTCTGACTATTCCATCGAATTTCGTACATTGGCGGCAGAGTGTCACTGGAACGAGGAGGCGCAGTGGGACATGTTCCTGCATGGGTTGGCTGACCGTGTCCAAAGGGAGATCTACGCGCTGGACCTCCCCACCACGTTTAATGGTCTTGTCGACCTGGCGCTCAGGGTGGATGCTCGGCTGACCAGGGCCGAGCGGAGAAGTCCAGCCCACAGGAGTGAGGAAGTCCTGAGGTCCGGCGGCGGGGACACGGTCAGTCCCATTCAAGATCATGAGCCCATGCAGGTGGGTCGAGCTCGGCTTTCCCGGGAGGAGCGGGAGAGGCGGAGGTCCCAAGGACTTTGTTTATATTGTGGCAAGGCGGGACATTTCGCTTACAACTGCCCGTTAAAAGGGCAAGCCCGGCAGTAAGTTTGAGGCTACTGTCGGGTGGGATCTCCGCTGGAAAGTCCTCAACCACATCCACCCTCCTTCCGGTGAGATTGGGATGGTCGCATCACCTTCACAACTGCAACGCACTTCTGGATTCCGGGGCAGAAGGTAACTTCATGGACCAATCTTTCGCCACCAAGTTCCACATTCCTTTCAAACCACTCACCGACAGAATCGCTGTTCACGCACTCAATGGACAGAGCCTTCCCACCATTTCTCACGTCACTGAAGATATCACCCTCATCACCGCTGGCAACCATTCGGAACGGATTAAATTTTTTATTTTTGATTCCCCTCACACCCCCGTCGTCCTTGGTCATCCTTGGTTCACCAAACACAACCCCCGGGTAGACTGGGTCCAGAACTCCATTGTGGCCTGGAGTGAGGAGTGTCATAAGTCTTGTCTTGTCTCTGCTTGTTCGTCTGTTTCTGGTTCTGTCTTACAGGAGGAAGCAGTGGATCTGTCTACCGTGCCCGTCGAGTACCAGGACCTGAAGGAGGTGTTCAGTAAGTCCAGGGCTGCTTCTCTTCCTCCGCATCGTCCCTACGACTGTGCCATAGATCTAGTATCAGGGAAGTCTCCGCCTAAAGGCAAGTTATATTCACTTTCGGTCCCCGAAAGAGAGGCTATGGAGAAATATATTTCTGATTCACTAGCAGCCGGGTTCATTCGCCATTCCTCTTCTCCAGCGGGGGCGGGGTTCTTTTTTGTGGGGAAGAAGGATGGTTCCCTGCGACCTTGTATTGATTACCGGGGGTTGAACAACATTACGGTAAAGAATACCTATCCTTTGCCGTTAATGTCTTCAGCCTTTGAGAGGTTGCAGGGAGCATCCGTCTTCACAAGATTGGATTTAAGAAATGCTTATCATTTGGTCCGCATCAGGGAGGGTGATGAATGGAAGACCGCCTTTAACACCCCTAGGGGGCACTTTGAATACTTGGTCATGCCGTTCGGGCTTTCCAACTCCCCAGCGGTCTTCCAGGCACTCGTTAATGACGTGCTGAGAGATATGGTCGATCAGTTCTTATATGTCTACCTGGACGACATATTGATTTTTTCCTCATCTCTCCAGGAACACGTACAGCACGTTCGACGAGTGCTTCAGAGGTTGCTAGTGAATGGGCTTTTTGTCAAGGCGGAGAAATGCGTTTTTCATGCACAGTCTGTTCCTTTCCTAGGGTACATCGTGTCGACTGAGGGAGTACGCATGGACCCTGAGAAGGTTAGGGCTGTGGTAGATTGGCCAAATCCAGATTCCCGTAAGGCCCTACAGAGGTTTCTGGGGTTCGCCAATTTTTACCGGCGTTTCATTCGCAACTTCAGCCAACTAGCCTCACCTCTGATCGCCTTGACCTCCCCTAAAACTACGTTCAGGTGGTCAGACGCAGCTGAGGCTGCGTTTGCCAAACTGAAGGCTCGCTTTGTTTCGGCCCCTATTCTCGTTGCCCCTGATCCATCACGGCAGTTTGTGGTGGAGGTCGACGCATCAGAGGTGGGGGTAGGTGCAGTGTTGTCCCAGCGTGCTTCCGCAGACGATAAGATGCATCCGTGCGCGTTTTTTTCTCATCGCTTATCTCCCGCCGAAAGTAACTACGACATTGGTAATCGAGAGTTGCTGGCAGTCAAGTTAGCGTTGGAAGAATGGCGCCACTGGTTAGAGGGCTCTGGGGTACCCTTTATTGTCTGGACCGATCATAAGAACCTGGAATACATCAGAACTGCCAAAAGATTGAACTCCAGGCAGGCTCGGTGGGCACTTTTTTTCGGACGTTTTGATTTTACTCTCTCGTACCGCCCGGGTTCCAAAAACATCAAACCCGACTCTTTGTCTCGTATTTTTGACCGTTCCGAACGCCCGTCTACTCCCGAGTGTATTTTTCCCGAGAGATTAGTTATCTCCACACTCACATGGGAGGTCGAATCGAGAGTCAAGTCGGCTCTAGAAGGGGTAACGCCTCCGCCCGGGTGCCCACCAAACCGATTATTTGTGCCGGAGGGATTACGGTCCATGGTCATTCAGTGGGGTCATAGTTCCAATGTGGCATGTCATCCAGGAGTCAGTCGAACTAAGTTTTTGGTTAAGCAACGATT
Organism: Megalobrama amblycephala; assembly: GCF_018812025.1. Classification (NCBI taxonomy): domain Eukaryota; kingdom Metazoa; phylum Chordata; class Actinopteri; order Cypriniformes; family Xenocyprididae; genus Megalobrama; species Megalobrama amblycephala. Next base: position 54,943,867 of record NC_063045.1, read on the forward strand.
CTGGTGGCCTCTCATGGCTCGTGACGTTCGCGATTTTGTCTTGGCTTGCTCAGTCTGCGCTGTTGGTAAGACTTCCAATCGTGCCCCAGATGGGTTACTTCAACCGCTGTCAGTCCCTTCGAGACCCTGGTCCCATATCTCGCTAGATTTTGTGACCGCCCTCCCACCCTCCCAAGGGAACACGGTTGTTTTAACCGTAGTGGACCGGTTCTCGAAGGCGGCTCATTTTATTCCCTTGCCCAAATTACCCTCAGCCAAGGAGACAGCGGTTACGATCATTGATCACGTCTTTCGGATTCATGGCCTCCCGGTAGACGTGGTCTCTGACAGGGGTCCCCAATTCGTTTCCAAATTTTGGCAGGAATTCTGTAGATTGCTGGGGGCGACTGTTAGTCTGTCGTCTGGGTTTCACCCCCAGAGCAATGGTCAGACTGAGAGAGCCAATCAGGATTTGGAGCGAACGTTGCGATGTATGGTCTCCAAGAATCCTTCCTCTTGGAGTCAACAACTCTCAATGGTGGAGTACGCACACAATACTTTACCAGTGTCGTCCACGGGCCTATCTCTGTTTGAATGCAGTGTAGGTTACCAGCCACCTATTTTTCCCAGTCTGGAATCCGAGGTCGCGGTCCCCTCTGCCCACGCCTTTGTCCAGAGGTGCCACCGAACTTGGACGAGAGCCCGAGAGACTCTCCTCCAAGTGAGGGAACGCACCAAGGCCAAAGCCGATCGCCACCGGTCAAGGCCTCCGGTTTACGTCGTCGGTCAAAAAGTGTGGCTTTCTACTAAGGATATTCCTCTCCGACCCGTTTCTAAGAAGCTTGCTCCTAAATTTATTGGCCCGTTCACTGTCACCAAGATCATTAGTCCGGTGGCAGTCCGCCTCAAACTTCCTCCAGTGTACAGGAGGATTCATTCCGTCTTCCATGTCTCCAAAATTAAACCTGTTTTTCATTCTGAGATTAATCCGCCAGCCCCGGTTCCCCCACCGCCGCGTCTCGTAGATGGGGAACCATCTTATTCGGTAAATCGTATTCTGGACTCTAGGCGGAGGGGACGCGGATTTCAGTACTTGGTGGACTGGGAAGGTTACGGTCCGGAGGAGAGGAGTTGGGTTCCTGCCAGGGACATTCTGGATCACACCCTTATCGATGATTACAATCGACAGGTAAGGGAGTCGGGGAATGCCAGGAGGCATTCCTAGGAGGAGGGGTACTGTCACGGTTCGCAGATGCATTGTTTCCTTCTTGTCGCGTGCTCTGTGTTATGACAGCAGTGGGTGTGTTTGTGTTTGTGTGCGAGTGTGTTTGTGGGTGTGCCCAGGCCACGTGGGTGATTAGTGGACCCAGCTGCCACTCATCACTCTCCCCACCTGCTGCTCATTTCCTCAGTCATTAAATACTCACCTCATTCATCTCTCCATTGTCAGATCGTTGTTTGGTGTCCTGTTCGTGGTTGTCTTGTCTGTTCCTGACCGGAGTCCCAGTTGTTCGTCGTCTATCTGTGGATTACTGTCTTCGTGCCTTGTCTACCGTCTGGAACCTGGAATCATCTCACCGCCACTCTTCTGTCACCACGTCACGTCACCAGCCGACCATCTCAGTCCCTGCGCCACCTGAAGCCTGCACGTTTTCATTGACTGTGTTTCTGTTACTGCTTGTTGTTAAATAAACGGCGTTACTTGCAATTGCTTCCTGTAATCAATCATGACATCTACAGATTGAGGACAATGAGGATAATTTGAATGAAACTGATTATTCAGTAGTTGTATTCAGAGTTTAGAAATACTATATAACATTGTATTGTATACAACCTATACAATACAATAATTAACTTTCCAGTACAGTATGTGTAGTGGCAATGTTTACTTTTTTTTTTTTTTTTTTTTGCAGAGTAAAAGTGAATGGCAGACAGTAGATTTTATTTGTTTTATTCTTACTTATTAGTTGAATCATTAATTAATGTTAACAATTCAAAAAAACATTTTATTTGTAAAATGTTGTATGGTAATGAAATATTCAGATGTTTCATTAAACTTATTATTAAACCTACACAAATACATTTCTAATTCATGCCAAAAAGAATTGCATACAACAATACAGAGAAACACATTCCAATAGAACAAACGAATCAAACAAAAAAGTAAATGTTTCAGCTGACAACTGATTACACAATTTAGCAAGATTGGACATGTTCCTGGATCAACATCCCTGTGAACAAATCATTTACAACTGTATGGTGAAGTGAATCAACTGATTCACTGATTTGACACATAATAATAATTAATTAATGAATCTTTGATTCAAATAACTGTGTGATAGTTTATTTTATTGGGGGGAAAAAAAGTATGTATTATTTTTATTATTTAATATGACTTGTCTGGAGGGCCTTGGTTTAGGTTTATTAACAAACAATTAGTCTGTCCTTTCATCAGAAGTTGCATTGGAGTGCTGTTTTGATCATTTTGAAATCTTTTTATTTTCGGGTTTGTAATATATATCAGAGGGTGCAGCTTGAAAGTGAGCTTTACCATTTTGAAAGCTGAAACACAAATACATTGTGAAATACAGCACTCATGAATGATCATTTGCAAAAATATCCACCAAAGATGATGCTGACTGAAATATCTTAAGTGATAGGATGTGTTTAAATGACCTTCTAAACCAAGGGTAAAATAAAGCATAGATAAGAGGATTCAGGCCTGAGTTAATATAGTAGACCCATGTTAGAAAATTCACAATTACAGAGGACATTACTGTATTTCTTGTTAGATAAAAAATATAGAGAGGTAACCAGCAGAGAATATGAATTGCCACAATGATTCCTAATGTCAGAGCAGCTTTGCTCTCAGATTTCCTCCTCACTGAACCTTCCATTACACATTTACCACCCTTCATCAGAGAGTTTATAACTTTCACTTGCTGATGTACAATATAAAATATCCTCAAATATAAAGTTATGATCAGGATACAAGGAAGCAACAAGGACATGAACAGATCAGTGACTGTCCATGTAAAATTCATCATGAAATAACACTCTCCATAACATGCATCTGTTTTGTGTGATGTGTCAAAACGTCCGTTGCTGCTTGACAGGGCAGTGGTATAAGCTGAAGAGCAAAACCAACAAAAACAGATGGTCATTATGGTTCTAGTTGTGGTTATTTTCTGTGGGTACAGTAAAGGGTGACACACAGCCACATAACGATCAATCGCAATTAAAACTAAATTACTGAGAGATGCTGAGAGAACCACCCCCAAAATTGCCATAAACAGTGCACAGAAAGTGTCTCCAAAGTACCAACATGTCTCAATCAGCTTTATGGCATCCACAGGCATCACAATAAGTCCAATAAGCAGGTCAACCACAGCCAGAGAGAGAATGATCAGGTTGGTTGGAGTGTGAAGCTTCTTGAAGTGAGAGATGGAGATGATCACCAGCAGGTTCAGAAACACAGTCCATGCTGACAGCAATGAAAAAAAAACATACATGATATTGTATTCATGTCTGGAGCGTTTTCCCTTGATACATGATGAGTTGATGGCAGGAAAGCAGTATTGAGTCTCATGTTTCTCTGTCTCATAGGCCATGAGTGAGTCTCCTCCTGTTAGGAGTTTGTTCTGCTCTCCTTACTGTCCTTTCATTTATACAGTGTCTGGATCAGACTGACCAACCCATCTACCGCCCACTCTGATGCTGCATAATGACATAACATTTTTTCTTTTAATAGTTGCTTGGCAGTGAAATTATTTGTGGAACAAGCACAATCCACAGTACAATGTACAATATCCTTATATGCTCTATAAAGTTACTGATCAATTTGTGAAAAAAAACCCTGCAAAACGCGCCGGCGCGTTTTCAGACCTCAGAGTGTTAACCCAGTTTGGTTTGATGTCACTGTGATCGACGTCAGTGCTTGCTTCAGTTAAAGGGATAGTTCACCCAAAAATGAAAATTTGATGATTATCTGCTTACCCCCAGCGCATCCAAGATGTAGGTGACTTTGTTTCTTCAGTAGAACACAAATGATGATACACCACTATGTCCAACCGCATTCAGCACTCGTTAGTAAGGTCTGATCGCACTCTGACAGCGGCAGTGATGTCTCGCTCTCATTGGAGTATATGCGCGAGACATCACTGCCGTTGTCAGAGCGCGATCAGACCTCACTAAGCGAATGCTGAACGCGTTGGACATAGTGGTGTATTAGAGTTAAAAAAAATTATATAAATACTGTTCAGTTTCTCGCACAAACCAGTCGTTTCGTGTCTTAGGACATCAATGTGTCGTCACGATCCACAGGGTTTAATTTGGACTTGTCTATGCAAGTTTTATTTACTCTTATAGTAGAAGTTCCCATCCACTAGCATTATTTGACTGACAGACGGCAACGGTTGGAGTTAAAAATCATCATTTGTGTTCTACTGAAGAAACAAAGTCACCTACATCTTGGATGCGCTGGGGGTAAGCAGATAAACATAAAATTTTCATTTTTGGGTGAACTATCCCTTTAAGCAGTTTGACTTGACTTTTTTAGTGTTGGTTTTTCTCTGTCTGCTCTTGCTGTTTGTTATGGCAAGAAAGGCAAAAGAAAATGTGTTTAGCTGTTGTCAGCTGTTTGATGATAAGAATACAGTTGTGGCTTTATTCACTGATCTAATGACTGAGATTTATATGAAAAAAAAATGTGATTAACTTTGAGCTGGATCTTTTCACACACACACACACACACACACACACACACACACACACACACACACACACACACACACACACACACCAGGGGCGTTTCCTCCGAGTAGGCAAGGGAGGCAGTGCCTCCTCAAAAAAAATAGGATGAGAAAATAATCCATAATACATATAAAACAACACAAATATTTCAAATTATGTCATTAAAAAGAGCGCAAGTCATGCGTATTTCTAAAGGAACACTGCCCAACAGCGACACCCGCAGGTAAAGTTACAGCAGGAGTCATGCTTTACAGTCTATGGAGTCATGCCTCCCTTTCCTCTCATAGAAAACCATATAAAATCATCAGACCCCTTGCGGGGTGGGTTTTGTGGGGGTAATTGAGAATGAATGGGGAAAAGTCACATGAGAGGAGGCAATGTCTCCATCACGCTGTGATTGGATGTAATTGGTTATGATTGGATATGATTGGTTTGTGAGATAAATCCCGCCTCTTGTTTACGTGCGCTTTCCGCGCGTCAATTTGACTGAACAAATGATGGCGTCAATCGGAAGACTAATTGAAAAGTAAGTAAACAGATCACCCAGTTAGATATTACCGCTTTATGTCACGTCAAAATCAAACTTGAAATGGACTGTAAGCATGATGACTGCGGGGTTTTTTTTTAGTGCAATCAGCTTGGTGAAATTAAAAATACAATTTGTGTCTGTGACAGACGGTGTTTACGGATCATGACTGATGATCCAAAATATCCTAGGTTGACAATTAAAAAGAAAAACCGCAATACACAAATAAAATATGTTGTTTAAATTATTATTACCTTTAGTTATTATTTTGGAATGAATGTAGAAATGCTTAAAACTCTAACTTGATGAGACTGACTTGGTTTTGATAAATAGAACATTACATTGTTAATGTAAAATTACAAAATAGAATTGTATTTGGTTTCTTTTTTTCTTTTTTGATGTAATGTAAAGTAATGTTCATTTAACAAGGAAGATGTGTCAACGTTAAGAGTAATGCACATGAATTTACATTGATTCATAAAAAAATGTGCCTCCTCATTTCAGCTGCAGTGCCTGGGGAGCAGTGCCTTGCTCAAGGTCTCACCTCAGTCGTGGTATTGAGGGTGGAGAGAGCGCTGGATATTCACTCCCCTCACCGACAATCCCTGCCGGACCTGAGACTCAAACCCATGACCTTTGGGTTACAAGTCCGACTCTCTATCCATTAGCCCACGACTGCCCCCAGTAATGTTTTTTATCTTCAGTTGATTTCATCGAAGGCTGTGTCATAGTTCTTGTTGTTCCTCTGTCCTTCAGTGATTCTGCTCGTTATCACCTAATTATCTCATTAACTCCAGCATGTTTCTGCGTTACATTTAACAGCCTGTAGTGTGCACACTGAGCAGGGTTCATTTCATCTGGGCTAACCCATGTGCCCCAGTTAGACAGCCCAGGTGACACCCATCTGGGGCCCACATAGCTGTGCTGGCTGGGTAGGACTCATTTACGGCATTACGGCAAATGTGCCACATTATTGTTAAACAGATAGAACAATAGATGTTGTGTCAAAGCCACTGGAAAGCCTGCAACTTTAGCCAAAAAAGCATAACGGCTAATGCTCCGGCTCTGGCGGTACGCAGGGAAGGAGTTTTGAACAGCGGGCACTGATGTCACTGCCATGATTACAAGGTGTAATCATGTTACAAGGTGATTCAGTTAGCCATTACACTTTCTCCAATGGTAAGAGATACAGACCCTCTCATCTCCCTATAATATACAATCTCTGGTTAAACTGCATCCACTCACAGGCAGGGGCGTGTCTAGAGGGGTGGCACCGGCCCCCCTGGAATATGATTGGGCTCGAAAATGGGCTACTAGTACTTTCCCATAGACAGGAGTGAGACTATAGACGTCTCTCGATGTGTTGCTATGTTCTTGGCGCGCTGTGGTGTGACAGACTGCTGTAGCGATTCAGTTCAAAGCAGAGAGCAGGTGAACCGGTCATCTCTTCCGCTATACTAGTTAGGCTACAACATGAAATAAACATGAATGAACATCTGAAGATATGTTGAAAGCTACAGTACAACTTACTGAAATCAGTATCATGTCACATGTGTCTATCAATCAGCGTCAGTTATCTCAGAAAGCTGTTCAATGTCCAAAAACTCATTAGTCAGCTACAAAAATGAACTTAGAGAAGAACACTTTGCTAAATATATGCACGATATAGGCTATTCATATTCATTGTATTTGTACCTAACATACTTTTTGTTTTTTTATTGACTGACAGAGTCCTGTCAGATGGATTTACAGCAGGTGAATTCATCAGTTTCTCACGAAATATATGCAAGTAAGTGGCTGATGAACTGGAAGAATAATAGAGTAAACTTTATAGTTACTTAGGCCCACTATGCGTGTCTGATATGAATAAACATATACAAATTATTTTTGGATGGATTGTTATTGCTGCTTCCACTGATGTCTGACATCAGTGTGTATTTTATAAACTCTAAATGTATTGTTTTACTGGTGCTTGTGCATATTTAAATGTCTGTAACCTCAAAAAACAAAAAAATTACGTGGCTGAAAACACTGCTTAGTTGTGATATATGACAAGAGCTGAGCGCCTCCGTCGGACAGCCAAAGCACAAAAGCACATTTTGAATCTGGCAATTATGTGACGTCACTGAATGTTCTAAATCCCATATGTGGGACCGTACTGCTCAAAAGGTTTAACTGATGCTGGTTAACACTCTGGGGTCGGCGGTCACGCCGGTGTGATCACCGCGTTTTTTTTCTAACCAGTGTGAAAGAGACTCAAAATACTCTGTCAATGTTGCACATACAATTAAGAGATATACACCATTTTAATCTGTGGAATATTTTCTTTTATTTGTGTACACTCAGAGTAAAAACAAAATGTTGTGCTTTTTGTAAAATAAAGAAAACAAACATGATGCGTGATCTCTCGTCTCCCTCTGAACGAAGTCCAATCTGATCGTTCTCAGAAAATGAACTGTAACTTAGTGAATACTAATCACAAAAAAATTAGACTTATGTCTAAAAAAAACGTTGAAATGTCAGGTTTTAAATCGTGTAAGTCAAATCGAAAACAAATATTCTGTGTTTATGTAATCTGTATGAAAAGAGAGCCATGTCAGAAGTCCGTGATTCAGCTCATTATCCGCTAATGCGGCCACGCCCACGGAGCCAGCGCTATTCAGACGCAAATTCAGTCAATACATGCATACATCGTCTCAATCGTGTATTTATTGTCTTGAAAAGTGTTTTGAATAGCCATAGTTAGCGATCTCTGGCCTCTGTTTGTCACGGTTGATCAATCCGCTGTCTCATTCTGGTGTCTGTGTGTTTGTATGGATGTGTCTGGTTGATTGTTTCGTGTGGGCGTCGCCGCTGATTGTTGATCAGCGGCAGCTGTGTGCAATTATCATCTGCCTATTTAACGCCTTGTCTTTCGTCTCGTGTTTGTCAGATCGTTGTTTGGGGTCCTGGTGTTGTGTCCTGTGCTCTCTTGTGTTTGTTTGTTCCCCGGAGTGGATTACCTCGTCGTTGTTTCCTGTTCCTGTTCTTCGTCGGACTCTCTCTTTGGATTGCACTCACGGATTCACGGACTCACGGACTCACGGACTCACGGGCTCACGGGCTCACGACACCATCTCACCTCACCACAGGATTCCAGCTGCCCATCGAAGTCCCTGCATCACCACTCTCCTGCTACTGTCTTTTCTCGTTTGCTGACTAACTCTGGTGTGAAGCTCTAATAAAGAGATTAACTTGCCATTGCATCTGTCATTCTTTCCGTGACACTGTTAGTTCGGTTAGTTCCTGGATTGCCTATTCTTCTTTAGTTCTCAGGCATTTGTGGACTAAAGGGGCAGAGCGCCCTCCGGCTGCAAGTATGAATTGAAAACACAGTATCCAGCACTCATAGTAATGACAATAAATCCTGAATATTACTCCTCTGTATAGAAAATTGACAACCATATGAGAATCCATCAATATTTCTCCAAATGTGCATGCTTTTAAGCTAAAAGCCTATATGAAATGCCATAGAGGTAACATAATTGTTCAGACACTTTGCATCACAGAAATACATTATATTTTAAAGAATGTAATAGAATACCATTATTTTAAATTGTAATAATATTTAACAGTATTGCTGTTTTTTCTGTATGTTTGATTTACACCATGATGAGATTTGAGACATGATCAACAGAGGGGTTTTTGTCACAGCTTACCTGACTGAAAGAGCTCATTATTTATGCAGGTCATTAGAGCTCTTTATGCGATTCTTTTGTCTTCTCAGGTGAGAATCACCCATTATTCATGATTATTCATGCCTCCACGCATCCTGTGTTTCTTGACCAAAGATGTTTTAGAAAATTTAAATCTCTCTATTGTTTTATATGAACAAGCAGGCAGCATAATTTTTTATTTTTATTAAGCATAATGTTATTCCTTCAAAAACACAAACATGTACATACATGTTCCTCACATATTATTGTAGCCTAGTTTGTGCTGAATACAGTGTAATGACACTTTTTCCATTAATATGTTAATGAACAACTGAAAAAAACACAAATGTCAGGGCATGTCAAAACTTCTCCAGGGCCCCAAAAATCCTCAGACCCCTGAGGGTTAATGCATCCTATAGGTCAGGGGTTGGTAACCTATGGCACACAGAGGGATAATCATATGGTTTGTCGGATGAGCACACTAGTGCAGGTTATAACAGTTTAATAGGTTTTATAGCTCCTTTCTTAATAAAACAGGCTGTGTGACAATGGCAATGTTACCCTATCTAACGTTGCTCTTTTTTTCTATTCTTTTTTTGCAGTGTAAAAGAGAACGGGATTGTCAGGATTGTGTCTTTTTTTGTGTGTTTGGGGTTGCTTGAGTTTGACTTTGGTTTTCACTGTTTTGTAGATCAGTTTCCTTTGTCTGTGTTCATTAGTTTCTATGACAACTCATGAATAATGTAATATTCAGACAATTTTATTAAACTCATAATTGTTATTAAAAATACACATATAAATCTCTAATTCAAGCCAACAAGAATTATGTTTACCCTTTACTCAAAAACATGATCTGTTCAATTTACTAGCAATTTTTGAGTGAAAATTGTATCCTAGCATTTTCAAGTAAATCTTACTCCAATTTTTGTGTGATTTTAAAATACATTTTAAATAATTATACAAATTTTCAAAACATTTTGAAAAAAATCCCCCTTTTTTGTAGTAATCCTCCAGTCACAAATGTTTCTAATTTATGGTCAGTACCAAGGTTTGTCGTTAAATCAACTGATTTACTGATCTGACTCATAAGAATGATTCACAAATGAATCTCTGATTCAAATAACTGTGTGATGGTTTATTTTATTGGATAAAAGTTTGTATTATTCTTATTATTTTATTGAATATGACTTGTCTGGAGGGCCTTGGTTTAGGTTTATTATGCTGTCCTTTCATCAGTTGCATAGGTTTGCTGCTTTGATCATTTTGAATTCTTTTTTTCTCGAGGCTGAAATATAAAACTGCATATTTTGAGTACACCTTAGGAAAAAATGCAGCTCAGTTGTTACCATTCTTTTTTTTCTCTGTGCCAAGCACATCAGCACAGCTGTTTAAAGAGAGACAACAAAGTGTCCGTACACATTGTTAAAAATTAACCACAATTTATTTACAGTTTTTACCACAACATAAAATGTAATGTGTGTAATATTGCTTATGATGCATTATATGCAGCTTGAAAGTGAGCTTTACCATTTTGAAAGCTGAAACACAAATACATTGTGTAATACAGCACTCATGAATGATAATTTGTAAAAATATCCACCAAAGAGGATGCTGATTGAAATATCTTAAGTGATAGGATGTGTTTAAATGACCTTCTAAACCAAGGGTAAAATAAAGCATAGATAAGAGGATTCAGGCCTGAGTTAATATAGTAGACCCACCAATTCATAATTACAGAGGACATTACTGTATTCCGTGTGAGAAAAAAAATATAGATAGGTAACCAACAGAGAATATGAATTGCCACAATGATTCCTAATGTCAGAGCAGCTTTGCTCTCAGATTTCCTCCTCACTGAACCTTCCATTACACATTTACCACCCTTCATCAGAGCGTTTATAACTTTCACTTGCTGATGTACAACATAAAATATCCTCAAATATAAAGTTATGATCAGAATACAAGGAAACAGCAAGGACATGAACAGATCAATGACTGTCCATGTAAAACTTAACATGAAATAACACTCTCCATAACATGCATCTGTTTTGTTTGATGTGTTAAAATGACCATTGCTGCTTGACAGGGCAGTGATATAAGCTGAAGAGCAAATCCAACAAAGACAGATGGTCCTTATGGTTCTAGTTATGGTTATTTTCTGTGGGTACTGTAAAGGGTGACACACAGCCACATAACGATCAATCGCAACTAAAACTAAATTACTGAGAGATGCTGAGAGAAGCACCCCCAAAATTGCCATAAACAGTCCACAGAAAGTGTCTCCAAAGTACCAGCATGTCTCAATCAGCTTTATGGCATCCACAGGCATCACAATAAGTCCAGTAAGCAGGTCAACCAAAGCCAGAGAGAGAATAATCAGGTTGGTTGGAGTGTGAAGCTTCTTGAAGTGAGAGATGGAGATGATCACCAGCAGGTTCACAAACACAGTCCATGCTGACAGCAATGAAAAAAACACATACATTATATTGTATTCATGACTGGAGCGTTTTCCCTTGATGCATGATGAGTTGATGGCAGGAAAGCAGTATTGAGTCTCATGATCCTCTGTCTCATAGGCCATGAGTGAGTCTCCTCCTGTTAGGAGTTTGTTCTGCTCTCCTTACTGTCCTTTCATTTATACAGTTTCTGAATAAGATTGACCAACCCATCTACCGCCCACTAAATCACTAAATTAATAATTATAATAAAAACAAAAGCACAAACTATGTGCTAACTGGAAAGAGGTAGAATGAACTGCAGTAACACATGCTTTCACCATTCTGAATTACATGTTCATCTAATTACAGTTACCGTTTTCATAAAAATACTATTACTTGTGTTACAAATAGAATTTTAGATCTAAATGTAACTTTAAATGGCAAAACAATTAGCAAAATTATATTTTAGCCAGAATTATTGCACTTCATTTCTCTTATGCACACCATTTGTTTGACACGCATGCCCACTGGGCAAGAACTTCAAAATTTTGCTAAAGATTGCTGCCATCTGGTAAAAATAAATAAATAAATAAATAAAAAAATAAAAAATAAATAATAATAATAATAAAATAATAATAAATAAATAAATAAAAACAGCATGACTTCATGTCAGATCAAAATCATGTTATGACAATAATTGCCAGTAGATGGCTGAAGTGTTCCATGCATCCACCAGCATTACAAGATTTGTAGATGTTATGCAATAAACCTTTGCATATTTTAGACATAATCTAACTATTGTTTGTCAAAGTTTGGTATATATTTTTAAGTATGGTAATCTGCTTAATTAGAAATATGCAGATGTCTCTTCATATTTCAGCACAATGATCATTCACACCACAGAGAAGAATGAAATATCGAATTAAATATTTAAAATGGCCTGATGTATTCGAGACAAATACTCTCTAATTGGTGTTCTTAAATTACAGCGGGCTGAATGAACCAGTGACATTTTACTTAATATGTTTAATATTTGTTAAGATATTGATGTGCTCATAAGTGAATTGTGTTCTGTACTACTATTTCAAGAGGAAGTCTGAATGGTTGTGTTATGACTAGAGTTGAGGTACTCCAACAAATGTTCCTATGTCCAGGGATTTGGTGAAATACACTCGGGACAGTTGATGGAATTGTCACTGGCAAGATCAGGTCAGTATTGCTTGTCACAAAAGTCAATCAGTCACATGTGTTTTTAAGTCTTGCCTGTTTATACAATCAATTTGATACTTGCAAGCTGTCTAAGAGTTTCTGTGCACACACGTTCACAGAAATCGCCTATAAGTGAGTGCAAGCGCACAATTTAAATAGACACGAATTTGTCAAAAAATGCCCCTCTCAATGAGTATTCATGTAAACAAAGTCATGTTTTAAGTGAACTAGATAAGTAGAACAACAGTGCATTTAAGTGCATTAGATAAGTAGAACAACAGCCTAATAAACCTGATTAATGGTAATCAAACAACAAAAGAAAAAAGAGAATAATTCACAGCTCTTGACTGAGTCGCAGCTTCTATTTCAAAGGAAAAGGATGTTTCTAACATTTTTTTTTTTAATCAGTAGTTTACATGGGTCAAATGTCAAAAACAACAGCAACCAAAAAATCCCTTGGGAAACCCTCTTTTGGCATTAAGAAACTACTGTCAGCATTTACTAAATACACGTAATGCAAAATTATCTCTGAAAAGTTGATTTTTGTGGCTGAACTGATGCCCCCAAAAATGCCCATTTTGCTACATGACTAAATTGTCGCTGCTATAGGAGGAGACACCGCAGAGAACAGAGAGCATGTGGTAGAAGGGAGAAAATATTTTCCACTTGTATTAATTTGTTTGGAATGCAAGAGGAAGACGGTGTCCGAACATATCGTTTGACAAGCTATGTTGGCCTATATACGTGTAAGTGTCTGTCAGATTACATGTAACAAGTTGTGCCTGTGTCAACCCGCACCTGATGAGCATCAGCTTGTGACCCAACGCTAATAGGGGTTATGCACAATCCGTATTCTGTAAAACAGATCAGATTGCTTACGGTTTAGGTCTTTTGTATGTGCTTCATGAAAAAATTAGCTTTTTTCTTTCAAGATAACTTAAAAGGACTGAGCAAAGATGAGCATAACTGATTTCCCCTGCATATGCAGATTGATATTTAAAAGCTTTTTAAATTGTTCTCCTTCACACTAACGTTTAGATATTTAATAGAATAAAACACCTATGTGAACTAGGTAGTTTTGCTGATTACCTTAAAAATGTATAGATTTGCCATCAGTTCATACTGCTATTGACACTTTCTCTGACCAGCGGATGTGATGAAACCAGTTTTCCAGTTTGGTCATGTGACATTCGTTCGACATATACCCTATTTGCACTGTTCTTGGTAGACTGCATTGGTCATTATGTAAATGATTTGACTGTGTCTGTGTTCTTTAATTTGCGCGTCAGCAGTAGATCACACACAAAACTTGGCACTCCCATTGGAGCATTTGTGGAATTGTGCTTTTATGCTAATTTGCCCCGTTTAGTACATCTGGCCCCTATAGTGTTTTATACACTAATTATTACTACAGCTTTTTACTCTGGTGAAATATACAGTTTATGCAGGTGTGGCTTGTGTATGTAGGCAGGCAGGGCAAAGCCCTACCAAAATAGTCATCAGCTTGAAAACAATAAATGATTATGTACATCATCATAATGTATTCAAAAATGAAATGGTTTTGAGTTGGCTCTGAGTTATGGAAATTACATGTATGGCCTTTATATACAATGCATGCCATTGTAAAGACTAGGTCTGTCCACTCCCGTGTCCCCTTACCACTGCATTTTCTGATCTTTGGGTCCCAAGCTACCCCAATTACCACTCCTGCATTGAATTCATAAATTTATATCAATAGATAAGTCAAGTCCCACCCTATAGTTTTTTTTATATTCAAAAAGCTGTTTCAAGCAGAAATATGTCACAAAACAGAAATCAAGTCGGCCATAAATTCAAATTGTTACTTTGATAATGTAGCAGCACAAATCATGAAGATTGCAGCTGTTAAGCTGTCCTGAGTGACTTTTTTGGTTGCAGATTTTTAAATTGGACTTGGTTTAGGTAACTTTGCAAATTTTTGTGTGGGCTTCTCATTAAGGTCACATAGGTTTTTTTTTTTTTTTTTTTTTTCATACAAGCTGTGATAAGTGTCTTATTTGTGTCTGTAAATTTACATTTTTTTACCACAACATAAAGTGTAACGTGTAATATTGTTTGTGGTGCATTATATCAGAGGGTGCAGCTTGAAAGTGGGCTTTGCCATTTTGAAAGCTGAAACACAACTTCATTGTGAAATACAGCACTCATGAATGATCAATTATAAGAATGTCCACCAAAGATGATGCTGACTGAAATATCTTAAGTGATAGAATGTGTTTAAATGACCTTCTAAACCAAGGGTAAAATAAAGCATAGATAAGAGGATTCAGGGCTGAATTAATATAGAAGACCCATGTTAAAAAATTCATAACTACAGTGGACATTACTGTGTTCCCTGCAAGAGAAAAAATATAGAGAGGTAACCAACAGAGAATATGAATTGCCACAATGATTCCTAATGTCAGAGCAGCTTTGCTCTCAGATTTCCTCCTCACTGAACCTTCCATTACACATTTACCACCCTTCATCAGAGAGTTTATAACTTTCACTTGCTGATGTACAACATAAAATATCCTCAAATATAAAGTTATGATCAGGGTACAAGGAAACAGCAAGGACATGAACAGATCAGTGACTTTCCATGTAAAACTTAACATGAAATAACACTCTCCATAACATGCATCTGTTTTGTGTGATGTGTCAAAACGTCCATTGCTGCTTAACAGACCAGTAATATAAGCTGAAGAGCAAAACCAAAAAAGACAGATGGTCATTAAGGCTTTAGTTGTGGTTATTTTCTGTGGGTACAGTAAAGGGTGACACACAGCCACATAACGATCAATCGCAATTAAAACTAAATTACTGAGAGATGCTGAGATAATCACTCCCATAATTTCCATAAACAGTGCACATAAAGTGTCTCCAAAGTACCAACACGTCTCAATCAAATTTATGGCATCCACAGGCATCACAATAAGTCCAGTAAACAGGTCGGCCACAGCCAGAGAGAGAATAATCAGGTTGGTTGGAGTGTGAAGCTTCTTAAAGTGAGAGATGGAGATGATCACCAGCAGGTTCAGAAACACAGTCCATGCTGACAGCAATGATACAAACACATACATGATATTGTATTCATGTCTGGAGCGTTTTCCTTTGAAACATGATGAGTTGATGGCAGGAAAGCAGTATTGAGTCTCATGATCCTCTGTCTCATAGGCCATGAGTGAGTCTCCTCCTGTTAGGAGTTTGTTCTGCTCTCCCTATTGGTCTTTCATTTATACAGCGTCTGGATCAGACTGACCAACCCATCTACCACCCACTCTGATGCTGCAATTACGTTTTTCCCCCTTTTTTTCCCAATAGCTCCATCCTTCATCTCATTAAACATCTGAAACTTTTGTTGTTGTTATCTTTGCAACCTTGGCTCATTGGAAAAATGAACCTCTGCAAAGCCCAAAAACACACCTGCATTCAATTCATTGCAGTTCCAGTTAAAATGACCACTAGTGTTAGTAAAATCACCAACAACTTTTATCCCTGCTCACAAAAATTATGATTACTGGGGCAAATTACCAATCAATTAAGACTTTGCACTAAGTACTAAAGCACTAAGACAGTGATATTAAAAGACCAAACTCGATATTAGGGGTGTGCACAAACAGTCGAATATTCGATAATTGATATTTATTATACAAAAAATAAAAATACTATTCAAATTTTACTATGTTACTTGCTGGCCGTAAACGCAGTGAAGTGAATCCATGATAAATCCCAAGCATGTAACTAAAACTCAATGTTAAACAGTTGTAATTAAATGCACTGGGTGGCACTGTGGAGCGTGTTAACAAGTTAATTGTATTTGATCACCGAATGTCCATGTCTGCCTCACGAAGTTTGTAATTACTTAGATGAAAATTATCTTTTCTTTATAGCTCTATCAGTCTCTCACATCTTTCTGGAAGAATTTTGGTGTTCTTGGGATCATTGTCCTGTTGCATGACCTCATTTCAGCCAAGCTTGAGTTGTCAGACAGATGGTCTCACATTTGACTTTAAAATACTTTGGTATGCAGAGGAGTTCATGGTCGACTTAATGACTATAATGTGGCCAGGTCCTGTGGCTACAAAACAAGTGCAAATCATCACCCCTCCACCAGCATGATGGACAGTTAGTATAGGGTGTTTGTGCTGATATGCTGGGTTTTGTTTTCGCCTAACATGGCGCTGTGCATTATGGTCAAACGTCTCCACTTTGGACTCGTCTTACCAAAGGATATTATTCCAGAAATCTTGGGGGGGGGGGGGGGGGGGATAATGCTATAATCCTCTTCCAAATCCCCTTAAATTTTGACATCTTTTTTTCGAGTATGGGCCTGTGTGACATCAGAAAGGTCGGAATTCCTTGTACAGGCACTTCTCCCGGAAGAGCGCACACACACGTCGACCAGAGCGAGAGAAGTTTGGCTTTACGGAAGTTGTCGGCAGCCCTACACAGGACTTGCTCGAGAAAGATTTATCACTTTGTTTTTAGATCACAAAATCACCAATGTCACCAAAGAAGTGTGTTTTTGTTTGTGAGGGAAAGATAACCTTGCTTCTTAAACAACCCAGTGTTTAGTGGAGCTGAGAGATTTGTGCTCACGCATTGATGCGCTCTCGATATTTGTTACTAAAATAACCATAGAAACTGATAGTTGCAATCACTTTTTTATTGGTTAAAATGAATGGAGAATATCTCGTGTTTTTCCGTGGTGAGTTGGAACCACAGGTGGTGAGTAAAACTGCTTCAAATATCTGTTTTGTTGGCAATAGGCGCCTAAGTGCATATAATGTAAACAACATGAACGTAATGAATTCATAAATTCATTATTCATCATTCACTATATGCTATATTCATTATAGTGATTCAAAAGTTATCCATGGATAATGCAATGGTGTATTGTGTGTTTAAATACAGTTGTTTTGCTTACCATTGATATAGCTTGCAGACGATCACTACGCAAAAGCTGCACATGCCCGTGACAGCTCGTCACTCTTTAGCTTCTTCAAGAGGACCTTATTGATTTTTGTGGAGAGGTCTTTCCTAATCTCCCGGTATCTCCATCATCTTCTGATTCTGGGATGAATTAAAAAAAAAGAATTGCACCCTACACACTTCGAAAGGTATACAGTATATGTCTAAATTCACTTCAATGTATAAGATTAGTTCTAAAGGAATGTCCATCACTAGTGTAGCATCTGGACCAATCGACACCCAAATTATTCATTATATTTAATGAATAATCCAGAAACTCACTCTCCCACTCACTTGGTTCTCTGAGAACCATCCCCCAAAACTGCAAATAACTCCCAAATGCAGCTAACACTAGGTCTCTGGTTACAGGACACATGAGAATTGATAAGTTTTATGACCATAAGGCATTTATCAGTTAAGTTGTGGCTCTCACTTAATTCTTGTTGAGAAGGACAAATAAACCCTTTTAATCCTATATATTCTATATATAATCACTTGAGAAATGTATAAACATGTATTCAATTTTCACCTCTCATGATTTATCTTTTATGGGGTTTGGTCTATGTATTAATTCTCTATTTTGAACTCTTTTGTATTAATGTTTCAGAATCGCATACTATGGCTAACTAAAATCACATGGGTAGCATGTTTGGTCTCTATGGACTCCAATCTTTGTTCTCGATTCGTTAATTTACATTATATTTTGCTAACTCTGTGACACAGTTGTATTATAAGAATCTAGAAGGTTCTTCTCTCAAACATCCAATCCAATGTCTTATGCTAATATCCTGCTAGAGAACAAAGACTTGTAAAAGTTCCCTCCGAAGGAACAACTCCTTACTGGCTCAGTTACCTCCAGAGGGTGTGACATCTTCACACTTTAAAAATCACTGATCACAAGATCACAGCAGTTCTTTTACTAAGAAAACTCTGATGTGAAGATGATGCTGAGGTAAAAGACTTCTGAAGACCCCCAAGCTTGTGCCAGGCTGCAGCCTTGTCTTTCCATTTACCAAAGGTCCTCTGACTCTGACAAACTAGTCCTGAAAACTCCAACATCCGCAAAGATCAACTGGAGCCTCAACAAATTGCATCAGGACAGTTTAATTCAATTTAATTCAAATGGGCAAGATATGCAAGTATCACACTTAGTCTCATTATTTGATACATCAAGTATCCTAACCCCTTATAAAGAAGGGCATGTTAGAACTAAACTGATGGTTTGTTCACGGCTATCTGCTGAATTTCAAACAATGCTGTAACTTCTTGCTTTCCTGTATTCTGTTTCAGATCTTTTTCCCTTGATAAACTGTATGCGTGTATGAGTAGAGTGTATTTGAGTAGTTTTAGTCTAGTTAAAGGTGCCATCGAACGTTTTTTTACAAGATGTAATATAAGTCTAAGGTGTCCCCTGAATGTGTCTGTGACGTTTCAGCTCAAAATACCCCATAGATTTTTTTTTAATAAATTTTTTTAACTGCCTATTTTGGGGCATCATTAACTATGCACCGATTCATGCTGCGGCCCCTTTAAATCTTGCGCTCCCCGCCCACAGAGCTCACGCTTGCCTTAAACAGCATAAAGTTCACACAGCTAATATAACCCTCAAAATGGATCTTTACAAAGTGTTTGTCATGCAACATGTCTTCTGAATGAGTTTGATGGTGCTCTGTGGCTAAAGCTAACATTACACACTGTTGGAGAGATTTATAAAGAATGAAGATGTGAAGATGTTATGTTGAGATTCGCCTGTTCTTCGGAGGTCTTTTAAACAAAAGAGATTTACACAAGAAGGAGGAAACAATGGGGTTTGAGACTCACTGTATGTCATTTCCATGTACTGAACTCTTGTTATTTAACTATGCCAAGATAAATTCAATTTTTAATTCTAGGGCACCTTTAATAAAGTCTTGTTCATGTCACACGTAACGTTTTCCGTGTTTCATGCTCATATACTGGAGTTCCTAATCATGCTCTGAGTAGTACTGTTCAGTAAGAATGCTATTTCCCATAACCCAGAAATGAACATTTCTTAGAATTAATAAACAATTAATTAATAAACAATCCGGACAGCCGAAACCCTGACAATATTCAAGAAACAGCTGAAAACGGCTGGGGAAAAATATTCTTCTACGCATTTACTATTCATTCTACTATTTATTATTCTAGCTTGTACTTAAGATGTTGTATTCCTCATTTATAAAGGCTAGAATACACTACATGACCTTTAAAATCTGAACAGATCAACTCAAATCTGCAGACTGGCTCTGATTTTCGGCAACTAATGTCAGTATGTCCAGACTGTAAATTGGTGCAAAAAGCTGTCAGTAAAAAAATTGCCGTCACGCCATCAAAGTACAGCGAGAACAGCTGGCTGGCTTATCTGCACAGTTTCTCCAGAGCAGCTGCACAAGTTCCGATGACACCTCATGCAGCTGTTTCATGACTGGCAAGGTTTGTTGATGACAATGGCCGCTTTTCCACTTTCAGGGCGAACGGTTGTCATTGTGTAACCATTCCATTCTGTGCCGATTCGGGCAAGCTGGTATGGTTATGGTTTCATTTTCCACTGTGGGGCTGATAACGGCCACTCTTTGGAATGTAATACAAAAGCACTAGTCATTGCTTTGGTAACACAACAGTTTACTGATGATATGAGATGTAAATAACAACAGGGTTATGGAGGATGATCAGATATATATATTTTTAATTTGATTATTTATGTTTACGTCACTCAAATAAAGCGCTTAGCTAGCTACAGAGAAACTGGTAGCCAGGCAATAGACAAGTGACAAATCATGAGTGGTGACATCACTACCAGCACGATTAAGTGCGGTTGTCTAATTCCAGGCCAAGAACGGTTTGTAATTGTGCTGTACTGCACCAGACTCAAATGGAAACACAACTGGAATCATTTGGCCTGACAGTGGAAAAGCAGCTACGGATGACATTTCATTCTGCTAATGTTTACAAATCTGTGTTTTTACAACAGTTAAAAACTCTTTTTATGTAATCTTATATTTGAGGATATTTTAAAAAAGGGATAGTTCACCCAAAAATGAAAATCTGACATTTATCTGCTTACCCCCAGGGCATCCAAGATGTAGGTGACTTTGTTTCTTCAATAGAACACAAATGATGATTTTTAACTCCAACCGTTGCGGTCTGTCAGTCGAATAATGCATGACAATGGGAACTCCATCTATAACAGTAAAAAAAACAAAAAAAAACATGCACAGACAAATCCAAATTAAACCCTGCGGCTCGAAATGATCGGTTTGTGCGAGAAACCGAACAGTATTTATATCATTTTTTACCTCTAATACACCACTATGTCCAACTGCCTTGAGCGCGTATACAGCATCCAGTGCGTGAGGTGTGTACGCGACTGGCGTAGTTTAAACATGGAGCCTGTAGTACAACAATTGTTATACAAATGGAAGTAAACCACTAAAAAACATGGTTTTATTGCATCAAAGCTTCATTTCATTTTGTTAGTTTTCATAAGGGCAGCTTTACAAATAAAAAGGACACATACAAAGATTTTGTTCACATGTTTAATTCGTACGTGATCCTCTCTTGGGTATGTAAAATCATCAGGGTAAAAATTATCGCTGCAGACCCTCAACAACTTTAGTACGTTAATGTGTGTGTTGATATCCAGCCGAAGAGCAATCAACCATAACTTCAGACGAGCAGGCTTAGAAGTTGGGAATATGTGGAAATTCTCCACTCCCGAATGAGTTCCACGAGAGAGCGTAATCTTTTAGTTTAAGTCGGTTTGAACAATCCGGATAAGCGCAAGTAAGTACCATTCTGATTAGCCGTTGTACCTACAATGTTTGTGCTCTGTGTAAACAATGAGTGACGTATACGCGCGGTGCTTGTGAAAACTACACCAGTCGCGTACACACCTCACGCACCAGATGTTGTGCGTACGCTCAAGGCAGTTGAACATAGTGGTGTATTAGAGGTAAAAAATGATATAAATACTGTTCGGTTTCTCGCACAAACCGATCATTTCGTGTCTTGGGACATCAATGTGTTGTCATGAGCCGCAGGGTTTAATTTGGATTTGTCTGTGCATGTTTTTTTGACTGTTATAGATGGAGTTCCCATTGACTGACAGACTGCAGCAGTTGGAGTTAAAAATCATCATTTGTGTTCTACTAAAAAAACAAAGTCACCTACATCTTGGTGTTACGGTATACAGGAGACAGACACAGATGTAACAGGTAATGGATGTTTATTTGACCACAGTAGAGCAGGTGAACCCACACAGGTGAGTGAACTGGTTAAATAGAGGTTTGAGCAGGTAGTATGAGGAATAGTTACTGTCCTTTCCTTTTGCAGGTAGATGTATGCTGGAGCTTGGAGATCGCTGGAGCACTGAGGAGATCGCTGGAGAACTGAGGAGCTGACTGGAACACACCCACACAGCAGACGAGGCACACAGAGGGAAGGAGACACGCTGGAGACAGGTGAGTATACGAAGAGGAGTCCTTGAGGTAAGCATAACATAGGGTATATGCGAACGAGACCGGACGTGGAGTGCTGTGTGCGTGTGTGCTTTATAGTGCTGTTGATGAGTGAAGTGATGAGGTGCAGGTGGCGGTGATCAGTACTCTGGGGATGGTGTGCGCTGTGATTGGAGGAGGTTGGAACCTGACGTGTCTGTGACAGTACCCCCCCTCCATGGCCCGCTCCAGAGGGCCGAGGACCCCGACGCCGTGGTGGTCGTCCTCTTCCCCGCGGTGCCGGTCTCTCAGGGTGACTGTCGTGGAATGTTTGGAGTAAGCTGGGGTCTAAGATGTCGTTCCTTGGGACCCAGGAGCGCTACCTTTCTGCAGGGCAGACGCAGTCTGATGTCTCGGGTGGATAGCCAAACCATCTGACCAGGCTGGAAGACAGGGGTGTTGGAACGTTGGAGGTCGGCTACCATCCTGCGTCTGCGTAGGGCTCGTTGCAGTTGATGGTGTGCTGAGTCCCAGACCCTCTCGCTCTCTCGGAACCAGTAATCCACTGCCGGAACGTTGGAGGGTTTCCCATCCCAGGGGAACAGTGGGGGTTGGTAGCCGAGTACGCACTGGAGCCGAGTCCTGGTGGTCATGACAGAAGGTACGGAGGAAGCGGCCGATCTCCTGCACCTTCCTTTCCGTCTGCCCGTTCGATTGCGGGTGGTATCCGGATGTCAGGCTGACGGCCACACCTAGGAGGGAGTAGAACGACATCCATACCCTGGATATGAATTGGGGTCCTCGGTCGGAGACTATGTCCTCTGGTATTCCGAAGTATCTGAAGACTTGGTTGAAGAGAATTTCGGCGGTCTCCATGGCAGTGGGTAATCCTGGAAGTGGGATCAGATGGCATGATTTGGAGAAGCGGTCCACAACAACTAGGATGGTGGTATTTCTGTCTGAGACAGGGAGATCAGTAATGAAATCCACTCCTAGGTGTGACCATGGGCGATCTGGAACGGGCAGCGGAAGGAGTTTCCCAGCTGGCAGATGACGAGGAGACTTGGAGATGGCACACTCCCTACAGCCCTGCATGTACCTTCTGACATCCGAAGCCATTCCTGGCCACCAGAAGCATTCTTTAAGCAACGAGAGGGTTTCATTGACCTCCGGGTGACCAGTGCCAAGTGACGTGTGAGCCGAGTGAATGGTGGGAGTGCGTCGTGTCCGTGGAATGTAGAGCAAGCCGGGTGGACAGCCCGGCGGAGGATTCGTGGAGGCATTGGAGGAGGGAATGGTCTCTTCTGACCAGGTAATAGGACTCACGATGAGAGAGCTCGGGATGATGGGTTCTGGTTCCTCGGTCTGTTCGTCAGGAGCATGGAGACGGGAGAGAGCGTCGGCCTTTACATTTTTGGTGCCTGGGCGGTAGGAGATGGTGTAATTGAAGCGGGAGAAAAACATCGCCCAACGGGCATGTCTAGGGTTCAGTCTCTTTGCTGATCGAAGATATTCAAGGTTTTTATGGTCGGTCAGCACCAGGAACGCGTGCTTGGCTCCCTCCAGCCAATGCCTCCACTCTTCCAAGTCAAGCTTTATCATTTTTTACCTCTAATACACCACTATGTCCAACTGCCTTGAGCGCGTATACAGCATCCAGTGCGTGAGGTGTGTACGCGACTGGCGTAGTTTAAACATGGAGCCTGTAGTACAACAATTGTTATACAAATGGAAGTAAACCACTAAAAAACATGGTTTTATTGCATCAAAGCTTCATTTCATTTTGTTAGTTTTCATAAGGGCAGCTTTACAAATAAAAAGGACACATACAAAGATTTTGTTCACATGTTTAATTCGTACGTGATCCTCTCTTGGGTATGTAAAATCATCAGGGTAAAAATTATCGCTGCAGACCCTCAACAACTTTAGTACGTTAATGTGTGTGTTGATATCCAGCCGAAGAGCAATCAACCATAACTTCAGACGAGCAGGCTTAGAAGTCAAGCTTTACAGCCAGCTTTACAGCCAAGTCAAGCTTTACAGCCAGAAGTTCCCTGTCACCGATGGAGTAGTTGACTTCCACCGGGCTGAGCTTGCGGGAGAAGAAGGCACATGGATGGAGTCTACTTGGCGTCCCCTGCTGCTGCGACAACACCGCTCCCACTCCAGTTGTAGAGGCGTCCACTTCGACGACGAATTGCTTTTCTGGGTCTGGATGTACTAGTAAGGGAGCGGTGGTGAAGGCTTCTTTGAGTTGGTTAAAGGCGTTGGTGGCTGCCGGGGTCCAGGACAGAGACTTGGGCTGATGACGGAGCAGGCTGGTGAGTGGATGGGCGATGGAACTGTAACCTTTGATGAAACATCTGTAGAAATTGGAGAATCCGAGGAAGCGCTGGAGTTCTTTTATGGTGGTGGGTTCTGGCCAGTTGGTAATGGATTCCACCTTCCTCTCGTCCATCCGGATGCCACTGTGGTCTATGTTGTAACCCAGGAACGAGACGGAAGGTGGGTGAAATGAGCATTTCTCTGCCTTGAGGAACAGGTTGTATTGACGAAGACGGGTGAGGACCTCCGCAACGTGTTGGCGATGTTCGGCCTGGCTCCGGGAGTATATGAGAATGTCGTCGATGTAGACTAGGACAAAGCGGTGGAGAAACTCCCGGAGCACCTCATGAATGAAATCCTGGAATACGGAGGGGGCGTTGACCAGTCCATACGGCATAACCAAGTACTCGTAGTGGCCAGTAGGGGTGATGAAGGCGGTCTTCCACTCGTCCCCCTCACGTATCCGGATGAGGTTGTACGTGCTGCGGAGGTCCAGCTTCGTAAACACAGTGGCACCACGGAGATGTTCCAGGGCCGCTGGGACGAGAGGAAGGGGATACCGGAACTTGACGGTTATTTTGTTGAGGGAGCGATAATCAATGCATGGCCGCAAGCCTCCGTCCTTTTTAGCCACAAAGAAGAAACTGGAAGCAGCAGGGGAAGTAGACGGCCTGATGTAACCTTGGGCGAGGGCATCCTTGATGTAATCCTCCATGGCCTTCTCCTCCGGGATGGAAAGAGGGTATATCTTACCCTTTGGCACTGGTTCACCCGGAAGCAGGTCGATGGCACAGTCCCATGGCCGGTGTGGAGGCAGCTTGGAAGCCCGTTGCGGGCAGAAGACATCGCTGAAGGGGGCGTAACACTTGGGGATGTCGACGGAGCGTTGTTCGACTGGACTTTCGATGGACGTGGCGCAGAGAGAGAGGTCAGGCGAAGGAGATGGTGGAACAGGAAGTTCAGCCAGACAGCGAGAGAAGCATGTGTCGCCCCACTTCAGGATTTCGCCCGTTTTCCAGGAGATGATCGGGTTATGCTGCTCCAACCAGGGGCGCCCCAGAACCACGTCAGTGGTTGAGTCCTCCAGAACCAGCATATGAGCCTCTTCCCGGTGTAGTATACCAACTTGTGCGCCGAAGCGCATCCACGAGTTCCTGGAAGGGATCCGGCTGGCTCATACTGGGTCTGCGGTGTTGGTCCGGTCTTCTGTTACGGTATACAGGAGACAGACACAGATGTAACAGGTAATGGATGTTTATTTGACCACAGTAGAGCAGGTGAACCCACACAGGTGAGTGAACTGGTTAAATAGAGGTTTGAGCAGGTAGTATGAGGAATAGTTACTGTCCTTTCCTTTTGCAGGGAGATGTATGCTGGAGCTTGGAGATCGCTGGAGCACTGAGGAGATCGCTGGAGAACTGAGGAGCTGACTGGAACACACCCACACAGCAGACGAGGCACACAGAGGGAAGGAGACACGCTGGAGACAGGTGAGTATACGAAGAGGAGTCCTTGAGGTAAGCATAACATAGGGTATATGCGAACGAGACCGGACGTGGAGTGCTGTGTGCGTGTGTGCTTTATAGTGCTGTTGATGAGTGAAGTGATGAGGTGCAGGTGGCGGTGATCAGTACTCTGGTGATGGCGTGCGCTGTGATTGGAGGAGGTTGGAACCTGACGTGTCTGTGACACTTGGATGCCCTGGGGGTAAGCAGATAAATATCAAATTTTCATTTTTGGGCAAACTATCCCTTTAATGTCATATTGTGCCATGTTTATAAAAATCAAACTGATAAAAATACACTTTATTTGTATTTAAATAGCATAGGTTTATGCTGAACCTTATTCTTGTATATACAGGTGCTGTAGAAGGAGGAAAGAAAGGAAGCATTTATATAGTGATTTATTATGTATTGTACACCCAAAGCATTTTACTTTCATAATCATTTAATCGGGTCTCTCCTCACCCACCACCATTGTGCAACATCCACCTGGATGATGAGACAGCAGCCACAATGCAACGGCACCACACACCAGCTATGGGTGGAGAGAGTTATAGAGCCAATTCAATGGATGGGGATAATTAGGAGGCCACGATTGATAAGGGCAAGGGCAATCACTACACAAGGGCACTATAACCCACACAGACCACAGGGTGAGCACCCCCTGGTGGATATAGAAAATAACCTCAACCAAGTAAATAATAAAGAATATAGTACATAACATAATAAATGTAATTATTTAGTCTAATTTAAATGTACAACATTTTTAGAATATATCCTTTTTTTCTGTTGATGTGTTTATGGAAAATAAAGAAAGATATCTGAAACTCAGTGTGTTCACATCCACTTTACAAACAGAGATGACAGAAATACACTTTAGTTTGTGCTTTATCAGCTGAAAAAAAAAAATCAACCCTGGACAAAAAAATCATGAATAATCTGTAAAAATATCAATTAAAGAGGATTCTACATCAACTGATGCACTGATCTAACTCAAAATAATGATTTACTAATGAAACTTCTATTCAAATAACTGTGTGATAGTTCATTTTATTGGGTGAAAAAGTATGTATGTATGTATGTATGTATGTATTATTATTATTATTATTATTATTGAATATGACTTGTTTAGAGGGCCTGGGTTAAGGTTTATTAACAAACTATTAATCTGTCCTTTCATCAGAAGTTGCATAGGAGGGCTGTTTTGCTCATTTTGACATATTTGTCTTGAGGCTGAAATCTAAAACTGCACATTTTGAATAAATCTTAGGGAAAATGCAGCTCAATTGTTACCGTTCTTTTGTTTGATGTTTTTTTTTTTTCTTTGTGCCAAGCACATCCACATCAGCAGAGCTGTTGTTTTTTCATGTTATAAAACTCATCCTTTATAGAGACACTGCAAAGTGTCCATATACATTGTTAGAAATTAGCCACAATTACACAATTTACAGTTCTTACCACAACATAAAATGTAATATGTAATATTGTTCATGGTGCCTTATATCAAAGGGTGCAGCTTGAAAGTGAGCTTTACCAAACACAAATACACTGTGAAATACAGCACTCATGAATGATAATTTGTAAAAATGTCCACCAAAGATGATGCTGACTGAAATATCTTAAGTGATAGGATGTGTTTAACTGACCTTCTAAACCAAGGGTAAAATAAAGCATAGATTAGAGGATTCAGGCCTGAGTTAATATAGAAGACCCATGTTATAACATTCACTATTACAGAGGAAATTACTGTATTCCCTGCAAGAGAAAAAATATAGAGAGGTAACCAGCAGAGAATATGAATTGCCACAATGATTCCTAATGTCAGAGCAGCTTTGCTCTCAGATTTCCTCCTCACTGAACCTTCCATTACACATTTACCACCCTTCATCAGAGAGTTTATTACTTTCACTTGATGATGTACAACATAAAATATCCTCAAATATAAAGTTATGATCAGGGTACAAGGAAACAGCAAGGATATGAACAGATCAGTGACTATCCATGTAAAACTTATCATGACAGAACACACACCATAACATGCATCTGTTTCGTGTGATGTGTCAAAACGTCCATTGCTGCTTGACAGGGCAGTGCTATAACCTGAAGAGCAAAACCAACAAAGACAGATGGTCATTATGGTTTTAGTTATTGTTATTTTCTGTGGGTACTGTAAAGGGTGACACACAGCCACATAACGATCAATCGCAATTAATACTGAATTACTGAGAGATGCTGAGATAATCAGACCAAGGGTCATAGTGAACAGTCCACAGGCAGTTTTGCCAAAGTACCAGCACTTCTCAATCAGCATAATGGCTTCTATGGGCATCACAATAAGTCCAACAAGCAGGTCAGCCACAGCCAGAGAGAGAATGATCAGGTTGGTTGGAGTGTGAAGCTTCTTGAAGTGAGAGATGGAGATGATCACCAGCAGGTTCACAAACACAGTCCATGCTGACAGCAATGAAAAAAACACATACATGATATTGTATTCATGTCTGGAGCGTTTTCCCTTGATACATGATGAGTTGATGGCAGGAAAGCAGTATTGAGTCTCATGTTTCTCTGTCTCATAGGCCATGAGTGAGTCTCCTCCTGTTAGGAGTTTGTTCTGCTCTCCTTACTGTCCTTTCATTTATACAGTGTCTGGATCAGACTGACCAACCCATCTACCGCCCACTCTGATGCTGCATAATGACATAACATTTTTTCTTTTAATAGTTGCTTGGCAGTGAAATTATTTGTGGAACAAGCACAATCCACAGTACAATGTACAATATCCTTATATGCTCTATAAAGTTACTGATCAATTTGTGAAAAAAAACCCTGCAAAACGCGCCGGCGCGTTTTCAGACCTCAGAGTGTTAACCCAGTTTGGTTTGATGTCACTGTGATCGACGTCAGTGCTTGCTTCAG
Source organism: Megalobrama amblycephala (assembly GCF_018812025.1). Lineage (NCBI taxonomy): Eukaryota > Metazoa > Chordata > Actinopteri > Cypriniformes > Xenocyprididae > Megalobrama > Megalobrama amblycephala. The sequence goes on from NC_063045.1 coordinate 54,972,658, forward strand.
TTAAAGGGATAGTTCACCCAAAAATGAAAATTTGATGATTATCTGCTTACCCCCAGCGCATCCAAGATGTAGGTGACTTTGTTTCTTCAGTAGAACACAAATGATGATACACCACTATGTCCAACCGCATTCAGCACTCGTTAGTAAGGTCTGATCGCACTCTGACAGCGGCAGTGATGTCTCGCTCTCATTGGAGTATATGCGCGAGACATCACTGCCGTTGTCAGAGCGCGATCAGACCTCACTAAGCGAATGCTGAACGCGTTGGACATAGTGGTGTATTAGAGTTAAAAAAAATATATAAATACTGTTCAGTTTCTCGCACAAACCGGTCGTTTCGTGTCTTAGGACATCAATGTGTCGTCACGATCCACAGGGTTTAATTTGGACTTGTCTATGCAAGTTTTATTTACTCTTATAGTAGAAGTTCCCATCCACTAGCATTATTTGACTGACAGACGGCAACGGTTGGAGTTAAAAATCATCATTTGTGTTCTACTGAAGAAACAAAGTCACCTACATCTTGGATGCGCTGGGGGTAAGCAGATAAACATCAAATTTTCATTTTTGGGTGAACTATCCCTTTAAGCAGTTTGACTTGACTTTTTTAGTGTTGGTTTTTCTCTGTCTGCTCTTGCTGTTTGTTATGGCAAGAAAGGCAAAAGAAAATGTGTTTAGCTGTTATCAGCTGTTTGATGATAAGAATACAGTTGTGGCTTTATTCACTGATCTAATGACTGAGATTTATATGAAAAAAAAAATGTGATTAACTTTGAGCTGGATCTTTTCACACACACACACACACACACACACACACACACACACACACACACACACACACACAGGGGCGTTTCCTCCGAGTAGGCAAGGGAGGCAGTGCCTCCTCAAAAAAAATAGGATGAGAAAATAATCCATAATACATATAAAACAACACAAATATTTCAAATTATGTCATTAAAAAGAGCGCAAGTCATGCATATTTCTAAAGGAACACTGCCCAACAGCGACACCCGCAGGTAAAGTTACAGCAGGAGTCATGCTTTACAGTCTATGGAGTCATGCCTCCCTTTCCTCTCATAGAAAACCATATAAAATCATCAGACCCCTTGCGGGGTGGGTTTTGTGGGGGGTAATTGAGAATGAATGGGGAAAAGTCACGTGAGAGGAGGCAATGTCTCCATCACGCTGTGATTGGATGTAATTGGTTATGATTGGATATGATTGGTTTGTGAGATAAATTGTTTACGTGCGCTTGCGCGTCAATTTGACTGAACAAATGATGGCGTCAATCGGAAGACTAATTGAAAAGTAAGTAAACAGATCACCCAGTTAGATATTACCGCTTTATGTCACGTCAAAATCAAACTTGAAATGGACTGTAAGCATGATGACTGCGGGTTTTTTTTTAGTGCAATCAGCTTGGTGAAATTAAAAATACAATTTGTGTCTGTGACAGACGGTGTTTACGGATCATGACTGATGATCCAAAATATCCTAGGTTGACAATTAAAAAGAAAAACCGCAATACACAAATAAAATATGTTGTTTAAATTATTATTACCTTTAGTTATTATTTTGGAATGAATGTAGAAATGCTTAAAACTCTAACTTGATGAGACTGACTTGGTTTTGATAAATAGAACATTACATTGTTAATATAAAATTACAAAATAGAATTGTATTTGGTTTCTTTTTTTCTTTTTTGATGTAATGTAAAGTAATGTTCATTTAACAAGGAAGATGTGTCAACGTTAAGAGTAATGCACATGAATTTACATTGATTCATAAAAAAATGTGCCTCCTCATTTCAGCTGCAGTGCCTGGGGAGCAGTGCCTTGCTCAAGGTCTCACCTCAGTCGTGGTATTGAGGGTGGAGAGAGCGCTGGATATTCACTCCCCTCACCGACAATCCCTGCCGGACCTGAGACTCAAACCCATGACCTTTGGGTTACAAGTCCGACTCTCTATCCATTAGCCCACGACTGCCCCCAGTAATGTTTTTTATCTTCAGTTGATTTCATCGAAGGCTGTGTCATAGTTCTTGTTGTTCCTCTGTCCTTCAGTGATTCTGCTCGTTATCACCTAATTATCTCATTAACTCCAGCATGTTTCTGCGTTACATTTAACAGCCTGTAGTGTGCACACTGAGCAGGGTTCATTTCATCTGGGCTAACCCATGTGCCCCAGTTAGACAGCCCAGGTGACACCCATCTGGGGCCCACATAGCTGTGCTGGCTGGGTAGGACTCATTTACGGCATTACGGCAAATGTGCCACATTATTGTTAAACAGATAGAACAATAGATGTTGTGTCAAAGCCACTGGAAAGCCTGCAACTTTAGCCAAAAAAGCATAACGGCTAATGCTCCGGCTCTGGCGGTACGCAGGGAAGGAGTTTTGAACAGCGGGCACTGATGTCACTGCCATGATTACAAGGTGTAATCATGTTACAAGGTGATTCAGTTAGCCATTACACTTTCTCCAATGGTAAGAGATACAGACCCTCTCATCTCCCTATAATATACAATCTCTGGTTAAACTGCATCCACTCACAGGCAGGGGCGTGTCTAGAGGGGTGGCACCGGCCCCCTGGAATATGATTGGGCTCGAAAATGGGCTACTAGTACTTTCCCATAGACAGGAGTGAGACTATAGACGTCTCTCGATGTGTTGCTATGTTCTTGGCGCGCTGTGGTGTGACAGACTGCTGTAGCGATTCAGTTCAAAGCAGAGAGCAGGTGAACCGGTCATCTCTTCCGCTATACTAGTTAGGCTACAACATGAAATAAACATGAATGAACATCTGAAGATATGTTGAAAGCTACAGTACAACTTACTGAAATCAGTATCATGTCACATGTGTCTATCAATCAGCGTCAGTTATCTCAGAAAGCTGTTCAATGTCCAAAAACTCATTAGTCAGCTACAAAAATGAACTTAGAGAAGAACACTTTGCTAAATATATGCACGATATAGGCTATTCATATTCATTGTATTTGTACCTAACATACTTTTTGTTTTTTTATTGACTGACAGAGTCCTGTCAGATGGATTTACAGCAGGTGAATTCATCAGTTTCTCACGAAATATATGCAAGTAAGTGGCTGATGAACTGGAAGAATAATAGAGTAAACTTTATAGTTACTTAGGCCCACTATGCGTGTCTGATATGAATAAACATATACAAATTATTTTTGGATGGATTGTTATTGCTGCTTCCACTGATGTCTGACATCAGTGTGTATTTTATAAACTCTAAATGTATTGTTTTACTGGTGCTTGTGCATATTTAAATGTCTGTAACCTCAAAAAACAAAAAAATTACGTGGCTGAAAACACTGCTTAGTTGTGATATATGACAAGAGCTGAGCGCCTCCGTCGGACAGCCAAAGCACAAAAGCACATTTTGAATCTGGCAATTATGTGACGTCACTGAATGTTCTAAATCCCATATGTGGGACCGTACTGCTCAAAAGGTTTAACTGATGCTGGTTAACACTCTGGGGTCGGCGGTCACGCCGGTGTGATCACCGCGTTTTTTTTCTAACCAGTGTGAAAGAGACTCAAAATACTCTGTCAATGTTGCACATACAATTAAGAGATATACACCATTTTAATCTGTGGAATATTTTCTTTTATTTGTGTACACTCAGAGTAAAAACAAAATGTTGTGCTTTTTGTAAAATAAAGAAAACAAACATGATGCGTGATCTCTCGTCTCCCTCTGAACGAAGTCCAATCTGATCGTTCTCAGAAAATGAACTGTAACTTAGTGAATACTAATCACAAAAAAATTAGACTTATGTCTAAAAAAAACGTTGAAATGTCAGGTTTTAAATCGTGTAAGTCAAATCGAAAACAAATATTCTGTGTTTATGTAATCTGTATGAAAAGAGAGCCATGTCAGAAGTCCGTGATTCAGCTCATTATCCGCTAATGCGGACACGCCCACGGAGCCAGCGCTATTCAGACGCAAATTCAGTCAATACATGCATACATCGTCTCAATCGTGTATTTATTGTCTTGAAAAGTGTTTTGAATAGCCATAGTTAGCGATCTCTGGCCTCTGTTTGTCACGGTTGATCAATCCGCTGTCTCATTCTGGTGTCTGTGTGTTTGTATGGATGTGTCTGGTTGATTGTTTCGTGTGGGCGTCGCCGCTGATTGTTGATCAGCGGCAGCTGTGTGCAATTATCATCTGCCTATTTAACGCCTTGTCTTTCGTCTCGTGTTTGTCAGATCGTTGTTTGGGGTCCTGGTGTTGTGTCCTGTGCTCTCTTGTGTTTGTTTGTTCCCCGGAGTGGATTACCTCGTCGTTGTTTCCTGTTCCTGTTCTTCGTCGGACTCTCTCTTTGGATTGCACTCACGGATTCACGGATTCACGGACTCACGGACTCACGGACTCACGGGCTCACGGGCTCACGACACCATCTCACCTCACCACAGGATTCCAGCTGCCCATCGAAGTCCCTGCATCACCACTCTCCTGCTACTGTCTTTTCTCGTTTGCTGACTAACTCTGGTGTGAAGCTCTAATAAAGAGATTAACTTGCCATTGCATCTGTCATTCTTTCCGTGACACTGTTAGTTCGGTTAGTTCCTGGATTGCCTATTCTTCTTTAGTTCTCAGGCATTTGTGGACTAAAGGGGCAGAGCGCCCTCCGGCTGCAAGTATGAATTGAAAACACAGTATCCAGCACTCATAGTAATGACAATAAATCCTGAATATTACTCCTCTGTATAGAAAATTGACAACCATATGAGAATCCATCAATATTTCTCCAAATGTGCATGCTTTTAAGCTAAAAGCCTATATGAAATGCCATAGAGGTAACATAATTGTTCAGACACTTTGCATCACAGAAATACATTATATTTTAAAGAATGTAATAGAATACCATTATTTTAAATTGTAATAATATTTCACAGTATTGCTGTTTTTTCTGTATGTTTGATTTACACCATGATGAGATTTGAGACATGATCAACAGAGGGGTTTTTGTCACAGCTTACCTGACTGAAAGAGCTCATTATTTATGCAGGTCATTAGAGCTCTTTATGCAATTCTTTTGTCTTCTCAGGTGAGAATCACCCATTATTCATGATTATTCATGCCTCCACGCATCCTGTGTTTCTTGACCAAAGATGTTTTAGAAAATTTAAATCTCTCTATTGTTTTATATGAACAAGCAGGCAGCATAATTTTTTATTTTTATTAAGCATAATGTTATTCCTTCAAAAACACAAACATGTACATACATGTTCCTCACATATTATTGTAGCCTAGTTTGTACTGAATACAGTGTAATGACACTTTTTCCATTAATATGTTAATGAACAACTGAAAAAAACACAAATGTCAGGGCATGTCAAAACTTCTCCAGGGCCCCAAAAATCCTCAGACCCCTGAGGGTTAATGCATCCTATAGGTCAGGGGTTGGTAACCTATGGCACACAGAGGGATAATCATATGGTTTGTCGGATGAGCACACTAGTGCAGGTTATAACAGTTTAATAGGTTTTATAGCTCCTATCTTAATAAAACAGGCTGTGTGACAATGGCAATGTTACCCTATCTAACGTTGCTCTTTTTTTCTATTCTTTTTTTGCAGTGTAAAAGAGAACGGGATTGTCAGGATTGTGTCTTTTTTTGTGTGTTTGGGGTTGCTTGAGTTTGACTTTGGTTTTCACTGTTTTGTAGATCAGTTTCCTTTGTCTGTGTTCATTAGTTTCTATGACAACTCATGAATAATGTAATATTCAGACAATTTTATTAAACTCATAATTGTTATTAAAAATACACATATAAATCTCTAATTCAAGCCAACAAGAATTGTGTTTACCCTTTACTCAAAAACATGATCTGTTCAATTTACTAGCAATTTTTGAGTGAAAATTGTATCCTAGCATTTTCAAGTAAATCTTACTCCAATTTTTGTGTGATTTTAAAATACATTTTAAATAATTATACAAATTTTCAAAACATTTTGAAAAAAATCCCCCTTTTTTGTAGTAATCCTCCAGTCACAAATGTTTCTAATTTATGGTCAGTACCAAGGTTTGTCGTTAAATCAACTGATTTACTGATCTGACTCATAAGAATGATTCACAAATGAATCTCTGATTCAAATAACTGTGTGATGGTTTATTTTATTGGATAAAAGTTTGTATTATTCTTATTATTTTATTGAATATGACTTGTCTGGAGGGCCTTGGTTTAGGTTTATTATGCTGTCCTTTCATCAGTTGCATAGGTTTGCTGCTTTGATCATTTTGAATTCTTTTTTTCTCGAGGCTGAAATATAAAACTGCATATTTTGAGTACACCTTAGGAAAAAATGCAGCTCAGTTGTTACCATTCTTTTTTTTCTCTGTGCCAAGCACATCAGCACAGCTGTTTAAAGAGAGACAACAAAGTGTCCGTACACATTGTTAAAAATTAACCACAATTTATTTACAGTTTTTACCACAACATAAAATGTAATGTGTGTAATATTGCTTATGATGCATTATATGCAGCTTGAAAGTGAGCTTTACCATTTTGAAAGCTGAAACACAAATACATTGTGTAATACAGCACTCATGAATGATAATTTGTAAAAATATCCACCAAAGAGGATGCTGATTGAAATATCTTAAGTGATAGGATGTGTTTAAATGACCTTCTAAACCAAGGGTAAAATAAAGCATAGATAAGAGGATTCAGGCCTGAGTTAATATAGTAGACCCACCAATTCATAATTACAGAGGACATTACTGTATTCCGTGTGAGAAAAAAAATATAGATAGGTAACCAACAGAGAATATGAATTGCCACAATGATTCCTAATGTCAGAGCAGCTTTGCTCTCAGATTTCCTCCTCACTGAACCTTCCATTACACATTTACCACCCTTCATCAGAGCGTTTATAACTTTCACTTGCTGATGTACAACATAAAATATCCTCAAATATAAAGTTATGATCAGAATACAAGGAAACAGCAAGGACATGAACAGATCAATGACTGTCCATGTAAAACTTAACATGAAATAACACTCTCCATAACATGCATCTGTTTTGTTTGATGTGTTAAAATGACCATTGCTGCTTGACAGGGCAGTGATATAAGCTGAAGAGCAAATCCAACAAAGACAGATGGTCCTTATGGTTCTAGTTATGGTTATTTTCTGTGGGTACTGTAAAGGGTGACACACAGCCACATAACGATCAATCGCAACTAAAACTAAATTACTGAGAGATGCTGAGAGAAGCACCCCCAAAATTGCCATAAACAGTCCACAGAAAGTGTCTCCAAAGTACCAGCATGTCTCAATCAGCTTTATGGCATCCACAGGCATCACAATAAGTCCAGTAAGCAGGTCAACCAAAGCCAGAGAGAGAATAATCAGGTTGGTTGGAGTGTGAAGCTTCTTGAAGTGAGAGATGGAGATGATCACCAGCAGGTTCACAAACACAGTCCATGCTGACAGCAATGAAAAAAACACATACATTATATTGTATTCATGACTGGAGCGTTTTCCCTTGATGCATGATGAGTTGATGGCAGGAAAGCAGTATTGAGTCTCATGATCCTCTGTCTCATAGGCCATGAGTGAGTCTCCTCCTGTTAGGAGTTTGTTCTGCTCTCCTTACTGTCCTTTCATTTATACAGTTTCTGAATAAGATTGACCAACCCATCTACCGCCCACTAAATCACTAAATTAATAATTATAATAAAAACAAAAGCACAAACTATGTGCTAACTGGAAAGAGGTAGAATGAACTGCAGTAACACATGCTTTCACCATTCTGAATTACATGTTCATCTAATTACAGTTACCGTTTTCATAAAAATACTATTACTTGTGTTACAAATAGAATTTTAGATCTAAATGTAACTTTAAATGGCAAAACAATTAGCAAAATTATATTTTAGCCAGAATTATTGCACTTCATTTCTCTTATGCACACCATTTGTTTGACACGCATGCCCACTGGGCAAGAACTTCAAAATTTTGCTAAAGATTGCTGCCATCTGGTAAAAAAAATAAATAAATAAATAAAAAAATAAAATAATAATAATAATAATAATAAAATAATAATAAATAAATAAAAACAGCATGACTTCATGTCAGATCAAAATCATGTTATGACAATAATTGCCAGTAGATGGCTGAAGTGTTCCATGCATCCACCAGCATTACAAGATTTGTAGATGTTATGCAATAAACCTTTGCATATTTTAGACATAATCTAACTATTGTTTGTCAAAGTTTGGTATATATTTTTAAGTATGGTAATCTGCTTAATTAGAAATATGCAGATGTCTCTTCATATTTCAGCACAATGATCATTCACACCACAGAGAAGAATGAAATATCGAATTAAATATTTAAAATGGCCTGATGTATTCGAGACAAATACTCTCTAATTGGTGTTCTTAAATTACAGCGGGCTGAATGAACCAGTGACATTTTACTTAATATGTTTAATATTTGTTAAGATATTGATGTGCTCATAAGTGAATTGTGTTCTGTACTACTATTTCAAGAGGAAGTCTGAATGGTTGTGTTATGACTAGAGTTGAGGTACTCCAACAAATGTTCCTATGTCCAGGGATTTGGTGAAATACAGTTGATGGAATTGTCACTGGCAAGATCAGGTCAGTACTGCTTGTCACAAAAGTCAATCAGTCACATGTGTTTTTAAGTCTTGCCTGTTTATACAATCAATTTGATACTTGCAAGCTGTCTAAGAGTTTCTGTGCACACACGTTCACAGAAATCGCCTATAAGTGAGTGCAAACGCACAATTTAAATAGACACGAATTTGTCAAAAAATGCCCCTCTCAATGAGTATTCATGTAAACAAAGTCAGTTATGTTTTAAGTGAACTAGATAAGTAGAACAACAGTGCATTTAAGTGCATTAGATAAGTAGAACAACAGCCTAATAAACCTGATTAATGGTAATCAAACAACAAAAGAAAAAAGAGAATAATTCACAGCTCTTGACTGAGTCGCAGCTTCTATTTCAAAGGAAAAGGATGTTTCTAACATTTTTTTTTAATCAGTAGTTTACATGGGTCAAATGTCAAAAACAACAGCAACCAAAAAAAATCCCTTGGGAAACCCTCTTTTGGCATTAAGAAACTACTGTCAGCATTTACTAAATACACGTAATGCAAAATTATCTCTGAAAAGTTGATTTTTGTGGCTGAACTGATGTCCCCAAAAATGCCCATTTTGCTACATGACTAAATTGTCGCTGCTATAGGAGGAGACACCGCAGAGAACAGAGAGCACGTGGTAGAAGGGATAAAATATTTTCCACTTGTATTAATTTGTTTGGAATGCAAGAGGAAGACGGTGTCCGAACATATCGTTTGACAAGCCATGTTGGCCTATATACGTGTAAGTGTCTGTCAGATTACATGTAACAAGTTGCGCCTGTGTAAACCCGCAACTGATGAGCATCAGCTTGTGACCCAACGCTAATAGGGGTTATGCACAATCCGTATTCTGTAAAACAGATCAGATTGCTTACGGTTTAGGTCTTTTGTATGTGCTTCATGAAAAAAATTAGCTGTTTTATTCAAGATAACTTAAAAGGACTGAGCAAAGATGAGCATAACTGATTTCCCCTGCATATGCAGATTGATATTTAAAAGCTTTTTAAATTGTTCTCCTTCACACTAACGTTTAGATATTTAATAGAATAAAACACCTATGTGAACTAGGTAGTTTCGCTGATTACCTTAAAAATGTATAGATATGCCATCAGTTCATACTGCTATTGACACTTTCTCTGACCAGCGGATGTGATGAAACCAGTTTTCCAGTTTGGTCATGTGACATTCGTTCGACATATACCCTATTTGCACTTGGTAGTTCTTGGTAGATTGCGTTGGTCATTATGTAAATGATTTGACTGTGTCTGTGTTCTTTAATTGCACGTCAGCAGTAGATCACGCACAAAACTTGGCACTCCCATTGGAGCATTTGTGGAATTGTGCTCTTATGCTAATTTGCCCAGTTTAGTACATCTGGCCCCTAGTGTTTATTACACTAATTATTACTACAGCTTTTTACTCTGGTGAAATATACAGTTTATGCAGGTGTGGCTTCTGTATGTAGGCAGGCAGGGCAAAGCCCTACCAAAATAGTCATCAGCTTGAAAATATAGATCCATACAATAAATGATTATGTACATCATCATAATGTATTCAAAAATGAAATGGTTTTGAGTTGGCTCTGAGTTATGGAAATTACATGTATGGCCTTTATATACAATGCATGCCATTGTACAGACTAGGTCTGTCCACTCCCGTGTCCCCTTACCACTGCATTTTCTTCTCTTTGGGTCCCAAGCTACCCCAATTACCACCCCTGCCTTGAATTCATAAATTTACATCAATAGATAAGTCAAGTCCCACCCTATAGATTTTTTTTTTTATTCAAAAAGCTGTTTCAAGCAGAAATATGTCACAATACAGAAATCAAGTCGGCCATAACTTCAAATTGTTACTTTGATAATGTAGCAGCTGTTAAGCTGTCCTGCGTGACTTTTTTGGTTGCAGATTTTTAAATTGGACTTGGTTTAGGTAACTTTGCAAATTTTTGTGTGGGCTTCTCATTAAGGTCACATAGGTTGTTTTTTTTTTTCATACAAGCTGTGACAAGTGACTTATTTGTGTCTGTAAATTTACATTTTTTACAACAACATAAAATGTAATGTGTAATATTGTTTATGCTGCATTATATCAGAGGGTGCGGCTTGAAAGTGGGCTTTGCCATTTTGAAAGCTGAAACACAACTTCATTGTGAAATACAGTACTAATGAATGATCAATTATAAGAATATCCACCAAAGATGATGTTGACTGAAATATCTTAAGTGATAGGATGTGTTTAAATGACCTTCTAAACCAAGGGTAAAATAAAGCATAGATAAGAGGATTCAGGCCTGAGTTAATATAGAAGACCCATGTTAAAAAATTCATAACTACAGTGGACATTACTGTATTCCCTGCAAGAGAAAAAATATAGAGAGGTAACCAACAGAGAATATGAATTGCCACAATGATTCCTAATGTCAGAGCAGCTTTGCTCTCAGATTTCCTCCTCACTGAACCTTCCATTACACATTTACCACCCTTCATCAGAGAGTTTATTACTTTCACTTGCTGATGTACAACATAAAATATCCTCAAATATAAAGTTATGATCAGGGTACAAGGAAACAGCAAGGACATGAACAGATCAGTGACTTTCCATGTAAAACTTAACATGAAATAACACTCTCCATAACATGCATCTGTTTTGTGTGATGTGTCAAAACGTCCATTGCTGCTTAACAGACCAGTAATATAAGCTGAAGAGCAAAACCAAAAAAGACAGATGGTCATTAAGGCTTTAGTTGTGGTTATTTTCTGTGGGTACAGTAAAGGGTGACACACAGCCACATAACGATCAATCGCAATTAAAACTAAATTACTGAGAGATGCTGAGATAATCACTCCCATAATTTCCATAAACAGTGCACATAAAGTGTCTCCAAAGTACCAACACGTCTCAATCAAATTTATGGCATCCACAGGCATCACAATAAGTCCAGTAAACAGGTCGGCCACAGCCAGAGAGAGAATAATCAGGTTGGTTGGAGTGTGAAGCTTCTTAAAGTGAGAGATGGAGATGATCACCAGCAGGTTCAGAAACACAGTCCATGCTGACAGCAATGATACAAACACATACATGATATTGTATTCATGTCTGGAGCGTTTTCCTTTGAAACATGATGAGTTGATGGCAGGAAAGCAGTATTGAGTCTCATGATCCTCTGTCTCATAGGCCATGAGTGAGTCTCCTCCTGTTAGGAGTTTGTTCTGCTCTCCCTATTGGTCTTTCATTTATACAGCGTCTGGATCAGACTGACCAACCCATCTACCACCCACTCTGATGCTGCAATTACGTTTTTTTCCCCTCTTTTTCCCAATAGCTCCATGCTTCATCTCATTAAACATCTGAAACTTTTGTTGTTATCTTTGCAACCTTGCAAATGAACCTCTGCAAAGCCCAAAAACACACCTATGCATTCAATTCATTGCAGTTCCAGTTGAAATGACCACTAGTGGTAGTAAAATCACAACTTTTATCCCTGCTCACAAAAATTATGATTACTGGGGCAAATTACCAATCATTTAAGACTTTGCACTAAGTACTAAAGCACTAAGACAGTAATATTAAAAGACCAAACTCGATATTAGGGGTGTGCACAAACAGTCGAATATTCGATAATTGATATTTATTATACAAAAAATAATGTTACTTGCTGGCCGTAAACGCAGTGAAGTGAATCCATGATAAATCCCAAGCATGCAACTAAAACTAAATGTTAAACAGTTGTAATTAAATGCACTGGGTGGCGCTGTGGAGCGTGTTAACAAGTTAATTGTATTTGATCACCGAATGTCCTTGTCTGCCTCACGAAGTTTGTAATTACTTAGATGAAAATTATCTTTTCTTTATAGCTCTATCAGTCTCTCACATCTTTCTGGAAGAATTTTGGTGTTCTTGGGATCATTGTCCTGTTGCATGACCTCATTTCAGCCAAGCTTGAGTTGTCAGACAGATGGTCTCACATTTTACTTTAAAATACTCTGGTATGCAGAGGAGTTCATGGTCGACTTAATGACTATAAGGTGGCCAGGTCCTGTGGCTACAAAACAAGCGCAAATCTTCACCCCTCCACCAGCATGATGGACAGTTAGTATGGGGTGTTTGTGCTGATATGCTGGGTTCCCTTTCGTGGGAACTATTGACGCTGCGTGATAACGCATTGGGAACCTTCTGCGTGATGTCGTCACTGAAGCACTCATGTATCTAGCCAATCGCGTAGCGAGACGTCAGAGACGGGTGACGTCACGGACCAGGAAATTATAAAGCACACGCGGATGCAGAGCACGCTAGCTTCTGTGTCTTCAGCAAGCACTCTATGTTATCTTGTGTGTCTTATTTGGTGTTGTTTGTCTCGCTATCATTGCCACAAACATTATCTCTTCGTCTGAGGACAAGAGTATTGCAGTTACACCACACATATATATATATATATATATATTGTGAACAAAAAGACACAAATTAAAATTGTGGAAGGCAGACATTTCAAGCAGTGTGTTCATCCATGCACATGCTACATTCCAGATGGGGACACCCATGAGATGTGTGTTGTCTGCCTGGGGGTTGAGCATGCACAGGCAGCTCTCGAGGGGGCTGTCTGTGTCCATTGCGAAAAGCTCACCCTCAGAGTTTTAAGATCACGCCGGGCACTCTTTAACAATAAAGAGGGTGCTCCGGTTGGCATTCCCCGTGGATCGGGTCCCGCTGTTGCCGAGGCGCAGGGGCGGCTTCATTCGTGGGGTTCGCAAATGGAGCTGGCAGAGGGGGTTGAGACAGGCCCAGCCTTATCTCACCCTTTACCTGCCAGCCCCAGTGCCTCTTCTCAGGAGGCGGAAGCACGCGTAGCGGTTTCTTCCCCCCAGAGAGAGGCACCTGCGCTTCACCTCTCTTCCTCCGAGGAGGTTGATGTGATGAGCGTGGGGGAAGAGGAACCGCCATCCTCTTCCCCAGCACATGAGGAGCTCCTGGAGGCAGTGACCAGGGCTGTGGCCAAACTAAAAATCGACTGGCCAGCAGAGCGGGCAGATACAAAACCTAAAAGCAAGCTGGATGAGCGCTTTCTGCCCGCTCGGTCACTACCCCAGCGTCAGGGTTTGCCTTTCTTTCCTGACCTCCACACTGAGGTGTCGAGGTCATGGAAAAAGCCTGCATCGTATCGTGTGTTCAGCCCCCAGACCTCACTGTACAGTAACATTGTGGGGCTGAAACAACAAGGCTATGCGGCGATGCCTCGGGTGGAAGAGACGCTTGCGGGCTATCTCTCCCCGCATCGTCGCTGAAAACCCCGACGTTGCCCACCAAGCCACTAAAGACCACATCAAGCTTGGTGGGCAAGGCTTACGCGGCAGCAGGTCAGGCGGCGGCATGTTTACACACCATGTCGCTCCTGCAAGCTGACCTGCTGGGGGAAGTGGAAAATAGCAGGGAGGCCACGTATGAGTGCATCCAGGAAATCAGGATGGCAACTGACCTGGCTCTCCATGCCACCAAAGAGACGGCAAAAGATATCGGCCGCTCTATGGCAGCATTGGTGGCTACGGAGAGGCACTTGTGGCTGAACCACTCGGACATAAGGGAGCATGACAAAGCCTCCCTTATGGACGCGCCGCTGTCTCCTGCGGGCCTCTTTGGCGACGCTGTTACAACAGTTGTCGAGAGGTTCCAGGAGGCTTTTCCAGGAGTTCCAGAGGTTCATCCCCCGCAAACCTAGAAACCCTCCCCCCGAGGCTGTTGAGTGGGAGCAGCCTCAGCCGTCGACGAGCTCCTCAGCGCACCACAGAGCGCAACAAAAGATCAGCGTGGCCGCCCGTGCTCCCCCACAGAGAGCTTGGGGATCGGGTCGGCCCGCTCAACCGAAGCCTTTTGGGGGCAGAACGGACCTGCGCGCCGTTATCCTGGCCCGGAAGGCTTCGAAGCGGTCCTGAAGTCTGTGGGTCAGGAACCGATGAGGGCGGCCCCCTCCGAAGGGAGCCGGCGGAAAATATATTTAACAGCCGCTCCCCTTCGGCGCCCTCAGGGGATCGTTATGCCAACCCTGCCACCCAGTGTGCGTCAGGGCGCAGCGGTCTCCACTGACCCTCCGAGGATTGTCCTCTGCCGGTGCGCCGCTTCAGAGCGTCGAATCGAGTGCTCAAGAAACACCAGAGGCCAGTCTCGAGAGACTGGTTCCCTTAGTAGATTTTCTGGCAGAATGGAAACTTCTCCTGAATATATCGAAATGGGTGCTGCTCACTATAAAAGAGGGTTACAAGATTCAATTCGGGTCTCACCCGCCCAGATTCAATGGGGTTCTTCCCACAGTGGTAACCCCTGAGCAGTCTCTGGTTATGGAACAAGAAGTTACGACACTTTTGCAAAAAGGAGCTATAGAAAGGGTCCCTCCTCCCAGCAATCAGTCAGGATTTTACAGCCGTTATTTCATTGTTCCAAAGAAGGATGGAGGTCTACGACCTATCATAGATTTACGTGTGCTAAATCGCTCAATACAAAAGCTCAAGTTCAAGATGCTGACACTCAAACAGATTATACCACAGATCAGATCCGAGGACTGGTTTGTGGCAATAGACCTGAAAGATGCGTACTTTCATGTGTCCATCCATCCTTCTCACAGGAAGTTCCTCAGGTTTGCTTTCGGGGGTGAAGCTTACCAGTACAGGGTTCTTCCGTTTGGCCTATCTTTATCACCCCGCACATTCCCGAAATGTGTGGACGCAGCTCTGGCTCCATTGAGGATCCAGGGCATTCGCATACTGAATTATATCGACGATTGGTTGATTCTAGCTCAGTCAGAGCAACTAGCAGTTCAACATCGAGATGTTATTCTGTCCCATATGAAGAAGCTTGGGCTGAGGCTCAATGCCAAAAAGAGTGTGCTAGTTCCAGCTCAATCCACCAATTATCTGGGTGTAGTGTGGGACTACACCATGATGCGGGCACATTTGTCTCCCGCTCGGGTGAGTGCCATTCTTATGGCTATGAAAGGGGTGAAGTTAGGCCAGTCACTCACTGTAAAACAGTTCCAGAAACTGCTGGGTCTGAAGGCAGCTGCGTCCAATGTAATACCTTTTGGCCTTCTGCACATGAGACCCCTACAGTGGTGGCTCAGGACCAGGGGGTTCTCCCCGAGGGGAAATCCCTTCCGCATGATCAAAGTCTCAAAACGATGTCTTCGTTCTCTGACCATGTGGAAAGACCCCCGGTTCCTGTCCCAGGGACCCGTGTTGGGGGCCACTGTTCGTCACGTAATGCTTACGACAGACGCCTCCCTCACGGGCTGGGGAGCGATCATGAGTGGTCGCTCAGCTCAGGGTCTATGGGAAGACCATCAGCTCTATTGTCACATAAATCGGCTAGAGATGATGGCAGTGTTCCTAGCTCTAAAACACTTTCTCCTAGACCTGAGAGGTTACCATGTGTTGGTTCGTATGGACAAAACTGCATTGGTTGCATATATAAATCATCAGGGGGTCTGCGGTCTCGCCGACTATATTACTTGGCCCGTCAGATCCTCCTGTGGTCTCAAGGGAAGCTGCTCTCGCTGAGACATCAAAATGTGGGAGCAGATGCCCTGTCGAGGCAGGGGCCAAGGCCCGGGGAGTGGAGACTCCACCCAGAAGTGGTGGATCTGCTATGGAAAAATTTTGGTCGAGCGGAAGTCGACCTGTTTGCTTCGGGAGAGTCAACCCAGTGTCCGCTCTGGTACTCCCTAACACATCCAGCACCTCTGGGTCTGGATGCTATGGTACAGACGTGGCCAAGGCTGCGCCTGTACGCATTTCCCCCGATCGCCCTGCTCCCGGGAGTTCTGGAAAAAGTACGCCGAGAAGGGGCCAATCTAATACTGGTAGCTCCATTCTGGCCAACCAGGATATGGTTTTCAGACCTAGTGTCATTACTCAAAGGCTCCCCAATGGAGCTTCCTCTCAGACAGGACCTCCTGTCTCAAGCGGGCGGCATGATTATACATCCCCGCCCAGAACGACTGAAACTATGGGCTTGGCCTCTGAGGGGGCCAGGTTCGTAGATGCTGGTCTCCCAGCCGAAGTTGTGGAGACCATTCTTAATTCCAGAGCTCCCGATATGAGGAAGTTGTATGCCTACACATGGAATTTGTTTTCTACCTGTTGTAGACATAATGCTTATGTCCACAGAGCTGCCCTGTGGCGTAAGTCAGATCAATTGTTTGTCTGTTATGGGTCCCCATCAAAACAGAGAATGAGCAAGTGGGTGGTCGAGGCCATCTCACTTGCCTATGAAGCGGCCGGACAGCCTTCTCCTTTGAATGTTCGCGCCCATTCGACTAGGGGTATGGCGGCATCAAAAGCTTTGATGTCAGGAGTTTCCATGGGTGATATATGTAATGCAGCTGGATGGTCATGCCAGCAAACATTTATTAAGTATTATAACCTTGATATCGGCTCCACTCCGGGGTCCTCTGTTTTGTCAAGATAACTTTGACAAGTGTTTGAGCTACAGCTCAGTTGGGATTGTGTTCCCAATGCATTATCACGCAGCGTCGATAGTTCCCACGAAAGGGAACGTCTCAGGTTACAGATGTAACCCTGGTTCCCTGAGTAGGGAACGAGACGCTGCGTCTCTTGCCGTACCCCTGCACACTTGCGAGTGCTTGCTTCAGACTTACTTAGAAGCTAGCGTGCTCTGCATCCGTGTGTGCTTTATAATTTCCTGGTCCGTGACGTCACCCATCTCTGACGTCTCGCTACGCGTTTGGCTAGATACATGAGTGCTTCAGTGACGACATCACGCAGAAGGTTCCCAATGCGTTATCACGCAGCGTCTCGTTCCCTACTCAGGGAACCAGGGTTACATCTGTAACCTGAGACATTTTGTTTTCGCCTAACATGGCGCTGTGCATTATGGCCAAACATCTTCATTTTGGACTCGTCTTACCAAAGGATATTATTCCAGTAGCCTTGTGGTTTGTTCAGATGCAGACCTAAGCTGTGCTGCCATATTCTTTTCAGGGAGAAAAGGTTTTCTCCTGGCAACCCCTCCAAACATGCTGTTACATGCTGTCTAGTCGGTGTCTCCCTCCTTCATTGTGTTTTTGGTTTATTCCCATTACCTAGTTTGCTCCCATCACCTAGTTTGCTCCCATCTGTCTGATTAGTCATGTAGTTCACCTGTCATCTCATCTGTTATCTAGTTAGCCCCTGTGTATTTATACTTTGTGTTCTCCCTCAGTCTTTGTCCAATCTCGTCAATGTATGCATTGGGGGAGGGGGTGGTATAATGCTATAATCCTCTTTCAAATCCCCTTAAATTTTGACGTCTTTTTTTTTCGAGTATGTGCCTGTGTGACATCAGAAAGGTCGGAATTCCTTGTACAGGCACTTCTCCCGGAAGAGCGCACACACACGTCGACCAGAGCGAGAGAAGTTTGGCTTTACGGAAGTTGTTGGCAGCCCTGTACAGGACTTGCTCGAGAAAGATTTATCACTTTGTTTTTAGATCACAAAATCAACAATGTCACCAAAGAAGTGTGTTTTTGTTTGTGAGGGAAAGATAACTTTGCTACTTAAACAACCCAGTGTTTAGTGGAGCTGAGAGATTTGTGCTCACGCATTGATGTCCTCTCGATATTTGTTACTAAAATAACCATAGAAACTGATAGTTGCAATCACTTTTTTATTGGTTAAAATTAATGGAGAATATCTTGTGTTTTCCCGTGGCTGCTCGAGGCCCTAGGATCAGTGCTTATAGTTTCACAAACAAGGCCCAGTTCTACGCTGGATTTACAGATTGTTTGAAACTGCAAGATGGAGCGGTCACAGCAAGAATGATCCCAGTTGAGTCTGAACCACAGGTGGAGAGTAAAACTGCTTCAAATGTCTGTTTTGTTGGCAATAGGCGCCTAAGTGCGTATAATGTAAAAAACACGAACGTAGTGAATTCATAAATTCATTATTCATTATTCACTATATGCTATATTCATTATAGTGATTCAAAAGTTATCCATGGATAATGCAATGGTGTATTGTGTGTTTAAATTCAGTTTTGCTTACCATTGATATAGCTTGCAGACGATCACTATGCAAAAGCTGCGCGTGCTTGTGACAGCTCGTCACTCTTTAGCTTCTTCAAGAAGACCTTATTGATTTTTGGGGAGAGGTCTTTCCCCCGGTATCTCCATCATCTTCTGATTCTGGGATGAATTAAAAAAAAAAAGAATTGCAAGTACCCTACACACTTAGAAGGGTATACAGTATATGTCTAAATTCACTTCAATTTATAAGATTAGTTCTAAAGGAATGTCCATCACTAGTGTAGCATCTGGACCAATCGACACCCAAATTATTCATTATATTTAATGAATAATCCAGAAACTCACTCTCCCACTCACTTGGGAGAACCATCCCTCTCTGAGAACCATCCCCCAAAACTGCAAATAACTCCCAAATGCAGCTAACACTAGGTCTCTGGTTACAGGACACATGAGAATTTATAAGTTTTATGACCATAAGGAATTTATCAGTTAAGTTGTGGCTCTCACTTAATTCTTGTTGAGAAGGACAAATAAACCCTTTTAATCCTATATATTCTATATATAACCACTTGAGAAATGTATAAACATGTATCCAATTTTCCCCTCTCATGATTTATCTTTTATGGGGTTTGGTCTATGTATTAATTCTCTATTTTGAACTCTTTTGTATTCATGTTTCAGAATTGCATACTATGGCTAACTAAAATCACATGGGTAGCATGTTTGGTCTCTATGGACTCCAATCTTTGTTCTCGGTTTGTTAATTTACATTATATTTTGCTAACTCTGTGACACAGTTGTATTATACGAATCTAGAAGGTTCTTCTCTCAAACATCCAATCCATGTCTTATGCTAATATCCTGCTAGAGAACAAAGACTTGTAAAAGTTCCCTCCGAAGGAACAACTCCTTACTGGCTCAGTTACCTCTAGAGGGTGTGACATCTTCACACTTTAAAAATCACTGATCACAAGATCACAGCAGTTCCTTTACTAAGAAAACTCTGATGTGAAGATGATACTGAGGTAAAAGACTTCTGAAGACCCCCAAGCTTGTGCCAGACTGCAGCCTTGTCTTTCCATTTACCAAAGGTCCTCTGACTCCAACTGGTCCTGCAAACTCCAACATCAGCAAAGATCAACTGGAGCCAACAAATTGCATCAGGACAGTTTAATTCAATTTAATTCAAATAGGCAAGATATACAAGTATCACACTTAGTCTCATTATTTGATACATCAAGTATCCTTACCCCTTATAAAGAAGGGCATGTTAGAACTAAACTGATGGTTTGCTCAAGGCTATCTGCTGAATTTCAAACAATGCTGTAACTTCTTGCTTTTCTGTATTCTGCTTCAGATCTTTTTCCCTTGGTAAACTGTATGTGTGTATGAGTAGAGTGTATTTGAGTAGTTTTAGTCTAGTTAAAGGTGCCATCGAACGTTTTTTTACAAGATGTAATATAAATCTAAGGTGTCCACTGAATGTGTCTGTGAAGTTTCAGCTCAAAATACCCCATAGATTTTTTTTAATTATTTTTTTTAACTGCCTATTTTGGGGCATCATTAACTATGTACCGATTCATGCTGCAGCCCCTTTAAATCTTGCGCTCCCTACCCACGGAGCTCACGCTTGCCTTAAACAGCATAAAGTTCACACAGCTAATATAACCCTCAAAATGGATCTTTACAAAGTGTTCGTCATGCAACATGTCTAATCACGTAAGTACAGTACAGTACACAGTACAGTATTTGAATGTTTACATTTGATTCTGAACGAGTTTGATAGTGCTCCGTGGCTAAAGCTAACATTACACACTGTTGGAGAGATTTATAAAGAATGAAGTTGTGTTTATGAATTATACAGACTGCAAGTGTTTAAAAATGAAAATAGCGACGGTTCTTGTCTCCGTGAATACAGTAAGAAACGATTGTAACTTTAACCACATTTAACAATACATTAGCAACATGCTAACGAAACATTTAGAAAGACAATTTACAAATATCACTAAAAATATCATGTTATCATGGATCATGTCAGTTATTATTGCTCCATCTGCCATTTTTTGCTGTTTTCCTTGCTTGCTTACCTAGTCTGATGATTCAGCTGTGCAGATCCAGACGTTAATACTGGCTGCCCTTGTCTAATGCCTGGAACATGGGCTGGCATATGCAAATATTGGGGGCGTACACCCTAACTGTTACGTAACAGTCGGTGTTATGTTGAGATTCGCCTGTTCTTCTGAGGTTTTTTAAACAAATGAGATTTACACAAGGAGGAAACAATGGAGTTTGAGACTCACTGTATGTCATTTCCATGTACTGAACTCTGGTTATTTAACTATGCCAAGATAAATTCAATTTTTAATTCTAGGGCACCTTTAATAAAGTCTTGTTCATGTCACACGTAACTTTTTCCGTGTTTCATGCTCATATAATGGAGTTCCTAATCATGCAGATTTTGACTACATACTCTGAGTAGTACTGTTCAGTAAGAATGCTATTTCCCATAACCCAGAAATGAACATTTCTTAGAATTAATAAACAATTAATTAATAAACAATCCGGACAGCCGAAACCCTGACAATATTCAAGAAACAGCTGAAAACGGCTGGGGAAAAATATTCTTCTACGCATTTACTATTCATTCTACTATTTATTATTCTAGCTTGTACTTAAGATGTTGTATTCCTCATTTATAAAGGCTAGAATACACTACATGACCTTTAAAATCTGAACAGATCAACTCAAATCTGCAGACTGGCTCTGATTTTCGGCAACTAATGTTAGTATGTCCAGACTGTAAATTGGTGCAAAAAGCTGTCAGTAAAAAAATTGCTGTCACGCCATCAAAGTACAGCGAGAACAGCTGGCTGGCTTATCTGCACAGTTTCTCCAGAGCAGCTGCACAAGTTCCGATGACACCTCATGCAGCTGTTTCATGACTGGCCAGATTTGTTGATGACAATGGCCGCTTTTCCACTTTCAGGGCGAACGGTTGTCATTGTGTAACCATTCCATTCTGTGCCGATCCGGGCCAGCTGGTATGGTTATGGTTTCATTTTCCACTGTGGGGATGATAACGGCCACTCTTTGGAATGTAATACAAAAGCACTAGTCATTGCCTTGGTAACACAACAGTTTACTGATGATATGAAATGTAAATAACAACAGGGTTATGGAGGATGATCAGATATATATATCTATTTTTAATTTTATTATTAATTTGTGTTTACGTCACTCAAATAAAGCGCTTAGCTAGCTACAGAGAAACTGGTAGCCAGGCAATAGACAAGTGACAAATCCTGAGTGGCGACATCACTACCAGCACGATTCAGTGCGGTTGTCTAATTCCAGGCCAAGAACGGTTTGTAATTGTGCTGTACCGCACCAGGCTCAAATGGAAACACAACTGGAATCATTTGGCCTGACAGTGGAAAAGCATGACAATGGGAACTCCATCTATAACAGTCAAAAAAAACATGCACAGACAAATCCAAATTAAACCCTGCGGCTTGTGACAACACAATGATGTCCTAAGACACAAAACGATCGGTTTGTGTGAGAAACCAAACAGTATTTATTTCATTTTTTACCTCTAATACACCACTATGTCCAACTGCCTTGAGCGCGTGTACAGCATCCGGAGCGTGAGGTGTGTACGCGACTGGCGTAGTTTAAACATGGAGCCTGTAGTACAACAGTTGTTATACAAATGGAAGTAAACCACTAAAAAACATGGTTTTATTGCATCAAAGCTTCATTTTATTTTGTTAGTTTTCATAAGGGCAGCTTTACAAATAAAAAAGACACATACAAAGACTTTGTTCACATACCTCAGTTGGATGTGGAAAAACCATAGGCACAGCTGAAGGTTTAAGTCGTACGTGATCCTCTCTTGGGTATGTAAAATCATCAAAATGATCGCTGCAGACCCTCAACAACTTTAGTACGTTAATGGGTGTGTTGATATCCAGCCGAAGAGCAATCAACCATAACTGCAGGCGAGTAGGCTCAGAAGTTGGGAATACGTGGAAATTCTCCACTCCCGAATGAGTTCCACGAGAGAGCGTAATCTTTTAGTTTAAGTAGGTTTGAACAATCCAGATAAGCACAAGTAAGTACCATTTTGATTAGCCGTTGTACCTACAATGTTTGTGCTCTGTGTAAACAATGAATGACGTACACGTGCGGTGCTTGTGAAACTTACACCAGTCGCGTACACACCTCACGCACCAGATGTTGTGCGTACACTCAAGGCAGTTGGACATAGTGGTGTATTAGAGGTAAAAAATGATATAAATACTGTTCGGTTTCTCGCACAAACCGATCGTTTCATGTCTCGGGACATCAATGTGTTGTCATGAGCCGCAGGGTTTAATTTGGCTTTGTCTGTGCATGTTTTTTTGACTGTTATAGATGGAGTTCCCATTGACTGACAGACTGCAGCAGTTGGAGTTAAAAATCATTATTTGTGTTCTACTAAAAAAACAAAGTCACCTACATCTTGGATGCCCTGGGGTTAAGCAGATAAACATCAAATTTTCATTTTTGGGCAAACTATCCCTTTAATGTCATATTGTGTCATGTTTAAAAAAATAAAACTGATAAAAATATAGACCACAATGCACAATGCAATGGAGAGAGTTATAGAGCCAATTCAGTGGATGGGGATAATTAGGAGGCCACGATTGATAAGGGCAAGTGGAGGGAATTTGGCCATAACACTGGAGTCACACCCTTACTCTTTTACGAGAAGTGCCATAGGACTTTTAATGACCAGAGAGTCAGGGCTTCGGTTTAACGTCTCATCCGAAGGTTGTTACAGAATAGTATCCCCATCACTACACAAGGGCACTATGACCCACAAAGACCACAGGGTGAGCACCCCCTGGTGGATATAAAAAATAACCTCAACCAAGTAAATAATGAATATAGTACATAACATAATAAATGTAATTATTTAGTCTAATTTAAATGTACAACATTTTTTGAATATATCTTTTTTTTCTGTTGATGTGTTTATGGAAAATAAAGAAAGACATCTGAAACTCAGTGTGTTCACATCCACTTTACAAACTCAGATGACAGAAATACACTTTAGTTTGTGCTTTATCAGCTGAAAAAAAAAAAAAAAAAAAAAAATCAACCCTGGACAAAAATCATGAATAATCTGTAAAAATATCAATTAAAGAGGATTCTACATCAACTGATGCACTGATCTAACTCAAAATAATGATTTACTAATGAAACTTCTATTCAAATAACTGTGTGATAGTTCATTTTATTGGGTGTATTATTATTATTATTATTGAATATGCCTTGTTTAGAGGGCCTGGGTTAAGGTTTATTAACAAACTATTAATCTGTCCTTTCATCAGAAGTTGCATAGGAGGGCTGTTTTGCTCATCTTGACATAATTTGTCTTTTGTTTGATGTTTTTTTTTTCTTTGTGCCAAGCACATCCACATCAGCAGAGCTGTTGTTTCTCATGTTATAAAACTCATTCTATAAAGAGACACTGCAAAGTGTCCATATACATTGTTAGAAATGAACCACAATTATACAATTTACAGTTCTTACCACAACATAAAATGTAATGTGTAATATTGTTTATGGTGCCTTATATCAGAGGGTGCAGCTTGAAAGTGAGCTTTAACCAAGTAAAGTAACCAAGGGTAAAATAAAGCATAGATAAGAGGATTCAGGCCTGAGTTAATATAGAAGACCCATGTTAGAACATTCACTATTACAGAGGACATTACTGTATTCCCTGCAAGAGAAAAAATATAGAGAGGTAACCAGCAGAGAATATGAATTGCCACAATGATTCCTAATGTCAGAGCAGCTTTGCTCTCAGATTTCCTCCTCACTGAGCCTTCCATTACACATTTACCACCCTTCATCAGAGCGTTTATAACTTTCACTTGCTGATGTACAACATAAAATATCCTCAAATATAAAGTTATGATCAGGGTACAAGGAAACAGCAAGGATATGAACAGATCAATGACTATCCACGTAAAACTTATCATGACAGAACACACACCATAACATGCATCTGTTTCGTGTGATGTGTCAAAACGTCCATTGCTGCTTGACAGGGCAGTGCTATAACCTGAAGAGCAAAACCAACAAAGACAGATGGTCATTATGGTTTTAGTTGTTGTTATTTTCTGTGGGTACTGTAAAGGGTGACACACAGCCACATAACGATCAACCGCAATTAATACTGAATTACTGAGAGATGCTGAGATAATGACACCAAGGGTCATAGTGAACAGTCCACAGGCAGTTTTGCCAAAGTACCAGCACTTCTCAATCAGCATAATGGCTTCTATGGGCATCACAATAAGTCCAACAAGCAGGTCGGCCACAGCCAGAGAGAGAATAATCAGGTTGGTTGGAGTGTGAAGCTTCTTGAAGTGAGAGATGGAGATGATCACCAGCAGGTTCAGAAACACAGTCCATGCTGACAGCAATGAAAAAAACACATACATGATATTGTATTCATGACTGGAGCGTTTTCCCTTGATACATGATGAGTTGATGGCAGGAAAGCAGTATTGAGTCTCATGATCCTCTGTCTCATAGGCCATGAGTGAGTCTCCTCCTGTTAGGAGTTTGTTCTGCTCTCCTTACTGTCCTTTCATTTATACAGTGTCTGGATCAGACTGACCAACCCATCTACCGCCCACTCTGATGCTGCATAATGACATATTTTTCTTTTAATAGTTCAGTCCTTGGCACAATGTAATAAAACGCTGCCATAATCACGTTAATCTGTTCCAGAAAAAATAAAAACACGCTTTTAGTGCTACTCACAGGACATTTCACTGAAACGGTCCTGTACGATGCAACGTATTTTGCAAAAACGTTGACACAGGTACGTTTTTCTAATGAGCAGGTATTTATTGATATAAAAAGTAGTTTATTCATTGTTTTATAGTTTATTATAAGTTTTTATGTTATATTTTGCTAAAGTTACAATTTGGCGGTATGGCTCTGCTCTAAATTCCATGTCCTTTCATGAGCTCCATGAAAGCCAAGACCGGGAACAGCAGCAGCTTCTGGGGACAACCTCCCATTTTTCAACTGGGAGAGCAGCAGAAAATCCCCCTATTGAGAACAGAGCATGCATCAATGACAACAGAATGACACTGATTAAGTTATACACAAGTTTAAGGAGGAGCTGGGGAGGAGGTGGGTTACAAGCAGCCTGCAGTGGAAGCAGCCAAGCAGGCAGAGAGGCGGAAGCTGCGTTTAAGTAATGCGCCTTATTTTAGAGTTGCCAATGGAGTCCATAGAA
The DNA here is from genome assembly GCF_018812025.1 of Megalobrama amblycephala. Classification (NCBI taxonomy): domain Eukaryota; kingdom Metazoa; phylum Chordata; class Actinopteri; order Cypriniformes; family Xenocyprididae; genus Megalobrama; species Megalobrama amblycephala. The sequence continues at coordinate 54,998,623 of NC_063045.1, forward strand.
ATTGGATCAGCTGATATGGGTGGGGTTGGAATTTGAGAATCAGCTGATAGCAGAGCTTGACTACGAGGCCTGCCTGAACTAACGCTGATGCTTAATAGGTGTATTTGTAAGAAGCAGAAAAAGCACTAAAAGAATCAGTGTGTGTCACTTGTGTGGCATTAACCATATCACTGTAAAACTAAAAGCAAAACACACTAATTGATATTACTGAATCAAACAGTGGTAGACTCTACCAATTATGAATGATGATCTGTAAAAATGTCCACCAGAGAGGACACTGCCTGAAATATTCTTAGAGTTAGTATATGTTTAAGTGACTTTCTAAACCAGGGGTAAAATAAAGCATAAATAAGAGGATTTAGACCTGAGTTAATGTACATTGTCCATGTTAGAAAATTTGTGGTGGAAGGGATTACTGAATTCCCTGTTAGAGAAAAAATATAGATTGGTAAATAGCAGAGAAGATGTACTGCCACAATGATTCCCAATGTTACAGCAGCTTTGTTCTCAGATTTCCTCCTCACTGAGCCTTCCAATACAGGCTTTCCACCCTTCATCTGAGAATTTATAGCTTTCACTTGTCGTTGTGCAACACAGAATATCCTCAAATATACAGTTATGATCCAGATACAAGGAAACAGGAAATTAAAAAAGAGGTCAGCAACTCTCCAGGCAAAATCTATTGTGAAGCTGCACTCTCCATAACACACATCTGTTCTGTTTGAAGTGTGAAAATATCCATTACCAATTACAATGATAGTGTTATAGAAGAAGGAGCAAAACCAGCTGAGAAAAATGCTTACTGAACTTTTAGTCATTGTCACTTTCTGTGGATACATTAGAGGGTGAGTCACAGCCACATAACGGTCAACAGCAATAAACATTAAATTACTTAGAGATGCTGAGAGAAGCAGTCCAAGGATAATTATAAACAGACCGCAGAAAGCAGTTCCAAAGTACCAGCATGTCTCAGTTAGTTTGATGCCCTCTATGGGTATCACAATAAGTCCAACAAGCAGGTCGGCCACAGCCAGAGAGAGAATGATCAGGTTGGTTGGAGTGTGAAGCTTCTTGAAGTGAGAGATGGAGATGATCACCAGCAGGTTCAGAAACACAGTCCATGCTGACAGCAATGAAAAAAAAACACATACATGACATTATATTCATGTCTGGAGCGTTTTCCCTGATACATGATGAGTTGATGGCAGGAAAGCAGGATTGAGTCTCATGATCCTCTGTCTCATAGGCCATGAGTGAGTCTCCTCCTGTTAGGTGTTTGTTCTGCTCTCCTTACTGTCTTTGCTGTCTGGATCAGACTGACCAACCCATCTACCGCCCACTCTGATGCTGCATAATGACATAATATTTTTCTTTTGATAGTTCCAACATTGGCAGTGAAATTGCTGTGGCAACAAACACACACAGTAATAAAAAAAAAAGTGCAAAGTGGCATCTATCAGCGAATGGTGGATGCCACAAAAGTGACTGTCCACAAGACGGAGAAATGTGCATGTCATGAACTGTTGCACTCAGCAAATAAAGATTATTGGAGAACAATCTCTAAAGCCTCCCTAACATAGGCCTAGCAAAGTATGCCACAATGTAAAAGCAGTTCAGTTGATTTGGTGAAGACTATGACATTAACCACATGACCAGCATTCCTCAGCTAAGACAGCAGTCAGTATTCATGTGCTACAACTGTACTGAGTGAAAGTCTACAGTGGTGAGCACAAATAATGTTACAGTAGGTCAGACCACCTTAATAGAGGAAATTAATATTAAATAGAATAAGCATATAATTTTGATACTTTGAACTAAAATTCAATGGGCTTTGCAAATTACACTATGGTGGGCCTTTCTCAAGGAGGCAGACCCAGCCCTGGCTTTGCTCTGTCCCCTCCGCGCTATGCGCCTGTACGTGGCTAGAACGTGAAGCTTTAGGACCTCAGATCAGCTTTGTCTGTTACGGAGGCCAGCAGAAGGGAAAGGCTGTGGAACCGGTATCTTCCCGTGTACTCACTTCCAGTAGCCAGTAACGTGAAGAACCCGTTCTAGTGTCGGCTTGCTATGCCGCTCCCACCCCCTGGGCCGGATATATATACATCCATTTGCTCCAGTCGAGCTCCCCGCTTGGCGAACCCTGTCAAGTTCCTCCGCCACCCCTTGAACTCAGACATTGCGGAGTGTCTGATGCTAGGCCAAACGTCCGTCACTGACGTTAATGTTTGGCTGGGTGCCATATGTTGTAACCCCTCCATGTGAGTGGCCCCATATGTGTATTGTCCACGGTTAAACTCCCTACGGTGAGCCTGTGTATTTCCCTAAGCAGAGTCAGCTCTGCTGTCACCTGTCAGATGAGTCTCCCCCTATCTCTAGGCTGGAGCCATCTCAAGGTCTCCATATGCGTACTGCCCATGGCCAGCCCATGTGTATTCCCATGTAATTCCTCCCCTGCAGGGTAGGTTGTGGCCTCCGCCGCGTCCCCTATGGGTTTGCTTCCCCACTGTTGTCTAAGTCTTACTGTAGTGGGTCTTGCGGATCAGTAGACTCTCTCAGTATAAGCTTGCCTCTTCCTCCGCCCCCCAGGTGCGCCAGGTGGCTGGAGCTCACGCTGGACGCTGGAAGGGGTCAGTAACTGTGGAGTTTTATTTGGGATCCCAATTCGTCAGTCACTACTGATGTACATCGAATGTGACCTACTGAAAGGGAATGTTTCGGTTACGTATGTAACCCTCGTTCCCTGAAGGAGGGAATGGAGACGTACGTCCCGTCATCACAGTTCCTGTGCCCTTGCTGTAGTGCAGACTCAAGGTTGTCTCCTCAGCGAAAAACAGAGTGCGATTGAATCCGCTTCCCTATTTATACCCACCTGGAGGGTGCATGAGCAGGTGCGATATTGTGCATTATGCAAATATCGCACGCCAATTCCATTGGCTTGTTTTAGTTTCACTCAAAGCTAATAGGACTCTCTGGCAATATCCCAATTCGTTGGTCACTACTGACGTACGTCTCCGTTCCCTCCTTCAGGGAACGAGAGTTACATACGTAACCAAAACTTTTTTTTTTTTTTTTTTACATTCAAAAAGCTGTTTCAAGCAGAAATCTGTCACAAAACAAAAATCAATAACTTCCATAATTTTTTATTTTGAATCAGATTGTTACTTTGATAATGTAGCAGCAGCTGTTAAGCTGTTTGTCCTGAGTGACTATTTTGGTCGCATACTTTTAATTTTGACTTGGTTTAGTGTACTTTATAAATTATGGTGAGGGCTTCTCACTGTCACGATCACCGTCAGATCCTGGACTCCAGTTCCCATAATCATCCCTGCCAGTCACATGCACACACTCCACACCAATCACCAATTGCCACATACAGCTGAAACTCATTATCTGGACTATTTAAGACTCACTCACAGACCACCTCATGGCGAAGTCTTGTTTCACCTTGTGTACAATTCTGAGCGTTTCCCTGTGTTGATTCCCTGCCTGTTTCTGATCCTGTTTGCCTTTAGTTTATGACCCTCTGCTGCCTGCCATTGGACTGTGTATTGTTTCCTGACCTGTGAATGATATCTGCCTGTCCTGACCTTTGTCTGTATCCTCCTGACCACGATTCTGCCTGTCCCTTGATGTTCCTGTTTGCCCCTGCTTTGACCCTGCCTGTTCGACCACCTCTGCTTTAATAAAGCTTGCAAATGGATCTCTGCCTGAGTCCCGTTCGGTTACACTCACAAAAGTCACATTGTTTATTTTTATTTTTTTTCATACAAACTGTGACAAGTGTCTTATTTATTTCAAATATTAAATCTTCTAAGAAATTATTTACAGTAAACTCTGAAGACCAATGATTGTTATAGTTTGTTATTGAGTAAATGTACCCATGAGGGTGCTGTTACCTATACAACCTTTACTATTTAACTTTCCAGTATGTGTGATGGAAATGTTACCTTAACTAACGTTGCTCTTTTTTTCTTTTCTTTTTTTGCAGAGTAAAAGAGAATGGGAGTGTCAGGGTTGTTTTTTTGTTTGGGGTTGCTTGAGTTTCTAGATCAGTTTCCTTTGTCTGTGTTCATTAGTTTCTATGGTGACTCATGAGTTTGCTAGTAATGCTTATTTAGTTCATTGGTTTGTTTCAGTGTATTTAAGCTCTGTGTTCATTTCAGTTCTTTGTCCGCTGTCGTCATGTTTAGCTGTAGCTGATTCTATTCTTGCCAGTGTTTTTCTGTGAATAAAGTGGCTACATTTAGATATTTTCATTCTTCTTTATTAAAGTTCCCGTTTTTCGTGTTTTTTTGAAGCTTTGATTGTGTTTATAGTGTGCAATATAACATGTGTTCATGTTTTGCGTGTAAAAAAACACAGTATTTTTCACATAATTTACTTATCTGTATACCGCTGTTTCCACTGTCATAAAAACGGGCTGATGACTTCCTTGTTCTATGAAGTCCCTCCTTCAGAAATACGTAACGAGTTCTGATTGTGCCAGCGGTTCCTGTGTTGTGATTCGACAGCTCTGGGCGCACCATGCCCGGAAAGGTCACGCCTCTTACCATAACGTGGAGATGCACGTGCTCAGTGTTATTGTAAACATGTCTTTAATTTTACCCTATCAATCTGAGCCGGAATCAGACCCGGTGATTGGACTGCGGGATGAAAATAACAGCGTTTCGACGACATGGCGACAAACACACTCTACAAACGCAACTCTTGTGTATTCCTGTGGGCGGAGGTTAGTCAAAAAACTGTTTTAGTGACGTCATTAAAGAAGGAAGTAGAGGGATGTAGTCCAAACTGGCCGTTCGATGTAGGCGACTTCTGTTAAATAAAATATCTCGCTTGGCATTGAACTTTGAGCTTTAAAATTTTACAGATTTTATTTATACTCTAACAACAACATTACACACTAACTAAAGTTTGAAACATGGGATCACGAAGAACGGGACCTTTAACTAGCTGATTTAAAATGTTGTATGCTAATGTAACATTTAGACAGTTTTATTAAACTCATTATTGGTATTAAAATTACACATACATTTCTAATTCAAGCCAACAAGAATTGTTTACCCTTTACTTGAAAACATGTTCTGTTCAATTTACTAGTAATTTTGAGTGAAAATTTTTGTAGTAATCTTCCAGTCACAAAAGTTTCTAGTTTTAGCACTGGTGTCAAGCTTTGTTGTTGAATTAACTCATTCACTGATCTGACTCATGAGAATTATTCACTAATGAATCTCTGATTCAAATAACTGTGATTGTTTATTTTATTGAATAAAAAAGTATGTGTTATTCTTATTATTCAATATGATTTGTTTGGAGGGTCTGGTTTAGGTATATATATAACAAACAATTAATCTGGCCTTTCATCAGAAGTTGCATTGGAGTGCTGTTTTGATTATTTTGAAATGTTATTGTCTTCAGGCTGAAATATAAAATTGCACATTTTGAGTATACCTTAGGGGAAAAAAATGCAGCTCAGTTGTTACCATTCTTTCACTTCATGTTTTTTTTTTTTTTTTTAATCTGTGCCATGCACACCTACATCAGCACAGCTGTTGAAAGAGAGACCAAAAATTGTCCGTACACATTGTTAAAAATGATTAAATTTACAGTTCTTACCTACATAAAATGTAACATGTAATATTGGTTATGATGCATTATATCAGAGGGTGCAGCTTGAAAGTGAGCTTTACCATTTTGAAAGCTGAAAAACAAATACATTGTGAAATTCAGCAGTTATGAATGATCATTTATAAAAATGTCCACCAAAGAGGACGCTGACTGAAATATCTTAAGTGATAGGATGTGTTTAAATGACCTTCTAAACCAAGGGTAAAATAAAGCATAGATAAGAGGATTCAGGCCTGAGTTAATATAGTAGATCCATGTTAGAAAATTCATAATTACAGAGGACATTACTGTATTCCCTGTTAGAGAAAAAATATAGAGAGGTAACCAACAGAGAATATGAATTGCCACAATGATTCCTAATGTCAGAGCAGCTTTGCTCTCAGATTTCCTCCTCACTGAACCTTCCATTACACATTTACCACCCTTCATCAGAGCGTTTATAACTTTCACTTGCTGATGTACAACATAAAATATCTTCAAATATAAAGTTATGATCAGGGTGCAGGGAAACATCAAGGACATGAACAGATCAGTGACTATCCATGTAAAACTCATCATGAAATAACACTCTCCATAACATGCATCTGTTTTGTGTGATGTGTCAAAACGTCCGTTGCTGCTTGACAGGGCAGTGATATAAGCTGAAGAGCAAAACCAACAAAGACAGATGGTCATTAAGGCTTTAGTTGTGGTTATTTTCTGTGGGTACAGTAAAGGGTGACACACAGCCACATAACGATCAATCGCAATTAAAACTAAATTACTGAGAGATGCTGAGAGAAGCACCGCCATAACTGCCATCAACATTGCGCATAAAGCGTCTCCAAAGTACCAGCATGTCTCAATCAACTTTATGGCATCCACAGGCATCACAATAAATCCAGTAAGCAGGTCAGCCACAGCCAGAGAGAGAATAATCAGGTTTGTTGGAGTGTGAAGCTTCTTGAAGTGAGAGATGGAGATGATCACCAGCAGGTTCAGAAACACAGTCCATGCTGACAGCAATGAAAAAAACACATACATGATATTGTATTCATGTCTGGAGCGTTTTCCCTTGATACATGATGAGTTGATGGCAGGAAAGCAGTATTGAGTCTCATGATCCTCTGTCTCGTAGGCCATGAGTGAAGCTCCTGTAAGGAGTTTGTTCTGCTCTCCTTACTGTCCTTTCATTTATATAGTTTCTGGATCAGAGTGACCACCCCATCTACCGCCCACTCTGATGCTGCATAATGACAATATTTTTCTTTTAATAGTTCCATCCTTGGCAGTAAAATTCTCTGTGGAACAAGCACAATCAACAGTCTTATGCTGCATAAGCATTCTTTCTGATCAATTTAATGCATTCTATAGAACACACTAGTGTAGGTTATAATAATCTTACAGTTTAACAGTATTTATAGCTCTATCTTAATAAAACAGGCTGTGTGGCTTTGAGGAATGATTACCTCAAAATGTATACTCATACTCAAGTTTGCAGGACTTTATTTAAATACATATACCTCTTTAACTATTGTCACGTGCCAGTGATATATTGCCATGTGTGCCATAGGTGAATAAAAGTTTAATTTTATTTGAAAATAAAATAAAAATGTCTCAGTGGATCCTTCCTACTTCCTGCTTAGCTACTATTTGGATGCTCTTGCTTACTGCTCTGCGCTTAGCTCTATTGCTTTTATGTTTTATCTCCTATTTAAAAAAAAAAAAATAGGGGGTTATCATATTTATTAAAGATACATACGCTGTACCAAGTCTTTCCGAAAACAGCCGAGCACCTGGAGGCATGTCGTGTGAGCAGAGCTAAAGAATGAAGAGCATGCACAGCTTTTGCATAGCGATTGTCTGCAAGCTATCAAAGCTATCAGCAAAACAAATTTATTTAAACACACACAATAAACCGTTGCATTATCCATGGATAACTTTTGAATCTCTATAATGAATATAGCATATAGTGAATGATGAATAATGAATTTATGAATTCATTAGTTTGTATTGTTTAGCCTACATTATATGCATTTAGGCGCCTATTGCCAACAAAACAGTTTCCATGGCTACTGTTGATGTGGGTAAGAGAAGAATGTAGAACATGACAGATAGCATCCTCAGTAGCTCTATTGAGACTAGTGATCGACCGATATTGATTTTTTTATAACCGATACCGATTATTTGCATGTTTATGTACCTGATAACCGATATGCAGAACCGATATTTATTTACTGTTATACTTCTGTTTTTGACAATTATTACAACACAAATGAGCTGAACAAACCATTTTATTTATAACAATCACTCCCTCCTTACTTGTCAGTTGGCATTTTATGATCTAAATTTAATCTAACGTTAAATCATGAAATGCCAACTGACAAAGTGCTGTCTGACTATAACTTAATCAACCGCGATCACGCATGGAGATAATAAATAATTAATTTCCACAAAGCGGTAGGCTATATTTATCTGTGTATTAGCGAAATAATTGTTATGTAGTAAATGATAATATAATCTAGGGTGTTTAAACAAGATAATCTTGTCAAAAGTTTCATTCAGTGGCCGTGCTTAAAGGGATAGTTCACCCAAAAATGAAAATTTGATGTTTATCTGCTTACCCCCAGCGCATCCAAGATGTAGGTGTCTTTGTTTCTTCAGTAGAACACAAATGATGATTTTTAACTTGAACCGTTGCCGTCTGTCAGTCAAATAATTGCAGTAGATGGGAACTTCATCTATAAGAGTAAATAAAGCTTGTTTAGACAAATCCAAATTAAACCCTGCGGCTCGTGACGACACATTAATGTCCTAAGACACGAAACGATCGGTTTGTGTGAGAAACCGAACAGTATTTATATCATTTTTTACCTCTAAAACATCACTATGTCCAACTCCGTTCATGACTCCTTTAGTGATGTCTGATCGCGCTCTGACAACGGAAGTGATGTCTCGCGCATATACTTCAATGAGTGTCAGACATCACTGCCGCTGTCAGAGCGCGATCAGACATCACTAAAAGAGTCATGAACGGAGTTGGACATAGTGGTGTATTAGAGGTAAAAAATGATATAAATACTGTTCGGTTTCTCACACAAACCGATCGTTTCGTGTCTTAGGACCAGTGGCGTAGCAAGTCAGCCCTGGGCCCATATGCAAATTTTTAACGGGCCCCCCTTCGTTTTTTTTTTTTTTTTTTTTTTTCCCCGAAGATTATTCCAGTTATGAATTAATTATTCTGTCTTTTTTTAATGCACGTTTTATTCCTAATAAATTTACTATAAGTTTCTTCTCTAAATATTTTTCCATCACGTTTTATGTGCATTTTATTTCGTTGAATAAAGAGTATCCATCCCAACGAGTGTACGAGTTACATTTATTCACATCTTGTGCAGTATCTTAAAATGTGCAGACGTAGATGTTTTTTCAGAAAACTATGACTAATTTAAATTTTTGTACTACATAGCCTACATTACTGCATGCATAAGTTTTCAGAAAGCAAACTGGTCGAATACAGTAGATCATCGCTAAGACATGGCATTGACCATTTTATGGTCCATTTATTAAGATTCTTAATGATTTTCAGTATATTTAACATAGACTATAGAAAGTTATTGACAACATTATTTCTAATATACTTCATTTTTCTGAACATGTATACACGGGTTCTGTCGCGCGCACAGACGCGCGTGCGAGCCTTTGAAAGCATTTAGCTGCAGAAAGATGCGTTCGGCGTGTGCGCTGCGCATTATCTAGTGGACTTGTTTTCAAGCACTCAATTCACTCTGTTATACAGCATGGGCTGTTGTACAGTACACACACATTGTCCGTGCCATCACAAAAATTGGGCTGAACGTGGATGGGTAGTGCGGTCGTCCGCGAACACTTCTAATGACGAAAATATCACGATGCGGACGGTGCGCGGACGCCTTAAGTATAGTCTACATTGGGGTAGGCCGTATCGGGCCCCCAATCCGCCCGGGCCCATATGCACGTGCATACCTTGCATGCCCAGACGCTACGCCACTGCTTAGGACATCAATGTGTCGTCACGAGCCGCAGGGTTTAATTTGGATTTGTCTAAGCAAGCTTTATTTACTCTTATAGATGAAGTTCCCATCTACTGCAATTATTTAACTGACAGACGGCAGCGGTTCAAGTTAAAAATCATCATTTGTGTTCTACTGAAGAAACAAAGTCACCTACATCTTGGATGCGCTGGAGGTAAGCAGATAAACATCAAATTTTCATTTTTGGGTGAACTATCCCTTTAAGCCGCCTGATCATCCGTCAGTTGCTAAGCAATATGAACGAACTTTTTCTTCTAGACTAATGGTGAGCAAATACAACAGATAGAGAATTAAATTCAGCGCTTTTATTTTCAACATGCACTCATTCATGTCTGTTTTATTTAATTAATGTAAAGTTACGTCTTTATTGGGGCAGGACATGACGAATTACACTACGTGACTCAATGAGTTCGTCTCAATTGTTTAGAAACAAGCTGCATAAATTAACTATATCAGGAATTTATGTCTCAGATCTCATTTGTGCATATCTGTTATGTTAAATAAAGTTGATTAATTAAAGCAAACCAAGTAGAACATATACTTTGGGGGTAGTAGGCCTAGAGTCGGGTGATATTAGTAGAGTCGGCTCACGTGATATTCAGATCAAAATGGCAAATGAAGAGGAGTGTATTCTGTTGCTGATTTTACATCGGCGGCAACAAAGGCAACGCAGAGATAGATTGTGGTATGTTCGCCCTTTAAATCAAAAAAGAGATCAGGATGGGGAGTTTGTGTCTCTGGTGCTTCCCATGCGAAGCCTGGACGAGGAGAGACCAGAGAGGAGAGAGACGATGAACTATCGTATAAATGTGGATGAATACGTATAAGTTCGCATAATTTTTCCTCTTCGCCCGCCATTGTATTCAAACCTTCTTCTTCTGTAAACACAATATACTTGAATTAATGTACAATACTTGCAATGTCGCCCCCACCGACAACGCATAGTATTGCGTGCATCGGCGCGTCACGTATCAAAAACTAGGACAACACATTTGGCTACGCACCGACGCATAATGGCGGCCGAAGCGTAACGATGCGTAGCCTCGGGGACGCGTATGCGTACAGATGCGTTGACTATGAAACGGCCCTTAGAGTCTTCTGAACCTCATCCTCAGTGACAGTGATCACACAGTCATCACTGACATGCCTGCTTCGTTCTGACGCACTGATTGGCAGAATAGCGCTCACGCGGTTAGTTCTCTGTATCTAAGTTTAGCGGCTTTTACTGTACGTCAGAGAACACAGCACGATACCTTGTAATCTCTCATGTTCCCAGACAAGAGAGCCACATTATATGCAGCTGTCCGCGCATTCACTGCTGCTCAAATAGTTTTGTCCGTCCACGGTATCTGATTAGAGAAAGTCTTTATAGTAGTACTATGTGATCTGATTTACCAAAAGCCAGTAGCGAGCGAGCTTTATAGAAGCACAGTCTAAGTAGAGTGACTAGGACAGCGTCCATCTTGTATTGAATGTACCTTGTATTGGATACAGGGAACTTAAAGGGATAGTTCACCCAAAAATGAAAATTATCCCATGATTTACTCACCCTCAAGCCATCCTAGGTGTACATGACTATCTTCTTTCAAATGAACACAATCAGAGATATATTTAAAAATATCCTTAGTCCTCCAAGGTTTATAATGGTTGCATGTGTGGGCCATGTTTTGAACTCAAAAATAATGCATCCATCCATAAAAAACAGTAACCCATACAACTCCAGTGTGTTAATAAAGGCCTTCTGAAGTGAAGCGATATGTTTTTGTTTTTGTTATTTAAATTCAAATAACTAGCTTTCGGCGGACGACCGTATGCAGAATGCACATTTTCTTCATAAATGAAATTCAACCACTGTGTCCTCAGTGGCTCAGATGCTGGGAGTCTATGGAGACGTTTATGTTCGTCAGTACATCCAATTACAGAACATTTGTATTTTTTTATTTTTTTTTTTGCAGACATTGTATATTTCCTGTGAGGTAACAGAAATGGCAGACCACTGCGGCTCACACATCTGTGTTCAAACACCTTATAAAAGTGAATTTTGCATATAGGTCCTCTTTAAAATACCTCATATAATTTTTTCAATCAATTTATTGGAGGATTATTACTAACAAAAGTCAATGATTTCCTGTGTAGTGTGCTTGAATGAAGCCATATTTTGCCACAATATATTTGCATATGTATTTACACAGCAGTTCTATAATTCACAGCAGAAGGACCTTGAACACTGATACTACACTGTGACACTTTACCAGCAGTAATGATATGGTGCAAGAACAACAATGTTCATTTCAATGTTTAAATTATTATATTTGAGATACATTCAGACATTCATTTGTCACATTACTATTTAGATGAACTGCTAAAAGCTGAAAGGTGATAGTGACCAGTCATGACACCTAAAATATTAAAATATACAGGTTTTCCTGACCACAAGACTTTTGTTCTTCTAATAAACCCCTAATATTTCAACAAGGCTCTAATGAGATGTCAACAATCACTTGTGCATATCATGTACTTTAAATCTAAATAAGGGTATTTTTAGTCAACGTTGACTAAACGTGTACTTCACATAGTTGTACACTGAGGGGCTAAAGCCTCCCTAAAATAGGCCTGACCAGAAGAATGCCACAATGTAAAAGCAGTTCAGTTGATTTAATGAAGACTATGACATTAACCACATGACCAGCATTCCTCAGCTAAGAGAGCAGTCAGTATTCATGTGCTACAACTGTACTGAGTGAAGGTTCTACAGTGGTGAGTCCAGCACAAATAATGTTACAGAAGGTCAGAACACCTTAATAGAGTAAATTAATATTAAATAGAATAAGCATATAATTTTGATACTTTGAAGTAAAATACAATGGCTTTTGCAAATGACACTGTGGGTGCCTTTCTCAAGGAAGTCACATGGGTAGATCTGTCATACACAGTGACTTGTCTATGTTAAGTTTGTTTACTCTTACTGATGACAGAAAACATTAATGATGTGAAAACTCAGAGGACCAATTACATTTTTTTGATATATGTTCTGCATGTATTATTGCTGCAGAGATGATCCTCCACTGAACTGTTCATTAAAGGTGTGAAATACTGTAAAGACAAGACACAAATTTTCTGCTTTGTTTGTAACTGTTTTTATTATCAAAATAGAGAAAAAACAGTCAAGATTGACAATGTTGTGTGTCTAAAATAGGTCAATTAATATAACCCACGTATTGTATATTGAACTGTTATATAAAATGAATATCACATTTTGCAATTATGCTGACATTCAAGAAAGTAGATATTGCTTAATTATATTATGTTATAAAAACAAAATACAAGGGCAATTCATATCTTGATTTTTTTTCTTCTTTCATTTTGGTGGTATTTCCAACCTTGCACAATGCTATTTTATGCCTGTATTCACATGTTTTAATCATGGTTTCATTTCACATCGGTGACTAACAGCGCCAAAGGTTAGGGCAAACATGTTGTTACCTGTCACTAATGAATGCATCTAATCACATCTACACACACTTATAAAATATCAAAACACGGTTAAATGTTAACCGTTGTGTTTACATCTACTTTAGTTTCAGTTCAATACTATAAATAAAAAAAAAATCAAACTTAAATCAGCCTGTAAGAATGTCCATGAGAGAGGATTCTGGTTTCAATATTTTAAGAGTTAAGATGTGTTTAACTGATATTTTAAACCAACTGTAAAATAAAGCATAGATAAGAGGATTCAGACTTGAGTTAATATACAAAGTCCATAATAAAAATGTAATTGTGGTAGAAGAGATTACAGTGGTCTCTGTTAAAGACAAGATATAGTATGGAATAAGGCACAGCAGATAAGCTGTCACAATGATTCCTAATGTCAGAGCAGCTTTACTCTCAGATTTCCTCCTCAATGAACCTTCCTTTACACATTTACCACCTTTCATCAGAGAGTTTATAATTTTCACCTGTTGATTAACAACATAAAATATTCTCAAATATGCAGTGATCATCACACTACAAGGCAACAGGAAGGAATATATCACATCAATGACTCTGCAGGTAAAACTAACTGTTAAGGTACACGCTCCGTAACACTCTGTTCTGTTTGAATGGTCAAAATATTTGTTGCTGATTACAATGACAGTGTTGTAGGTTGAAGAGAAAAACCAACAGAGACAGATGCTTACTAAAGTTTAAGTCATTGTTATTTTCTGTGGGTACAGTAAAGGGTGACACACAGCCACATAACGATCAACAGCAATTAAAACTAAATTACTAAGGGATGTTGAGCCGAGCAGCCCCATGATTATCGTAAACAGTCCACAGAAAGTGTCTCCAAAGTACCAGCATGTCTCAATCAGCTTTATGGCATCCACAGGCATCACAATAAGTCCCATAAGCAGGTCAGCCACAGCCAGAGAGAGAATGATCAGGTTTGTTGGAGTGTGAAGCTTCTTGAAGTGAGAGATGGAAATGATCACCAGCAGGTTCAGAAACACAGTCCATGTTGACAGCAATGAAAAAAACACATACATGATTTTGTATACATGTCTGGAGCGTTTTCCCTTGAAACATGATGAGTTGATGGCAGGAAAGCAGTATTGAATCTCATGATCCTCTGTCTCATAGGCCATGAGTGAGTCTCCTCCTGTTAGGAGTTTGTTCTGCTCTCCTTACTGTCCTTTCATTTATACAGTGTATGGATCAGACTGGCCAACCCATCTACCGCCCACTCTGGTGATGTGTAATGACAATTATTTTCTTTCATTTCAACTTTGGCAGTAAAATTGTTGATCATAAGAGACAAATGAGAGACATGAAACTGAAAGGTATCAGTAGAAAGTAAAAGAATATTGTCAAATCTGCTGTAAGTGCATCAGTGGTCATGAACAAAATACACATATTACAGTGGGGACTTCTGATGCCTGTTACTAATATCAATGATGAATGCAAGGCCAACAACCAGCTGCCTTCTAACTATAATAGATCCAGATATGAAATATCATATCACAATTTTTTTTCCAGACAGGTTCACAAACCACAATCTTATCACAGTTAGCACATTGTAAAGTTGTTTTTTAAGACTATTTTTGAAAGTTACTGAACAGTACAGCCAAACTAATATTTTAACCATTTAGGCCAAAATGAGGATGGGCGACAGAGCCAGTGCCAGGACACATGAACTAGGGGGTTGCCATTCTGGAGGTGGCCAACCAGGGGGGTGGGGGGGAGGATATCTATATTCTAGGGGCTCTATATTATAGGTGAACCCAAAGCGTGAGTTTTAGAACATTATTTTAAATTCCTTAGTGATGCATCATGCAGCCACACTTTGAAAGGTATCAGGTTTATTTAATTTTCCCTTTTTTATTCAAAATATTCACATTTTGTAACTATATCATGAATTATATGATATATTCCGATTGTCAAATATGTGGAAGTGAATGTGTTTTGTTGTTTAAGCACCTTTATAATGATCATATTAGTCGATAAATCTGTCAGATTTACATCATGTAAATTCATCCATTTTTTCCCGAAATACAATATATTGGCAAAAGTATTTGGACACCCCTCCAAATCATTGAATTCAGGTGTTCATATCACTTCCATGGCCATAGGTGTATAAAGTCAAGCACCTAAGAATGCAGACTGCTTCTACAAACATTTGTGAAATAATGGGTTGCTCTCAGGAGCTCAGTGAATTCAAGCATGGTACCGTGATAGGTTGCCATCTGTGCAATAAGTTCATTCCTGAAATTTCCTCACTACTAAATATTCCACGGTCAACTGTTAGTGGCATCATAACAAAGTGGAAGCAATTGGGAACAACAGCAACTCAGCCACAAAGTGATAGACCACGTAAAATCACAGAGTGGGGTCAGTGCATGCTGAGGTGCACAGTGCGCAGAAGTTGACAACTTTCTGCAGTATAGCTACAGACCTCCAAACTTTGTGTGGCCTTCAGCTTAGCTCAAGAACAGTGCGTAGAGAGCTTCGTGGAATGGGTTTCCATGGCCGAGCAGCTGCATCCAAGCCTTACATCACCAAGTGCATTTCAATGCGTCGGATGCAGTGATGTAAAGCACACCACCACTGGACTCTAGAGCAGTGGAGACGTGTTCTCTGGAGTGACGAATCACGCTTCTCTGTCTGGCAATCTGATGGACAAGTCTGGGTTTGGCAGTTGCCAGGAGAACGGTACTTGCCTGACTGCATTGTGCCAAGAGTAAAGTTTGGTGGAGGGGGATTATGGTGTGGGGTTGTTTTTCAGGGGTTGGGCTTAGCCCCTTAGTTCTACCAGAAAGAAGCGGGAAGCAAAGAAACATTTGAATACGATTTATTCAACAGTTTGTATGTAAATATCAAAGATAAATGATAAAGTTCTTTGGCGTAGGCCCTGTCCATAGTAGAATCCGGAGGGTAGTAGACGTTTGCAGATCCTGCCTTAAGATGAAGGCAGGCGCTGAGCCTAACCCAAAAGACTGTGAATGTAAAGAAAATACGCACCAGTTGGAGGATTCTTTGAATGCGTTCCTAAATATTACCAAAGAGAAAGAGATAATGAATGCACAGACATGTTAAACCATTAACAGGAAGAATCATTATGCAATAGCTTTTTGTTTTGCCATAGCTTTAAGGATGTGAAGAATGCTGCATAGGCCTTAACATTGCCACATTAGGTGGATCATGAAAGCCAAGTAGGCTGATAGGCCAGCGAATAAACATGCCATGTAGATCATGTATGATGCCACGATATGCCATAGTGAGGAGAAGACAGAGTGGATGAAGGAGATACCCAGATAAGCCGAATAAAGCAAGCCATATAGATGTAAATAGTAGGAATAGAAACTGACACCGTTACAGGTAGTTTGTCTCAATAATATACTTACCACAGAAGATTTAAATATAGGATTTTATGATATGCTGTAACCTTACCTAATGCTTGTTATAAACATAGCCTTGGTAATCCTAGATAAAAACACAAAAGAATACCAGTGATGTGAATCGTGATTTGATGCTAATGGTCAGAAAGACACGTTAGTCTGTGATACTAGAAGACTGCATATGAGGACCATGATCCATAGAGTTAGTGTTCGCTTGACCCCGAGTGAGTAGGGAAATCAAAACGAGTGATATTGAATCGCACGAAAACACCACCACCAGTAGTTTGCGTTAGTAACGTACTAATATTACAAACCCGACTCCAAAAAAGTTGGGACACTGTACAAATTGTAAATAAAAACAGAATGCAATGATGTGGAAGTTTCAAATTTCAATATTTTATTCAGAATACAACATAGATGACATATCAAATGTTTAAACTGAGAAAATGTATCATTTTAAGGAAAAAATAAGTTGATTTTAAATTTCATGGCATCAACACATCTCAAAAAAGTTGGGACAAGGCCATGTTTACCACTGTGTGGCATCCCCTCTTCTTTTTATAACAGTCTGTAAACATCTGGGGACTGAGGAGACAAGGAGTTGCTCAAGTTTAGGAATAGGAATGTTGTCCCATTCTTGTCTAATACAGGCTTCTAGTTGCTCAACTGTCTTAGGTCTTCTTTGTCGCATCTTCCTTTTTATGATACGCCAAATGTTTTCTATGGGTGAAAAATCTGCACTGCAGGCTGGCCATTTCAGTACCCGGATCCTTCTTCTACGCAGCTATGATGTTATAATTGATGCAGTATATGGTCTGGCATTGTCATGTTGGAAAAGAGACGACATCTGGATGGGAGCATATGTTGTTCTAGAACTTAGATATACCTTTCAGCATTGATGGTGCCTTTCCAGATGTGTAAGCTGCCCATGCCACACGCACTCATGCAACCCCATACCATCAGAGATGCAGGCTTCTGAACTGAGCGCTGATAACAACTTGGGTTGTCCTTGTCCTCTTTAGTCCGGATGACATGGTGTCCCAGTTTTCCAAAAAGAACTTCAAATTTTGATTCGCCTGACCACAGAACAGTTTTCCACTTTGCCACAGTCCATTTTTAAATGAGCCTTGGCCCAGAGAAAATGCCTGCGCTTCTGGATCATGTTTAGATATGGCTTCTTTTTTGACCTATAGAGTTTTAGCCGGCAACGGCAAATGGCACGGTGGATTGTGTTCACCGACAAAGTATTCCTGAGCCCATGTTGTGATTTCCATTACAGTAGCATTCCTGTATGTGATGCAGTGCCGTCTAAGGGCCCGAAGATCACAGGCATCCAGTATGGTTTTCCGGCCTTGACCCTTACGCACTAGTGTTAATTTCGTCAGACGAGACGAGACGAAATATGTTCGTCAACGACCTTTTTTTTTCATGACTAAGACGAGACGATGACAAGACTGCACCACTGTCCAAAAACGCTGACTAAGACTAAATTAACATGCATTATTGTTGACGAAAAAAGACGAGACGAAAATGTTTTGTATAAAATAAAAAGTAAGATAAAATCTCTCTTCATTTTCGTCTACAATCGTCTCTGCTTTTTCATCAGCTGTTCAGAACGAGTTCGCGGCTTTGATACTGACAAAAAGTCCGAGTGTGTCATCATAACTGACGGGAAACACTGCGGACAAAGAATTCACATTAAGCAGGTTATATATATTTTATGTTAACTTACTTATTTTGCCACATGCATGTGTGGGTCTTCACATCACGGGCGCGGAAAGTGGGGGTGCTGTAAATGCATGTTTGTTCATTAACATTTATTTGTAATAAACACTCTGAGTTGGCTATTTAAAAAGTTTTATGTTTATGTTAAATTATGTAAGGGATAATGCAGAGCGAGGCGGTTGTTGTAGCTAATACAACCCCAACAGGCTGATTAGGCTGACTACCTACCAAATAAATCAATAATTTGACACAAAATGATGATTTAAAAAGTAGTTTATTGATTTAAAAACGATTGTATTGCTTCCGCTAAACAAAATAGTGCGCTCCGGCTCTACGGTTAGAATCCTGTGTCCATGGCAACGCTCTGTTTTTCATGGCAACGGTGTGTTATAGTTAGCAGCGG
Source organism: Megalobrama amblycephala (assembly GCF_018812025.1). Classification (NCBI taxonomy): domain Eukaryota; kingdom Metazoa; phylum Chordata; class Actinopteri; order Cypriniformes; family Xenocyprididae; genus Megalobrama; species Megalobrama amblycephala. The sequence continues at coordinate 55,017,306 of NC_063045.1, forward strand.
TCTGTTATCAAGAAATAAAATAGTGTGTGCGTAGAAAGAATTCGTCCACACACCGCTCAAAAAAAAAAAAAAAAAAAAAGCGCAAGTCCACCGTCTAGGCAGGCTTTTTGTGTTAAATTATATTTCCTGTCGCTGCGCAGGCTCTTTTATTGTACATGAAAGCTTATGTCCCGATGACCGGTCTTTGCATTACGATTAAAAGCAGTATCAATAAAGTAAAAAAAATGTGATGTGCAGTCAAGTTCGAGTGTATGCACTGTTTAAACGAGTGTTCTCAACTTCTCACTGATACTTTTGTGATTCGCGGAGTTTTGACAAGTTTTATAGCCTTGATATTGTTTCTTATTCAAAAGTGGTGACAGAAAAAACTAAGCACCCCCAACCTGAAACCTCTTCCCACGCCCCTGTCACAATCACATCATAATCAAAATTAATAATTAGGCTTAAAAGCAAATGTATATGTAAGGGAATCAAGTTTAACAATTACATGTAATATTGCTCCAAATATCAATAATGGTGTGTGCAATACCATGTATAACTTGCATTAAGTTGGTAATTTACTTTATACTTATATATATATATATATATATATATATATATATATATATATATATATATATAGTTTTGATCTTAGGCTTTTCATTAAGTTTCATTAAGTCATATTTATTTTCACTATAACACGTGTGTTCCTGATATTATTGCATTTAATGAGGCCTTGTTGTATTTATTCTTACAATAGCTTCTAGATGTGGTCAAGCAACCAGCCAGGAAAGAGGAGAGGCCATCTATGTCCGACTAAAAACCTTTGTAACTTAAGTTGTCAGTCGGAGTCTGTTGGGCCCCAGCTTTTGAATTGTGTTGGTTAAAATAAAATACTCTTCAGCACAGGTTAATCATTTGTGAATGTGTCTCCTAAATCAGAAATTGAAAACCAGACACATTTAACATTTGCATTCAACAAAAATCTTTCAACAAGTGTATTTTGTCAGGTAATTATGACATTTAACCAATGTTTGAGATATGTGAAACACTTTTTTTACTGAAATGTTTATCAGTAATAATCTCAGTAATAATGTGTTATTTTAAAAAAAGACTAAAAATTTTTGACTAAAACTAGACTAAAATTAAAAGACTTTTAGTCGACTAAAACTTGATTAAGATACCTTGAGTTTTCTTTTGACTAAAACTAGACTAAAATGACGAGACGTTTAGTCGACTAAAACTTGACTAACAAAAAAAGATATGTGAATGACTAAATATGACTAAAACTAACAAGGACATTTGCCACAAGACTAAGACTAAGACTAAATTAAAAATAGGTGACGAAATTAACACTATTACGCACAGAGATTGTTCCAGATTCTCTGACTCTTTGGATGATATTATGCACTGTAGATGATGATAACTTCAAACTCTTTGCAATTTTTCTCTGAGAAACTCCTTTCTGACATTGCTCCACTATTTTTCGCCACAGCATTGGGGGAATTGGTGATCCTCTGCCCATCTTGACTTCTGAGAGACACTGCCACTCTGAGAGGCTCTTTTTATACCGAATCATGTTGCCAATTGACCTAATAAGTTGCAAAATGGTCCTCCAGCTGTTCCTTATATGTACATTTAACTTTTCCGGCCTCTTATTGCTACCTGTCCCAACTTTTTTGGAATGTGTAGCTCTCATGAAATCCAAAATGAGCGAATATTTGGCATGACATTTCAAAATGTCTCACTTTCAACATTTGATATGTTATCTATATTCTATTGTGAATAAAATATAAGTTTATGAGATTTGTAAATTATTGCATTCCTTTTTTATTCACAATTTGTACAGTGTCCCAACTTTTTTGGAATCGGGTTTGTAAATTATGACAAATAAATGGCATACATAATTAATAAACATTGACTGATAAAGATATGGAGTGAGAGGCTACGTTAATCTGATTAACACGGAAAGACCACGAAGGTCATGTACCTTGAAAAGTCAATATAGGCCAATTTGTGAAGACCTTGGAGTTACATAAAACAGACTTACCTGGTGGCCATGACAGGTTTTAATTATATGAAGAGCTGAGACAGGCCAATGTGTAGAGCCACAATTTGATGCAAAAATGAAAACCATTTAATGTGAGGTAATAAGCCATTTATGGCAACAAAATGCCCAATGACAACGATATGCCCGATGGCAACGATATGCCCGATGGCGAAGATATGCCCGGTAAAGCTGAGAGTCATGATGGCCCTTATATGTGATGACAACTATAAGCCATTAATGTTATGGCAACATATTCCATGTAAAGCTAAAAGTTACGATGGCCATCTAATGTGAATGCAACAAGAGGCCATTTAATGCAAAGCAATGATAGGCGATTTGATGAGATGTCAACAGTAAGCCCGATAGCAACGATATGCCTATAATACTAAGAGTCATGATAAGCTATCTAAAGCAAAGGCAACGATAGGCAACTTAGTGTGATAGTGTGATATATTCTATGTAATGCAAAGGTCAAGGGGGCCTGCAACATGCAACAATATGCCATGTTACGCGAAAACCACGATTAGGCTGTTACAAGTAAAGGCCACGAAAGGCCCATTATGAATACCGATGAAAGGTCACGATAAGCCAATGATATAAAGGTACGTATTTGTGAAGACCGAAGCTGAAGATAAAGTAGGAAACAATGACACCACCGCTAGTAGCTAGCAAACAATAATCAACGTAACTTGATTAATACTATGAGTGAATGAGAATTTGAGTTATTTTAAGTAAATAATGAAAAGGTAAGGAAAGACTCGTTCAATTTGCTTGGGCGTGACTCCCGCTCACAGCTACATAGAACTAAGCAGTCAGAACCCCCAAAGAAATTAACCACATCAGCATGACATAAGTACAAGAATACTTAAAGCATGGGGCAGATAAAGATTGAGAAACCTTGTCATACAATGCCCTTGCAAAAGGGAAGCACTTTACTTGATAATGCTCTACTAGCTAACCTTAGCTGGCTGAACCTGGCTGAAGCTAGCAAACCTTTGCAAAAGTATAACACTACGAGCATCGTTCTCCAATACCTTAGTAAAGAGATAAGAGGTACTCGGGAGTGCCCTGCACAGAAGAAGGGGCACAATGAGCATAAGTGAAATGCTTATGACCAGGCGGGTGCAGAGTAGCCTACGGGCCACAGTGACTCTGATGTTCGATGTGTAGTATGCAGCACAATATAATCACTTTAGATATTTGTCGCGATGTGCGCATCCACAAGTCATGGCGCCATGATAGCATAGTTTAAACCGAAGTTGCACATGTTTAGGTCCTGTCAGTTTACACGCTATTCTCTGTGCGCACGCGTTAATGACGAATTGCTTTCACTTTGCATCTATTTTGTAATGTAATTTCATGACTATATAATTATATATTACTAATTATATAATTTCATGATATATATATATATAATTTCATGACTATATAGTTATATATTACTAATTATATAATTTCTTATATATATATATATATATATATATATATATATATATATAATTTATTTATTTATTTATTTTTTTAAGTTGTTTACAACCAAGTCACCAAAATACGATGAATATACACGGAGCATAACCCAACACACAACAGTAAATCTATTAGTTTGAGTTAGTTTTAGTATCAGTTTACATATTCTTTTCACAGTGTTAATTGTTGTTGGTGTGGGTGACTTATATCCAACAAGCTATGGTAAACAAGCTAGGTAACATTATAATCGCTTAAATAGCGGACTCACAGGGAAAATAATCATCAGTTATCATCTTTTTTGTTGTTGTTGTTATGACTAATTACTCAGCACCGTCAGCATTAAAGAGAAAATAATCACTTCATCCGATGTTTTTGAATAAAATAGCCTTGACAGCCGACTTACTGGAACTCATCTGTCTGTAGAACTGTTCTCTCCCGCCGGCGCCACCGGACTTCTACAGAATCTACACACAAGCGAGTGTGATGTGCACGGTGGACCAAACCACTGTGAGGCAAGGGAGGGGTGACTCAAATTGTTTCTAAACTTAAAACGCCCGTTTGGGTTTGTATTGCTTTACTACTTACATAATTATTTTAAGTTTATATAATTTATGCACAATACTTAGTGGTTATTAATTATATTTTTTTGGGGGGGACAGCACTCAGATAGGGGGGGGGGGGGGGGGGGGTCCCCCCCCCCCCTCGATTTACGCCCCTGCTGCTACTGCCGAAAACATTTGTCAATTTGACACATTTGGCAGCGTTTTTTTTTCTCTCACACAGCTTCTCTGCACCTCCTTTGCATTTCTTCTCCATGATCACACTGAAACTGCGTGCAGACAGAAATCCTATAGATGGTGCAGTTCAAAGATATGATTGGGCCAGTCCAGTGTCAATCAAGAAAACATCCAATGGGCCGCTGAGCTACATGTTTCATGAACCGCGTCTGTCAGAAAGAAAAAAAAAAACTAGCCTATGTGATATTTTTGGGCCAGCAGCCCAGTGTCAATTGAAAACTTTAATGGGCCGAGATATTTTTTTTTTTTTTTTTTTTTGCGGTCGGCGACCGTCGGCCCCAAAAAGCACATCGGCCCACCAGGAAAGTGCCCGGTATGCCAGATGGCCAGTCCGCCCGTGCATATGGCTTAAGTAACATTAAACCCTACGGATTAAGAATGGGATTTCATTAAAGTTCATGTGCACATAAAGGCAGGCTTCCCAAAACTTTTGGCAATATAGTGTACATAAACGTAAGTGGGCCGTAAGGGGCTGTTCACATATTGCGTCTTTTGCACACACAAATTCGTTATTTCAAATGTAGGCACACAGCAAGCGCCCTCATAATAGAAGCGACATGGTCATTATGCATAATATGCGGTGTGGCACGCTCATTTTTTCCAGGTGTGCCTATGCCACGGCGAGATGAAAACATCTCAACTTTTCAGAATGCTGCAAGTGCACCACAGGTCATGTGACAAGAACCAAGCGATCAGCCTTTTATACTCAGTTGCACCTTTTTAATACTTTTTATAGTGCCTATTTATACTCAGGGTTGCTTTACAAAGGTTTTATTATTATTGTTGTTAACCACATTAAATGACGCAAAAATAAAGTTACTTCATTTTTAACACAGATAGCGTGCGCAAATACAGGTGCTCGAATTTAATGCTGACGACCCGGATACGGCCCGCGGACAGCCTGTTGAGTACCCGTAGCTCATGAATAATAGGGATTATATAAAAGGAGTGGGTGGATTTTTATTATTATAAGTGTCACATGTGTTCTGTTGTCTGTCCTGTTCTCATTAGTTGCCATGGTGTCTGATTTACTAATACTTGTCCAGCTGTTCCCATTTAGTTCCCTCATTTACTCCTGTGTATATATTCTCCTTGTTCTATTCCGTCCCTGTTGGTTATTGTTTGTGTATGCTTACGTTTGTGTGTTACACGCTATTGTGCTTCCGCCTGCTTATATTATTAAACTTGGTTTATCATGATTCAGCCTTCATCTGCATTCATCTCATGACAAAATAAACAACCTCTCAAAACGAGATAAGAAAATAGTATGGACTCACCAGTATTGTGGCTTCTCTTTCTCCCTGAGAGCAGGCCGTATCTGGGGTACCTGGCCTGGATGCTCCAGAATGGCAACCTCTCCCTCACAGCCAGCGAGCATGAGGTGCCCACCATAGTCATTCCCAAACAGGGGCCAGACAACATCAAAGCCCTGGAAATGACGCAAGCAGGTCAGTCGACCGCAGAGCCAGGAGTGGACCTACCCTCCCACTCAAGTCCCCACCCTCACATCATCATCTTCTTCGCCGGTCCCGTCTGGAAATCTTCAGCCCGTATCCCTGCCTGTTGTCCTTTTTGCAGTCTCCATCACTGGTCACGACCAGCCCCCTGAATCCATCGGCACTACCGGGGTTGTGTAGCTCCTTCAGCGGTCGATGCCCACGACCTGCAGCCACGGACTTCTGGGATTCGGGCTGCGTCCTCACCCTGCGCCCCTTTGGCATCACTGGACTTCTCCCTTCCTCTGACCTCCCTGTCAGCCTCCCTCACCACATTGTCACCCCAGTCATCCATCACCACGTCATCGCCTCAGTCCCTCGAGTCAGCGGCTCAGCGCCCATCTTCCAGGTCTGCGATGTAGCCATGGTCCATCAGCCACTCTGTTCCGCTGGTTCCTCCACCACTCACCATGGTTCCGCTGCCGTCGATCGGCTCCCAGTTGCCGGCAAGCCCGTCAGTCAAGGCTCCACCCTGGATCCTCCCTCCCTCAGCGCCACCATGGTGCCTGTGGCCAACATCTCCAGGGTTCAGTCCGTCTCCAGCTCCATGCCATCCACTAAGGCCTCTGCCCTCTTTTCTTGTGAACCCTTTTCTGTTACGTCACACCTTCTGGAGGGGGAGCTTAATGTCATGTTTGTTCTGTTGTCTATCATGTTCTCATCAGTTGCCATGGTGTCTGATTATGCTAATCCTTGCCCAGCTGTTCCTATTTAGTTCCCTTATTTACTCCTGTGTATATATTCTCCTTGTTCAGTTCAGTCCCTGTCGGTTATTGTTTGTGTATGCTCTTACGCTTCTGCCTGCTTATATCATTAAACTTGGTTTATTGAGATTCAGCCTTCATCTGCATTCATCTTGTGACAATAAGCTAGTTGTTTATACACACTGTGGACAAACATCTGTGTTCAAACACATCTTATAAAAGTGAATTAAGCATAAAAGGTCCTCTTTAAAATACCTCACATCATTTTTCAACCAATTTATTGGAGAATTATTGTTAACAAAGGTCAATGATTTCCTGTGTAGTGTGCTTGAACAAGGCCAGATTTTGCCACAGTATATTTGCATATGTATTTACACAGCAGGTCCATAATACACAGCAGAAGAACCTTGAACACTGATGACAACTATTACCAGCAGCAATGATATGGTATAAGGACAACAACATTAATTTAAATGTTTAAATCATTATATTTGAGATGCATTCACACATTAATTTGTCACATTACTATTTAGATGAACTGCTAAAAGTTGAAAGTCATAGCAAAGTATGCCACAATGTAAAAGCAGTTCAGTGGATTTTTTGTGAAGACTATGACATTAACCACATGACAAGCATTCCTCAGCTAACACAGCAGTCAGTATTCATGTGCTACATCTGTACTGAGAAAAGGTCTACAGTGGTGAGCACAAATAATGTTACAGAAGCTCAGACCACCTTAATAGAGGAAACAGATATTCAATAGAATAAGCATATAGTTTTGATACTTTGAAGTAAAATACAATGGGTTTTGCAAATTACACTGTGTGTGGGCCTCTCTCAAGGTAGTCACATGGGTTGATCTGTCATACAGTGACTTCTTAGTTAAATTTGTTTACTCTTACTGATGTCAGAAAAACATTAATGATGTGGAAAGTCAGAGGACAAATTACAATTTTTCTTAATTTATGTTCTGCATGTATTATTGCTGCAGAGATGATCCTCCACTGAACCGTTCATTAAAGGTGTGAAATACTGTAAAGACAAGGCACAAATTTTCTACTTTGTTTGTAACTCTTTTCATTGGCAAAATAGAGCAAAAACAGTCAAGATTGACAATATTGTGTCTAAAAATGCTCAATTCATATAACCCACGTATTGTTTATTGAACTGTTTTATAAAATAAATATCACATTTTTCAATCATGCTGACATTTAAGAAAGCAGATATTGCTTGATATTGACAAACACTGCCAAAGTTTAGGGCAAAAACATCATTACCTGGCTGTCACTAATGAATGCATCTAATCACATCTACACACACTTATAAAATATCAAAACAAGGTTAAATGTTTTACTGCTTTTTTTAGCCTTCAATTTAGTGTGGCATATCCAGAACAAAATAGGAGGAAAGAGAAGTCATCAAGGAAACAGGAGTATTCATGTTTAATACTGGTTTTATTTATGCCATTACATAATAAATTATTATGATTGATTATAAACATCTTTAAAATACTTCACATTAATATAGCTAATTGCAATTTAAATAATAAAGACATCTGATAACCACTGTGTTTACATCCACTTTACAAACTGAGACAATAGTTTAAACTATACTATTTTCTCTTTTTCAGTTCAATACGATAAATAAAAAAATAAATAAACCTAAATCAGCCTGTAAAAATATCCATGAGAGAGGATTCTGGCTTCAATATTTTAAGAGTTAAGATGTGTTTAACTGATATTTTAAACCAGCTGTAAAATAAAGCATAGATAAGAGGATTCAGACCTGAGTTAATATACAAAGTCCATAATAAAAATGTGATTGTGGTGAAAGAGTTTACTGTGGTCCCCGTTAAAGACAAGATATAGTATGGAATAAGGCACAGCAGATAAACTGTCACAATGATTCCTAATGTCAGAGCAGCTTTTCTCTCAGATTTCCTTCTCACTGAACCTTCCTTTACACATTTACCACTCTTCATCATGGAGTTTATAACCTTCACCTGTTGATTAACAACATAAAATATTCTCAAATATGCAGTGATCATCACACTACAAGGCAACAGGAAGGAATATATTGCATCAATGACTCTGCAGGTAAAACTAACTGTTAAGGTACACGCTCCGTAACACTCATCTGTTCTGTTTGAAGGGTCAAAATATTTGTTGCTGATTACAATGACAGTGTTGTAGGCTGAGGAGAAAAACCAACACAGACAGATACTTACTAAAGTTTTAGTCATTGTTATTTTCTGTGGGTACAGTAAAGGGTGACACACAGCCACATAACGATCAACAGCAATTAAAACTAAATTGCTAAGAGATATTGAGCTTAGCACTCCCATAATTATCATAAACAGTCCACAGAAAGTGTCTCCAAAGTACCAGCATGTCTCAATCAGCTTTATGGCATCCACAGGCATCACAATAAGTCCAATAAGCAGGTCGGCCACAGCCAGAGAGAGAATAATCAGGTTTGTTGGAGTGTGAAGCTTCTTGAAGTGAGAGATGGAGATGATCACCAGCAGGTTCAGAAACACAGTACATGCTGACAGCAATGAAAAAAACACATACATGATATTGTATTCATGTCTGGAGCGTTTTCCCTTGATACATGATGAGTTGATGGCAGGAAAGCAGTATTGAGTCTCATGTTTCTCTGTCTCATAGGCCATGAGTGAGTCTCCTCCTGTAAGTGTTGTTCTGCTCTCCTTACTGTCTTTTCATTTATACAGTTTCTGGATCATACTGACATACAACCCATCTACCGCCCACTCTGGTGATGTGTAATGACAATTATTTTCTTTAATTTCAACTTTGACAGTAAAATTGCTGATCATGAGAGACAAATGAGAGACATGAAACTGTTTGTACGTGATGCTACTTCCACACAGATAGGTGTCAGCAGAAAGTAAAAGAATATCGTCAAATCTGCTGTAAGTGCATCAGTGGTCATGAACAAAAGGGGACTTCTGATGCTTGACACTGATAGCAATGACGAATGCAAGGCCAACAACCTATTCTAAATGTTTAAATCATATATGAAATACATTTACACACAAACATTGTGAATTTCAGATACTGATTATGTAACATTAGACAGCTGCCTTCTAACTATAATGGATCCAGATATGAAATAACATATCACAATTTTGTTTTTTTTTGTTTTTTCCAGACAGGATCACAATCCACAATCTATCACAATTAGCACACAGTAAAGTTGGGTTTTAAGACCATTTTTGGTCAAGTTACTGAACAGTACATCCAAACTAATATTTTAACCATTTAAGCCAAAGTGAGGATGGGCGACAGAGCCAGTGCCAGGACACACGAACTGAGGGGGAGGGGGTGGCCATTCATAATTTTGGAGGTGGCCAGCCGGGGTGGGGGGAGGATATCTATATTCTAGAGGCTCTATATTATAGTTGAGCCCCAAGCATGAGTTTTAGAATATTATTTTAAATTCCTTAGTGACGCATCATGCAGCCACACTTTGACAGGTATTGCGTTTATTTAGTTTTTCCTTTTTTATTCAAAATATTCACAAACTTGTTAACTATATCATGAATTATATGATATATTCCGATTGACAAATATGTGGAAGTGAATGTGTTTTGTTGTTTAAGCACCTTTATAATCATCATTTTAGTCAGATCTGTCGGGTTTACATCACGTAAATTCATCAATTTTTTCCCGAAATACACTATATTGCCAAAAGTATTGGGACACTGTCACGGACAATAACACAAGATCCAGTAGTGAGTGTAAACGGTTTATTAATCCACAATGGAAAAACAATCAAGGCAAGATGATCAGAACATGCAACACGTCCAGCTTTGCTGGCAAGAAGACTGCAGCAGGCTGGGATCCAACAGGCAGAAGGTAATCCAGAGAAACACGGCTGGGTAAAAAATCCCCACTTGAACAGAAACACAACTCACAGGAAACAGGAGACAAAAGAGAACTACTGGGAACAACGAGACCAAAACATGAGCACAAGAACAATCTGACAAAGAAACACATCAAACACACAACTACATATACAGTAGAACAGATAACGAGACGCACCTGTGACTGATCAGCGCAGTTAGTCACCACAGCGACGCTAATGACTAACTGACACTGACAGCACCCAAACACATCACATGCAGACAGAGCGAGAATGAGTCAGTGAACCCATGAACCGTGACAAGACACCCTCCAAATCACTGAATTCAGGTGTTCCAATCACTTCCATGGCCACAGGTGTATAAAATCAAGCACCTAGGCATGCAGACTGCTTCTACAAATATTTGTAATACTTGGTTTATCACGATTCAGCCTTCATCTGCATTCATCTCATGACAAAATAAACAACCTCTCAAAACAAGATAAGAAAATAGTATGGACTCACCAGTATTGTGGCTTCTCCTTCTCCCTGAGAGCAGGCCGTATCTGGGGTACCTGGCCTGGATGCTCCAGAATGGCGACTTCTTGTCCAGCTGTTCCCATTTAGTTCCCTCATTTACTCCTGTGTATATATTCTCCTTGTTCTATTCCGTCCCTGTCGGTTATTGTTTGTGTATGCCTACGTTTGTGTGTTACACGCTGTTGTGCTTCCGCCTGCTTATATTATTAAACTTGGTTCATCATGATTCAGCCTTCATCTGCATTCATCTCATGACAGAATAACCGACCTCTCAAAACGAGATAAGAAAATAGTATGGACTCACCAGTATTGTGGCTTCTCCTTCTCCCTGAGAGCAGGCCGTATCTGGGGTACCTGGCCTGGATGCTCCAGAATGGCGGCCTCTCCCTCACAGCCAGCAGAGCCAGGAACGGACCTGGACCTGATAGACCTGTGGTCCACGGATCTTTTTCCCACCCTCACATTATCATCTTCAGCCCGTATCCCTGCCTGTTATCCTTTTCCCGTCTCCATCACTGGCACCACTGGGGTTGTGTAGCTCCTCGGCTCTGCGACCGCCGCTCACTCCGCGCCTCGGGCTTCTCTACCACCAGCTCGGCTAGAGGCTCCGGCCGCTCCTCGGGCCTCCAGGCCCACACCTCCACCTCAACCTGCCAGGCTGTCGCCTTCACCTCGACCAACCACTCCTTCATCGCCTCCATGGTCTGTCTGCCCGGAGGCTTCGCTGGGATCGCTCAACACTCCAGGTCGGCCTTCGCCGGTCGATGCCCAGCTGCAGCCATGGACTTCCGGGATTAGGGCTGCGTCCTCACCCTGCACCCCTTTGGCATCACTGGACTCCTCCCTTCCTCTGATCTCCCCGTTGGCCTCTCTCACCACATCATCCATTCATCACCTCAGCCCCCCCGAGTCAGCGGCTCAGCTCCCATCTTCCAGGACTGCGATGTAGCCATGGTCCATCAGCCACTCTGTTCCGCTGGTTCCTCCACCACTCACAATGGTTCCGCTGCCGTCGATCGGCTCCCGGTGGCCGCCAAGCCCGTCAGTCAAGGCTCCACCCTAGATCCTCCATCCCTCAGTGCCATCATGGTGCCTGTGGCCAAGGTCTCCTGGGTTCAGTCCGTCCCCAGCTCCACGCCCTCCACTAAGGCCTCTGCCCTCTTTCCTTGTGAACCTTTTTCTGTTACGGCGCAAGGTCGCGCCTTCTGGAGGGGGGGCTAATGTCACGTTTGTTCTGTTGTCTGTCATGTTCTCATCAGTTGCCATGGAGTCTGATTATGCTAATCCTTGCCCAGCTGTTCCTATTTAGTTCCCTCATTTACTCCTGTGTATACATTCTCCTTGTTCAGTTCATTCCCTGTCGGTTATTGTTTGTGTATGCCTACATTTGTGTGTTACACGCTGTTACACTTCCGCCTGCTTCATTAAACTTGGTTTATTGTGATTCAGCCTTCATCTCGTGACAATAAGCTAGTTGTTTATACACACTGTAGACACACAGCTGTGTTCAAACACATCTTATAAAAGTGAATCTAGCATAAAAGGTCCTCTTTAAAATACCTCACATAATTTTTCAACCAATTTATTGGAGAATTATTGTTAACAAAAGTCAATGATTTCCTGTGTAGTGTGCTTGAACAAGGCCAGATTTTGTCACAGTATATTTGCATATGTATTTACACAGCAGGTCCATAATACACAGCAGAAGGACCTTGAACACTGATGACAATTATCACCAGCAGCAATGATATGGTATAAGGACAACAACATTAATTTCAATGTTTAAATCATTATATTTGAGATGCATTCACACATTAAAGGTGCCCTAGAATTGAAAATTGAATTTACCTCGGCATAGTTAAATAACTGGAGATCTGTACATGGAAATGACATACAGTGAGTCTCAAACATGTTCAAGGCATTAAACAAGGCAGTATTAACGTCAGGAGCAGCACACAGACTTTATGCAGGTAAGCAAGCAAGGACAATAGCGAAAAATGGCAGATGGAGCAATAATAACTGACATGATCCATGATATCATGATATTTTTTGTGATATTTGTAAATTGTCTTTCTAAATGTTTCGTTAGCATGTTGCTAATGTACTGTTAAATGTGACCAGTCACTGAAAGTAGGGACACAAGTCGGTTCTGGGGCATTTTTAGTTATTCGCAGATTCTGAAAGTGTAGTCTCCAAGCTTTCCAACGATGTGTAACACATGGAAATCTGATAATATTTGGAGAAGTTGTGGCCATTTGAAGGTAGGCACTCAAAAAAGCTCAAAGGGCAGAAAATGACCTAAAGATTTTGCAGTTCTCGCCTGTTCTCACCTGCTGGGAGTGACAATAGGGCTCATTTACATCTCATTTAGATAAGCCATACCCCCTGTAAAGCTGCATGGTGGCATAGCAACGACAGACGCAACGGGAAAAATCTGACCGCATACTATTAATAATAAAGGATAATGTGCATTGTAAATGTCAGTAATTTATCTTTTTTGACATTAGAACTTTTTGAACAGGATTCTGTGATAACCGTATAGTCCTGATTTAGACCTCAGTTAGTGGTTAGACCTGGTTTGAGTCAAAGGATTAAAAAAATCCTGTACATTAAACTCTTCAATACTTTTACTTTTGACTTATAACGCACATTTTACGGCTACGGATACTTTATACTTTTACTTATGTAGGAATTTAATCTGATACATTTACTATTACATTAGTAAATCCTTGTTAAGAAGTAGTAACTGGCTAAAATTATTAGCGTCACATTCAATTCAAGAATAGTAAGGTTTACATGAGCTAAGTCATTCACACCAGTCAATTCAAGCAGTTGAAGCGTTATTCAAATTAACATGCTGACATTACCATCTAAAAGCGCATTATAGTAATGGGGGTTTTTGGCAAGTGATACGATGCTAACGATTACAATTAAAACGACAGTCCTGAGCTAGCTAATAACAATAGACACATGAGATAACGTGTAGCCTACGTGTTCTTAGAATGAACACAAAACGACAAACTTTGATGTTTATGGAAACTCACCCCATAAGAAACAGAAAAGATCTTGTTGCCTCCAATGAAATAAGTTGTTCGGGCACACTTTCTCTTTGTCGGGGTCTTCTTTGTGGATGTAACCATCTCCGAAGTTTGCACTATGCATCTGTTTGCCTCTAAATGTCCAATAATTCGCATGTCCTGCCACTCTTTTTCCGCAGCTAAAGAATCCAGCCGTATGTTGCGGCGTCCATCTTCATTAAATTTTGATATCAGCTAGAGCCGGCCAGAGCGCTGCATACTAAGTAGCCACGCTTCCCTTGGAGGGCGGCGGCAATAACAAAAGAAACAAAAGCCGGCGTATCCGATTTCAGTATGGAAATACAAACAGACAATGACACGCCCCTACTGCGTGCTAGAATCTCTGAAAAACAAGCTGGTTTCAACCTCAAAATGTACGCTTTTAAATAAACCAATACTGCTATCTAAAACACGGAGATGCTTCTTCACGATCTCAACTAACAGATTCTGCAAAAAAACGCAAATCACCAATTTTGAAAAAAAAAAACGCTTCTTTCTCAGTGTGCTCAATGGTTGTGCTGCCGACTTGTGGCCCTGGTTTCCGTGACGGGTCACAAATGTGGTTAAAGTTACCATTGTTTCTTACTGTATTCACAGAGACTAGAGCCATGTCGTTATTTTCATTATTAAACACTCGCAGTCTGTATAATTCCTAAACACAACTTCATTCTTTATAAATCTCTCCAACAGTGTGTAATGTTAGCTTTAGCCCGTTAGCCCGAGCATAGGCTACTATCAAACATCATTCAGAATGAAATGTAAACATCCAAATAAATACTATACTCACATAATCGGATATGCTGCATGACGAACACCTTGTAAAGATCCATTTTGAGGGTTATATTAGCTGTGTAAACTTTGTTTATGCAATGTATTATAGAGTTGCGAGCTCGGGGGCGGGGAGAGCAAGCATTTAAAGGGCAGCACGCTGAATTGGCACATATTTAATTATGCCCCCAAATAGGCAGTTAAGAAAATGTAATAATAAAAAATCTACAGGGTATTTTGAGCTGAAACTTCACAGACACATTCAGGGGACACCTTAGACTTATATTACATCTTGTGAAAAAGGGTTCTAGGGCACCTTTAATTTGTCACATTTCTATTTAGATGAACTGCTAAAAGTTGAAAGCCTCCCTAAAATAGGCCTAGCAAAGTCCCAGAAGTATGCCACAATGTACAGTGGGTACGGAAAGTATTTAGACCCCCTTAAATGTTTCACTCTTTGTTATATTGCAGCCATTTGCTAAAATCATTTAAGTTCATTTTTTTCCCCTCATTAATGTACACATAGCACCCCATGTTGACAGAAAAACACAGAATTGTTGACATTTTTGCAGATTTATTAAAAAAGAAAAACTGATATATCACATGGTCCTAAGTATTCAGACCCTTTGCTGTGACACTCATATATTTAATATGTGCTGTCCATTTCTTCTGATCATCCTTGAGATGGTTCTACACCTTCATTTGAGTCCAGTTGTGATTGATTATACTGATTGGACTTGATTAGGAAAGCCACACAGCTGTCTATATAAGACCTTACAGCTCACAGTGCATGTCAGAGCAAATGAGAATCATAAGGTCAAAGGAACTGCCTGAAGAGCTCAGAGACAGAATTGTGGCAAGGCATAGATCTGGCCACGGTTACAAAAAAATTTCTGCTGCACTTAAGGTTCCTAAGAGCACAGTGGCCTCCATAATCCTTAAATGGAAGATGTTTGGGACAACCAGAACCCTTCCTAGAGCTGGCAGTCCGGCCAAACTGAGCTATCGGGGGAGAAGAGCCTTGGTGAGAGAGGTAAAGAAGAACCCAAAGATCACTGTGGCTGAGCTCCAGAGATGCAGTCGGGAGATGGGAGAAAGTTGTAGAAAGTCAACCGTCACTGCAGCCCTCCACCAGTCGGGGCTTTATGGCAGAGTGGCCCGACGGAAGCCTCTCCTCAGTGCAAGACACATGAAAGCCTGCTTGGAGTTTTGCCAAGATGGTGAGAAATAAGATTCTCTGGTCTGATGAGACCAAGATAGAACTTTTTGGCCTTAATTCTAAGCGGTATGTGTGGAGAAAACCAGGCACTGCTCATCACCTGTCCAATACAGTCCCAACAGTGAAGCATGGTGGTGGCAGCATCATGCTGTGGGGATGTTTTCAGCTGCAGGGACAGGACGACTGGTTGCAATTGAGGGAAAGATGAATGCAGCCAACTACAGGGATATCCTGGACTAAAACCTCCAGAGTGCTCAGGACCTCAGACTGGGCTGAAGGTTTACCTTCCAACAAGACAATGACCCTAAGCACACAGCTAAAATAACGAAGGAGTGGCTTCACAACAACTCTGTGACTGTTCTGAATGGCCCAGCCAGAGCCCTGACTTAAACCCAATTGAGCATCTCTGGAGAGACCTAAAAATGGCTGTCCACCAACGTTTACCATCCAACCTGACAGAACTAGAGAGGATCTGCAAGGAGGAATGGCAGAGGATCCCCAAATCCAGGTGTGAAAAACTTGTTGCATCTTTCCCAAAAAGACTCATGGCTGTATTAGATCAAAAGGGTGCTTCTACTAAATACTGAGCAAAGGGTCTGAATACTTAGGACCATGTGATATTTCAGTTTTTCTTTTTTAGTAAATCTGCAAAAATGTCAACAATTCTGTGTTTTTCTGTCAATATGAGGTGCTGTGTGTTCATTAATGAGGGAAAAAAAATGAACTTAAATGATTTTAGCAAATGGCTGCAATATAACAAAGAGTGAAAAATTTAAGGGGATCTGAATTGGGGGTCAATTGTTACCTGGCTGTCACCAATGAAGGCATCTAATCACATCTACACTTATAAAATATAGTCAACAAACAAAACAAGGTAAAATGTTTTACTGCTTTTTTGCCTTCAATTTAATGTGGCTTATCTTAAAACTAATCCAGAGAAGTGATTAAAGAAACAGTCATGGTTAATACTGGTTTTATTTATGCCATTACAGATTAAATTATTATTATTATTATTGATTATTAACATCTTTAAAATACCTCACATTAATTTAGCTAATTGCAATTAAATAATAAAGACATCTGATAACCATTGTGCTTATATCCAGTTTACAAACTGAGACAATACTTTAAACTTTACTTTAAACCATACTTTAGTTTGTCTTTATCAGTTCAATATGATAAATAATAATAAATAAAATCAATAAACTTAAATCAGCCTGTAAAAATATCCATGAGAGAGGATTCTGGCTTCAATATTTTAAGAGTTAAGATGTGTTTAACTGATATTTTAAACCAGCTGTAAAATAAAGCATAGATAAGAGGATTCAGACCTGAGTTAATATAAAAAGTCCAAAATAAAAATGTCATTATGGTAAAAGAGATTACTGTGGTCCCCGTTAAAGACAAGATATAGTATGGAATAAGGCACAGCAGATAAACTGTCACAATGATTCCTAATGTCAGAGCAGCTTTTCTCTCAGATTTCCTTCTCACTGAACCTTCCTTTACACATTTACCACTCTTTATCATGGAGTTTATAACCTTCACCTGTTGATTAACAACATAAAATATTCTTAAATATGCAGTAATCATCACACTACAAGGCAACAGGAAGGAATATATTGCATCAATGACTGTAAAGGTAAAACTAACTGTAAAAGTACACTCTCCATAACACTCATCTTTTCTGTTTGAAGGGTCAACATATTTGTTGTTGATTACAATGACAGTGTTGTAGGCTGAGGAGAAAAACGTCTCAGGTTACAGATGTAACCCTGGTTCCCTGAGTAGGGAACGAGACGCTGCGTGGTAACGCATTGGGAACCTTCTGCGTGATGTCGTCACTGAAGCACTCATGTATCTAGCCAATCGCGTAGCGAGACGTCAGAGACGGGTGACGTCACGGACCAGGAACTATAAAGCACACTCGGATGCAGAGCACGCCAGCTTCTAAGTAAGTCTGAAGCAAGCACTCGCAAGTGTGCAGGGGTACGGCAAGAGACGCAGCGTCTCGTTCCCTACTCAGGGAACCAGGGTTACATCTGTAACCTGAGATGTTCCCTTTCGTGGGAACTATCGACGCTGCGTGGTAACGCATTGGGAACGCAATCCCAACTGAGCCGTAGCTCAAACACTTGTCAAAGTTATCTTGACAGGACAGAGGACCCCGGAGTGGAGCCGATATCAAGGTTATAATATTTAATAAATGTGTGCTGGCATGACCATCCAGCTGCATCACATATATCACTCATGGAGACACCTGACATCAAAGCTTTTGATGCCGCCATACCCCTAGTCGAATGGGCACGAACATTCAAAGGAGAGGGCTGTCTGGCTGCTTCATATGCAAGTGAGATGGCCTCGACCACCCACTTGCTCATTCTTTGTTTTGATGCTGGGCCCCCTTTTTTAGGGGACCCATAACAGACAAACAATTGATCTGACTTACGCCACAGGGCAGACTCTGTGGACCTCAGTGTGCCACGGAGGAAGCATGTGACGAGGGGGACTCGACCTACCGAGATATTCCCCTCAAGAGGAGCATGATATGCTGAGATTGCTGCAACATAAACCTTTAAGGTTGAGTGAGATAGACCCTCCGAGAATTTTTCCTGGAGGAATTTTAGCACACAGCTAATGGAAGAAAGGACAGGGTCCGTATTATTGTGTCTACACCAGGTAGAAAACAAATTCCATTTGTAAGCATACAACTTCCTCGTGGCGGGAGCTCTGGAATTAAGAATGGTCTCCACAACCTCGGTTGGGAGACCAGCATCTACGAGTCTGGCCCCCTCAGAGGCCAAGCCCATAGTTTCAGTCGTTCTGGGCGGGGATGTATAATCATGCCGCCCGCTTGAGACAGGAGGTCCTGTCTGAGAGGAAGCTCCATGGGGGAGCCGTTGAGTAATGACACTAGGTCTGAGAACCATATCCTGGTTGGCCAGAATGGAGCTACCAGTTTTACACTGGCCACCACTGTAGGGGTCTCATGTGCAGAAGGCCAAAAGGTATTACGTTGGACGCAGCTGCCATCAGACCCAGCAGTTTCTGGAACTGTTTTACAGTGAGTGACTGGCCTAACTTCACCCCTTTCATAGCCATAAGAATGGCACTCACCCGAGCAGGAGACAAATGTGCCTGCATCGTGGTGGAGTCCCACACTAAACCCAGATAGTTGGTGGATTGAGCTGGAACTAGCACACTCTTCTTGGCATTGAGCCTCAGCCCAAGCCTCTTCATATGGGACAGAACAGCATCTTGATGCTGAACTGCTAATTGCTCTGACTGAGCTAGAATCAACCAATCGTCAATATACTTCAGTATGCGAATGCCCTGGATCCTCAACGGAGCCAGAGCTGCGTCCACGCATTTCGTGAATGTGCGGGGTGATAATGATAGGCCAAACGGAAGAACCCTGTACTGGTAAGCTTCGCCCCCGAAAGCAAACCTGAGGAACTTCCTGTGAGAAGGATGGATGGACACATGAAAGTACGCATCTTTCAGGTCTATTGCCACAAACCAGTCCTCAGACCTGATCTGTGGTATGATCTGTTTGAGTGTCAGCATCTTGAACTTGAGCTTTTGTATTGAGCGATTTAGCACACGTAAATCTATGATAGGTCGTAGACCTCCATCCTTCTTTGGAACAATGAAGTAGCGGCTGTAGAAGCCTGACAGCTTGCTGGGAGGAAGAACCCTTTCTATAGCTCCTTTTCACAAGAGTGTCATAACCTCTTGTTCCATAACCAGAGACTGCTCGGGGGTTACCACTGTGGGAAGAACCCCGTTGAATCTGGGCGGGCGAGACCCGAACTGAATCTTGTAACCCTCTTTTATAGTGAGCAGCACCCATTTTGATATATTCGGGAGAAGTTTCCATTCTACCAGAAAATCTACTAAGGGAACCAGTCTCTCGAGACTGGCCTCTGGTGTTTTTTGAGCACCTGATTCGACGCTCTGAAGCGGCACACTGGCAGAGAACAATCGAATCAAGTGGCCGGCCCTCCTCGGAGGGTCGGTGGAGATCGCTGCGCCCTGACGCACACTGGGTGGCAGGGTTGGCATAACGATCCCCTGAGGGCGCCGAAGGGGAGCGGCTGTTAGATGTATTTTTCGCCGGCTCCCTTCGGAGGGGGCCGCCCTCATCGGTTCCTGACCCACAGACATCAGGACCGCTTCGAAGCCTTCCGGGCCAGGATAACGGCGCGCAGGTCCGTTCTGCCCCTAGAAGGCTGAGCGGGCTGACCCGATCCCCAAGCTCTCTGCGGGGGAGCACGGGCGGCCACGCTGATCTTTTGTTGCGCTCTGTGGTGCGCTGAGGAGCTTGTCGACGGCCGAGGCTGCTCCCGCTTATCAGCCTCGGGGGGAGGGATTCTCGGTTTGCGGGGGATGAACCTCTGGAACGCCGCAGACTGTTTCGTAGCCTCCTGGAACCTCTCGACGACTGTTGTAACAGCGTCGCAGAAGAGGCCCGCAGGAGACAGCGGCGCGTCCATAAGGGAGGCTTTGTCACGCTCCCTTATGTCCGAGAGGTTCAGCCACAAGTGCCTCTCTGTAGCCACCAATGCTGCCATAGAGCGGCCGATTTCTTTTGCCGTCTCTTTGGTGGCACGGAGAGCTAGGTCAGTTGCCATCCTGATTTCCTGGATGCACTCATATGTGGCCTCCCCGCTATTCTCCACTTCCCCAGCAGGTCAGCTTGATATGCTTGTAGGAGCGACATGGTGTGTAAGCATGCCGCCGCCTGACCTGCTGCCGAGTAAGCCTTGCCCACCAAGCTTGATGTGGTCTTTAGTGGCTTGGTGGGCAACGTCGGGGTTTTCAGCGACAATGCAGACTCAGGGGAGAGATAGCCCGCAAGCGTCTCTTCCACCCGAGGCATCGCCGCATAGCCTTGCTGTTTCAGCCCCACGATGTTACTGTACATTGAGGTCTGGGGGCTGAACACGCGATATGATGCCGGCTTTTTCCATGACCTCGAGACCTCGGTGTGGAGGTCAGGAAAGAAAGGCAAACCGAGCGGGCAGAAAGCGCTCATCCAGCTTACTTTTCGGTTTTGTATCTGCCCGCTCTGTTCGCCAGTCGATTTTTAGTTTGGCCACAGCCCTGGTCACTACCTCCAGGAGCTCCTCATGTGCTGGGGAAGAGGATGGCGGTTCCTCTTCCCCCACGCTCATCACATCAACCTCCTCAGAGGAAGAGAGATGAAGCGCGGGTGTCTCTCTGGGGGGAAGAAACCGCTACGCGTGCTTCCGCCGCCTGAGAAGAGGCACTGGGGCTGGCAGGTAAAGGGCGAGATAAGGCTGGGCCCGTCTCAACCCCCTCTGCCAGCTCCATTTGCGAACCCCACGAATGAAGCCGCCGCTGCGCCTCGGCAACAGCGGGACCCGATCCGCGGGGAACGCCAACCAGAGCACCCTCTTTATTGTTAAAGAGTGCCCGGCGTGATCTTAAAACTCTGAGGGTGAGCTTCTCGCAATGAACACAGACAGCCCCCTCGAGAGCTGCCTGTGCATGCTCAACCCACAGGCAGACAACACACATTTCATGGGTGTCCCCATCCGGAATGTAACGTGTGCATGGGTGAACACACTTCTCAAATTGTCTGCCTTCCACCATTTTAACTTGTGTCTTTTTTCACAATATATATATATATATATATGTGTGGTGTACTGCAGAGCTCTTGTCCTTAGACGTAGAGATAACGTTTTGTGCAATAGAGCGGGACAAACAACACCAAATAAGACACACAAGATAACATAGAGCGCTTGCTGAAGACACAGAAGCTGGCGTGCTCTGCATCCGAGTGTGCTTTATAGTTCCTGGTCCGTGACGTCACCCGTCTCTGACGTCTCGCTACGCGATTGGCTAGATACACGAGTGCTTCAGTGACGACATCACGCAGAAGGTTCCCAATGCGTTACCACGCAGCGTCGATAGTTCCCACGAAAGGGAATCAACATAGACAGATGCTTACTAAAGTTTTAGTCATTGTTATTTTCTGTGGGTACAGTAAAGGGTGACACACAGCCTCATAATGATCAACAGCAATTAAAACTAAATTACTAAGAGATATTGAGCTTAGCACTCCCATAATTATCATAAAAAGGTCACACAAAGTGTCTCCAAAGTACCAGCATGTCTCAATCAGCTTTATGGCATCCACAGGCATCACAATAAGTCCAATAAGCAGGTCGGCCACAGCCAGAGAGAGAATAATCAGGTTGGTTGGAGTGTGAAGCTTCTTGAAGTGAGAGATGGAGATGATCACCAGCAGGTTCAGAAACACAGTCCATGCTGACAGCAATGAAAAAAACACATACATTAAATTGTATTCATGTCTTGAGCGTTTTCCCATGATACATGATGAGTTGATGGCAGGAAAGCAGTATTGAGTCTCATGTTTCTCTGTCTCATAGGCCATGAGTGAGTCTCCTCCTGTTAGGAGTTTGTTCTGCTCTTCTTTCTGTCCTTTCATTTATACAGATTCTGGCAGACTGACCAGCCCATCTACCACCCACTCTGGTGATGTGTAATGACAATTATTTTCTTTCATTTCAACTTTGACAGTAAAATTGCTGATCATAAGAGACAAATGAGAGACATGAAACTGTTTTTACGTAATGCTATATCCACACCAATAGGTATCAGTAGAAAGTAAAAGAATATTGTCAAATCTGCTGTAAGTGCATCAGTGGTCATGAACAAAATACACATACTACAGTGGGGACTTTTCACCAACATCAATGACAAGTGTAAGGCCAACAACCTATTCTAAATGTTTAAATCATATCTGAAATACATTTACACAAAAACAATGTGATCTTTTGATACTGATTATTTAATGTTAGACAGCTGCCTTCTAACTATAATGGATCTAGATATGCAGATATACAATTATCTGATATACAATTTTTTTCTTCCACACAGGATCACAATCCACAATCTTATCACAATTAGCACATTGTAAAGTTGGTTTTTAAGACTATTTCTGCAAGTTACTGAACAGTACATCCAAACTAATATTTCAACCAGAAATATGAAAAGCACTGAGCGCATCCATCTCTGGCTCAGCGGCAGCAGCGCGAAAGCAGGTTTGAATTTTGCAGTGACGCACTGAACGTTCTAATCACACAGGTGTGATCGTACACATTAAGGGGCTGTTCACATATCGCTTCTTTTGCGTGCGTAAATTAATTATTTCAAATGTAGGCCTGCTGCAAGTGCCCTCATAATGCTGAATTCACACGAGGTGTTCAGTTCTGCATTTAAACGGTGCATTCAGTTCGGCAATGCATGACGTCACACATTTAAAGTAAATGAGAAGTTTAAAGCTGACGCCCCGTGTGATTTTTACCATTATAGACTGGTTGTTTATACACACTGTGGACACACTTTTATAAGGTGTTCAAACACCTTTATCATAAAAGAAGGGCTGGCACACACACTCATGACCTTCCTGGAACTCAATGGAGTGGAGACCTCAGCCTATAAAGAAAGGAGGCCAGCTCACATAACACCCAGGTGAGCTTACCACCTGGAGCTCAAAGGAGCAGTGGCTTCAGCAAAAAAGACACTCTAAGTGAGTGGAAACCAACACACACACACCACAGGGAATATCAAGGTGGCCTTAACAGGCCAAAGCATGAGGACATCAACTACCTGGAGCTCAGTGGAGCAGAGGCTTCAAAACAAACTCTCTAGATGAGAGGAAGCCAACACACTTATCATCAGGTTATTTTCAGGGTGCCCTTGTAGTAGGCCAACATCAAAAACATTAACTACCTAGAGCTCAAATGGAGCAGCAGCTTCGAATAGAGACTCTCAAATGAGAGGAAGCCAGCTCACTCACCACAGGGTGATATCAAGGTGGCCCAGAGAGGGCCAACACCTACAGTCATGATCTATCTGGAGCTCGGGGGAGTGGAAGCTTCAGCATATCACCTTCTACTCTTTCAGTGAGAGGAAACCACTTCATTTGACCTAGGGAAAGTATCAAGGGGGCCTAACAAAGGCCAAACACCTCAAATTGTGATATTACCTGGAGCTCAGCAGAGTGGTTGGCTTCAGCAAAATTACTCTCTTTAACGAGAAGAAGCCAGCACATTCAACCCAGAAGTATTATCAGGGTGCCCCTGGAGGGCCGAGCACCTGACATATCAACTATCTGAAGCTCAGATGAGCGGACTCTCAGATCGAGAGGAGGCCATGCCATTCACTACATGTGATATTTTGTTCTTAATGCTACCCGCTATATTAAGACCTCACAAAGTGAGGAGGCACAAAGTAAGGGTGCCATGATAACCTTCCCTAATAATGTGAGCTCCAAGGCCCCAGTTTAAATGCCCAAATACATGAAGTACATATATATACTCTTGTAATCTAACATATAAAGAATAAACATCCCCTTTATTCCTTTCTACAGCGAGCTGAGGTCACTAAATTTATAACGGCTCTCACAAAAGGAGAGGTAGCCTGAAAGGGGGGATTTGGGGAGAGAGAGTTGGAGCAAAGCATAATCTGCCACTGCATATGTCCTGCCATATACAGACAGGACCAGCTTACACATAAAACGCGGGTGCAGATAGGAAACATGCAACTGGGGTTGCCAAAGGGAAACACTCACAATGCGAGCAAATAGCCTTATAAAAGCAGAACGTGCATGCTCTTAGTCCAAACAAACAAGGCACAAGAAATGTGTGTGATAGATGTAAAAGCAGAGCTGGGTAGGTTACTTTTAAAATGTATTTCACTACAGATACATGCTTTAAAAACTAATTTGTAATGTATTTGTAACACAGTACGTATATACGGGAAGAAGGAGGCGGGAACTGGCGAACAAAACTTTAATACCAAAATAAACAAATACAAAACGAAAGTAATGCCGGCAGACCCTCGCGGACGTCTGCCGGCCACACAAACATAATAAAACATAAAATAAAGTCCAGGCCTGGTCCTCTCTCGTCCTTCACGGTCGTCGCTCCTCCTTTTATGCTCCCGGAGCTCCTCCGTGAGAGACTCAAGGCCGGTGCACCTCCCAGGTGAAGCTCATTAACACTCGCGCCACCGGCCTCGCGCCATTCCCTCACGGCTCTCGCCTGCCCTGGTCGCCACATACCCCCATCGCCCCTCGCAGGCCGGGGGGTACTCCCGCGACTGCGCTTACTCCCCCCCGGGGGCCTGTCTCGGCAGCCGCAGCACCTCGGGGTAGGGACAGACGAGACGAGAGAAAAGAGACAGAAGCAAGGGGAGCGACGGGACGAGAGAGGGGAGAGAGGAAAAAGAGAAAAAAAATTCTGGGTCCAGCTCCCAGACACACTGCTGCTCGGTCCTCAGCCTGCCGAGAGGCTCTTCCTCGCGGTGCCATGCGGTGGCACTGGATGCTCAGGAGCACGCCATCCGGGTCTCCGTCCCACCTTTCACAAGGCTCCAGTACCACCACCTCGGGCAGCCTCTCGCAGTCTTCACTCCCGCGCTGCTCGAACTCCGCAGCACCGCGATCCCCCTCAGCAGCGAGGGCTCTCCGACAGCATGTCTCTCCTTCCTTCCGGGTTTCGGCACCAATGTAACACAGTTCGTATATACGGGAAGAAGGAGGCGGGAACCGGCGAACATTCAACAAAACTTTAATACCAAAATAAACAAATACAAAATGAAACATAACATAATAAAACATAAAATAAAGTCCAGGCCTAGTCCTCTCTTGTCCTTCACGGTCGTCGCTCCTACTTTTATGCTCCCGGAGCTCCTCCGTGAGAGACTCAAGGCCGGTGCGCCTCCCAAGTGAAGCTCATTAACACTCGCGCCACCGGCCTCGCGCCGTTCCCTCACGGCTCTCGCCTGCCCTGGTCACCACAGTATTTCGTTAGATTACCCAACTTTTGGAACTTAATCTAAATACTTTAGAACACTTTGGAATACTAATAAGTATGTAACACACACACACACACAAAAAAAGCTAATTACTAGTTTTTCTCACAATTTTGACTTTTTTTTCTCAGAATTGCAAGGAAAAACGTCAGAATTGTGAGATAAAAAGTTGCAATTACCTTTTTTTACAGTTACAAGGGACTCACAAACAACTATCGCAAAACATGAAAACAGTCGTGGATAATCAGGTAATGACAGGACAACCAGAGTACGTTACAGTTAAGATTCAAGGGTATATATACATTTCTGAATGGGGCAGTTTTTATAAATTCAGTCATTTTGTCTTGCGGAATATATGTAAGCATATTTTATGTGAAATAGCTATTGAGGACAGTACTAAATAAAATTAACTTGCAATTTTTATGATCCGTCTTATTTGGTTAAAATGATTAAAATGTTGCATATTCTGCAAGAGGAATGAAAGGGATATGAGCAGAAATGTAACTGATGCTTTTGCAGACTCTCAGAGTCAGAGAATCACCAGGACATCTAGGAACCTTGGAGTGGTGATGGATGATTCTTTAAGCTTCACAGATCATGTTGCGACAACGGCCCGGTCCTGCAGATTTGCCTTGTACAACATCAGGAAGATTAGACCCTTCCTATCGGAGCATTCCACACAAATTCTTGTCCAAGCTCTTGTTCTATCCAGACTGGACTACTGTAATGCTCTCTTGGCTGGCCTTCCAGCATGCACTGTCAAGCCTCTACAACTGATCCAGAATGCTGCAGCAAGACTGGTCTTTAACGAACCGAAGAGAGCGCACGTCACTCCTCTCTTCATCAGTCTGCATTGGCTGCCTGTAGCTGCTCGCATCCAATTCAAGGCTCTGATGTTTGCCTACAGAACGACCGCTGGCTCTGCACCGCTATATCTTAACTCACTACTTCAGACTTATGCGCCCTCCAGAAACTTGCGTTCTGCAAGTGAACGGCGCCTTGTGGTGCCATCACAAAGGGGCACAAAATCGCTCTCACAGACCTTCTCCGGGTCTGTTCCTGGCTGGTGGAATGACCTGCCACGCTCTATCCGAGCAGCTGAATCTTTAGCCATTTTCAAAAAAATGCTAAAGATGTATCTTTTTCGCCAGCACTTGACCCAGTAATAGTAGCACTTACCTTGATTTCTATTTTCCATCCATCTATTTGTGCATTGTGATTTAAAAAAAAAAAAAAAAAAAAAAAAAAACGAGCACTTTACTGTCATAACTGTGACTTCACTCAACACTTATGTACTGTTGTTCTCATGTTGATTTGATTGATTCTACTATTCTCATTTGTAAGTCGCTTTGGATAAAAGCGTCTGCTAAATGACTAAATGTAAATGTAAATGTAAATGTAAATGTAAATGTAAATGTAATTGCTTTTTACATTAATTACCCATCACAGTTTACATTAATGTTTAAATGAAATTCAAAGAAATCACTTTGGTAATCTAAAATACTTTTCAAATGAAACTGTAATTTGATTACCACCAATTTAAAATGTAACTGTAATGAAATACAGTTACTCAAATTTTGTTTTTAAATACATAACTAAGTTACATGTATTCTGTACTCCCCAACCCTGCTTACGACCATAGTTGACTAACAATGGTTTCGGGAAACGCACCCCAGGTTGGTTGGAGTGTGAAGCTTCTTGAAGTGAGAGATGGAGATGATCACCAGCAGGTTCAGAAACACAGTCCATGCTGACAGCAATGAAAAAAAAAAACACATACATGATATTGTATTCATATATGGAGCGTTTTCCCTTGATACATGATGAGTTGATGGCAGGAAAGCAGTATTTAGTCTCATGATCCTCTGTCTCATAGGCCATGAGTGAGTCTCCTCCTGTTAGGAGTTTGTTCTGCTCTCCTTACTGTCCTTTCATTTACACAGTGTCTGAATCTGACTGACCAACCCATCTACCGCCCACTCTGATGCTGCATAATGACAATTAATTACTTTTAATTATTTTCTTTCATCTCAACTTTGGCAGAACATTTTCTGATCAAATGTAATGCTATATCCACACCAATAGGTGTCAGTAGAAAGTAAAAGAATACTGATTTTGTCACATCTGCTATAAGTGCATCAGTGGTCATGAACAAAATACACAGTGGGGACTTGACGCTTGCCACTAATATCAATGACGAATGTAAGGCCTACAACCTGTCCTCAACGTTTAAATCATATCTAAGGTACATTTACACACAAACATTGTAATTTTTAGTAACATCAGACAGCTGCCTTCTAACTGTAATGGATCCAGATAAGAAATATATCACACATATCTTCTTTTTTTTTTTTTTTTTTTTCACAGGATCACAATCTACTATCTTATCACAATTAGCACATTTTTAAGTTGGGTTTTTAGACTATTTTGCAACTCACTGAACAGTACAGCCAAACTAATATTTAACCTTTTAGTCCAAAGTGAGGATGGGCGATATGACCAAAATTTTACTTCATTTTTTTTTTTTTTTTTTTTCATTATTTCATACATTAAAAATATGAATAAAGAGGGGGGAAAAAAACAATATGACAAATACAACATAAAAAAGATACAAATTAAACAAATGGCTTTAAAAAATTTCCAGATACAGTAGGTCTTCAAGTAAGAAATTGAATAAACAAATGTAAAAATAAAACTGCATATTCCATGTATGAGTTAAATATACTCTGATTCTTATTAAAGCTACAAAAGTTATTCAGTCATGAGCAGTGTGTGATTTTCTCTTTTTCTTTTGTTGTTTGATTCACATTAACAACATAGACAGCATCAGGTACTGTATATTAGGCTTTAAGATCAAATGTACAGATCCAATATACATGCAGTTTATTTCCTAGTTGTTTATGTTCACTTAAGACATAACCAACAGTATTTATGTGAACATTGTGTGTTTTTGACAGTTTAAGTGCAATAAATCTTATAGGCAGATAATAAACTTTTGTGATGATGAAGAACTGCAAAGTCGCGTTAGCGTAACTGCAAAAGAGATCATAAAAACAAAACAAAACAAAACAAAACAAAACAAACAAACAAACAAAAAATGCTTCAAGTTTGTGCTTTATCAGTGGGGGAAAAAATAATAAAATCAACCCCAACATTTAATTATTCATAATCTGTAAAAATATCCATGAGAGAGGAGGATGGCTCCAATATTTTAAGAGTTAAGATGTGTTTAACTGATATTTTAAACCAGCGATAAAATAAAGCATAGATCAGAGGATTTAGACTTGAGTTAACATACAAAGTCCATATTAGAAATGTCATTGTGGCAGAAGAGATTACTGTAGTCCCTGTTACAGACAATATATAGTATGGAATATAGCACAGCAGATAAGCTGTCACAATGATTCCTAAAGTCATTGCAGCCTTTCTCTCAGATTTCCTCCTCACTGAACCTTCCATTACACATTTACCACCCTTCATCATGGAGTTTAAAAGTTTGACTTGCTGATGTGCAACATAAAATATCCTCAAATATAAAGTTATAATCAGGGTACAAGGTAACGCAAATGAAAAGAACAGGTCTGTGAATGTCCATGAAAAACTTATTACTAAATGGCACTTTCCATAGCACATGTCTGGTTTTTGGGAACTTTCAAAATATCTGCCACTTATTAAATAGCCAATGTTGTAGGTAGAGGAGAAAAACCAGCAGAGACAGATACTTATTAAAGTTTTAGTTGCCGTTATTTTCTGTGGGTACAGTAAAGGGTGACACACAGCCACATAACGATCAACAGCAACTAAAACTAAATTACAAATAGATGTTGAGATAAGCAGCCCCATGATTATCATAAACAGGTCACACAAAGTGTCTCCAAAGTACCAGCATGTCTCAATCAGCTTTATGGCATCCACAGGCATCACAATAAGTCCAACAAGCATGTCGGCCACAGCCAGAGAGAGAATAATCAGGTTTGTTGGAGTGTGAAGCTTCTTGAAGTGAGAGATGGAGATGATCACCAGCAGGTTCAGAAACACAGTCCATGCTGACAGCAAAGAAAAAAACACATACATGATATTGTATTCATATCTGGAACGTTTTCCCTTGATACATGATGAGTTGATGGCAGGAAAGCAGTATTGAGTCTCATGATCCTCTGTCTCATAGGCCATGAGTGAGTCTCCTCCTGTTAGGAGTTTGTTCTGCTCTCCTTACTGTCCTTTCATTTATATAGTGTCTGGATCAGACTGACCAACCCATCTACCGCCCACTCTGGTAATTTTAGTCAAATTACTGCGCACCAGAGCCAAAAATAAAGACATGACTGAAAACTTTGCTTTTTCCACAACTAAAAACACTGACGTACTGACCAGCGATATAAATCTTAAAATCAGCAGCTCTAAAGGGTTAGTTCAACCAGAACTAAAAATTGTCATCATACTTGCATACATAGACCATGTTGCCTTACAGGTTTGAAACAACTTAAAGATAAATGTTAATCATGCAGAATGTTCATTTTTGGGTGAACTGTTCATTGTAGAAAAGAGAAGTTATTACTGATAAAAGCTCAAGCATAATTTGCTATATTTTGTGGCTACTGTGTAGAGAATAGATGAGATTGCTAGAAATCTAAGGACAACAATTACTTATGGGATACTCAACCCAAAGATGAAAATTCTCTCAACATTTACTCACCATTATGCCATTCCAGATGGATATGACTTTCCTTCTTCTGTAGAACACAAACATATTTAGAAAAATAGTCCATCTCTTTAAGACTATATAACACAAGTGAATAAGTGTATGCGCATTGTGCACCCCCTATAGGCGCATATTACTAACACGCACTTTAAATAACAACAAAAAAACTGCACCATTGACTTTAGACCAGGTTTTTGTTGGTCAATGGCACAGTCGTTTTCAGTTGCCTTAAAATAGCAACACGCCAACAATGCGCCTGAACACATCTCGTTTTCAGACCAACACTCCTATGGGCGAACAGATGGGCGTGAGTGCACTTGCTATTTAAACAACGTGGGTGCTGGACATGAAAATGATAACTGCGTCGGGCTGAAACTAGCAAAAAACACATGTCTCGCGGCTGGCGTTACATTGCGGAAAGTGTATGATAGGGCCCTATGCATTACCGCATTGACTACAGTAAAACAAAGCTATAACTATTATTTTATATTGGCTATTTTTATTTAATAAAAAGTGATGCACAAATGTTCCACAACTTGGAACTTTAATCACACAGCACATACTATCAAATATCAAGCATTTTCCATGACAATATTAAAAAAATAAGCACAATTAAGCATTTCTGAACTTTCAAAACTGTACGTTCCCAGAATATACATCTGGGGCATCATGAAGGTGAGTAAAACGATGTAAGAAATGTTCATGTTTGGTTGGAGTACACCTTTAGTTAATGGATACAAAATAATTAAAAAATACACTTAGCATACACACAAATAAGGACTACAAACCCCCTTCAGAAAATAATTATGCCCTTATGTCATCAGAGTGGGTGGTAGAAGGGTTTTTCTGTCTGAGTCAGACACTGTATAAATGAAAGGACAGTAAGGAGAGCAGAACAAACTCCTAACAGGAGGAGACTCACTCATGGCCTATGAGACAGAGGATCATGAGACTCAATACTGCTTTCCTGCCATCAACTCATCATGTTTCAAGGGAAAACGCTCCAGATATGAATACAATATAATTTACCTGTTCATATCATTGCTGTCAGCATGGACTGTGTTTCTGAACCTGCTGGTGATCATCTCCATCTCTCACTTCAAGAAGCTTCACACTCCAACAAACCTGCTCATTCTCTCTCTGGCTGTGGCTGACCTGCTTGTTGGACTTATTGTGATACCCATAGAGGGCATCAAACAAATTGAGATGTGTTGGTACTTTGGAGACACTTATTGTGGACTGTTTGCAATTACTGTTAGGTTGCTTCTTTCTTTATCTCTTAGTAACTTAGTTTTAATTGCTGTTGATCGTTACGTGGCTGTGTGTCACCCTTTAATGTACCCACTGAAAATAACCACAACTAAAACTTCAGTGAGCATCTGTCTGTGTTGGTTTTGCTGTTCTGTTTACAATATTGGGTATGTAATCAGTATCGGATATTTTAATATCTCACACAAAACGTGTTATGGTCAGTGTATTGTCATGAATAGTCTTGCTTGGACATTCACTGATTTGACCTTTTTATTCCTATTTCCTTGTGTTGTGATCATCTCTGTATATTTGAGGATATTTTATGTTGTACAATGGCAAGTGAAAGCTATAAACTCTCTGATGAAGGGTGGTAAATGTGTAATGGAAGGGTCAGCGAGGAAGAAATCTGAAAGTAAAGCTGCTCTGACATTAGGAATTATTGTGACAGTTTATCTGCTTTGCTATATTCCATTCTATATCTGTTCTCTAACAGAAACCACTGCAGTCTCTTCCACTACAATGACATTTTTAATATGGACTATGTATGTTAGCTGTGGTCTGAATCCTCTTGTATATGCTTTATTTTACAGCTGGTTTAAAATATCAGTTAAACACATCTTAACTCTTAAAATATTTCAGCCAGCATCATCTCTGATGGAAAAATTTACAGATTGTCATTCATGATTGTGGGGGTTGATTTGTTTTCTTTTTTGCACTTAGAGGACAACCTCTAATTTCCATCATGGCATGTGTGATATGTTTTCACATGTTTAGGTACAAGAATGAGACATAAAATTCAACAAACTACATTAACTTATTATTAAAGGCATCATTTTTGAAATGTCTGTCACCATTTACTCACCCTCATGCCTGATGTTAGGCAGAATGACCATTCACTTTCATTGTCCATAAAAAAAGATGCAATGAACATAAATATTGACTAAGGTTGCCAATATCTCTTCTGTGAGATAAGAAAGCATCACATCTTCATCTTCAACTTCAACTTTTATTTATTTATATAGCATATTTAATAACAACGTTGTTGCCCAAAGTGCTTTATAGTAATAATTAAAACATACTTATATAAAAAGATTTACCATGCCTAGTAAATGAAGGCATGACTACACACTCTTAGACACATACCCTCACAACTGTACAGTGAGATCAGTATAGAAGAAAAATAAATAATTACAAATTTAAAAATAATAATAATTACTTCAATGAACAGAATACTCTTACTTAAAAGATAAGTTAAAAAGACACGTTTTCAACTGAGACTTAAAAATCTCTAATGTTGGAGTTTGCCGGATATGAAGAGGAAGGCTGTTCCACAACTTGGGGGCCACAACTGAAAAAGCACCCTTTGACTTCTTAGAATGATGGACGGCCAGCAAAAATTGATTTGCTTTTCTTAGTGTCCTACCTGATATGTAAAACCCTAAAAGGTCAGCAATGTAGTTTGGGGACATGTTATGAAGTGCTTTAAAAACCATTAATAAAATCTTATAATCGATTCTGTACTGAACCGGCAGCCAATGAAGAGAGGATAATACTGAACTGCTCCAAGAGCATTTGGAGGGCTCAAACGAACTAGGTGTAAAAAACACCTTAAAAAAGAATCATATAATCTTGGTTAGTTTATATTAAGTGTAGCAAAGGAATGTGATGTTTTATATTACATTGCAAATATATTAAGCGATCACGAATGGACCTTGCGGAACAGACGAAACACATATGTGAACAAACCAAATGATCTCAGACCCCCTTAAAAGGACCCAAATGCGAACATTTGTTTGGTTGTGGTTCAATTTCTTCATGATAATGATATGTGAAAGCATCGAGGTCCCAGTCAGGTTTGCGGTTCATTTCGACGTGTACCTGCATGCTTGCCATATTTCCAAGGGGGAATGCTTAATATATTTACAATGTAATATAAAACATCACATTCCTTTGCTACACTTAATATAAACTAACCAAGATTATATGTTGCTAGTGAACATTAGTAATGTCAACATTTACTAACCCATTCCAACTATAATTTATATAACTGTCCGTGACATATTCCCCTATGAGCGGCTCCAGATGCCCAAACAAAACAAATCCAACACCCATAGTTCAGGAGGGTGGTAGAACAGAGGTGGTGTTGGGGGAGGGATGGAGGGCACAGCCCATGCAGGGGAACCGGACATGGACCATGGCATGGCAATAGCAAGCTAGGACGCAATGGAAGCCATGACGGTGCTGGCAGCTCAGGAAGCCCTGGTGTGCAGGAAGTTCAAGGGACCATGGAGGTGCAGGCAGTTCAAGGGAACATGGTGGTGCGGGAACATTGTGGTGCAGGTACAGTAGTTCAGGGAGGCGCAGCCTCCGTGGCCCTAGCAGGGTCGTGGCCTGGAGCAGATTTTAAATCTGGCTCACAGGCTGGAGTCCTCTCTGGATGCTGGTCAGGGGCTGGAGTCCCCTCTAGATGCTGAACAGGGGCTGGAGAGGATGCATGCATGGCCCAAACACACATAATAACAGTGGCCATAATGGCCGGTGCTGCACACTCTGGAGACTCTGCCGTGGTGACCATCTTGGCTGAGGGCTCAGGCATGGCAGCCATCATAACTGAGGGCTCAGGCATGGCAGCCATTTTGACTGAGGGCTCAGACTAGGCAGCCATCTTGTGAAGAGACTCAGGCTTAGCAGGCATGACTTGAAGAGACTCAGACTTGGCAGGCATGACGT
The DNA here is from genome assembly GCF_018812025.1 of Megalobrama amblycephala. NCBI lineage: Eukaryota > Metazoa > Chordata > Actinopteri > Cypriniformes > Xenocyprididae > Megalobrama > Megalobrama amblycephala. The sequence goes on from NC_063045.1 coordinate 55,051,823, forward strand.
GAAGGACTCAGACTTGCCAGGCATGATGTGAAGAGACTCAGACTTGGCAGGCATGACGTCAAGAGACTCAGACTTGGCAGGCATGACGTCAAGAGTCTTTGGCTGAACAAGCATGACATGAACAGTCTCTGGCTGGGCAGGCATGACGTGAACAGTCACCTGAAAGTGTGTTTTTGGTTGTGAGGGAAAGATAACCTTCGCAAAGAACCCAGCGTTAAGTGGAGCTGAGAGTTTTGTTCTTACACATTACATTGATGTACTCTTGATATTTGTCATTAAGATAACCATAGAAACTGATAGTTGCAATCACATTTTTTTTTTTTTTTTTTTTTGGTTAAAATGAATGGAGAATATCTTGTGTTTTTCAGTGGCAGCTCGAGCCCTCAGGATTGGCGGTTAAGGTTTCATAAACAAGGCCCAGCTCTACCCTGGATTTACAGAGCGTTTGAAACTGAAAGACGGAGCAGTCACAGCGACAATGATCCTGGTCATGAGGTGGAACTACAGGTGGTGAGTAAAACTGCTTCAAATGTCTGTTTTGTTGGCAATAGGCGCCTAACGCATATAATGTAAACAATACAAACATAGTGAATTCATAAATTCGTTATTCATCATTCACTATACGCTATATTCATTATAGTAATTCAAAAGTTATCCATAGATAACGCGAAGGTGTAATGTGTGTGTTTAAATATATTTGTTTAGCTGACCATTGATAGCTTGCAGACGATACGCAAAAGCTGTGTGTGCTTGTGACAGCTTGTCACTCTATCTCCACTTACACGTCACACCTCCAGGTGCTCGGCTGTTTTCGGAAAGACTCGGTACAGCGTATGTATCTTTTATAAATATGATAAAACTAAAGACTTTTCAGTGATATGAAGGATGCTATACTACTCTATAGGTACTTAAGATTAACATGAGATTGGCAGAAACTGTGTGTGATACCCCCCCTTTAAGGAAAGTGGACATGGAGGGTCAAAGTTTAAGGTTTAAATCAGTCACATTTGTGTAGGATGGGCGAATGGAGGTGAATCCCTCGAAAAAGATGAAGGGGGGTGGCTGGTAACTGTATAATGATTGAAATATCAAAATGGCCTGAAACAATTACTGAATAAACTGCAAAATGTTACGTTTTATAATACATTTATTTCCTGGATGGATTGCCTCTGATAGCGCTGCATGAGCCAGCGCCGCCATTTGTGGGACACTGTTAGCATGTTCGTCAGGGTTCAAAGTTCCAAATTCGAGTAAAAATAATTCAATAATAATAATAAAAATAATGATTTATATCATATACCATATTATATCATAATAACTATATTATTAATTTATTATCAATAACTCTATTATAAAAAAAATATATATATTTTAAATAATTTCATTACAACTCTATTAATACCTTCTTTTTTGTCTTTAACTTATCACATGCCTGACTCACTGATGTTACAATAGACCCAGCCAGGAGACAGAAGATAGGTTAACAGGTAGTTTATTGAACACAAGCAGAGTATTAGGATGACAACAGGTGAGTAAGCAGATGCAAGTTCATGACTGATGAATGATATGAAGAATGATACAGTCCTTTTGTGGTTGCAGACTGACAATGGGGAATGATACTTGCTGAATGGAGTAGATGACTTCAGACAACACTTCACACCAGATAGACGATGAGGAAAGGAGCTTGGGTACATGGAGTACAGGTAAGTAGCAAGAGGAGTCCTTGAGGTAAGCATTCAGGTAAGTCCTTAGATGCAAACGAGACCGGACAATGTGACTGTGTGTGAGTGTGTCTTAAGTAGTGCTGGTGATGAGTGTGCTGATGAGGTGCAGGTGACGGTGATTAGTATTCCGGGGATGGTGTGCGCTGTGATTGGAGGGTGCTGGAGCCTGGCGTGTCTGTGACAGTACCACCACCCCTTGAGGAGTGAGACATGGAAGGTTGGGTGAATGCGATACTCAGGAGGGAGTTTAAGTCTGTAGGTGACTGGGTTGACCTGCTCCGTGATGGTGAATGGGCCAATGAACCTGGGACTCAGCTTACGGCAGGGTAGACGCATGCGGATGTCTCTGGTAGATAACCATACCTTCTGTCCGGGTTGGTAAGCAGGGGCTTCAGAGCGTCGTAGATCCGCGACCATCCTGCGTCTACGGAGGGCCCGTTGCAGTTGGTGATGGGCTGAGTCCCAGACCCTCTCGCTCTCTCGGAACCAGTAATCCACAGATGGTACGACGGATGGTTCCCCAGACCAGGGGAACAGTGGGGGTTGGTAGCCGAGTACGCACTGGAAGGGTGTCAGGCCGGTGGTTGATTGGTGGAGGGAGTTTTGTGCGTACTCGGCCCAACCCAGATACTGGTTCCAAGAGTCCTGGTGTTGGTGGAGGCATTGGAAGGAGGGAGAGTTTCTTGAGACCAGGTGATGGGACTGACGATCATTTGTTCTGGTAGGATAGACTCAGGTTCTTCGGTAACTTCCTCAGGAGCGTGGATATGTGACAGAGCGTCAGCTTTGATATTTCTGGAGCCAGGACGGTAGGAAATGGTGAAGTTAAATCGTGTGAAGAAGAGAGCCCACCGGGCTTGTCTGGGGTTAAGCCTCTTGGCGGCTCGGAGGTACTCCAGGTTTTTATGATCCGTTAGGACTAGGAATGGGTGCCGAGCTCCCTCTAACCAATGCCTCCACTCCTCGAGAGCCAGCTTGATGGCTAGGAGTTCCCGGTTGCCGATGTCGTAGTTTACCTCTGCCGGGTTGAGCTTGCGGGAGAAGGCGGCACATGGATGGAGTCGGCTCGGGTTCCCCTGCTGCTGCGACAAAACCGCTCCAACTCCGGTGGTGGAGGCGTCGACTTCTACGATGAAAGGCTTGTCAGGGTGCACCAGGAGTGGAGCGGTCGTGAAGGCTTGTTTCAGGGTGTTGAAAGCTTCTGTGGCAGATGGAGTCCAGGACAGAGACTTGGGCTTGTTGCGGAGGAGGCTTGTGAGTGGACTGGTAATGGAACTGTAGTTATGGATGAATCATCTGTAAAAGTTGGCAAATCCGAGGAAACGGTGGAGCTCTTTGACTGTAGTGGGTGTTGGCCAGTTCCTGATAGTTGCCACCTTCCCCTCGTCCATCCGGATGGCACTGTGGTCGATGTTTTACCCAAGGAACTGCACTGAGGGCTGGTGAAACGAGCATTTCTCTGCCTTGAGGAAGAGCTGAAAGTCCCTCAGGCGTTGCAGGACCTCCGCAACGTGGCGTTGGTGGTCGGCCATACTCCGGGAGTATATCAGGATGTCGTCAATGTACACCAGCACGAACTTATGGAGGAACTCCCGGAGCACCTCGTGGATGTAGTCCTGGAATACGGAGGGGGCGTTTACCAGGCCATGCGGCATGACCAAGTACTCATAGTGGCCGGTGGGCATGACGAAGGCGGCCTTCCACTCGTCCCCCTCACGTATCCGGATCAGATTGTAGGCGCTGTGGAGGTCCAACTTGGTGAACACAGTGGCTCCGCGGAGGTGTTCCAGGGCTGCTGGGACGAGAGGAAGAGGATACCGGAATTTAACAGTGATGGCGTTGAGTGCTCGGTAATCAGTGCACGGCCGCAAGCCTCCGTCCTTTTTCGCCACAAAGAAGAAGCTGGATGCAGCAGGGGAAGTTGATGGTCAGATGTATCCTTGAGCCAATGCCTCCTCAATGTAATCCACCATGGCCTTCTCCTCCGGGATGGATAAGGGGTAAATCTTACCCCTTGGCACTGACTCACCCGGAAGCAGGTCGATGGCGCAGTCCCATGGCCGGTGTGGAGGCAGCTTGGAGGCTCTCTTGGGGCAGAATACGTCGCTGAACGGGGCGTAACAGGACGGGATGTCCACAGACCGTTTCTCGAGGGGACTCTCAACGGATATGGCACAGACTGGAAGAATGTTGGAGCGAGGAGACTTGGGAACAGGCAGGTCGGAGAAACACTCGGGAAAGCAGGTGTCGCCCCACTTCAGGACTTCTCCAGTGTTCCAAGAGAGGATGGGATTATGTTGCTGCAACCACGGACGCCCTAGTATCACGTCAGCGGTGGAACCCTCCAGAACCAGCAGTTGAATGTACACGTGATGCAGCACTCCGACTTGGAGATGTACAGGTTTCGTGATACGGCTGACTCGTCTATTACTCACAGGTCTGCCAGTTATTGAGTGGATCTGGTAAGTGGTCTGCGTGCTCTTGGTCTTGATGTTGAGCTCATGACAGAGGGCGCCAGAAATGAAATTACCCGCTGACCCAGAATCGATGAGGGTGGATACTGGAAGAGAAACATTGGCAGCAGTAAGAGTTATAGTCGTGGTGAGTGGTTTTTGCGTCTGGAGAGTAGAGATAATAGCACTCACCATGGGGTGTGGAGGACGTGTAGGGCATGAGGAGAGTACATGCCCTGGTAATCCACAATAGAGACATAAATTCTGGGTCAGCCTTCTCTGTCTTTCAGTTGGAGTCAGCCGTGATGATTCTACTTGCATGGGTTCTTGGGCTGGTTCTGGGGTGCTGACGGATTCTGGCCGGCAGAGGAAGGTGTTGTGGAGGCTCTGACCCTGGTGCTCTTCGAGACACAACTGCATACGAGTGGCGAAGCGTATAGACAGCTGGATGAAGCGTTTGAGCCCGATGGTATCCTCATATGCAGCGAGATGCAACTGCACTTGAGGATCCAGTCCTTGACGGTATGACGTCAGCAGCGCTTGTTCGTTCCCTCCACTCTGAGCAGCGAGAGTTCTGAACTGCAGAGCATATTCATTAACAGACAACTTTCCTAGATGACTTCAGACAACACTTCACACCAGATAGACAACGAGGAAAGGAGCTTGGGTACATGGAGTACAGGTAAGTAGCAAGAGGAGTCCTTGAGGTAAGCATTCAGGTAAGTCCTTAGATGCAAACGAGACCGGACAATGTGACTGTGTGTGAGTGTGTCTTAAGTAGTGCTGGTGATGAGTGTGCTGATGATGTGCAGGTGACAGTGATTAGTATTCCGGGGATGGTGTGCGCTGTGATTGGAGGGTGCTGGAGCCTGGCGTGTCTGTGACAACTGAAGTGAGTCAGTTTTTGAATGGGACAATGATGCCTTGGTTTTACACTGAAAAGATGCAAAAGGGAATTTAGATTTGTTTAGTTTGTATCCCGGTTCAACCAGAAGATAAAATACTTACAAGTATATTATCTTCTGGTTGAACTGGGATACAAACGTTTGAATTCTACCTTTTGCATCTAAACAGTACACAGGTTTAACACTAGACCTGTCCATGGTCATACAGCTGATTACAAGAACAGAACATTCTACAATAACTGTAAATGCTCTGTCCACATTAGAAATATGGTTGCATCAGGGGAAAATGAATCAGCATTTATTCAATTTTACACAACTGAATATTTTAGCTAATTTATTTTTTATTGCTCAAATTACCCTGATAACATGGTGTTTAATGTCATGTCCACTTCAGATCTGTTTCAGAATTAATGCAATGAAAAGGCATCTCTTCTTCTTTTTTCTTTTTTTTTTTTTTTTTTTTTTTTTTTTCATTAATTTATGTTTTTGAGGCCTAGACAAGAATAAGAATTAAACAATTAAACCCAAAAACAAATAAAAACTAATCATAGACTAAACATGTGGACTTACTCAGTTATACCCACAATTAATGGGTTATGCAGGTAACTAAAATTAAAATAATGGCCAGTCTTGCCTCTATAACTAATTCAACATATACACATCAGATTCTTGCAAGGTAAATGTAATTATTTACCTTCATTTAAAATGTCTTTAAAATATCTTACTTTTTTTTCCTGTTAATAAGCTTATGGTACGTAAAGACATCTAGTATCCAGTATGTTCACATTCAGTTTACAAACTAAGAAAAACAAAAAACAAAAAAAAAACAAACAAACAAACTATACATTACTCTGTGCTTCATCAAATAAAAAAAATAAAAAAATAAAATAAAAAATCTACAAAAATCATGAATAATCTGTAAATATGTCTAAGAGAGAGGATGCTGGTTTCACTATTTTAAGAGTTAAGATGTGTTTAACTGATATTTTAAACCAGCGGTAAAATAAAGCATAGACAACAGGATTCAGACCTGAGTTAGCATATATAGTCCATATTAGAAATGTCATTGTAGCAGAAGAGATTATTGTACTACTTGTTAAAGACAAGATATAGAATGGAATATAGCATAGCAGATAAGTTGTCACAATGATTCCTAATGTCAGAGCAGCTTTGCTCTCAGATTTCCTCCTCATTGAACCTTCTTTTACACATTTACCACCCTTCATCAGAGAGTTTATAACTTTCACTTGCTGATGTGCAACATAAAATATCCTCAAATACAAAGTTATGATCACAGTCAAAGGAAACAAGAATGAAAAGAACAGGTCAACAACTATCCATGAAAAACCTATTATTAAATAGCACTTTCCATAGCATGTGTCTGTTCTTTGTGAACTTTCAAAATATCTGCCACTAATCAGATAGGCAGTATTGTAGGCAAAGGAGAAAAACCAGCAGAGACAGATGCTTATTAAGGTTTTAGTTGTGGTTATTTTCTGTGGGTACAGTAAAGGGTGACACACAGCCACATAACGATCAATAGCAATTAAAACTAAATTACAAATAGATGTTGAGAGGGCTAGACCCATGATTATCAAAAACAGGTCACACAAAGTGTCTCCAAAGTACCAGCATGTCTCAATCAACTTTATGGAATCCACAGGCATCACAATAAGTCCAACAAGCAGGTCGGCCATAGCCAGAGAGAGAATAATCAGGTTTGTTGGAGTGTGAAGCTTCTTGAAGTGAGAGATGGAGATGATCACCAGCAGGTTCAGAAACACAGTCCATGCTGACAGCAATGAAAAAAACACATACATGAAATTGTATTCATATATGGAGCGTTTTCCCTTGACGCATGATGAGTTGATGGCAGGAAAGCAGTATTGAGTCTGATGATCCTCTGTCTCATAGGCCATGAGTGAGTCTCCTCCTGTTAGGAGTTTGTTCTTCTGTCTTTGCTTTCCTTTTATTTATACAGTGTCTGGATCAAACAGACCAACCCATCTACCGCCCACTCTAATGGTGCCTAATAACAATTATTTTCTTCCAATAGTTTCAACACAGTAAAATGAGTTTACATACTGTACAAAGGACAAAAATGAGTAATGAAAATTGTGATGCAGATTTTTGCTGTGGGCCCCTATAGTGATGACCCTGTCCACACCAATATATGTCAGTACAAAAGTACAACAATGATGTTGTTTAAGCCAGCACGAAGACAATAAAAGCATACTTAGTGTAACTTCAAGTTTTCTACTATAATACTGACTTTCTGTATTCTAAACTGCAGCCGATAGCCACTGACCAGGGTTTTTCTTGTGTCATAAATGGTCTTCAGTGGTGGCAAATTAACATGGCCACACACATACAGTACAAAGTACCCTACCACATGTCAATTTAACGGCCTGGAGTAATTATTCTGCGTGTACCACAGTTACTACACCTTTTACACATGTATTTCAAGATATTTTTCAGTTTTTAATCCTTACTGTAACGCTATTGTGTGTGCGCATGTATGGGAGAGAGAAAGAATGTGATTTTTATAGATAACAAAAGGTAATTTTTGAGAGTAGTTTGGAGAGGGAGGGAAAAAAAAACATTTCACTGTCAAGGTTAGTACTGTTGACAAAAATTTATTATTGCATTATGAAGCATCAGGAATGGTAGTGGATGATGGTTGGGCCAGTTTGAGCACTTCACTGCACTAATGTTCTTCTGTAAAATGTCTTGAAACTCACTGGACCCCTTTTTGATTTGAAACATCCCTACATTATAAGGACATGACACACCAAGACAACAGTCGGCCGCCATTGAGCATCTCAGTTTTTGCATACTGTTCTGCAGTGTTGGTATAGTTGGACCACCATCAGTGGACTAAAACCTTCTTCTTAGGACAACTTAGTTCTTAGGACAACATTGATGAACTTCTTTTGATCCACTTCAAATGTTGACTACTGTAATTTCCTCTCACACAGACACAGAGAGCATATATGCTAGCTGGCCACTGGCTGTGCTCTGTGCAAGGCAAAACAGCAGTTGGATTTGTGTCACAGCCTATATTCCTTACACAGGGTATCCACAGGCTGTAGTGGACAAACATGCACACACATAAACACTGCTTTAAAGCTAAAACAGGCAGTTAGGCAGGCCTAACGCACCTTTCTTGTTGCTGCAATATTAAATAATTCATCATTAAATAATGCTTCAGCATATAACCAGAGATTTTCTGAACTTTGTGTGGTACTAATTATGAATAATTATCTTATTGGTGATTTTTATTCATGCTGATTCTGATTGCAAAGTTTTAAAAGTTTTGTAACTTTTAATCTCATTAAAACAAACTCACTGACCTCTGAGCACAATGCAACATCAGTGTATTGCGTGTGTTTGTTTGCTTCACACCCTTAATGGACAGATCACTGGAGGATTGTCACTGCAGCAGAACTCTGAATACAGAACAGGTGTTAACAAGACCCTCAGGATTACTTCTGAAATACATAATAAACACACAAGTGGATGTCCCTAGATGATTAGTTTCTGTCTGAAGTTAGTTATTGAATTGAGCAAATTAACAAAGATGCAAAGTCACTGTCTGAACACATAAGAGACACTAATAAAATGTGGCATTTATTTTAAAGAAAGATAGCGCAAACCGTTTTCCAGCAATATATTTTGTAAAAAGGTTTTACTTCATACGTTCACAAAAAAAATCACTACCAATCTGACTAAAATTCATTTTAAAAAATGAGTTGAATCAAGGTAGTTTTGAGAAAAGCTCTTGTTGTCAGGGTATGTCTTTGTGCTCTTATTTTATATATTCTTTTATTTTGTAGTTTCCCCCTTGTTAGTCTGTTTCTAGCTGCGTCTAGTTAGTCTCATTAGCCCTGTGTATATAACTATGGAGCCCCTAAAGGGACATGGTCTCGCAAAACTTTTGTGTTCCCGCGAAAAACTTTGCATTAACTCACAAAACTTTTGGATTCTCTTGCCAACTTTTGTGATCTTGCGCAAATATATTTGCCTGTGCATGCAAAACCTGTTGTCGGTTCAGGCAAACACTTCCTATTGAATTTTCCGCTGGCAGTGGTTCAGACAGCTTTATACGTTAACATTGGAGCAGTTAATAGAGTTTTATTTTGAACTAGGACTTAATCATAAAGAAATATGTGCTTAGTTCAAGGCATGGTTTTGACCCAAAAATGAAAATTATCCCATGATTTACTCACCCTCAAGCCATTCAGCCAGGTGTATATGACTTTCTTCTTTCAAATGTGGACAATTGGAGATATAGGAGTATATATATAGGAGTAGCATAAGCTTAGACGCTTTTCGCAATGTAAACAAATAGGGCTGGGCAACAAACTGAAGTTCGTCATTTCTCTGTAAAATTTCTCATTTTAGACTTCTAATTTTTGACCAGTGTTTTGCTCTATCCTCTGCGCTTCCACATTCGTCATTCCGTTATGCGTTGGGTCAGAGTTCACTCTTCCGCTGCAAATCGATGCGTATGACATTTTTTTCTTACAAAAACCCATTGCTTCATTTCAGAAGGCCTTTATTAACCCCCTGGAGCCATATGGATTATTTTTTATGATGGATGGATGCATTTATTTTGGGCTTTCGTCAGTTGAAAAGAAATTAAGTTTTTGATGAAAACATTCCAGGATTTTTCTATATATAGTGGACTTCAATGGCCTCCAGACGGTTGAAGGTCAATATATTATATTTTTGGCAATATTTTGTGTTTATAAAGCATAAACATTTTTTTCTAAAATGACCGATCGTTTCGCTAGATAAGACCCTCATTCCTCATCTGGTAACGTTTAAAGCTCTTTGAAGCTACACTGAAACTGTAATTTTAAGCTTCTTGAAGTGACAGACAGAGATGATCACCAGCAGGTTCAGAAACACAGTCCATGCTGACAGCAATGAAAAAACTTCAGTGTCCGCTTTCCTGCAGAGTTTAGCTCCAACCTTGATCAAACTCAACTGCCTATAACTTTCTATAAACCCTGAAAACCTTGATTAGCTTGTTTAGAGTTGGAGCAAAACTCTTAAGGAAAATGGACATGGAGGGTCAAAGCTTGTATAAATCATATCTGAGAGCTTTAACACATAAATATTGTGATTTACAGATACTTTATATATAACAACCTACATAAGCAATTGTCTTCCAACTGTCATGGAACCTCACAGGCCGGATTAACATAAGGGCTAGGTGGGGCTGAAGCCCCAGGGTCCGCGGATAGAGGGGGCCCGTGATTAGCTTGAGGAAATGAGATTGACAAGTCATAGGTGGTTGATTTGTGTCTAATCCAAATTGTCCAATCAAAATCACTTTACAGTTCGCGCCATGACATTGGGAAACACCTCTTTGCGTTATGCTATCGCATGTAGACTAGAAAATGGGAAATTGGCCTTTATTGCTTGTTCAGCCTCGCTGGTGTTCAAAATGATAAAAAAAAAAAAAAAAGTGATAGTGGTTCGCAAAAACGGAAAAATAAGCTTGAAAGGGAGAAAAGGGATGCTAATCTTACAGCAAAAAAATCCAAAACTAACTAACTACTTCGGTTCACCTAAAACATCCGAGCCAGTGGAAGAACCCGCGTGCAGCGGCAGCTCACAATAATCTTCACCCACCGACACCGTCGCCGATCTGCGTGCTTTACACGTTGAAGAAGGTGAGATAGCAGCTGCAGCAAGTTATTATTCTTATAACGAGTTAAGCCCTATTCGGATGGTAATTGTTTCTCATGAAGACGTAAGGTGTTTTCAACATTTACAGGGACGAGTCGATTGATTTTATTGCCGTTTGAATTCAGAATGTCGGTGTTTTTCTCTCATCATCATCACCCGTGTAAAAATCCCGAATTAACTTTTCTACTGTTTTTTGACGAACACCAATGTCGTGTGACTTGTCTCCACTATCTGCCTTTGAAGCACATTCTATCAGTTGCAGTTCTGGTGCCTCCATCCGTACAACTCGACCTCGACACATTCACATCACATGTTAACACAGCGGTAGAGTTACTCACGGGACACTACTGCACTTATTCGCAATCACAAAAGTTCTTTATTTGCATGTGCTTTAAAGCCCTGACAGTTAAACATGTCATTCGTGTGCTGTTCTGAGATGCGCTTTTTCTGACCCCATACACCCGAAGCGTGCACACACACTTAAGACTGTCAAACAGCACCTACTGGACTTCATCTTTCGCGTCTGATTGCGCTATAATACTGTCAAATACACAAAAGGTTTACATAAACACAGTTGGTTATGTCTGAAGTGAGTTGAGAAAATCGGACGCGTGCAGGTCTTAAAGTGACAGCATCCTAATAGTTACAGTAGCATGCGGACCCTTGTCCTTAAAGGGATAGTTCACCCAAAAATTAAAATCCTGTCATCACATACTCACTTTCAAGTTGTTTTAAACCTGAATGAGTTTCTTTCTTCTGTTGAACACAAAATAAACTATTTTGAAGAATGTGGGTAACCTAACAGTTGCTGGTCCCCATTCAATAGTAGGAAAAAATATATATAATGTGGAAATCACTGGGGACCATCAACTGTTTGGTTACCCACATTCTTCAAAATAGTTTATTTTGTGTTAATCAGAGAAAAGAATTATTGTGTCAGCAATATATGCAATACAATTTTAAAATATGTATCATGCACATTAAAAATATTTGCTGAAATATTTTTAATGTGAATTGCTGAAAGAAATAAGAGCAAGGGACCTTCAAAATGTTTTTCCAAATCTGGACATAGCCTTGAGACTATATCTCACCTTGCCAGTCACAAATGCATCAGCAGAGCGCTCCTTCTCAAAATTATCTATCATTAAATCTCGATTGCGGTCAACAATGGCCCAAGAAAGACAAGCCATCTAACACGAATGTCCCTGGAATGCGACATTGTTAGAACCATGGATTTTAATGATATAGGATTTCTGCTCTGTTAAAGTTAGAAAAAAGACTATTTAACAGTAAGACCCTATTTATAGTGATAGTTCACCCAAAAAACATTTACTCACCCTCATGATGTTCCAAACATGTATGAGTTTCTTTTTTGTGTTAAACACAAAAGAAGATATTTTAAAGAAGGTTGGTAACCAGACAGTTGACGGCACCCACTGACTTTTTTCCTACTATGGAAGTCAGTGGGTGCCGTCAACTGTCTGGTTACCAACATGTAACATGTAAGTAATGACAATTTTCATTTTTGGGTGAACTATCTCTTTAAAGTATTCATGGTAAAGTAATCATTGAGTCAAGTATGACTGAAGTATGACAAATGTTTTTGCTGCTTTTGGCAACCTGTTTGTTTGGAGTTCATATCTGGAGTTAATGCATTTGTTTTTAATGTGTTAAATAGCATGGAATATTTAGTGTGCTTGTGCTTATATAAAATGATTTGATAAAATGAGATTTGTAAAAATATAAAAATAATAACAATAATAAAAACATTCTTGTGGTACAAGACACTGTGGCATGGCAATCAGATGAAAGGGGGTCCTTGGTGTTGCTATAGACCTTATTTACCAGAGAAACAAGCGCGCCGCCATCTTTATAAAATTGTCTTTGAACTTCCGTTTTGCGGTAGCTCTGTACGAAGAATGTCTGTCTGTCAAAGAATAATTAGTTGGTTAAGTGGATTTACTTGTTGTAGAGTTAATGAAAGTTATCATGAGCATTCTTATGTTTAAAGCAGATGTCTAAACAAATGTCAGTAGGTCGGGAAGATTTTTAAACGAGCAGTTCATTCATAAATGTAATATCGCTGTGGAAATACAAACCGGAAGTCAAAAGACAACGAGCACAACGCTGAAAAGGGGCAGGGCTACATAAGGTCTATAGCCCCAGGGCCCAATGTGTTCTTAATCCGGGCCTACATATACCATATATTCTTTTTTGTCTTTAACTTATCACATGCCTGACTCACTTAAGTGAGTCAGTTTTTGGAGGGGACAATGATGCCTTGGTTTTGCACTGTGTAGATGCAAAAAGGGAATTTAAAAATACAAGTATATTATCTTCTGGTTGAACTGGGATACCAACATTTAAATTCCCTTTTGCATCTAAACAGTACACAGGTTTAACACTAGACCTGTCCAGGGTCATACAGCTGATTACAAGAAAAGAACATTCTACAATAACTGTAAATGCTCTGTCCATATTAGAAAAAAACAGTTGCTTCAGGGGAAAATGAATCATTATCTATTCAATTTTACACAACTAAAGATTTTAGCAAAATTTTATTGCTCAAATTACCCTAATAACATTGTATTTAATCTCATGTCCACTTCAGATCTGTTTCAAAATTACTGCAATGAAAAGGCATCTCTTTTTTTATTTTTTATTTTTTTATTAATTTATGTTTATGAGGCCTAGACATGAATAAGAATTAAACAATTAAATCCCAAAACAAATAAAAAATAATCATAGACTAAACATGATGACTTACTCAGTTATACACACAATTAATGGGTTATGCAGGTAACTAAAATTAGAATAATGGCCATACTTGCCTCTATAACAAGATGCTCTATAGATTTAACATAAGCACATCAGATTCTTGCAAGGTAAATGTAATTATTTACCTTCATTTAAAATGTCTTTAAAATATCTTATGGTACATAAAGAAATCTGGTATCCAGTATGTTCACATTCAGTTTACAAACTGAGATAGATAGATAGATAGATAGATAGATAGATAGATAGATAGATAGATAGATAGATAGATAGATAGATAGATAGATAGATAGATAGATAGATAGATAGATAGATAGATAGATAAAAACTATACATTATTCTGTGCTTCATCACATGAAAAAAATGGGGGGGAAATCTACAAAAATCATGAATAATCTGTAAATATGTCTAAGAGAGAGGATGATGGCTTCAATATTTTAAGAGTTAAGATGTGTTTAACTGATATTTTAAACCAGCGGTAAAATAAAGCATAGACAACAGGATTCATGCCTGAGTTAGCATATATAGTCCATAGTAGAAATGTCATTGTAGCAGAAGAGATTATTGTACTGCTTGTTAAAGACAAGATATAGTATGGAATATAGCATGTCAGATAAGCTGTCACAATGATTCCTAATGTCAGAGCAGCTTTGCTCTCAGATTTCCTCCTCACTGAACTCTCCATTACACATTTACCACCCTTCATCAGAGAGTTTATAACTGTCACTTGCTGATGTACAACATAAAATATCCTCAAATATAAAGTTATGATCACAGTCAAAGGAAACAAGAAAGAAAAGAACAGGTCAACAACTATCCATGAAAAACTTATTATTAAATAGCACTTTCCATAGCATGTGTCTGTTCTTTGTGAGCTTTCAAAATATCTGCCACCAATCAGAGAGACAGTAGTATTGTAGGCAAAGGAGAAAAACCAGCAGAGACAGATGCTTATTAAAGTTTTAGTTGTGGTTATTTTCTGTGGGTACAGTAAAGGGTGACACACAGCCATATAACGATCAATAGCTATTAAAACTAAATTACAAATAGATGTTGACAGGAGCAGACCCATGATTATCATAAACATTCCACACAAAGTGTCTCCAAAGTACCAACATGTCTCAATCAGCTTTATGGCTTCCACGGGCATCACAATAAGTCCAACAAGCAGGTCGGCCACAGCCAGAGAGAGAATAATCAGGTTTGTTGGAGTGTGAAGCTTCTTGAAGTGAGAGATGGAGATGATCACCAGCAGGTTCAGAAACACAGTCCATGCTGACAGCAATGAAAAAAACACATACATGAAATTGTATTCATATCTGGAACGTTTTCCCTTGATACATGATGAGTTGATGGCAGGAAAGCAGTATTTAGTCTCATGATCCTCTGTCTCATAGGCCATGAGTGAGTCTCGTCCTGTTAGGAGTTTGTTCTTCTGTCTTTGCTTTCCTTTTATTTATACAGTGTCTGGATCAAACAGACCAACCCATCTACCGCCCACTCTAATGGTGCCTAATAACAATTAATTTCTACTATAATACTGACTTTCTGTATTCTAAACTGCAGCCGATAGCCACTGACCAGGGTTTTTCCTGTGTCAAAAACGGTCTTCAGTGGTGGCAAATGAACATGCACACACATACAGTACAAAGTACCCTACCACACGTCAATTTAACGGCCTGGAGTAATTATTCTGCGTGTACCACAATTACTACACCTTTTACACATGTATTTCAAGATATTTTTCAGTTTTTAATCCTTACTGTAACGCTATTGTGTGTGTGCATGTATGGGAGAGAGAAAGAATGTGATTTTTATAGATAACAAAAGGTAATTTTGTGTAAAAGTGAAAATAGTTCATTTTTATTCATATTTCATTAATATTTTACAACACATTGTTTTCTAAATTGCAATATTTCTTTGCATATAGACTGAAGCAAGAATGAGCTCAGGGGTGATTCACTGGAAAATCCATGTGGCTGACTGGTTGATGGAAAACAGTTTCCAGGAGTTCATCCCTACAATTCAAGGTTGATCGTACAAAAATGCCCACCCTCTTTAACTTCCCTTTTGTAGCAAACAGACATTTTCACAATTAAGCAGATATGACGTGCAGTGTCAAGCATGCAAGCCTTTCAAAGATACTCCTTTGCCCGTGAGCATGGAAAGACGCGTTTAACGCACCGTCGTCAGTGGTCACAAAAAAAAAAAAAAAAACGTCTGGCATATGGTGGATGGGCACGCAGGCCTATTAAATTATTCTTATTATGCTACTTTTATTATTAAATTAATATTGCAGTTCATTTGCCCCGCAATATCAAAGCACATCTGTTACGGTATGCTGGTGTATCAAACACACAACAAGGAAGATACTAGTTAAACAAGTCTTTACTTGATAATCCAAAGGGAGAATACAGAATCCAGACAGGAACATACACCAACTTAGAACAAACGATACCTGACAATGAACAGACAACAAACAGGAACTTATATGCACTGATGAATTAACTCAAATGACATACAGCTGTGATGAATGTGATTAGTGTCCATGGTAACAGATAGTGGCAGGAAACTAGAACAAAGGAGCACATGTGACAGAAAACCAAAACAAACAGAACATGACGTGACTGTGACAGTACATCCCCCTCCGGCAAGGCGTGTCCTTGCGCCGCAGAGAAACAAAGGGGAGGGTCGGAGGGGGTTCTGGAGGTGGGTGATGGTGGATGGTGAAATGGGCAGATGGAGACAGAAACCAGGAGTCCAGATGGTGGTGACATCCAGGTGATGGCCTTGAGCAGGGGCTGCAGGATGTACTTCCAGGCCACAGCCAGGGTAGTGCCCCACGGCGGCCTTGATGGAGGGAGGAGCCATGGTAGAGCCTGATGAGGACTGCCATGGGGATGACCATAGGCAACGACGGCAAGGATGGAGCCCACCGTGCAGCCGACGAGCTGAGGTGGTATAGAGATGGTGAGGATCCAGGCGGCCACGACAGAGCCGCAGTGACGACCTCCTGAGATTGAGGAGGGGATCCGGAGGTCTGAGGACGCGTTGGAGCGACCGAGGGCAGAGACGAAGGTAGGGTGGAGCAAGCTGTAGTGTAAGGGGTGGAGGACCAGAGAGCAGTGGACGGTCCTTAAGTCTGCAGCGGAGGCAATGCGATGTCTGACCCAGGTGGAGCCAAAGTGCCAAGGGAGTCTGGCATGGTCGAAAATCCAATGGTCCACTCCGAGGTTGAGGGTGGAAAGAGCTCAGGCGCAGGAGTCAGAACAACGGAACGAGGCAGCGCGAAACCTTCCAAGGCTGGAGGCGGAGCTTCGGGCTCCTCGTGCCCAGGAGGAGACAGATCCCGACATGCCCGAGATGGTGCCACATTACTGAGAGGAGGTGGTACCGAGGGACTGAAGGGAGACGGAAGAGACTGAGTGGCACTGATGGCTGGAGACTGGGAAACAGGCTGGAGTTCCATGCAAAAATCCAAAAGCAGTGGAGTGTCACACGTAAATTGGAGATGTGGTGGGAGAGGCACGCTGGACGGGACCAACTGGACAGGTGACAGTACTGGGGCAAGAAAAATGTCCTCTCCACACCTTAAGTTCAGCAGTGTCTCAGCAAAAAACTCAATCTCAGTAGTAGTTCTCACTTCCGAACCCTCGAAGTCCACCAACACTCCCTCGGCAATGGATGGCTCAGCCGGCTCACACACCTGGTCAGGCATACGCTGCTCGGGATCCATGGCAATGTGACCCCCGATCACTCTTGTATGCATGGGCGGCTCAATCGCTCAGGTCGTTTATCCTCGCTCAGGTCGGTGGGCTCAGGTCGTTTATCCTCGCTGTCTGGGTGGTTCTGGCTGGGCACTGGATGGGAAGTGTGGTTGGCGGCAACATCGATGGTGAATGCAGATCCGCAGGATGCCAGCACCCACTCCACATAGGACGCGAAGCTCCCTCGAGGACCCTCCCCGGACAGCTGTGCACATGTGGCGGCGTTGAGTCCGAGGTACAGGTACGTGCATAGGCAGTAGTCTGGGAAGGTGGTCTGATGGGCAAGATCCAAAAACAGTTGTAAATGTCTCTCGAGGGCGCTTTTTCCCTGCTCAAGGTACATAAGTCTCACAGGTGGGTCCATAGTGAAGGCAGGGGTGAAAACACGGAACAAAAAAAACTGAACACGAAAATAAAAAGAAAGTCAAACAAACACATTTCTTTACTGCTTGGTTGGGTATTCTGTTACAGTATGCTGGTGTATCAAACACACGATGAGGAAGATACTAGTTAAACAAGTCTTTACTTGTTAATCAACAGGTAAATAGCTACAGACCTCCAAACTTCGTGTGGCCTTCAGATTAGCTCAAGAACAGTGTGTAGAGAGCTTCATGGAATGGGTTTCCATGGCTGAGCAGCTGCATCCAAGCCTTACATCACCAAGTGCAATGCAATCGGATGCAGTGGTGTAAAGCACGCTGCCACTGGACTCTAGAGCAGTGGAGACGTGTTCTCTGAAGTGACCAATCACGCTTCTCTGTCTGACAATCTGATGGACAAGTCTGGGTCTGGCGGTTGCCAGGAGAACGGTACTTGTCTGACTGCACTGTACCAAGTATAAATTTTGGTGGAGGGGATTATGGTGTGGGGTTGTTTTTCAGGGGTTGGCCCCTTAGTTCCAGTGAAAGGAACTCTTAATGCTTCAGCATTTGGAAAATTTCATGCTCTCAATGTTGTGGAAACTAGGGCTGTGAGATATGACGATATATATTGTTACCACAAAATAAAATGTCTATCATTAGAGATTTTGCTATATCGTCTATATCGTAGTATGTAAATATATTGCACTGTTGACACTTCAGAATGATGAAGTTCATGAATGAAAATATAAAGAGGATGCGCTTGATGTTAAAAGAGTTATAAGTGCAATATATCCTGAAAAGGAACTCGGTGCAGCGCTCGTGCTGACTGGCACACTGCCAGTACATGCATGAAACCTGCCTCTCTCAGAAGGCAATCGAGAATTAGAGACATGCTCGATGTTAAAGTGTATTAAGCACAATAAGTAGGGGTGGGCGAACTACTGGTAGACATGATTAGCCGGTAGAAATTTGTCAACTGGTAGAGATTTTGGACAATAGTCTCTGTCAAGGTTACACTCACGTGAGGTTGCTATGCTGCATGGTCACGAAAGCTTATAATCTGCATGAGTTTTTAAACATTGTGGTTTAAAAACAAATCGTTTTAACCCATTTAACTGCAATTAGCAGAGAAAGACGACTCATTTCTACGTATGCACGTGCTCTCTGAGAGACTGTTTCTCAGCGCCGTCTGAAGCTCCGGGTATACTTTGTGTGTGAAAAGACCGGTTTAAAAACATCACGCTTGAAAAAAAGAGAAAAACATGACAATGGACGGCGAACTTGACCAGCGTTTGTGCGAAGAGGTTAGAAAGTACCCACATTTGTACAATTCATGTTACAAAGACGTGTTGAAAATTCTGCAAATTCGTGCGGCAAATTCATAGAGGGAGACAAGTAAAAATATGGCAAAAGGATGCACTACTTTTCTTCTCCGATTATGCCAAGTGAATGTCCTGTTGATGACACAACTCAGTGCTGCCCTCCGATGTCTGGTAGAGCATAGAAAAAAAACTGTACTGTACTGTGTCGAACGCGGTCATTCGCGCGCATCTGTGGTGTAGTATACTTTTAAAGTTTTGTGGACGCGACTGCATGCACAACGCGTCCGGGCGCGAAAAGTGAAGTATACCCGGGGCTTGAGAGACGTACGTCATGAAGCTGTTGCTCATGAGCGCCTGAGGACTGAACTGAGTGCTTTTTGCTGACTAATTGAGCTTGAACAGTTAAATACACATACCTATGTGTCAAAGTGACCATGTATTTACAAGTAAACAGAGCTATTTATGTCTTAAGTGAAGGTACAGTAGAGAAAGACAAGGCTTGAGTTAATGGATCAGTGCAGTCAGTCTTAAAGGGACAGCATCCAAATTTACCTGCTGTCATTATTAATGCTAATCAAACAACAAAAAAGAAAGAAAATCTCTTACTGCTTGCTTTTGTAACTTGAATAAGAATAAATGTATATTTAATTTACACAGTAAAGACTATGCATTGCATTTTATACCTTTGATTACTTTATACATTTTCTAGTGTTTTAATTTTTTTTCATGTAGGTCTATTTCGTCTGTCTTTGTTCTATTGTAGTTTGTTTTCTTTGCTCTTTCTTTATCACAGTTTATTTGTCTTCAGTAAGCTTGAGAGTTTTTTAGGCTAGTATTAATTTTTTTAATTATATTGATAATTATGAAATTTTGAATGACATGGGAAATTTTGATATCATAATCTTATTAAAAGCAAAAATAACTATATTGTGATTTATATCGTTATCGTGATATAAAATTACTCATTTGAATTAGAGCGGCCTTCTTGTCCAACATCAGTGCCTGACCTCACAAATGCACTTCTAGAAGAATGGTCAAAAATTCCCATAAACACACTCCTAAACCTTGTGTAAAGCCTTCCCAGAAGAGTTGAAGCTGTTATAGCTGCAAAGGGCCAACTCAATATTAACTCCCTGAGGTCTGAAAATGCGCCGGCGCGTTTTGCAGGATTTTTTTCACATTGCAGCAAAACAGACTTAAAATACTCCGTCATTTCTTGTTATAGAGACATAAGTAATATATCAATTGAAACTATAGAATGTCTTCTTTTATTTGTATACACTCAGAGTAAAAACACAATGTTGTGCTTTTTGTAAAATAAAGAAAACTAACATGATGCGTGATCTCTCCTCTCCCTCTGAACGAAGTTCTGATAGTTCTCAGAAAATGAACTGTAACTTATGAATACTAATGACAAAAAAAATTACACTTACGTCTAAGGAAATGTTGAAATGTCAGGTTTTAAATCGTGCAAGTCAAATCGAAAACAAACATTCTGTGTTTATGTAATCTGTATGAAAAGAGAGCCATGTCAGAAGTCAGTGATTCAGCTCATTATCCGCTAATGCGGCCACGCCCACGGAGCCAGTGCTATTCAGACGCAAATTCAGAGGCAATACATGCATTCATCGTCTCAATCGTGTATTTATTGTCTTGAAAAGTGTTTATTTGGATGTTAAAGCAATGGTTAGCGATCTCTAGAAGACATGCCGTTAGTTCCTAGTTCCTTTTCTTCTTTATATGAATTTGTGGCCTAAAGGTGTACAGAGAGCGCCCTCCGGCTGCAAGTATGAATTAAAAACACCATTCCTGAAATGTCCTCTTCTTCTTTAGAATAATTTGTGGACTAAATGTGTACAGAGAGCGCCCTCCGGCTGCAAGTATGAATTGTATCCATTCGTGTAAAACACAGTATCCAGCACTCGTAGTGATGACAATAAATATTACTTCTCAGTATAGAAAATTGACATAAATATATAAGAATCCATCAATATTTCTCCAAATGTGCATGCTTTTAAGCTAAAAGCCTATATGAAATGCCATAGAGGTAACATAATTGTTCAGACACTTTGCATCACAGAAAAACATTTTATTTTAAAGAATATAATAGAATACCATTATTTTAAATTGTAATAATATTTCACAGTATTGCTGTTTATGATGAGCTGAGACATTATTACAGAGGGTTTTTTTCACAGCCTACCTGACTGAAAGGCCTCATTAATATGCAAGTCATTTCAGGTCATTATTATGTGATTCTTTTGTCTTCTCAGGTGTAAATGAGCCATTATTCATGCAGATTCACACCTCCAAGCATACTGTGTTTCTTGACAAAACGTGTCTTACAAAAACTAAATCAATATATTGTTTTATATGAAGGAGTAGGCAGCATAATTTTTACATAATTCTGAAGCAAAAACTCTAGTCTACAACCTCCAATACCCAAAAGTCTTGTGAACACAGATTTAATATACTTTTTTTGGCCTTATTTCAGTGACTTAAGTTTTTTGTTTTTTCAATAACCATTGAATTGTAATTTTTGGATGGAGTATATTTTGAATTAATGGTTAAAAAAACAAAACAAACAAAACAAACAAAAAACAAGTACAGTCTTTGGCACACTTACCAGTGCACAAGGAAGGACTACAAACCCTCTTACATCTTAGCTTCAATCCACTGTTCTGTTCATGCTCATGAAAATAATTGTGCCATTATGCATCATCAGAGTGGGTGGTATATGGGTTGGTCAGTGTGATCCATACACTATATAAATGAAAGGACAGTAAAGAGAGCAGAACAAACTCCTAACAGGAGGAGACTCACTCATGGCCTACAAGACAGAGGATCATGAGACTCAATACTGCTTTCCTGCAATCAACTCATCATGTTTCAAGGGAAAACGCTCCAGACATGAATATTATATCATTTACCTGTTCATATCATTGCTCTCAGCATGGACTGTGTTTCTGAACCTGCTGGTGATCATCTCCATCTCTCACTTCAAGAAGCTTCAAACTCCAACCAACCTGATTATTCTCTCTCTGGCTGTGGCAGATCTGTTTACTGGCCTTATTTTGATACCCATAGAGGGCATCAAGCAAATTGAGATGTGTTGGTACTTTGGAGACACTTATTGTGGACTGTTTGTAATTATCGTTAGGTTGCTTCTTTCTTCATCTCTTAGTAATTTAATTTTAATAGCTGTTGATCGTTATGTGGCTGTGTGTCACCCTTTACTGTACCCACAGAAAATAACCACAACTAAAACTTCAATAAGCATCTGTCTCTGTTGGTTTTGCTCTTCAGTTTACAATGTTGGGCATGTAATTAGTAAAGGATATTTTAATATCTCACTCAAAACGTGTTATGGTCAGTGTATTGTCATGAATAGTCTTGCTTGGACATTCACTGATTTAATCTTTTTATTCCTATTTCCCTGTGTCGTGATCATCACTGTATATTTGAGGATATTTTATGTTGTTCATCAGCAAGTGAAAGTTATAAACTCTCTGATGAAGGGTGGTAAATGTGTAATGGAAGGGTCAGTGAGGAGGAAATCTGAGAGTAAAGCTGCTCTGACATTAGGAATCATTGTGACAGTTTATATGCTTTGCTATATTCCATTCTGTATCTGTTCTCTAACAGAAACCACTGCAGTCTCTTCCACTACAATGACATTTCTAGCATGGACTTTGTATGTTAGCTGTGGTCTGAATCCTCTTGTATATGCTTTATTTTACAGCTGGTTTAAAATATCAGTTAAACACATCCTAACTCTTAAAATATTTCAGCCAGCATCATCTCTGATGGAAATATTAGATTGTCATTCATGATTGTGGTGGTGGGGGTTGATTTATTTCATTTTTTGCACTTAAAGCACAACATTTGATTCCCATCCCTGAAAATGGACAAATACTGCTATTGCAACACATGTGATATGTTTTCATGTGTTCAGGTACAAGAATGAGACATAAATGGAGAACATAAATGTTGACTGTGTTCTAAGAAAATAGTTCAGTGTAGTAAAAATTGACTGCTTTAGTATGTGTGTGTTATGTATTTTAGTGCTTATTAAAGAATAACATCATTGCATTATCAACATGCTAGCATCAAACTCTTTAAAACCAACTGTGGGTATCCTGTGCTCTTCGCGTGCAGATCTGCTGCTTATGTAGGCTGGTATACATAAATTATCTGTAAATCACAACATTTATGTATAAATGCATCACATATATGTTCATTTAAATAATTAGGAGAGGTTGTTGTCCTTGCACCAGACTCACCTTTAGCCATTTATCTCTGATATTACTGATAAGCATCATAGTATCTCCAGTAAATGTATAAAAGGTCCCACTGTAGTCTTTGTTTTGTGATCATGTCCACTGATGCACCTTCAAGCAGGCATGACTTTATATGAATGTATGTGACTGTGGCACAATCCGGGCACTTTCAAACAGTACACAGAGAGTCAGTGGATACTGGCTGCAGTAATTCTGTAATAAAGAATCTCAATATTGCAGAACAGGGCTTAAAGGTGCACTAAGTAAACTTTCATGTTTCGCTGGACATCAATGTTCTTGTACTTTATACTGACATCTGTAATTGTTGATAAGATGTAAAAGCTTAATTTTCTGATTTCATGTGTCTCAATTTTGCCTTATGCATAGCAATGTAGTTTGGAAAGATTATGGACCAGTATGAGCACTACACTGCACTAATGTTCTGCTGTAAAATGTCTTGATTCAACTTGGAACTCATTTGAATCCTTTGATTTGAAATATCCCTAAATTATAAGGCTGTGACATAACAAGGTGACGGTCAGCTATTGTTGAGCATCTCTCAGCTCAGTTTTTGTGCTGTGTTCTGCAACATTGGCACTAGTCAAACCACCATCAGTGGCTTTTTGGTGTTGAATCAGCATTGGAGCAGTCAGTGAGAGAGATCCTTCTAGTCGGCTGTTCAGTTTAGGGAATCAGTGCACAAGAAGAAAAATGAAAGTGACGAAAGCAAGCAAATTACAAAGTCAAGAGGGCACACACAGAAGACTAAAAATTTTACGTCATTTTATTTGAGCATTTCAGTACACAAATATTTTCATAACAGCGTCACCTGGAACAGAGCATGTGAGTGAAACCTCCGCTCTATGCCAGTGCGCTCCGCTCAATAGCTCATGGCCCAAGCGAATGCTCCACTTTTGCTCACCGGTAACAACGTTCACTCAAATCCTACTCCGACATGAAATTTCTCTGTACTATACGTCTTACTGATTGTAATGAATTTCCTGAATAAATGTCTTAATTACAGTAGGCCTATAGACTTAGATCAGTGAAGTACAGTATATGGATTGTACTTTTTGCTTTTTATTGTATATATTTTATATTTGTGCAAATAAAACTAAACCAAGATAACGATATATTGTTATTTATATATTAAAGCAACATATTGTATAAAGTGGTATAAATAAACATGACGTGACTTGACTGGAGTGTCGAATTGCAGAGCTCATGCAAACATAATTCACATCTACATCCACATGATCAGATGATTTCTTTGCTGCTTTTTTCTCACTGCTGTCATTTTTGTTGTGTGTCTATTTTGTTATTGAGAGGAAAGCATGCAGCACATATTTATATTCATCTACAGTAAATGTCACTCTCAGCAGTGTTAGCAATGTCACATTTAGTTTTGATTCACATTTATGTTTTCATGTCTTATTTTGTAGTTTTCTTAGTCAAGGTTCGTGGTTTTGTCATGTGATTCCCTTTTCCTCATGTGATTATGTCATGTGCTTCCCTAGCCTCATGTGTAATGTTCTGATTGGTACCCTTGTGTCATGTGTCACATTCTCATTGGTTGATTGTGTAAATTGCTTTCAGGTGTGTCTTGTTATGTCATTAGTGTCATTATTTTACTTCAGTGAAAAAGGTTACATTTTGTGATTTTTTTTTTTTTTTTTAAATAAAATGTCAAAAAGCTACATTAACAAAACAAGGAATTGGATACAATTAGAGGTGCACAAGGAAGGACTACAAACCCTCTTACATCTTAGCTTCAATCCACTGTTCTGTTCATGCATCATGAAAATAATTGTGCCATTATGCATCATCAGAGTGGGCAGTATATAGGTTGGTCAGTGTGATCCATACACTGTATAAATGAAAGGACAGTAAAGAGAGCAGAACAAACTCCTAACAGGAGGAGACTCACTCATGGCCTATGAGACAGAGGATCATGAGACTCAATACTGCTTTCCTGCCATCAACTCATCATGTATCAAGGGAAAACGCTCCAGACATGAATATTATATCATTTATCTGTTCATATCATTGCTTTCAGCATGGACTGTGTTTCTGAACCTGCTGGTGATCATCTCCATCTCTCACTTCAAGAAGCTTCACACTCCAACCAACCTGATCATTCTCTCTCTGGCTGTGGCCGACCTGTTTACTGGCCTTATTGTGATACCCATAGAGGGCATCAAGCAAACTGAGATGTGTTGGTACTTTGGAGACACTTATTGTGGACTGTTTGCAATTACTGTTAGGTTTCTTCTTTCTTCATCTCTTAGTAATTTAGTTTTAATAGCTGTTGATCGTTATGTGGCTGTGTGTCACCCTTTACTGTACCCACAGAAAATAACCATGACTAAAACTTCAGTGAGCATCTGTCTCTGTTGGTTTTGCTCTTCAGTTTACAATGTTTGGTATGTAATTAGTAATGGATATTTTAATATCTCACTCAAAACGTGTTATGGTCAGTGTATTGTCATGAATAGTCTTGCTTGGACATTCACTGATTTAATCTTTTTATTCCTATTTCCCTGTGTCGTGATCATCACTGTATATTTAAGGATATTTTATGTTGTACAATGGCAAGTGAAAGTAATAAACTCTCTGATGAAGGGTGGTAAATGTGTAATGGAAGTTTCAGTGAGGAGGAAATCTGAGAGTAAAGCTGCTCTGACATTAGGAATTATTGTGACAGTTTATATGCTTTGCTATATTCCATTCTGTATCTGTTCTCTAACAGAAACCACTGCAGTCTCTTCCACTACAATGACATTTCTAATATGGACTTTGTATGTTAGCTGTGGTCTGAATCCTCTTGTATATGCTTTATTTTACAGCTGGTTTAAAATATCAGTTAAACACATCCTAACTCTTAAAATATTTCAGCCAGCATCATCTCTGATGGAAATGTTTACAGATTGTCATTCATGATTCTGGAGACGGGGGGTTGATTTGTTTTCTTTTTTTCAATTTTTTTCTATCCCTGTAAATGCACAAATGCCGCAATTGCAACACGTGATATGTTTTCACCTGTTCAGGTACAAGAATGAGCCATACAATTCAACAAACAACATTAACTTGTTATTAAAGGCATCGTTCACTCAAAGAAAAAAAAGGTCTGTCATCATTTAATCACCCTCATGTCTGATGTTAGGCAGAATGACCATTCACTTACACTGTCCAGAAAAAAGATGCAATGAACATAAATGGTGATTGAGGCTGCCAATATCTCTTCTGTGCTCTAAGAAAGCATCACATGTATTCTTCATGGAGAAGTGATCCCAAAATCTACTTTTAAGATAAAGTAAATCAAACATGTGTAAAAATGCTTTAATTTTAATACTTAAATACCTTTTTTCAAGTAACTAGTAAAGTAATGCATTATTTATACATTTACAACAAAATATCCATGAGTAAGAAAGAGTTGCTTTCTCAATTAAGTTACAAAAGTTATTTTTGTCCTATTCATTGATTGACAATATGAGTGTTGAACCTTCTTCTCCTGCATCCTATTCCTATGAAATTTGGAATGGCATCACAGCTGAAGGTTTGTTTGAACTGCGCCCTCTACTGCACAGGCAAGAATTTGCATTTCCTTTCTTTGGTCAGAGGCTTATTCATTTCACTTGTGTGGTGTGAAAGGGCCTTTACATTAGCTAAAAATAAAACATTTTGTTTGTTATTAAAAAGCAAACAACCAAGCCCAGCCCAGGTGAGAAAAAATAATACATAATTAACGTAACATTACTTTCCATAAAAAGTAACTAAGTAGTGAAATGAATTAGTTATTAGTGTTTTAAGGAGTAATGCAATATTGTAACATATTACTTTTAAAAGTAACTTTCCCCAATACTGATTAAAACATTACATTAGCTAGCATCAACTCTTTAAAAAAATCAATTGTGAGTTGAGTCTCTTGTGCTCTTCGTGTGCAGTGCTTATGTAGGTTGGTTTACATCAAGTGTCTATAAATCACTATAAAAGTGACTATAAAATGTATGTATAAATGGATCACATCTATATTAATTTTAAATAATTAGGAGAGGTTGTTGTCCTTGCACCAGATTCACCTTTACCCATTTATCACTGGGCCTGTTTACACCTGGTCATGCATTTTTACAGATCAGACAGCTATCTGATTAATCAAAACGATTCCATTTACACTTGGCCACATAAATGCGTTTCAGCAAAATGGATATAAATCCGATCTTCAAGTTCCACGCTATATGCAGATTTAATGGAGTTGACGTCACCGAAAGTAAGAAATATGAGCTGCATTTTATTGATAAGCATTTTATTGATGACAATTTGTTTTGCCACAAACTCAGCTGACTGGCTTCTCTCCTGTATGATTTCATATGAATCTCTTCAGACCTTACTGTACATGATTTGAGTTTCTACAACTTTTGACCTCATAACTGAACTCCTTTCCACAAATCGATCATAGAAATAAAAATATAGAATAAAAAAATGGTAACACTACACAACAAGGTCCATTTGTCAACATTAATGTATTAACTAACATGAACTAACAATGAGCAATACATTTGTTACATTATTTATTAATCTTTGTTAATGTTAGTTAATAAAAAGTTATTTATTGTTAGTTCATGTTAGTTCAGTTAAATACAACTCTTGGGGCCCTATTTTAACGATCTGAAACGCAAGTGTCAAAGCGCGAAGCGCAAGTAACTTTGTGGGCGGGTCTCGGCGCTGTTGCTATTTTCCCGGCGGGATAAATGGCTCTTGCGCCCGGCGCAAATCTAAAATGGGTTGGTCTGAAGTAGCTTCATTATTCATAGGTGTGGTTTGGGCGTAACGTGAAATAAACCAATCAGAGTGTCATCTCCCATTCCCTTTAAGAGCGAGATACGCTCGCGCCATGGCGGATTGCTATTTACATGGCGTACACGCGATGAGTCAGTTAATATATATGTGTGTGTGTGTGTATTGGCACGATTGTTCAATTAATTAGCCAATTTCGTTCATCATTATAAGTAGTAATAGGTTGAATTGAAAATAGGTAGCCTAATTCTAATACACGCAATGACTATTCATCATTACATTTTTATATTTATGTACACAATAATATTCTTTTACACTGTAATCCTTTTGTTTTTAATATTTGGCATGTTTGTGTGATGCGCATCCCTGTGTGTAATAAGCAAAGTCAACGCGCACTGTGGACGCGCCCAGAGGCGCAGTTTCTACCAATGCGCTCTAACAAAAAAATATTGCGCCATTGACTTTAGACCAGGTTTGAGTTGGTCTATGGCGCAGTCTATTTTCAGCTCCTTAAAATAGCAATGCGCGGGCAATGCGCCTGAACACACCTCCTTTTTTGCGCTGAACCGCCCAGGGAGCGCAAGTTCATTCACTAGTTTAGCGACGTGCTTCTGTGGAGGGAAAAGCGCGCTTTGCGCGGGTGCAAAATAGGAATGACACATGCGTCGGTGTACAAAGTCAATTGCGCTGGGTGCAAGATAGGGCCCTTGATTTTAATAATGTATTACTAAATGTTGAAATTAACATTAAGATTAATAAACGCTGTATATACATGCATCAGGGAGCCGCTTTCAAAATGCAGGGTATTGAAATCACGCTTGAATGCACGCTTGTGTTTACTTTTGATTTTTGTGATCGCATGTACTCATAGGGATCGGCGGCGATCGTTATCCAGCTGAATTAAATGGTTTTTATTTCTATAAAAAACAAAACGACAGTAGACGCATTATGTAAATGTAGCGGTGGCATATTCTATCCTAATTTAACCCTTACACTCTGCCATGGCAATATCACTCACTAGACAGCTTTTCACCTCGTTGAGAAATTTTCGTCACACCCCTATATTTAGCCTATAACACGCTCTCACACGTTTATTTTATTTATTTATTTTTTAGCATTTTTGTGAGGAGTTGGTTTCATCAACCAGATGCATTTAGACCTGTTCAGTTTTGACTGGAATGCATCCCAGACCACCTCCTGAAGTGGTTTGAGCGATCGAATCTGTCTCGAATGCATTTCGGAGGGCATTTACACCTGGTCTTTTCATGATCAGATAGCTATCTGATCAGAGAAAACGCATGAAGTGACCAGGTGTAAACAGGCCTACTGATGTTACTGATAAGCATCACAGGTTCTCTGTAAATGTGTACAAGGCCCCACTGTGGTCTTTGTATTGTGTTATCATGTCCACTAATGCACCTACAGCAGGCATGACTTTATATGAATGTATGTGACTGTGGCACAAACTGGGCACTTTCAAACAGTACACAGAGACTCAGTGGATATTGGCTGCAGTAATTTTGTAATACAGAAAAATAATGCAGTACATGGCTTAGAGGTGCACTATGTAAACTTTTATGTTTCACTGAACATCAACATTCTTGTACTTTATACTGACAGCTGTAAAGGCCCATTCATACAAAGAACTATAACTATAAAGATATAGTTATAAAAATCATTCTAAATATAAAAGATCAGCAATGTCCACACCACAGATATAACGATACAGAGAAACGATATGGATGGGATCACTTTCAGAATATTTTTTTTCCAGCAGATGAACGATAAAACACTGACAACCAATCAGCCTCTATTCTAATTTAAGGGCTCACGCATTTAAAATGGCAGATGACTTTGCGGAGAATTTAATCACAGAGGACCAGAAAAAGCCACCACTTTTTGACAAGTCAACCCCTTTTTTCAAGGATACTTTAAAGTAAATGGATATATGGAAAACAATCGGTCATACCCTCTGAATAAATGGTGAGAAGTATTAACGATGAGATCATTATGCCAGACTAGCAACCACTGTAACATAAAATTAGCTCAGGTAAGTTATCCAGCACTAGTTTCGACAACATTGTCTTTCTTCCTTTGAAGTTGCAGTGAAAAAGACTAGGCGTTGATTTATGCCATTATATTGACTTCTGCTAAATTCACTGTTAGATTAGATCGATTACACTAGCTATTCACTTCAAAAACAGAGCATGCTGAGGACATCTGCTGGTTAAAGCCATGTAAATGCAACAAGAACAGCAAAAACATGTTGTACACACATTGAAACTGCAGAATGTTATCGTTCGTTGGTGTGGACGCAAATATAGTTATCGTTCTTAGTGTAAACAGGCCTTAACTGTTGATATCATGTAAAAGCAGAATTTTCTGATTTCATATCTCATTTTTGTCTTATGCATAGCAATGTAGTTTGGAGCAGGAGAAATAAAACATTTCACTGTCAAGGTTAGTACTGTTGACAAAAAGGGATGATAGAAAATGATGATTGGGCCAGTTTGAGCACTTTACTGCACCAATGTTCTTCTGTAAAATGTCTTGAAACTCACTGGACCCCTTTGATTTGAAACAGCCCTAGATTATAAGGACGACACACCAAGCCAACAGTCAGCCGTCACTTGAGCATCTCAGTTTTTGCATACTGTTCTGCAGTGTTGGTATAGTTGGACCACCATCAGTGGCTTTTTGGAGTTGAATCAGCATTGTAGCAGTCAGTGAGAGAGATCTATCTAGTTGGCTTTTCAGTATAGGGATTCAGTGCACAAGAAGAAAAATGAAAGTGATGAAAGCAAACAAATGACAACGTCAAGAAGGCACACACAGAAGACTCTTTAAATCATCTTATCTGTGCATCCAAATACACAAATATTGTCATATGAATTGAAATATCGATATTTTCAATGAAGAAAGTGAAGACCAAGGGATCAACATGACTACATGTTAAGCAGACGCTGCTTTGTTTACAATTTGTACTGTATATCCCCTGTATTTGCTCCTGCTTCCCTTATTGAATGCTGAATACAGACTACTGCCACTTGCTGATATAGAAAATAATTTCCTCTCACACAGACACAGAGCATACATGCTAGCTGGCCACTGGCTGTGCTCTGTGCAGTGTGCTCAAGTGCAGCTTTTTGGCCAAGATGCAGAAGACGCAAGGCAAAACAGCATTTGGATTTGTGGCGACTAGTTCTTTAATGTCGGCTTGGTGTGTCACAGCCTATATTCCTTACACAGGGTATCCACAGGCTGTAGTGGACAAACATGCACACACATAAACACTGCTTCAGAGCTAAAACAGGCAGTTAGGCAGGCCTAACGCACCTTTCTTGTTGGTGCAATATTAAATAATTCATCATTAAATAATGCTTCAGCTGAACTTTGTGTGGTACTAATTAAGAATAATTATCTTATTGGTGATTTATATTCATGCTGATTCTGATTGCAAAGTTTCAAAAATTTCGTAACTTTTAATCTCATTAAAACAAACTCACTGACCTCTGAGAACAATGCAACATCAGTGTATTGTGTGTGTTTGTTTGCCAATGTTTGCTTCACACCCTTAATGGACAGATCACTGGAGGATTGTCACTGCAGCAGAACTCTGAATACAGGTGTTAACAGGACCCTCAGGATTACTTCTGAAATACATAATAAACACACAAGTGGATGTCCCTAGATGATTAGTTTCTGTCTGAAGTTAGTAATTGAATTGGTCAAATGAACAAAGATGCAAAGTCACTGTCTGAATAACAGGTCAGCGGTTCATCAACACACAAGAGACACTAATAAAATATGGCATTTATTTTAAAGAAAGATAGCACAAACAGTTTTCCAGCTAAATATTTTGCAAAAAGGACTGACTTCATACATTCACTAAAAATCACTACCACACAATCTGATTAAAATTAATTTAAAAAATAAGTTGAATAAAGTTTGTTTTGAGATTAGCTCTCATTGTCAGGGTATGTCTTTCTCTTATTCTATATAGTCTTTTAGCTTGTAGTTTTCCCCTTGTTAAGGCCTGTTCACACCGGGACGAATATCGCGCGCGATTTTCGCCGACGTTTAACGCCTCGTGACTAAACAACGGGCGCCAATGTGAGTGTGCACACCGACGCGAAAAACGCGAGGCGTAAAAGCGTCATTTTTTTAAAAAACGCCTCGGGTTCGTTTTTTTGGTTTGACGCGCCGCGTTAAAAACTGACCGACCAATGAGATTGGCGCTTTTGTTCACGTGCCTGGAGCTGCTGAAGTTACAGTAAAACACGACTTGGTGGCGCTCAAGCACAAAACGGTCTTGCCGAGCACACAAGACGACGAAGAGAAAGTAAGTAGACGAGGAAGACCCCTACAAACTATCCCTGCATCTCAAACAGCTCCCTAGCTTCCTAGGTCGTGTATCAGTATACCATGTAAATGAATGTGGCCGACTCCCTGATCAGTGCCCTGACTAGTGAACTAGAGAGCTGATTGAGACGCACACTATGGGTGCTCTGCCACAGATGTGTATTATTTCTGTATTTTTACTTTTTTTTTTTACATTCAAGAAATATAGTTGAGAATGTCTGTTTCATAAATATGTTTATTTACACTACCGTTCACTTGCACTACTGTCATTGTGACTTATTTGCACTACCGTTTCTGACTATATATATATATATATATATATATATATATATATATATAATGTAGGCATATGCCATTTTATATATGCATTTTTTTATCTTCTTTAACTTTATTAATATCATATGTTTATTTGCACTACCATTAAGCACAAGCGCCACATACTGCCAGGGAGTGAATTTGCACTTTCACTCGGCGCATCGCCGGTGAAAATCGCTTGGGTGTGCGCTTCGGGCCTTTAGTCTGTTTCTAGCTGTGTCTAGTCTCGTCAGCCCTTGTGTATATAACAGTAGCAAACCGTGACTCTTAAACCTTGGCCCTCTCACCCCCTTCCCTCGTCAAGAAAAAAGTAAACTTAGCCTAAAATCAGCCTAGCTTACTGTGTCCTCTTCTGTAGTTCTGCATAAGTTAATTTTAACAAGAAAAGAAACAAGCAAACACCACAGTGAGTATGAGAGTTATCTCCAAAATGTAATAAGATGCAAATTCTCCTTACAAATAATTGCATAAGCACACAATCATTGTGTTCACTTCTGGCAACTGGGTGGGTTGTTCGACACACAAAACCAACAAAAATGTTATGTAAGACGCATCATGACAGTGCTCAGACCAAAGCAAATTAGCATCAGTCACTTCCGCATCACAGACAGTGAACAGCGATTATGGCATTCTGGAATCCATCACCACAAACAAGCAATGTTAATGAATAATAGCAATGATAATAAGTAATATTATTAGATTGGCACAGCAGCCTTTGTATGTATATAACAGACTGTAATAAACTTTTGGTTTATTTTGGAAAAATGCAACTATTATTCATAAATACAACAAATGTGCACTGTAAAACCGAGCAGTGAAATTAATTAAATTAAATGAGTTTGTTTCACTCAAATAATAATGAAAGTTCATTATACTTAATAGAAAAAAGTTGCAAGAACTCAAAATTTCATTGTAGTAAGCTGAACTTAATATGATTGAGCTGCATCAGATTTCTAATTCCCAGCATGCTTTGCATCAGACCATATAAATAACTGTTGAAATTATGTGTTATTTTGTGTGTTTTTGCACAAGATTAACATATGGAGATATAAGTTAATGTTTAATGTTGTGTTATGTTGAGATTCAGGGGGGTTCTGTTATGTTAGTTTTGTAGGCTTACCACTGTGGTGAAGAGTAGAGCCTGTGGTTAGGTTGAGGATGAGCTGCAAAACATTTAAGACCACATAAGTTGTTTGATTACATATATGCAAGTATGTAATGACAGTCTCTCTGATAGTTATAATAGCATGCGTTATTTGCTATGTAACATTTAACCAAGATCTGAATGTGATGTTTATGTAAATTAACTGTATGTAATTAACATTATGATGGGTTGGGCAAGGGATGCTGGTGAAGGGATTTTTAGTGAGAGACACCTGTGCACCACACTGGCCTTGATCCGCTTCCATGGCTCTCAGCCCCGCCCCACTTGTCACAAAAATTTTAAGTTCTACCAACTTTTAAAAAAATGAGTTAGTATACTTAAATGTTTTGAGGTAATAAGTTTCCTCAAATGTTTTGAGTATTCTGAACTTATTGGGTTTTACAGTGTGCATAATGGTCACTGAGTTGATAAATGTACAGATTGATCAGTAATTCTGTAAAATGACTGTTTTCTCAAATAAATAGCTTAACATATAAAACACTGGCAGTGGCAGCCAGAATACGTACTGGTACTTTTGGCAACCCTAGTCTGGAGTTCTAAAAAATGTTTGAAATTTGGATTTTGTTAGACAAATAGACTTTTTAATCAAGCCAAGCCACAGTGTTATATTTTATGCGCTTTTGAAACTGCCAGAGAAACAGCGCTCTCTGTAATGGGAACAATGCTATGTTGGATACAGACGCGTTATGGAAGAGTCAAGTTATTTAAGATAGAACAGAAAGCTTAAAGGTTCTACAAGACCCGCCTTGGCCCTTTAGAATAAAAGTATACAGTTGTAATTGCTGTGCAACAACAAACACTCTGTGTAAAGACACCCAAATGATGCATCTGATGCGCTTCTGTGCAACCTTTGCAGTGTACATTTGGCATAACATAATCAATCAGATGTAATCAAAACCATATGTCCTGTAATGTGTATTTATGCATGAACCATAATGACCCTTTTGGTCGTGACTCATATGGTCCAGACTCATATATGATACAAATGACTGACACTCTATACACACTGTAAAAACAAGACTATCAACATGTTTGAAAGTGAAAAAATCATCTCAGCCAAATAAACAATAAGGCCTTCAAAAAGAACTAAGTCATGTTTGTACTGGTTAGGGATGGGACGATTACCGGTTTCATGATAAAACACAATAAAATGTACTGGCGGTTAGTATTATTATTTAAAATGTAATTAACATTAAAACCATGTTTGATTATTGCGATTATGAAAACTTGTGGTAAATCCTGTCCAGGCAGCATCAGTCTGATGCAGCCGCAGCACGCAACATTGTTTTTTTTGTGTGTGTGAGAAGATAAGCACTCGGGAAATTCATCCCCCAAAAATCCTTCCCACCATGGCTGCAGCTTCTCGGTGACATCCGATATTGTACGTACTATTCTGTGTTATTGTTAAGCCCCGCTAAAGGCATAAAAAACATTGTAAAGCACCATAAAGTTTTTGTGCACTATATTCCAAGACTTCTGAAGTCATTCGATAGCTTAATGTGAGGTACAAATTAATATTTAAGTCTTTAAGGTTAATGGAAACTCATCTCTCCTCAGTCATTCTCCATTCAGCATTTAAACAGCACGTAGCGTTCGGTTACAACAGTAACACGATGAAACTCACTCCAAGATCAATATTCCCATTATTATACTTTATTTGTAAATAAAGGTATACGGTTTTGCATAAAAAGATTTTATCTTGCTGCAGCTTATTTCTGTTTCTAAATCATGTCATTTTTCTACCAGGTGTCTGTTATTTTTTAGGCCATAGATAATGAAGATAGCCTTCTCTTCTCATGGTGTGCTGTGTTATAATGCGTTGCCTTTTGACAACGGTCATATAATTGAATGTTTATGCTTAAAAAAAGTGCATAGAGCTGCTCATTTTATTTGTTGTTTGTTGATTTTCAAATATAAAACTTGTTGAAATGTTTTCAGTGTGCGTATCAGTTAATATTGATAATCGTGATAATTTTGGTCACTATAATCATAATATGAAATTTTCATACTGTCCCATCTCTAGTACTAGTGTATTTATGTCATAAATTAATGTAATTACTTCTACTCACATTCTTTTTTTTCTTATTAATGATCTAATGGCAGATTTGGTATTCAGACCAGACCACAGCTAAGTCCATGTTAGAAATGTCATTGTGGTCAAAGATATTATTGTAATCCCTGTTAAAGACAATATATAGTATGGAATAAAGCAGAGCAGATAAACTGTCACAATGATTCCTAATGTCAGAGCAGCTTTGCTCTCAGATTTCCTCAGAAGAATAAGTGATTCTCCACATAAAACTCATTATAAAGAAGCACTCTCCAAAACACACTATTCTGTCTGAAAAGTCTAAATAGCTGCTGCTGCTGCTGCTAATTACAACCCTAATTACAGCTAATTACTTCACTATTATAAGCTAAAGAACAAAACCAACAGAGACAGATGCTCATCATAGTTTTAGTGGTGGTGATTTTCTGTGGGTACAGTAAAGAGTGACACACAGCCACATAACGATTAACAGAAAACAAAACTAAATTAAATCTTGTGATTTACAGATACTTTATGTATAACAACCTACATAGGCAATTGTCTTTTAACTGTCATGGAACCTTAAAAGAAACTGATTTGGAACACTCTCTATAGGCCGCCACTCCACACAAACATACAAAGAGCAGAGAAAAGTGAACTCACAATTGATTTCAATAAAATCTGACTTTAGCATGATAACATACTGTACAAGTTAATAGTAAGATACATTAATAAGAATAAAAATAGACATGATACAAATGAAACATTTTGTATTGATATTTTTCAGTACTGAATTAAATAAGTTTATTATCAACATTATTAACACCTCATGAATCTGTTGCAATGAACTTTGCGATTCCTTTCTCTATGAAGGATGTATGTGATATTTAGAATTAGAATTTTGTCAATGGAGAGACAATGATGCCTTGGTTTTGCACAAGTATTTGTCTCCATCTTCTGGCTGAATTGGGATATGAAAATTTTAATTCCCTTTTGCATTTAAACAGTATGGTTTAACACTAGGCCTGTCTATGGTCATACAGCTGATTACAAGAACAGAATAACTGTAAATGCTCTGCAACTGTAAATGCACATTAGTAAAACTGTTGCTTCAGGGGACAGTATGTGCACGTTCAGTTTACAAATGCATAAAAGTACTATACATTAGTCTATGCTTTGTCAAATAGACAAAAAACAAAACAAAACAAAAAACATCTTCCTCCTCTACAAAAATCATGAATAATATATAAATATATCTAAGAAAGAGGATGATGGCTTCAATATTTTAAGAGTTAAGATGTGTTTAACTGATATTTTAAACCAAGGGTAAAATAAAGCATAGACAACAGGATTCAGGCTTGAGTTAGCATATATAGTCCATAATAGAAATGTCATTGTAGCATAAGAGATTATTGTACTACTTGTTAAAGACAAGATATAGTATGGAATATAGCATAGCAGATAAGCTGTCACAATGATTCCTAATGTCAGAGCAGCTTTGCTTTCAGATTTCCTCCTCACTGAACCTTCCATTACACATTTACCACCCTTCATCAGAGAGTTTATAACTTTCACTTGCTGATGTGCAACATAAAATATCCTCAAATATAAAGTTATGATCACAGTCAATGGAAACAAGAAAGAAAAGAACAGGTCAACAACTATCCATGAAAAACCTATTATTAAATAGCACTTTCCATAGCATGAGTCTGTTCTTTGTGAGCTTTCAAAATATCTGCCATTAATCACATAGGCAAGACTGTAGGCAAAGGAGAAAAACCAGCAGAGACAGATGATTATTAAGGTTCTAGTTGTGGTTATTTTATGTGGGTACAGTAAAGGGTGACACACAGCCACATAACGATCAATAGCAATTAAAACTAAATTACAAATAGCTGTTGAGAGGACCAGACCCATGATTATCAAAAACAGGTCACACAAAGTGTCTCCAAAGTACCAACATGTCTCAATTAACTTAATGGCATCCGCAGGCATCACAATAAGTCCAACAAGCAGGTCGGCCACAGCAAGAGAGAGACTGATCAGGTTTGTTGGAGTGTGAAGCTTCTTGAAGTGAGAGATGGAGATGATCACCAGCAGGTTCAGAAACACAGTCCATGCTGACAGCAATGAAAAAAACACATACATGATATTGTATTCATGTCTGGAGCGTTTTCCCTTGATACATGATGAGTTGATGGCAGGAAAGCAGTATTGAGTCTCATGTTTCTCTGTCTCATAGGCCATGAGTGAGTCTCCTCCTGTTAGGAGTTTGTTCTGCTCTCCTTACTGTCCTTTCATTTATACAGTGTCTGGATCAGACTGAACAACCCAACTACCTCCCACTCTAACGCTGTCTAGTAACAATTATTTTCTTCCAATAGTAAAATGACTTTGCATATGGTACAAAATAAAATAAAAAAATGAATAACAAAAACTGTGATGCAGATTGTTGATGTGAGCCCCTAGAGATGGTCCTGTCCACATCAATAGATATATACCAATAGACTGCAGCTGATAGCCCCTGACTCTGTGCCCAGTTTATGCCGGTCACTAACATACAGTACATTCATATGAAGTCACAGCTGATGAAGGTGCATCAGTTGACATGATCACAAAACAAAGACTACAGTGGGGCTTTGTGATGCTTGTCACTAATATTAATGACATATGAAAGCACAATAACCTCTCCCAATAGTTTAAATCATCTGTACATCTACACTGTTTATATGTACAGTATCTCTTCCATTCATAGGCATAGATAAGATAATTCAGAGTAGAGTTAACATAAATAGTCCATGTTAGAAATGTCATTATGGCAGAAGTAATAACTGTTGTCCCTGTTACAGACAACATAGTGTGGAATAGAGCAAAACCTTCATCCTTCACCAAACTGTTTATAACTTTCACTTGCTGATGTGCAATATAAAATATCTTTGAATATATATTATGATCCAGGTATAAGGATTATTAAATAGAGGACATTTTTAAATGATTATCAGGTCATCACATACATCTCTTCTAAAACAATGACACTGCTAACATGGATTTTGTATGTTAACTCAGGTCTGAAACCTCTTATCTATGATTTATTCGAGTCTTCGAAACTTTTGTTTCTAATCAGTGGTTCGGATCGCATGTCAAACTGCTGAAATCACATG
Source organism: Megalobrama amblycephala (assembly GCF_018812025.1). Classification (NCBI taxonomy): domain Eukaryota; kingdom Metazoa; phylum Chordata; class Actinopteri; order Cypriniformes; family Xenocyprididae; genus Megalobrama; species Megalobrama amblycephala. The sequence goes on from NC_063045.1 coordinate 55,090,937, forward strand.
ACTTTGGCGCTCGAAACAAAGATTTGAAGCAGTGTTTTGAAATCGGCCATCACTAGATAATCTTGAATTTCATCAAAAAATATCTTAGTTTGTGTTCCAAAGATGAACGAAGGTCTTACGGGTGTAAAACAACATGAGGGTGAGTAATAAATAACATATTTTTAATATTTGAGTGAACTAACACTTCAAATTGTCACCCCGTCCAATCATCCAGACTGCACTCTGGGGCTACAAGCTGTTTGGGAATGAAGTCCTGTAAGTTCTGGGAGGTAAATTATATGAAAAGACATTGACGGAAGACTTTGGCTAAGGCATTTCAGAATGTCCAAAACAACATTTCAAGTGTTGTGCAACAAGATTGACTTTTTTGATGCACATCAAGGAACTTATTCGCTTTCATCATAGTGTGTCTTATTGGATACAAAAACTATTCATCTTTATGCACATTTTCAGAATTTATGCGCATCTTGGCATTTCCATCCAGCATTTTTTATGCTATATGCTAAAATTCACATAAAAATAGGTGGATGGAAACATGGATAATGATAAGCATCACAACGTCTCTGTAAATGTGTGCAAGGCCCGTGAGTTGGGAGTGCAAGGTCAGTGAATTGTGTAAGTTTGTTTGCTTCACACACTTAATGAACAGATCACTGGAGGATTGTCACTGCAGCAGAACTTTATATACAGAACAGTTGTTAACAGGACCTTAAGGATTATTTACCCATGTAAAATACCAAATAAATACCAGGTGCGCACAGACAAAGGCCAGGTTCACACAGTCATTTTTTGGGATTGACAACCGCATTTACTTACAGGTGTGAGTCTCGAAATGTCTCGTTCACACAGCAACTTACAGTAGTGTTTGGAACACTGGCAGAACCTGATTTTGCTGAGTTCAACATGTTCCTGGGTCAACATTTTTGTTGATCCTGGAACAACATTCAAATCAACCAATCAGATTTGAGGGGCAAGTTTACAGATTATATCAAGTTTAGGCTTAAAATCATGAATTGGTGCTTCTACATCAGTGTTATTCATCTATCATTTCCATCTGATTTTTGGGATAACTTAGGTTAGGTTTAGGGGTAGGAATAGAGTTAAGACTAAATTTTCAGACTGGAATGTTGTTCCAGGATCAACAAAATATGTTGACCCAGGAACGCATCTAACTTAGCAAAATCAGGACGTGCAGAACACTGCCGGTATGAACGTGTAGCGAGTGTCAAGCCTGTATTCTCTTACTAGTAACCATGACGACAATGATCAACGTAGTATTAAAAGATGGCGACGTACACGCGTCACGTCATTTGCGACATCTCGCGCATACACGGCATTTGAAAAGAAACACAAAACTGACATGAGCTGCTCCGATGGAGAACAATGACTGGATCTAACACCTTAAGATGACGTACAGCTCACATCTCTGTCGCTGTAAGTTACTGAAAGCGAAACCACACACAAAACACCGGCTCTCTCGCACTGTATGTGACAGACAACTAGTTGTCCAGTGCGGTTCCGTTCACACAGCGCAAATATTCCGAGAATGCGGTTGTGAGTCCTGAAAATTTACAGGTTTGAGTTCGGTTATAGAATGCGGTTGTCACTCCCGTAAATAAACGTACTGCGTGTGAATGTAACCGTATTAAGGACTCAAAAACCAATAGGACTGACAACCATATTCTGCTGCTGTGTGAACATGGCCAAAAAAAAGAGATTTTGGGGCTCATCAATGGCAATGATACTGCAGTACACCCAAATATATATTTGAGCACACTATTATGTGTTCCTATGCTCACGTGCAGGAATGAATGACACAATTTATCTATCAACATTAACTAAATATTAATGATTTAGAACTAAGTCCAGTGATGTTTAGATCAGGTTGAGCTTTCTCACAAAGCTCAATACTATAAGCATTCTCTGTTAACATTCTAGTGTTTGTTTTCTGAGTTTATGATTAACTCTGGAGCCTGTACACATGTAAATGTGACATTTACAGCAAACGACCAACCTGTGTCTTGATGGTAACTGACTTCTTACATCCATTAGAAATGACCTCAAAACCACTCTTATTCGCTCCATAATTTCGCTCCCACTCAATTGTGAAAGGAAGAACATTCAGTCCATGTATTTATGGTACAACTCTGTTTGACTTCTCTTAGCATCATTTTTGCTGCACTACAACCTTAAACACTTAGTCTGTGACAATGAGAGGATATTAAATAATAATGATTAATAGGTATGCACTAATCATGATTTTTATTAGAGCCAATTCAGATTCTGCTTTTGTTTTGATTTTTGTTTTTTAGTTCACTCCAGAATTAGAATTTTCTGATAATTTACTAAGATGTTCATGTCTTTCTTTCTTCAGTCAAAAAGAAATACATTTTTTTGAGGAAAACATTCCAGAATTTTTCTCCATATAGTGGACTTCAATGGGGACCAATGAGCTGAAGGTCCAAACTGCAGTTTCAAAGGGCTCTACACAATCCCAGTCGAGGAATATGGGTCTTATCTAGCAAAACGATCTGTCATTTTCTAAAAAAAAAGAAAAGCTTTTAACCACAAATGCCCATCTTGCACTAGCTCTGTGATGCGCGTCCACGAGTTCATGCATTACATAGTTACGTTGGAAAGATCATGCGTGTCGTAGGCTGAAGTACCGACCCAAAGCGAAAGTGCAGACTAATGCAAGATGAGCATTTGTGGTTAAAAAGTATATAAATTTTCTTTTTCTTTTTTTAGAAAATGACAGATGGTTTAGTTAGATAAGGCCCTTATTCCTCGGCTGGGATCGTATATAGCCCTTTGAAGCTGCATTGAAACTACAATTTAAAGGAGCGTATCACACTTATAATTTAGATGAGGGGTTAGCACCGCTTTTTACCCAGGGTTATAAAACCCTGCTCTGGAGCTGGGTTAGCACTGCTTTTGTGGTGTTAACTCCACATTGCGGTGCCAAACTTGTACAGTGTGAAATGACGCAGTGTTAAAATGTTACAACTAGATGATTAGAAACCAAAAACCAATCACATGCCTTTTATTCACGTGCTTTGGGCAGTCACGGAAACACCGCACAATGTATAAACAGTTGTTTCTAATAATGTTTGTAATATGAGGACACACAATGCTAGAGTCTTCAAACAGGTCACGTTCTGCGTTTGTCCAGTCAGTGACACTGACACCGCAAATATGCAGATAACGACCTTAACCTGGGGTTTAGGAATGTGCAGTGTGAAACAGTAGCGAATACCCAGGGTTATCCGTGAACCCGATTTCAAGTGTGTAAAGACCTTATATACAGAAAACTTTCAAAATTTCTGCCACCAGTCAGATAGGCAGTATTGTAGGCAAAGGAGAAAAACCAGCAGAGACAGATGCTTATTAATGGTAAGTCTTAGGTTGTTCCCTCTGGTGTCTCGTACCCTTAGCCAATAGTAGTTTTCGTCATCCTGCTCCTCATCACTATCAGAGTAACAGAGTGATCCCGACTCATCCTGTGGTTTTGTCTGGTTTCTCTTTGTCATCTGTTTAGGTGCTTCGTCTGGTATCTGTACTGGTAAGTCATTAACCTGATGTAGCAGATTCCTGTGTAGAACTCTTGACTTTGAGCCGTCTGTCTCTGCTACCACCCGGTAGACTGGCCCATTGTTTATCTGTTCCTTGAAAATGTAAACAGTTTGCTCCCAATATGATCTCAATTTTCCTGGGCCACCTCTCTCACTTTGGTTTTTCACTAGTACTCTATCGCCAGGTTGAAGAACAACTCCCCTTGACTTCCTGTCACAGTACTGTTTCCCTCGGGCGCTTGAGTTCTTACTGTTCTCTGAAGCAATTTGGTAAGCTTCTGCCATTCGCTTTGCCCATTGCTTGGCATATCCTTTTGGATTGTTTCTTTCCTCTCCATTTGTCTCTTTGAATACAAGATCAATGGGTAATCGTGGGTGTCGTCCATAGAGTAAGTAAAATGGTGAGTGTCCTGTCGCTTCATGTCATGTGCAATTGTACGCATGCACTATCTGTGGTAGGTGTTCCTTCCATTTTTCCTTTTCTTTCTCTGCCAGTGTTCTCATCATCTGTAGCAGCGTTCTGTTGAATCTCTCGGCAGGATTGCCCTGATATGGAGAGGTCTTTGAATGGCTCATTCCTGACAGTTGGCGCAAGGTTTTGAAGAGGTCATTCTCAAATTCTCGACCTTGGTCATGATGTAATTTAGTTGGAAATCCAAACCGGGGAATGAAGTCACTGAAGATTCTTTCTGCTGCTGTTCCTCCAGACTTATTTTTAGTTGCATATGCCACTGAGGCAAACCTTGTAAAATGATCCATCAGAACTAGGATATATTCATAACCCATTCCACAGACTAGAATCCATGAACCGCATTATTAGACCATTTTCTAAGGCTGCAAGATGTATTAAAACCATTTAAAAATGATATCATAATGCTATTGTGAAATCACAAAGGCTGGGGTCAAATGTGCTGAGGGTGATGCGCAAGGCTTTAATTATTTACATGCGTGCAGGTTACGAGTTTCTTCCGTCTCAGAGTGGCTCCGTTCACAGAAGCTTTACACAAACTCGATCTTGGCACGTGCTGTTTGTTTGGGTTTCCAGTAACGTGCATTTGGGAATGTATAATGTCTGACATGCTTTGTGTTTCATAAGAAGTGTTGCACTGTTTTACATGCGTGGAGTGCGTCTCAGCAGCTCGGGTTAACAAACTTCATTTCTGCATATATGCTGTGAATTTGGGTTGCTTATAACGTACATCTGGGAACGCAATGTGCGCCATTTAGTCAGATTCATAACGTAAATCATTTATAAACATAAGAAAACACTGGAGAATACATATGTTTCTAAATATGTTAACTGTTCATCACGATTTCAAAATAAAACTTTAAACCCTTGCTCTGAGTTTGCATGTTTTGATGTCCTCATGTTCTTGTTCTTGAAATTACAGTGTAGCATTTACATCGAAAGGAAGTGGCCAAATATTAAAGATGAAGTAAACATTTGGCCAGTATTAAGGATTTGATTTGCTGTTTAACAACAACAATCACTATAGCGTTGGTGCCCTCTGCAGGCGTTTGTTATAATACATAATATAGCCTACAATGCATTTTCTATTTTTATTAACAACAACAACAAAAAGAGTACTCGATTAATCATGACAATAATCAATTGATTATGTTAGGGCTGCCCCCGAATTAGTACAGAATCCCCGAAGTAAGCAATTGGTCGACTAATCACATGTTTATATTAATAAACCATAAATCATAATAATGAGCCTTTAATTGCCTATAGTACATAGGAGGCTATACATAGCCTACATGGCCTAATCAGAGCTGAAGCGGACGCATAAAGCTAGCTACAGTGCACTGGCAAACATTATGATTATGAGTGTGTCGTGGAAAAAAAACAAACAAAAGAAAACAAGGAGATTGTCTAAACATTTTAATTTATTGATTAGGTTTTCTCTGTTTTCGGCTGCAGAGATAAAGTCGACGATGCTAACTCATCATCTCCGCAGTATTGAACGTGCCTATATGCATGTTTTATACGGATTACATAATCTGAGAATATTTATTTTTCCATTTGAATTGGTTCATTTAAAAGAAGACATTTCAAGCTTTCTATAGATATATTTCTCGTGTCTGTGAGGCAAGTATACACTGAGTTTCGGTTTCATTTTGGTTACATGCTCAACTTCACTTAGACCGAGTCGGCAGAAAGCGCATCCTGGTTTTCATTATTTTACAAAAGCACAACATTTTGCTGTTACTGTGAGTTTACAGAAATAAAAATAGACCCTTTACAGTTTGCATTACTCTTATCTGTATTACCAAAATGTCATTGTATTTTAAGTTAAATGCAAGTGATCGCACCGGCGCCTCCATGTCATACAGTGAGCATGCACACACAAGCATGGATATGCGCCTAATTATAGCGCGCATTTATCTAGGACTAGGCTAACGTTAGAGCGAGCGGACTTGTAAAGTTGCTACTGCTTACACGTTTCAAGTGATAAGCAATATTTGAGGTTGATGAATGATAAATGATAGGTGAATGTTTGGATTGTTGCCGTCAATGGGCAACCTGATGATACACAGGGCAACTAATTAGAGCAACGGACAGTTGGGAACAACCAATCAGAAAGGAGCAAATCTATTGCAACCCAACAAATGCTTTATTATTAAACACTTGTTATGCACTTTATTTCAACTTTTCAAGTAGTTTCTTCATTTTTATTAAATATAAATGCCTTTCCGATGACAACTTACCAGCGTAAAAAGATATAAGTTCATACTCTTTTTCTTCGCTCCACTGCTGCTGAGAGGCCACCATCTTTGAATTTTTTCTGAAATCTCCAAGCCGGTCATGTGATCACTCTGATTGGAGAATCTCAAAAAATTGCCCATAAAAAAGAGTTGCCCCATGTATCATCACCTTAACGGTTAGTCGACTATTAGGGTGCAGCCCTAGATTAACATTATGATCGTTGACAGGTGAAGTGAATAACACCGATTATCTCTTCATCACGGCACCTGTTAGTGGGTGGGATATATTAGGTAGCAAGTAAACATTTTGTCCTCAAAGTTGATGTGTTAGAAGCAGGAAAAATAGGCAAGCGTAGGATTTGAGCAAGTTTGACAAGGGCCAATTGTGATGGCTAGACTAGGTCAGAGCATCTCCAAAACTGCAGCTTTTGTGGGGTGTTCCCGGTCTGCAGTGGTCAGTATCTAAAAGTGGTGGAAGGAAGGAACAGTGGTGAACCTGCGACAGGGTCATGGGCTGCCAAGGCTCATTCATGCACGTGGGGAGCGAAGGCTGGCCCATGTTGTCCGATCCAACAGACGAGCTACTATAGCTCAAATTGCTAAAGTTAATGCTGGTTCTGATAGAAAAGTGTCAGAATACACAGTGCATCTCAGTTTGTTGCGTATGGGGCTGCATAGCCGCAGACCAGTCAGGGTTCCCATGCTGACCCCTGTCCACCACTGAAAGCATCACGTGGATGGCCGGGTGAGTGTGCGTCACTTACCTGGGGAACACATGACACCAGGATGCACTATGGGAAGAAGGCAAGCCGGCAGAGGCAGTGTGAGGCTTCGGCCAATGTTCTGCTGGGAAACCTTGGGTCCTGCCATCCATGTGGATGTTACTTTGACACGTACCACCTACCTAAGCATTGTTGCAGACCATGTACACCCTTTTAATGGAAATGGTATTCCCTGGTGGCTGTGGCCTCTTTCAACAGGATAATGCGCCCTGCCACAAAGCAAAAATGGTTCAGGAATGGTTTGAGGAGCACAACGAGTTTGAGGTGTTGACTTAGCCTCCAAATTCCCCAGATCTCAGTTCAATTGAGCATCTGTTGGATGTGCTGAACAAACAAGTCAGATCCATGGAGACTCTACCTCGCAACTTACAGGACTTAAAGGATCTGCTGCTAACATCTTGGTGCCAGATACCACAGCACACCTTCAGGGGTCTAGTGGAGTCCCAAAAAGGGGACCAATGCAATATTAGGAAGGTCGTCATAATGTTATGCCTGATTGGTGTACAGTAGTTTGATACGAGTGCAAATGTAATGTTACAATGTTAGAATGTAATCTAATTTTCCTTTCTTTCTTTTTTTTTTTTTTTTTTTTGCACATATAACCTATAGCATAGACCACTACATGATTACATTCACTATATTTGTTTTAATAGCCTTCAATATGAACATTGTTTATAGGACAACATTGGGCAGGATGTGAATTTAAAAAAAAATTGAAAAAAAAAAACAAACAAAACAAAACAATTTTTTTTTTTTCTAAATCCAAATAGAAAAATGTAGAAAATACTGAGATATATATTGCATATCACAATTCAGCCAAAAAATACAGAGATATGATTTTTTTGGCCATATCGCCCAGCCCCAGTGACAACCCTAACAGTGCCACTGCATGCCATGCCAGACCTGTCATGGCAGGCACACATCTTTATGCGTTATCAACATGAGATAAATCTTTATAGACACCTCCGATCAAGCTTTCCAGAGCGATTATCGGCTGATAGTTATCGGTAGCCTGTCAATTAGAGCACCCCTAGTACAAAGCCCTGCTGAAATGATTCTTTGTGTGTTTCATGAGCTTTAAGCCTATAACTGTGCATTGTCCCAGGTAAACAGCTGGTCATGGCTGACACGTACAGCCTCTGTACCCACTAAAAGTGACTAAAATAAACCAGAGAACAATGTTAAAGAATACATTATTTTGGTGATAACAACCAGAAGCATCCCATAGTCTAAAAACAGTTCAGTTGAATTGGTAGTAGGTGTGTTCATGCAGTGCTGCACAGACCAATCACTGTCTGGCTTGAAGCACTGCATGCAGGTTAACATTTTTTGTCCGATTTGAGACAGCTTTGTCACTTTGTTGTATGCCATCAAGAAGTCAGAAAGAAACACATGAGTATAGTACATAACATAATAATTGTAACTATTTCATTTAATTTAAATATACAACATGTTTAAAATACCTCACTTTTTTCAGTTAATGTGTTTATGGAAAGATATCTGATATCAATTGTGTTTACATCCACTTCACAAACTTTACAGAACTACACTTTAAGTGTGTGCTTTATCAGCTGGAAAAAAACAAACAAACAAACAAACAAACAAACAAACAAAAAACACAACCCTAGACAAAAATCATGAATAATCTGTAAAAATATCCATGAAAGAGGATGCTGGCTCCAATATTTTAAGAGTAAAGATGTGTTTAACTGATATTTTAAACCAGCGGTAAAATAACGCATAGATAAGAGGATTTAGTCCTGAGTTAATATACAAAGTCCATGATAGAAATGTTACTGTTGTGAAAGTGTTAACTGTAATTTCAGTTAGAGTCGAGATATAGTATGGAATCCAGCAAAACAGATAAACCGTCACAATGATTCCTAAAGTCAGAGCAGCTTTGCTCTCAGATTTTCTCCTCACTGAAACTTCCATTACACATTTACTACCCTTCACCAGAGAGTTTATCACTTTCACCTGCTGATGTACTACATAAAATATCCTCAAATACTCTGTGATGATCACCATACAAGGACATACGAAAGAAAAAGTCAAATCAGTGAATCTCCAAGCAGAACTAATCACAGCAATACACTCACCGTAACATGCATTGGTTCTGTGTGGTGTGTCAAAATATCCGTTACATATTACAATGGCAAAGTTATAAGCTGAACAACAAGACCAGAAGAGACAGATGCTCATTAAGGTTTTAGTTGTGGTTATTTTCTGTGGGTACAGTAAAGGGTGACACACAGCCACATAACGATCAATGGCAATTAAAACTAAATTACTGAGAGATGCTGAGAGAAGCACCCCCATAACTGCCATAAACATTGCACATAAAGTGTCTCCAAAGTACCAACACGTCTCAATCAGTTTAAAGGCCTCTACAGGCATCACAATAAGTCCCATAAGCAGGTCGGCCACAGCCAGAGAGAGAATAATCAGGTTGGTTGGAGTGTGAAGCTTCTTGAAGTGAGAGATGGAGATGATCACCAGCAGGTTCAGAAACACAGTCCATGCTGACAGCAATGAAAAAAAAACATACATGAAATTGTATTCATGTCTGGAGCGTTTTCCCTTGATACATGATGAGTTGATGGCAGGAAAGCAGTATTGAGTCTCATGATCCTCTGTCTCATAGGCCATGAGTGAGTCTCCTCCTGTTAGGAGTTTGTTCTGCTCTCCTTACTGTCCTTTCATTTATACAGTGTCTGAATCACACTGACCAACCCATCTACCGCTCACTCCGATGCTGCATAATGACAATTACTTATAATTATTTTCTTTCATCTCAACTTTAGCAGTAAAATTGCTGATCAAAAGAGACAAATGAGAGACATGAAATTGGTTTTACGTGATACTATATCCACACCAATAGGTGTCGGTAGAAACTAAAAGAATACTGACTCTATCACATCTGATGTAAGTGCATAAGTGGTCACAAACAAAATTCACATACCTCAGTGGGGACTTGATGCTTGTCACTAATATCAATGATGAATGCAAGGCCAACAACTTGTCCTTAATGTTTAGATCATATCTAAGGTACATTTACACACAAACATTGTAATTTTTAGCCTTCTAATTGTAATGGATCCAGATATGAAATATATCACATTTTCTTTTTTTTTTTTTTTCAGACATGATCGCAATCAACAATCTTATCACAATTAGCACATTTTTAAGTTGGGTTTTAAGACTATTTTGCAACTTACTGAACAGTACAGCCAAACTAATATTTAACCATTTAGTCCAAAGTGAGGATGGGCGATATGACCAAAATCTTACTTCACTTTATTTTATTTTATTATTTTATATATATGATTAAAAATAAGAATAAAGACAAAAAAAAAAAAAAACAATGACAAATACAATATAAAAAAAGATACAAATTAAATAAATGGCTTTAAATTTTTTCAGGTATAGGTCTTCAAGTAAGAAATTGAATAATCAAATGTAAAAATAAAACTGCACATTCCATGTATGAGTTAAATAAACTTTGATTCTTATTAAAGCTACAAAAGTTATTCAGTCAAGAGCAGTGTGTGATTGTTCTCTTGTTCTTTTGTTTGATTCACATTAACAACAGACAGCATCAGGTACTGTATATTAGGCTTTAAGATCAAATGTACAGATCCAATATACATGCAGTTTCTTTCCTATAGTTGTTTATGTTCACTTAAGACATAACCAACAGTATTTATGTGCAAAAAATCTTATAAGCAAATAATAAACTTTTGTGATGATGAAGAACTGCAATGTCGCATTAGCGTAACTGCAAAAGAGATCATCAAAAACAAAACAAACAAAAAACTTCAGTGGGGGAAAAATAATAAAATCAACCCCAACATTAAATTATTCACAATCTGTAAAAAAAAATATCCATGAGAGAGGAGGATGGCTCCAATATTTTAAGAGTTAAGATGTGTTAACTGATATTTTAAACCAGCGATAAAATAAAGCATAGATAAGAGAATTTAGACTTGAGTTAACATACAAAGTCCATATTAGAAATGTTATTGTGGCAGAAGAGATTACTGTAGTCCCTGTTACAGACAATATATAGTATGGAATATAGCACAGCAGATAAGCTGTCACAATGATTCCTAAAGTCATTGCAGCCTTTCTCTCAGATTTTCTCCTCACTGAACCTTCCATTACACATTTACCACCCTTCATCAGGGAGTTTAAAAGTTTGACTTTGTCACAGTGAGGTCCTGTGACTAGAGACTTTGAATATAAAAAGGACTTTTATTTTGACAATGGACTGTGAAAACACATGCATGCATACACTTCCTTTTGTAACATCATATACACTTATCTGTTTTGCGCATATGGAACATCAGTTAAAACAGATATGTTGGTATCACTGATCATGTGTTGTGTTGTTCACGTCCTCATCATGCATTACTTCTATGTTGATTTGTGTTGTGTTATGTTATGTTAAGAAGTAAAACAAGACCGGTTATGTTAAATGTTTATTGTTTTATATTACCACTTACATATCATAAATAGTCATACTTACGTACTGGAACATTTTCCCATCCCAAACAGACAAAACCCAGTCACAGTAAATGCCACCATTTTGAGGACTGCGGTCTTTTGGGTCAATTAATTGGCATAGCCAAAAGTTTGTTTGTTTGTATGTATAACTTTGAACAGTTTTTACTTTATTTTGTTTCTGTTTTTTTTTTTTGTATATATTTTTTGGACTTTCACTGTAAATACCATTGACGCACCACTGGAAAACCTTTATTTTTGCTCCACTTGGAATAAACACTGAACTTTTGGCTGTATCACCACGTCACGTCATTTTTACGCCTCCATCTGCCGGTACATTCAAAGCAGTGGTGCTGCTGCTGTTCAAAACATCTTTGGGGCCCTTGTTGCAGTTGGCACACCGCTGTCTTTGTTACAGACTTGCTGATGTGCGACATAAAATATCCTCAAATATAAAGTTATAATCAGGGTACAAGGTAACGCAAATGAAAAGAACAGGTCTGTGAATGTCCATGAAAAACTTATTACTAAATGGCACTTTCCATAGCACATGTCTGGTATTTGGGAACTTTCAAAATATCTGTCACTTATTAAATAGACAATGTTGTAGGTAGAGGAGAAAAACCAGCAGAGACAGATGCTTATTAAGGTTTTAGTTGTGGTTATTTTCTGTGGGTACAGTAAAGGGTGACACACAGCCACATAACGATCAACAGCAACTAAAACTAAATTACAAATAGATGTTGAGATAAGCAGTCCCATGATTATCATAAACATGTCACAGAAAGTGTCTCCAAAGTACCAGCATGTCTCAATCAGCTTTATGGCATCTACAGTCATCACAATAAGTCCAACAAGCAGGTCGGCCACAGCCAGAGAGAGAATAATTAGGTTTGTTGGACTGTCTCATAGGCCATGAGTGAGTCTCCTCCTGTTAGGAGTTTGTTCTGCTCTCCTTACTGTCCTTTCATGTATACAGTGTCTGGATCAGACTAGCCAACCCATCTACCGCCCACTCTGGGTGGTGCTGTGTAATGACATAATTATTTTCTTTCATCTGAACTTTGGCAGTAAAATTGCTGATCATAAGAGAGAAATATGAGACATGAAACTGATTTATGTGATGCTATATCCACACCAATAGTAGTAAGTAGAAAGTAAAAAAAAAACAATACTGACTTTGTCAAATCTGCTGCAAGTGCATCAGTGGTCACTATATAAATATGTGGTCACAAATACACTGTCACAGATGGTGTTTGGTTTTGTGTTCATGTTCATGTTTCATGTCTTTATTTTCAAGTTTAGTCAAGTCTCATTGTTGTTTGCTATTGTTTGCTTTGTGTGCCATGTGCTTCCAATGTTTGTCATGTTCTAGTCATGTGATCCTGCCATGTGCTCCCCTTGTCATGTGTTCTATGTTGTCACATTCTGATTGGTTCATTGTCTTGATTGTGCACAGGTGTGTCTTGTTTAGTCTTTTGCCCTTGTGTATTTGAACCCTCATATTAGCCTTGTGTCTTAAGCATTGTTTCCTGTAACCACTGTTGATGAGTCTTGTTTAAGTTCATGATTTTTGCCGAGTCAAGCCTGTCTTTGTTTTATGTTTGACTATGTTAATTTAATATACTAAGGATGTGACGAATGAGGCTTTTGAAGCAGTGAGGCTTTTATAACAAGCTGCGTCGGTGCTTCGAAGCTTTTCAATTGGTGCTCTACTTCATCATCTGGTGGTCAATAAAAATTACTACACCTGTGTCATTCAGTTTTGTTCAATGGGATGTCATAGTAAAGTTTATTTTATATATTTAATAATCATATTAGAAAGATGGTGGTGCGTGTGTGTGTAGCAAAATTGTCATTGTATTATGCAAAATGCAATGAAAAGATTTTGTTCTTCATTTTTACTTGCATCAAACTTGTATCTTTTCACCTTCTAAATATTAATACGGCAATAAATTTTTTTTCATTGCACCATTTTTTTGTGTGTGTTCCTTACAAAACAACACATTTTTAAAAAACCAATGCAATTTCATATTTTTATTCAAGAATATTATTTGTTTCACTGTGCTGCACCTTAAAGGTGCAATATGTAATATTTTTGCAGTAAAATATCCAAAAACCACTAGGCCAGTGTTATATATTTTGTTCACTTTAGTACTTACAATATCCCAAATGTTTCTAACTATTTGTAAATCGTGAGAAAATTGCAGTTTTAACCAAGATTCCGGGACATGTGAGGAGTCGCCTGTCAATTGCATCATACCCGCGTTAACCCTCGGCCTGCCTCGGTTTCTGGTTTTATTTTGTAGAAACGATGGAAACACCAAAGACTCTTTAATGTATTACATTTTAATAGACAAGAGAACAACTGTTTTGATATATTTATACACAGAAAACTAATTGCTATATAGCTCAACATGTTTAGTCTTATTGTTTAAATCTAATTTTCTTGATTTTTTGCGAGCACCATGCTTTACCATTCCTCAGAGAAAAACACCTTTTTTTTGGATCGCGTACATACCAATAGGGTGTCAGAATGGTATATGTTTATACTTCTCATCCAACCACAATCAAATTCACTCTATCCGGATGGCGCGATTTATCTGGATAGTTTTTTGTTTTTTTTTCAAGCCGGAATGAAAACAAGCCGAAATGAAATAGGAGTAACGAGGCTATTTTAAAATGTAAGGAGTAGAAAGTAGGCTACAGATAATTGCGTGAAAATGTAAGGAGTAGAAGTAAAAAGTCGGCTGAAAAATAATTACTCAAAGTATTTACTGGTACCTATATATGTACGTATAGAGTTTTACATTATAAACGATGCTCAGATTGCATCCTTTCTTGAAGAACGATGATGGAGAGCAAATCATTCCAAAGATATGTAATGCAAACGATGGATAATATATAAAGATTTCATGGATTTAACGCTTTCATGAACAAAAAGTAGTTTTTTTTATGTTTTGAAATGGACATTTTACCCAAGTGCAACAGATTGGATTCATCTCACGATCTCTATTTCATTAAAGGTATGAAGTCCCAGTCAGGGCCGGCGCGTGCCTATAGGCGAACTAGGCAGCCGCCTAGGGCGGCAGCACAGTAAGGGCGGCAAAAGGAGAGGGATTTAGTTTTAAAGTTAATTAATTTATTTATTTTTGGGACATTCATTTGGAATTATTTCACTTATATCAAAAAGTTATCACCCGATTAGTTATTCTAAATTTAAATTATCTTTCCCTCATTCTACTGAGTACCAAACCCCGCCCCAACCTAGAGCGGCATATCACTGAACAAAAACACCGGCGTTTTGAGCGGTGAGTGGACTATATGAGTTTGCACGATCGCAAATTCTCTCATTAAAAACAAAGAAATGTAGACACTATCTAAATAAGAGATTCAATGTGTGACAGCTTAATTTATTATAACAGAACTTTGTGAGATGACAACTTTTTAGTGATTACAGAGGGAGCACTCTTTGCGTGTCTTCTGCCATGCTCCCTTATACTGTAGGCCTATTTTCTATTAAAATTAACAGTGGTTTGTGAACGTAGTGAACAGTCCCGGTTTTTGGTGCTCCGTCCCCGACTGGAGCTGTCCCTGGAAATGTCCCCGTTTTATAGCTCGTTCAAAATAACCCGCAAATACATTGCAAAAAAGCCCGACCAACATACAGCAGCCTGTTGGTTATCAGAGCAATCATGTAGTTATTATATTCACCAACAGAGGGGGCTGTGCAGCTACACTGTCACTGCTACACTTGGTCGCGTGCGCGCCGCTAACCTGGGCTGCGTTTCCCAAAAGCATCGTAAGCCTAAGTTGATCGTAAAAACGATCGTACGAGTGATCTTAATATTAAGGTCTGTTTCCCAAAAGCATCGTAACTTAAGTAGCAAACTACTACAAAAAACTATAGTGAATAATCTTTAATAATGAATTAAATGTTCAAGGTGTCTGAATAAATTGTGGTTTGACTGTGTGTGTGTGTGTGTGTGTGTGTGTGTATATATATATATATATATCTTTGTTTAGCTCTACCTCCTCCAGAAGAACATTAATTTAATCTTTTTGAAAGGTATCTATATTTATTTATTTATTTATTTATTCTAAACCACATCAGGTGACGATTATTAGGTTAAATGTTAAAGGATACGATTTTATAAGGTAATATTCAGCACTTGAGAAACGGACAGCGACTCTTAAGTAGCACGTAGAACGCGTTCTCGCGCGTTCATGTTAAGGGCATTTTTGGGAAACGCACGTGGAATTGCTGCGAACGTTCGTAACCTCGCACGTAGAAAGCGCTCTTAAGAGCTAAGATACATCGTTATTGGGAAACCCAGCCCTGGACCAGAGCAGAGCGCCATATCATCAATTATCAAAAGAAACATCGTTATCTGTTTCGACTTTCAAGGTAGTAACATAACTATTCATGTTAAATTAAAGTAATACGGTTATGTGTTTTATAACAGGGTGTGGGATTGTTTTGGACAGTTTAAACGTCCCCAGTCACAACGCAGCAATTTCCACACGTCTTATCAAGTGGTAAAGGTACACTTAGACATGAATAAATAAATAATACACTTGCAACTTACTTAGTGCTTAAATTGAGACTAAAATGCAAAATAATAATTACAAGTTTAAAAAGTTGAAATTTCTGGGCTAGCCCAGGAATTTTACAGGCTAGCTCAGCTCGTAAAAATGAAAATATTAAATTCACTAATAAATGTTAAAAATATTTGTTAAATGCTGTTTTATTAATCTAATCTAATATTTATGTTGTTTTATTTTTGTAATGCGATTTTTCAAAATAGTGTAATAGTTTTTTCTTAGTTAGGCCTGGTTAATAGTGTAATATTTTTTGGTGAATTGTATTAAAAACAGAACAAAAATCCTAATAAAATTAAATCATAATAATTATTAATGTAATTGTTAAGGTTTCATTTTTCTCCGTCATGCCTATGTGTAATATGTTGTTGTCATCCATCCATTAAAGATTACTACAAAATATAACTTCATAATATAACATAAATGATGAGAACATAACTCAACAGTAATGATATAGGGAACCTGCAACAATTAAAAAACAAAAACATTAAAAAATGCATTGTCCCCGTTTTTTTATTAATAGATAGCCTAATAACAAATGAGATTTCGGTGAGATCTTCGCCTATGTTTGTGAGAGAAAGCGGAGGAGTCACATTGCTCACCTTTGTGTGCACAATATTTATAAATGCCATATATTTATAACCTCTATTCATAATGGAGCTGTGCACACGCAAGTGACGGGATTTTGGGCGTGAGAACCGCTTGCACACCGTCACTTCGCAATTAGCTAGAGCTAACGGCGATTTGCGGCTTTCGTGTGTCTATGACTTGTGCTTTGCACGTCCTGTAAACTGTCTTTATGTCGAAGTAGGCTACTGCCGGCCCAATTTATCTGCGGCCCACCAGGAATTCTCCTGAATCTTCCAGGAGATTCTTACTATTATTTAACTTAAGTGTTTGCATTTGTAGAGGTTACGTGTTGATTATTTTTTTTTACATTGCAGAATGAAAAAAGAAAAGAAATCAGAAAACATGCTTGTACATGCTTTTAAATTAGTGCAAGTTTATTAATAAATCAATAAACAAAACCTCCAGTCTTTCACATGCACCTCAAAGATCGAGTTTAAGTGTAAAGTGGGGGCGGCACGACGGGGTTTTGCCTAGAGCGGCAGTTGACCTGGTCCCAGTTGATTTTTTTGTGTTATTTGCACACCCCACACAAATTAGCCTACTGGTGTTAGAGCATCTATAACGTTATCTTAAAAAACACCGTAGATTGACAGTAAACTTTTAGTACTTTCTAATGATATTGTTATCTTTATTAATATTTTAGATAGTATCTAAGATAGATATGCTAGGCGGGCGTGGTTTCAGCAACAAGTCGCATGGGCTCCAACTACATCCCGCCTCTTTGCCCATTTTCAGTTATCCGTGAGTGACGTGCGGTGACGCGCTGCTAAGGATGGCAGCGGCCACATTTTCGCTTCAAAACTGCTGTTCAGAACTCTAATGGGTGACGTCACGGACACTACGTCCATATTTTTTTTACAGTCTATGCTCAAAACCATGCGAATAGCATATCATAGTGCCCACACGATATAACTTCACATTCCTAATCCACTTATGTATAAAACATGCAACAGAACACTGTAAATAACCTCAGTGCCATTTAGTAAATGGCATTTACAATAAAATATTTAGTCGATTTATACACTTTGTAAACTTCGAAAAACGCTTACCCCTCCCCAGCGTAACCAATGTGAACTGGCGAGAGGCGCACGGTCACTTGAAAATGGCGTCAGCAGAGTGCCAGATGAAAATGTCAAAATAAAAGTCTCTAAATAGTGAACAGTAGAATCAACATATGAAGAGTTTGGTTCCAAAACGCAATAACTCCATTTTGATTAATTTGAGTAAAAAGGTGTTTTCTTTACCAAGAAAGTGGCAAGATGAAAACCACTATTTTCTTTTTCAAACTTTCACATAGCATCTTTTGGTTATAAAAACATAAAAAATTCAAATCTACATTTTGATTTTAAAAAGTTTATTATAAAAACGTATTATTTTTTCCCCCAAAATGCAATAAATCCATGACACTTTTTTTCAAAATGCAATTAATCCATCAATATAAAAGTTATTTTTCAAATTGAAAATACACAACAAAGTAAGTTGATTCATATACATGACAGAGTCTAAACTTTGCCAATATTTATCTTATATACAGGCATTTTACTAAAAATACATTCAGCCGTCGCTCCCAAAATGAATCTTGTTAATGTTATAAATTATTTGTCATTACCGATTAAAGAGTATCTGGCGCCACCGCACGGTTAAATAAACACATTTGCCGAGTACATTGGTATTAAAAACGGCTTTTAAAAAAGTCTTCAATGTTTACAGTGGGTGGAATGGAGCGCTGTGATCGGTTGAGCGGATATATCGCGTTCTGCAGAGAAGGGAGACTGGCGTTTGTCGCGTTTTGGAAAGAAAGGGAGAAAACATGACAGAATAACACGACGGATATCGCATTTTGCGCAAAATTAATAAATGACTTTTCAATACCGACCAGATACAATACTGATTTTGGTGGAAACTCAATTTTTTGAAAATGGCGTTTATCGCGTTTTGGAACCAAACTCTTAATATATTGCTTAAAGAAAAACGGGAATAAATAAATATAAAATATAATAGAAGGATTTTAGTGAAAAAGCAATGTGTTACATTCAAATTGTATTTACTTTAACTCGTTACACTAGGATGGCATAAATGTTTATTAGCATAAACATTTATGCTAATCGAAATAAACTTGAAAGAAAATATAAATTGTAGTTGAAAAACTTAAACTAAACCAAAATTAGTAATGTCGCGATCAACCGACGCGATCATTATCCTTTCATTAACTGACAAGATTCTATTAAATTAGAATTAAATGAAATTGGAATGGATAAGTGTCTGTGAAAATTATACTTAAAAAAATTATTTAAAAAAATCCCAGGGGTTTAGTTTTAGTCTATAACAAATAGCAGAATTAGAATAAACAACACAAGATGAGGATTCATCATCATCACGCACCAGCGCTTCTCAACGGAGAAAAACAGGATTAAATCATATAAATGAAATAAATAGCCTATGCCTATATGCAAAATATATTTGGCTTAAATAATTAATATTAAATAAACTGCGACAATAAGCCTAGACTAAGCTGAGTTTTGGGTCTTTTTTGAGAAGCAAATTCAAGGAAAGGAAACGGAGACGGCAGAAATTCTTTTTGTTTTCTTTATTTTACAAGCAATGTTTTGTTTTTATTGTGAGTGTATGAAAATAATAAGCCTAGTTAACCCTTCACAGATTCGAATGGTTTTACTCTTATGACCATAAATGTCTGTGTATTTTAAGTTGTTAAAGTTTGTTTTATAAGAAAATTCAAGTGATCGCGCCGGCGCCTCACGCGCACTACTGTTCTACTGTAACTAACGCCTCGTTCTATTTTGGATCTTTGAAATATGCGTAATATTTTAAGCATTTATCACATGTGGTGCATGTAAAAGCAGGACATGTGAATGTGAAGTGAATTTGTGGTCTCGTTTCAAATGGATTGATCATATGCTTGCATCGACTTCACTGTAGTGTAGCCTATATGTTCGCTGCTTCCTTTCTGTGTTCTGACCAGTGTCTGAGTCTTCACCCTCGCCTACTCCGAACTTGAATGCTATATCTGAGGTAAACCACGCCCTCCTCATTACCCTACGGACAAAGAAATGTAAAAATAAAGAAATGTGGAAATTAATAAATGTGGAAATGAACAAATATGGAAATAAATAAATAATTAATTAAATGTGGAAATAAATAAAAATCTAAATGAATAAATGTATAAATAAATAAAACAAAAAATAAATAAATGTGGAAAAAATAAATATATACATAAATAAGGAAAAAATGTATAAATAATTATTTACTTTTGTTTATTTGCTTTTCTATGTATATTTATTTATTTATTTACTTATTTTTGCTTTTTTTTTTTTACATTTCTTTGTATATTTCTTTATGTATTTGTTTATTTTTAATATTGGCAGACTTGTCCTTCCATACGTGACAGCATCATTTCAAGCAATGCTCCTGAACAGTGGTGCCTGCAGCCATACAGCTGTACACGCTGTGCGTACCATGGTGCTAATGCAGTTTTTATTTTATTTTATTTTATTTTTTACATTTTAAATTTATTATTAAAATCTATCTGCATAAACTCATATTGTTGAGAAAGCAAGAGAGAATGAGAATAAATAAAGGTGTGCGTTTGTGTGTATGTGCGAGCATGGGTGGGCGTGGGGGTTTTGGGTGAAAAGAAATCTGATTGGCTAGTTTAGTTTTGTCACTTTTTTCACACATAAAAAATTACATTAAAGATAGTTAATGTTTAAAAACAGACTCAAAATGTGTAAATGCTCTATAAAACAGATAATTTGATTGAAAAAAGGCCTAAAACTCTTGAGTAGGGATGGAGAAATGAAATGTTTCGTTTCAAAGCATCAAGAGTGTCGAACACAGCGCCATCTTGTGGTAGGTAAAATTTACATAAGTCACCTGAGTGCGCCAAGCACAAACAAAAGCCTGACAGCGTAAAATGTGTTTTGTTTTCTGATAATATAATTTACATATTAAAGTGTGGCAATAAATTAAATGTAACAACGAAAAATAATAATACTGTAATGACCCGGCATTCAACACCAGCAGCCGGTTGCATTATTGGTTTTTGTTTGTTTTGAGTAGATGTATGCATTATTTAAGCAAGATGGTTGGGTAAAAATAAAAAGTGTGGCTCACACCATCATGGTGAGAGATGTGTTTGGGAGGGACTTGGCGATCTGGCCTTGCCTGTTTAGGTCTTATACTATGTTCAGAATAAAAAGGAGAAAAGACAGTACTGCCTCCTGCTGTTTTGTTCTGGCTATAAAGACACTCATGGTCATGCGGTGTATGGGACACGAGACTCATTAGGACTGGCATTTACATACATTCTGAACTTTGTTGGTGTTAGACAACATGCGTCAGGACCCATTTATTGTCGTAATCATACTTTAGATCTAATATTGTCACATGGAATCGATATTGATGCTGTTGAAATTCTGCAGCAGAGTGACGACATCTCAGATCATCTAGTTTGGTGCATACTACATTTAGTCAAGGCTGCTAAACTGCCTCCCTGCCATAAATATGGTAGAACCATCACTTCTACCACTAAAGATCGCTTTATAAATAATCTTCCTGATCACTATCACCGCCTTTGCATACCAGACAGCTTAGAAGACCTCGATGTTGCAACAGAAACTATTGCCTCTGTCTTTTCCAGTACATTACACTCAGTTACTCCTTTGCATTTAAAAAAGATTAAGGAAATTAATCCAACGCCATGGTACAATGAGCACACTCAGGCCCTAAAGGCAGCAGCCAGAAAAATGGAGCGCAGCTGAAAGAAAACAAAACTAGAAGTTTTTTGCATTTCGTGGAGAGAGAGAATGATTGAGTACAGAAAGGCCTTAAAAACTGCTAGATCTGCCTATTTTTCAAAACCTTTAGAAGAAAATAAACACAACCCTAGGTATTTATTTGATACAGTGGCTAAATTAACAAGAAATAAAGCTTCAGCTTCTGATGTTTTCAAAGAGCAGAGCAGTAATGACTTTATGAACTTCTTCACTTGCAAGATTGACAATATTAGAGAGAAAATTATAACCATGCAACCGTCTACTACAGTATCGTGTCAGACAGTGCATTGTAGTGTCCCTGAGAAAAAAATTCAGTTCATTTACTGCTTTAGGAGAGGAAGAATCATCAAAATCAACAACATGTATGTTAGATCCTATACTGACTAAACTATTGAAAGAGATGCTTCCAGACGTCATAGATCCTCTTCTTAATATCATCAATTCATCTTTATCACTAGGATACATACCAAAAACTTTTAAGCTGGCTATTATTAAACCTCTTATTAAAAAAACACAACTTGATCCTAGAGAATTAGTAAATTACAGGCCGATCTCAAATCTCACTTTTCTGTCAAAAATACTAGAAAAGGCAGTATCATCACAACTATGTTCCTTTTTAGAAAGAAACAGTATCTGTGAGGATTTCCAGTCAGGATTTAGACCATACCATAGTACTGAGACTGCTCTCATTAGAGTTACTAATGATTAGCTCTTATCATCAGATCGTGGTTGTATATCTCTATTAGTGTTACTGGATCTTAGTGCTGCATTTGACACTATTGATCACAATATTCTTTTAAATAGACGCGGAAATTATGTTGGCATTAGTGGGATTGCATTGCCATGGTTCAAATCGTACTTATCTGACCGTTATCAGTTTGTAGTAGTAAATGAAGACATGTCATATTGATCACAAGTTCAATATGGAGTACCACAAGGCTCAGTACTAGGACTGTTGCTTTTCACTCTGTACATGCTACCCTTGGGAGATATCATTAGGAAGCATGGTGTTAGTTTTCATTGTTACGCTGATGATACTCAGCTTTATATTTCTTTGTGCCCTGACAAAACTTACCAATTCACAAAATTAACAGAATGCATAGCTGATATAAAAAATTGGATGACCAGTAATTTCCTACTACTAAAAACTTCTTCATGTAATAACCTAGAATACTGTCTAACACTTGATGGCTGCTCTGTTAAGTCTTCATCGTCACTTAGGAACTTGGGTGTGCTCTTTGATACCAATCTTTCATTTGAAGGGCATGTTTCTAGCATCTGTAAAACCGCATTCTTCCATCTTAAAAATATATCTAAACTATGACATATGCTCTCAATGAAAAATGCAGAACAGTTAGTTCATGCGTTCATGACCTCAAGGCTAGATTACTGTAACGCTCTACTGGGTGGTTGTTCTGCTCACCTGATAAATAAACTACAGCTCGTACAAAATGCAGCAGCTAGAGTTCTTACTAGAACTAGGAAGTATGACCATATTAGCCCAGTTCTGTCAACACTGCATTGGCTTCCTGTTAAACAGCGTATAGATTTTAAAATCTTGCTAATTACTTACAAAGCACTAAATGGTTTAGCTCACCAGTACCTGAGTGAGCTCTTAAAGCATTATAGTCATTCACGTCTATTGCGATCTCAGAATTCAGGGCAGCTGATAATACCTAGAATATCAAAATCAACCACAGGCAATAGATCCTTCTCCTATTTGGCACCTAAACTCTGGAACAATCTTCCTAGAATTGTTCGGGAAGCACACTCTGTCAGTTTAAATCTAGACTAAAAACGCATCTCTTTAAGCTGGTATACACATAACACATTATCAATTAATATTTTCAAATACATTAAAGGATTATTAGGCTGCATAAATTAGGTCAGCCGGAACCAGGAACACTTCCTATAACACCAGATGTACTCGTTACATCAGATGAAGAATGGCATCTACGCTAATATTAGTCTTTCTGTTTATCCCGAGGTTTACCATAGTCAACCGGATCCGGGCTGTATCCAGATGAGACCGAGGACCTGCGCCTTGACACGACCACAATGCAGCCCTGAGGTATCAGCAGAGTGTAAGTCAACTAGATCATCCATTGTGAAGGCCTCATTGACACGACAACCAGTGGCAAAGTTCCTCCTCAACAAACTGTCCATACCTGTGTGATGAATATGATCCTCAACTGGATGGAACTGGAATAAATACTTTGAATGTTGCGATCCTTTCGGACTTATGATAGCAACCTGAATCATAACAAAGCACTGTTCGCCAGAGGAGGACTGGCCCCCCGACTAAGGTTTCTCCCAAGGTTTTTTTCTCTATTTTAACACCTATTTGCCACCTGTTTGCCACCTGATGTCACCTGTTGGAGTTTCGGTTCGGACGGCATTAATGAGCCCTCAGACAGCCCCTGGGCCGCACCCATGGTCATGGTGCGAAAGAAAACGGGGGGGTGGTGCCCTTGTGTGGACTTTCTGACAACCATCCATAGCACTGGGTTGCGGTTGAACCCAGCCAAGTGTAACCTGTTCACCCACCAGACACAGTTTCTGGGGCACGTGGTTAGCAGGAGCAGGGTGGCTACCGATCCAACAAAAGTGGCCGTGGTGAGGGACTGGCCCCCACCAACCAACATCACTGAGCTGCGGAGCTTCTTGGGCCTGGCCTCCTATTACAGGAGATTCGTCAGAGACTTTGCAACCTTCGCCAGCCCCTTACGTCAGTTGATAAACAAGGGCCAGCGGTTTGAATGGTCTGAGGACTGTGCAGCAGCCTTCCGGCAGCTAAAAGCCACTCTCATTGATGCTCCTGTCCTGGCCTACCCTGACCCCAACCAACCATTCCTTGTGGACACTGATGCCAGTAACGTGGGGTTCTGGGTTGTACTCTTCCAGAAGAGGGAGAATGGAGAGCTTCAGTCGCCCAGAAAGAAAATACTGCATCATCTGGCGGGAGTTGCTAGCGGTGGTCCTGGCAGTCCGTCACTTCAGGCCCTACCTCCTGGGCACCACGTTCACACTGAGGACTGACCACGCTAGCCTCACCTGGATGCTGAACTTCCACTAGCCAGAGGGTCAGGTAGCAAGGTGGCTGGAGATCCTCCAGGAGTACTTTGAGGTTCAGCACTGACTGGGGCGCCAGCATGCTAATGCTGACGCCCTCTCCAGACATCCATGCTTAGCTGATGAATGTCGGTACTGCAGTCCCTAGGAAGAATGAAATATCAGTGGAGATGGGGACAGCAGTGGAGATGGGGAGCCATTTACCACTGAGCAATTGAGGCAACAACAGGTGAACGATCGAGTGCTGGCGAAGGTGAGGGGCTGGCTGGAGGCTCAAGCACGTCCAGACTGGCCAGCCATGTATTCCCAGGGTCCCGAGATCAAGGCGCTTTATTCTCAGTGGCTCAGCCTGGAGCTCCACTACGGCATGATCTACAGGCGGTGACAGGCCCTGAAATCCTGGTTCCCCATGCTTTGCGGCCGGAGGTCCTCCGTTGGGTTAATGGGGCAGCTGGAGCCAGCCACTTTGGAAACTCCAAGACAGTGCGGCGGCTGTGGCAGCAGTTCTACTGGCCTGGATGTCAGCAGGATGCAGAGCTGCACGTTCACTGCTGGATGTTTGCACACCGCAGAAGGGACCCAGCCAAAGCTCTCATGTGCCGTTGTAGCAGTACCTAGTCGGCGCGCCCATGGAGAGGATTGGGGTGGACATTTTGGGTCGGTTCCCCATCATGGAGGCCAGCAACCATTTTGTCCTGGTCACTATTTTACAAAGTGGCCAGACGCGTATGCGTGCCAGATCAGAGTGCTTCCACGTCAGCGCAGCGGCTAGTGGCTTTAATTTTTTATTTTTTTTTTAGGAACAGTAGGTCTTCAGATAAGAAATTGAATAATCAATTGTAAAAAAAAAAAAAAAAAAAAAAAAAAAACTGCATATTCCATGTATGAATTAAATATACTTTGATTCTTATTAAAGCTACAAAACTTATTCAGTCAAGAGCAGTGTGTGATTTTCTCTTTTTCTTTTGTTGTTTGATTCACATAGATACATAGATAGCATCAGATACTGTATATTAGGCTTTAAGATCAAATGTACAGATCCAATATACATGCAATTTATACGACTGACAGACCGCAACGGTTGAAGTTAAAAATCATCATTTGTGTTCTACTGAAGAAACAAAGTTTCTTATTTTACTAACTTATTTTTCATTAATATTATTTTAATCTTTTTTAATCACACTGCACATAATAAGAAAAAATATCAAAAATATATGTTTGATTCACATTGACAGACAGCATCAGGTACTGTATATTAGACTTTAAGATCAAATGTACAGATCCAATATACTTGCAATTTCTTTCCTAGCTGTTTATGTTCACTTAAGACATAACCGACAGTATTTATGTGAACCTTGTGTGTTTTTGACAGTTTAAGTGCAAAAAAAATCTTATAGACAAATAATAAACTTTTGTGATGATGAAGAACTGCAATGTCTCGTTAGCGTAACTGCAAAAGAGAACATCAAAAACAAAACAAACCCCTACATGTTAACATTAGAGTTTGTGCTTTATCAGTGGGGGAAAAATAATAAAATCAACCCCAACATTAAATTATTCATAATCTGTAAAAATATCCATGAGAGAGGAGGATGGCTCCAATATTTTAAGAGTTAAGATGTGTTTAACTGATATTTTAAACCAGCGATAAAATAAAGCATAGATAAGAGGATTTAGACTTGAGTTAACATACATAGTCCATATTAAAAATGTTATTGTGGCAGACGAGATTACCGTAGTCCCTGTTACAGACAATATAGTGAATGGAATATAGCAAAGCAGATAAGCTGTCACAATGATTCCTAAAGTCATTGCAGCCTTTCTCTCAGATTTCCTCCTCACTGAACCTTCCATTACACATTTACCACCCTTCATCAGGGAGTTTAAAAGTTTTATTTGCTGATGTGCAACATAAAATATCCTCAAATATAAAGTTATAATCAGGGTACAAGGTAACACAAATGAAAAGAACAGGTCTGTGAATGTCCATGAAAAACTTACTACTAAATAGCACTTTCCATAGCACATGTCTTTTCTTTGGGAACTTTCAAAATATCTGCCACTTATTAAATAGCCAATGTTGTAGGTAGAGGAGAAAAACCAGCAGAGACAGATGCTTATTAAGGTTTTAGTTGTGGTTATTTTCTGTGGGTACAGTAAAGGGTGACACACAGCCACATAACGATCAACAGCAACTAAAACTAAATTACAAATAGATGTTGAGATAAGCAGTCCCATGATTATCATAAACAGGTCACACAAAGTGTCTCCAAAGTACCAGCATGTCTCAATCAGTTTAATGGCTTCTGTGGGCATCACAATAAGTCCAACAAGCAGGTCAGCCACAGCCAGAGAGAGAATTATCAGGTTGGTTGGAGTGTGAAGCTTCTTGAAGTGAGAGATGGAGATGATCACCAGCAGGTTCACAAACACAGTCCATGCTGACAGCAATGAAAAAAACACATACATGAAATTGTATTCATATATGGAGCGTTTTCCCTTGATACATGATGAGTTGATGGCAGGAAAGCAGTATTGAGTCTCATGATCCTCTGTCTCATAGGCCATGAGTGAGTCTCGTCCTGTTAGGAGTTTGTTCTGCTCTCCTTACTGTCCTTTCATTTATACAGTGTCTGGATCAGACTGACCAACCCATCTACCGCCCACTCTGATGCTGCATAATGACATAATTATTCTGAACTTTGGCAGTACAATTGCTGATCATAAGAGACAAATGGGAGACATGAAATTGTTTTTACGTGATTCTATATCCACACCAATAGGTGTCAGTAGAAATATCATCACTATTTTTTTTTTTCCCAGACAGGATCACAATCAAAATTTTATCACAATTAGCACATTTTTAAGTTGGGTTTTAAAAGTATTCGCAACTTACTGAATAGTACAGCCAAACTAATATTTTATCCATTTAGTCCAAAGTGAGGATGGGCGATATGACCAATTTTACTTCACTTTATTTTATTTCATTATTTTATATATGTGATTAAAAATAAGAATAAAGATAAAAAATCAACAACAGCATGGCTTTACATTTTTCAGGCACATTAGGTCTTCAGGTAAGAAATTGAATAATCAAATGTAAAAAATAAATAAAGAAATAAATAAATAAAATAAAACTGCATATTCCATGTATGAATTAAATATACTTTAATTCTTATTAAAGCTACAAAACTTATTCTTTTGTTGTTTGATTCACATAGATACATAGATAGCATCAGATACTGTATATTAGGCTTTAAGATCAAATGTACAGATCCAATATACATGCAATTTATACGACTGACAGACCGCAACGGTTGAAGTTAAAAATCATAATTTGTGTTCTACTGAAGAAACAAAGTTTCTTATTTTCCTAACTTATTTTTCATTAATATTATTTTAATCCTTTTTAATCACACTGCACATAATAAGAAAAAATATCAAGCATTTTCCTTGACAATATTAAAATTTTAAGCACAATTCAAAGCATTTCCGAACTTTCAAAACTGTACAATCCTATACATCTGGGGTATGATGAAGGTGAGTAAAACAATGAAAGAAATGTTCATGTTTGGTTGAAGTACACCTTTAATTAATGGCTACAAAATAATCAATAAATACACTTGGCATACACACAAAGAAGGACTACAAACCCCCCTGAGAAAATAATGTCATCAGAGTGGGCGGTAGATGGATTGGTTGGTTTCATCCAGACACTGTATAAATGAAAGGACAGTAAGGAGAGCAGAACAAACTCCTAACAGGAGGAGACTCACTCATGGCCTATGAGACAGAGAAACATGAGACTCAATACTGCTTTCTTGCCATCAACTCATCATGTATCAAAGGAAAACGCTCCAGATATGAATACAATATCATTTATCTGTTCATATCATTGCTTTCAGCATGGACTATGTAAGAAATTGTAGTCTGCCTCGACCCAGATTCCACTCCAAAGTATATTTTAGAATGAGCTCATCCCCAAAATGGCTTAATTATCATAGAGAAGAAGAAAGTCAACTGGTATAGTGTTTATGTACCATTTGGTTGATCAAATCCTGAGCAAATGGTTATCAATTGTAGAATGGGAATGGGTGTGGGACACAGAGAACCATCTCAGACAATGAGGTGTCACAACTTCATTAACATACAGACCACAGCTGGTAAAACATGAGAAACTACATTTACATGAAGAGTGCTAAACTGTAACAGGATAAAAGGTTTGAGATTTGGATGTTCTGGGTTCATTCCGACTCCGTTGAACCCAAGGTGCTATGTGTACTTTGTCACAGCTACGCTGCAATAAACTTCTTCATAGGGATCTTCAACGTCCATATCATCTTTTCCTACAACTGTGTTTCTGAACCTGCTAGTGATGATCTCCATCTCTCACTTCAAGAAGCTTCACACTCCAACCAACCTGCTCATTCTCTCTCTGGCTGTGGCCGACCTGCTTTTTGGACTTATTGTGAATCCCATAGAGGGCATCAAACAAATTGAGATGTGTTGGTACTTTGGAGACACTTACTGTGGAATATTTGCAATTACAGTTAGGTTGCTTCTTTCTTCATCTCTCAGTAATTTGGTTTTAATTGCTGTTGATCATTATGTGGCTGTGTGTAACCCTTTACTGTACCCACAGAAAATATGTATTGTCATGAATAGTCTTGCTTGGACATTCACTGATTTGACCTTTTTATTCCTATTTCCTTGTGTAGTGATCATCTCTGTATATTTGAGGATATTTTATGTTGTACAATGGCAAGTGAAAGTTATAAACTCTCTGATGAAGGGTGGTAAATGTGTAATGGAAGGGTCAGCAAGAAGGAAATCTGAGAGTAAAGCTGCTCTGACATTAGGAATCATTGTGACAGTTTATCTGTTCTCTTACAGAAACCACTGCAGTCTCTTCTACTACAATGACTTTCTAATATGGACTATGTATGTTAGTTGTGGTCTGAATCCTCTTATCTATGCTTTATTTTACAGCTGGTTTAAAATATCAGTTAAACACATCCTAACTCTTAAAATATTTCAGCCAGCATCATCTCTGATGGAAATATTTACAGATTGTCATTCATGATTGTAGCAGTGGGATTGTGGTAGTGGGGGTTGATATTTTTTTTTTTTTTGCACTTAGAGGACGACCTCTAATTCCCGTCTCTTAAAGGTGCTAAAGAGGATGTTTTGTTTTATACATTTTTGCAATATTACTTGAAACTGTCTTTACTAACTGATAAAAGACTATTTATTAGGTGCACTGAAAGAAATAATATTAATATACATCATCTGTGCACAAGGTAGGGCCTTAAAAACATCAGCCAATCGTTTACGCGATCATCGCCTTCTGGCTTGTCAATCACTGCCATGACGATCCATGTGAGAGACGCACGGCTGCGCGCTCCAGTAACTTTCCACACTCTACAGGCACCACATGCAATGTTTTTGTCAGGAGACAGGAGTAACAACTGCAGATTATGAGTTACCTGCGATGAGTCCGACATAATGAATCCACTAACACGACACAGCGAATGCCGGTGGTAAACACTCGTGTTCCAATACTCGTGCACGAGTTTTGGGAGGCGTTCCCTCGAAATGAGCTGTGAAGGAGGGGGGTTGTTCTTACACATGTGCTTATTTAAAAAACTCACTAACAGTCTTTGGTTTCTCAGTCGACGAAAAGATCCTCTTTAGCACCGTTAAAATACACAAATACTGCTATTAGGGCATATGTGATATGTTTTCACATGTTCAGGTACAAGAATGAGCCATACGATTCAACAAACTACATTAACTCATTATTAAAGGCATAGTTCACACCCCCCCAAAAAAGTCTGTCATCATTTACTCACCCTCATGTCTGATGTTAGACAGAATGACCATTCACTTTCATTGTCCATAAAAAAAGATGCAATGAACATAAATGGTGACTAAGGTTGCCAATATCTCTTCTGTGAGATAAGAAAGCATCACATCTTTGACTTCAGCTTTTATTTATTTATATAGCATATATGCTTTATAGTAATAGTTAAAACATACTTATATAAAAAGGTTTACCATGCCTAGCAAATGAAGGCATGACGACACACTCTTAGACACACACCCTCACACAACTGTACAAATGAGATAAGTATAGAAGAAAAATTGAGAGCTCAGGCATGGCAGCCATCATAACTGAGGGCTCAGGCATGTCAGCCATTTTGACTGAGGGCTCAGATGTGGCAGCAATCTTGTGAAGAGACTCAGGCATGGCAGGCATGATGTGAAGAGACTCAGACTTGGCAGGCATGACATGAACAGTCTCTGACTGGGCAGGCATGACATGAACAGTCTTTGGCTGGGCAGACATGATGTGAACAGTCTCTGGCTGGGTAAGCATGACGTGAATAGTCCCTGGCTTGGTGGATACTGTGGAATTGCAGGGCCCCTCATCAACAAAACCCACAGTAAATAATGAGCCGCACAACAAAGCATTGTCTATATACTCTGCTAAGGAAAAACATTTTTTTTTCCCCCCAGGTAGCTGTGAACATATGGGTTCATTCAGACCCATATGAAAAATGTCCTTTAGGGCAATATCATTGAATTCTACCTGGCAGCACATTCCACAAAATTCCTCCACATAGTCCTTGATGGCGTAGCAGGCTGACTGCTTGGTTCATTGTGCAAAGTTAAGTATTCTGTAAGAGATCCACTGGAGGCAAGCTTGAAGAACTCAAATGTAGCTTTATTTATTTCCAACATGAATCAAAACATAACATAAACAAAGACTAGGCTTGACTTGGCTTGACTTGGCTTGGCTTTCCTTGGCTTAGCTTGGCTTGGCATGAAGCATATAACACAAAACTTACCAAAAGTGGTTACATGGACAACACTTGACAAAGAACAAGACAAACATGATGGCTTAAATACACACAGACTAGTGACTAACAAGTACCACCTGTGCACACTCAAACCAACTAAACAGGGGAGCACACAGCAGGATCACATGACTAGAACTTGACAAACAAGGGAAGCACATGGCAAACAGGAACATGAAACATGACAATGACTATATACAAAATAAGAGAAATGAAACTATATACATGAAACAAAACCCATCACCATCCACGACAGTAACATGCTGTACTGTCGCCAAATACAGTTCACGAGTTCACACTTGCAAATAAGTCAGATAAATAAATAGTATGCGTATTTGCCGTGCTGTCCGAGGAGAGGGCTCCGAGCTCGGTATTTGGCCCGAACCCAGAGTACTCCCCCCGTATTCTGGTTAAGGAAATAACCAGGCGCGTGTGAGATTGGTTAGGAAGATAACTATGCGAGAGTGAGGAGATGGGGTGGTGGAGGGATGCTGAAGAACTGTCGAGGAACATGGGTGAGTTGACTGTGTATTTATAATGGTCTCCACTTATGCTGATTGGGTAGACTTGTTGATTACTTATTGCTGACAGCTGGTCAGAATGACGTGATGATTGAGAGGATCATTTGAAAGTGCTCCTCCCGAATTTTGTTAATGAAACATTATTTCACGAGTTCACACTTGCAAATAAGTCAGATAAATAAATAGTATGCGTATTTGGCGTGCTGTCCAAGGAGAGGGCTCCGAGCTCGGTATTTGGCCCAAACCCAGAGTACTCCCCCCAAAAATTTGCCACTGACTCGGGACAGCAGCCAGAAAATGAAGTTGATAACCCCCAAAATTTGCAGAATGTGAACATGGTCGCCTATGGCAAGCTCCTGCCAGAGCGGTGGCTGTGGATCGAGACTTGGATGGAACAGAGCTCCTGCAGGAGCAGGGCAGGCGATGCTGCCATCCAATAAGCTGGTTGGATAGAGAATGAGCTCCTGCTGGGGAGGTGGCGATGAAACGCCTGTGATGGAGGAACTGAACTTCAGAATTGCTTTCCAATCATCCAGTGAATTGGTTGTACAGGGAATTGGATTCCTGTGGGAGCGGAAGAGATGATCCTGCTGAGACAATGTACGGTGTAGCGGAGCTCCTGTGGGAGCGAAGTAGATGACACTGCTGCGGCAGTGGAGCAAGTTGCATGGCGTGACGGAGCTCCTGCGGGAGCGAAGTGGATGACACTGCTGCGGCAGTGGAGCAAGTTGCATGGCGTGACGGAGCTCCTGCGGGAGCGAAGTGGATGACGCTGCTGCGGCAGTGGAGCAAGTTTGCATGACGTGACGGAGCTCCTGCGGGAGCGAAGTGGATGACGCTGCTGCGGCAGTGGAGCAAGTTTGCATGGCATGATGGAGCTCCTGCTGGAGCAAAGAAGATGACACTGCTGCGGCACTGGAGCGGGTTTGAACTGATAAAAGGAACTCCTGCAGAGTGGAGTAGATGGCCACTGCGACAGTGGACCAGACTTTCAACTTGCTTTCAACTATCCAATGAGCAAGTAGGACGGTGAGCCGAGCTCCTGTGAGCAGAGTAGATTACACTGCTGCGGCAGTTGAGCAAACTTGCTTTTCGACTTGCTTTCAACTGTCCTTAGGGTGAGTTTGGACAGAGAACTGACCTCCTGTGGGAACAGAGGAGGTCAGTGCACTGCTGCGGTGAAAGAATGAGGTGGGCTACTGGGTAGATGCTGCTACTGGGTAGATGCTGATGCGCAGAGGAGGTAAAATTGCTTCCATTGTTTAGTGGACTGGTGATGTTAATTGGAGAGGATGCGGTGAGCCAGTAGGTTTGGGCTTTAGCTGATGAGGGTTTGTTGAGCTTTTTTGATGTGGAAACGATTGGAGTGGATATAGCTCTTGTAGGCTTCTGACGACCAGCGACCTAGTGCTTGAATCTGGTGTTGGGAAAGGCCTTTCTGAGCAGCTGTAGTTGCTGCACCTATGCGAAATGAATGGCTAGAATAGTTGGCTGCTGGGATGCCAGATTGAATCAATACGGCCTTGAGGTGTTTCTGGAACCAGAAACGTGTGATGGGGTGGTTGGAGTCATCTGTGAAGAGTGGGTCAGATGGGAATTTGGCCTGCGAGCTCCTGAAATGGAGGTAAGCTAAAAGGGATTGGTATGGCTGGATTGGTGATGAGAGGTTGAAAATGTAGATAAAATGGCCTTTCCTTGTTTGATCTGTTTTGCTTTGTTTGATGAAATAAGAGATGGTATCATCATCTAGCACTGATAAATGTGAAATTGTCGGGTGGACCTTTGGATTAAAGTTGGATGTGATAGTGAGCTCTGAGCATCTGAGAAACCCGAAGAAAGCCAATATGAACATTGCATCCAGTGTGTGGGCAGTATTGATAGAGTGGTAGCCTCGGCGGAGAGTGGTGATACATTTGGTGAGTATGTCTAGTGTTATTGGTTGTCTGGCGTCTGGGCAGGTGGGTTGGGTTTTTTGGATGCCTTTAATCAACATAGATGTCTGTGAATTGGCTATTTCTGATGAGGGTGAACCAAAAATGAGTTTGTGAAAAAACTGAATTCCGCTTAGATAACCCTTGATGGAGCTGGCTTGGAGGTTCTTAATCCTGTTGAGATAGGATATGAATGAAGTGATGGTGAGCAGTGAAAAATCCGGAAATAGCAGGCTGTATGTGGAGTGGAAAGACATAAAACATTTCCAAGCAGTTAGGTAGGATTGGAGGGTTCTGGGGGAAACGGCTTGGATAATGGAATTAAGAGAGGCGTCCAGCAGGGGTTTCAATGGGTGGTTTAAGGGAACATCAATTCTGAATAGTGAGGTACTGGGGTTGGAAATGGGTCCGCCTCTGGTGCCAGCAATCTGAATTTCTGGAAAGCAAAACGGGAGAGAGCATCAGCTATTTGATTTTTTGCTCCAGGAACATGTTTTGCAGTTATGAAGAATTGATCACAAGCTGAAATCCAAATGAGGCGTCTTAGGAGAGGCATTAGTGCGGGGGAGTGAGAACGGCCTTTGTTAATGCAATGCACGGTTGCTTCGTTGTCACAGTGTACTAAGATGCTGTTAGTGGACCATTCTTTCCCCCACAGGAAGGCTGCTACAACTAGTGGATACAATTCGAACAGCGTTGAGGATGTTAATGACTGCGGTGAGTCTAATAGCAGGGGGGGCCACGTAGATGCGAACCAACGGCCTTGGTAGAATCCCCCGAAACTGACAGAGGGAGCTGCGTCAGTAAACAGTTGAATATCCGTGGGGAGAGAAATGAGAGTGTTATAGAAAAAGGAAAGACCGTTCCATTGCTTGAGGAAATTTATCCATAAACTGAGCTCGTTGCAACATGAATTAGTTAGGGAGATTTGGTCCTCTAGCGCGTGAACTGAAGATGCGAGGGTGAGGAGATGTGAGATGAAAGGGCGGCCTTGCGGGATGATGCGCATCGCGAAGTTTAAGTGGCCGAGCAAAGATAGTAGCTCGCGTTTAGAAAGATTTGGATTGTCTAGGAGGGTGGATGCGACCAGAATAATCCTGTCGATTTTTTCCTTGGGTAGTGAGGCCTGGAAATGAACTGTGTCCAAATTAATGCCCAGAAATTCGATGGATGTGGCTGGACCCCTGGTTTTATCCTGGGCGATTGGAATCCCGAGCTCGGAAAAAACCTTTTGGACTGTGAGAAGATGCGCGGCTGGGATGGAGTCGGGAGGCGAGATGATTAAGAAATCATCTAAAAGGTGAATGACATAAGGAATTGCATAGTTGTTAGAGAGAATCCAGCAAATAGCTTCTGAAAGCATGTTGAAAATCTTAGGGCTGCTTTTGCATCCAAAAGTTAGACGGACGGAAAAATAAAATTTTCCGTGCCAGCGTATGCCGAATAAATGCCAGTAATCTGGGTGGATGGGCATCACTTTGAAGGCAGAAGTGATGTCGACTTTGGCCAGCCAAGCGCCGCGACCTGCGTCTTTGATCAGTGTTATAGCTTGGTCGATGTTGTGGTAATGAAGAGAAAATTCTTCAAGTGGGATAAGGCTGTTTATGCTTGGAAACGGGGAGTTGTGTGGTGCTGAGAGATCGATTATTAATCGTTTTTTGCCTGAAAATTTCCTGGTAGCCACTCCAATTGGGCTTATTCGATAACATTCAAAAGGAGGAAAGTTAAACGGGCCGATCATAAAACCTGACTCGATTTCTTTTTTGATTAGAAGGTCGACTGTATCAGGCTCGGCGAGAGCAGACTGGAGATTGTTACAAATGATGATTTGGGATGGGAGGCTTTCAACGCCGGGTTTGAAACCGTGTACGAGACCAGACAGCAAATAGTCTGTAAAGTTAGTGTCGGGGTGGTGAGACAATTCAGTAGACAGACGAGAAATATTCACAGGAGTCGACAAATAATTTTTAGAATCTTTATTTAAAGACCTTTTTACAGGGCATATCATGCGGGCGTGAGCGCCGCCACAGAAGTTACAGATGTGCATGTAACGACAGCGCTGCCTTGCGCATCTTCCTGAATTGAAATTATTGCAGACTTGACTGTTTGTAGAAGTGGTACGACTTTTGAAATCTGTGGTTGAGTCGGAGTTGGTGTTTACTGGCCGCGGGACATAACTGGTTGACTTAACTTGAGATGAATCTGAGCAAGGGGGAATTGACGGGTTGATTAGGGGACAAGCTGTGGTGGAGTGAGCGACAGATCTGCAGACCGCGCAGGAGATGTTACGGCATCCTAAGAAAACTCTGTTGTGTAACTCAGTGTCTAAGGCACCCCAGTAAGGGCACTGGTTCCACTGAGCCACGCGGACGGCACATTTGGCTGAAAAAAGTTTATGGTAAGTGTAAAAGTGTGTTCCTCCGTATGATAATGCTAGCTCTGCGATTATCGCGAGGTAGTCATTTAGTTATCGTCTCCTGTGGGGAAGTGCTGCGCAAATGATTTCGCTATAATGGTTGAAAGCAATACAGAATTCAGAAAAAGAAAGAATGCGGGGAGAATTGTGCACAGGATTTTTAAGGGTAACAGAAAAATCGCCACAGTCGATTTGGCGATTTGAGACAGAGGGAGGAAGAAATGATAGCAATGATGATAAATCTATGTCCGCACCTGTGAGGATCTGTGCTCTGATGTTACTGGCGACGGGGGGTGGTTCCAATGCTGTAGCGTTTGGTGGAATGGGCATCGCCGTTGCTGAAAACAGTGTGTAAGGAGATCGAGCATGGGAGAAAGTGTTAGAACGAAGACAAGCCGGGGCCGAGGCCGCTTGCAGAGGCAACCTCACACTAGGGTCGGCCCCTGGAGCGAGGAGAGTGGAAAATGAAGGAAACTGGGGAGGAATATAGGGCGTCTGGGCCTGCACTGCTAGCGGAGGCAGCCTCGCGCTAGAAACCGATGGTGGGGCTGCAGGCCACTGACACGGGGTAGGGTTGAAAAAAGAGATTGGAAAAGGCTGGGGTTGCGCCTGTGCTGCTGGCGGAGGCATACTCACATTACCAGGGTGGTTTGTGTCTATGGAGGCTGGTATTGTTACGTGAGGCGCTGCTGTCTGTAGCTCTGCGGAGCGAAGATGAGAGTGTGGACTGGCAGCAGCGGAATCCGGGGCGCGGCCCAGGCTTGCAGAGGGCCGGCTGCCGCGGCCTGAAACTTGGAGGCCCTTTCTCGCGAGGGTAGGAGATGGTGTTTTTTGAGATCGTTGGTTCGGGCCCCTGCGATTTTTATTCGGCTTGTTAGCCGTTTTGGAAAGTGGAGTGGATTTTGGAGATGGGACTGCCGACTGAAGAGAAACGTACAGGTTATACAGCTCTGCTTTGTTCATCCTTCTGGAAAAGTGGACATCGGCGGTTATTAGAGCTTGTCTCAATCCCAACACTGTCCACTTTCCTATTGCAGGGATTGTGGGGTGTGCTGAAGTGTAGGATGAAGCTGAAGATGATGGTGGATGTCTCGAAGGTGGAGGTGATGGCAAGCCACGGCGTCTTGGGGTACGAGAAGCGGCGCGGCTGGGCCGACGACCGCCCGATGGTACTGGAGGCTCGGTTGTGGTGTCCTGTGGTGGAACACAGGTGTCCTGTGGTGGAACACAGGTGTCCTGTGGTGGAACACAGGTGTCCTGTGGTTGGGCACATGTGCTCCTTGCATCGGTGCAATGCGGCGAAGGATCCTGGGCAACGAGGGATTTGTCGTCAGACGGGAAGATATCGATCTCGGACATTGTAACAATTTGGGTGTAACCAAATGCTGAAGAACTGTCGAGGAACATGGGTGAGTCGACTGTGTATTTATAATGGTCTCCACTTATGCTGATTGGGTAGACTTGTTGATTACTGATTGCTGACAGCTGGTCAGAATGACGTGATGATTGAAAGGATCATTTGAAAGTGCTCCTCCCGAATTTTGTTAATGAAACATCATTTCACACATCAATGCTTTCCTGCTGGTTATACTAAAGCATGTAAAATTCATTATAAAGAATCATTTTCCTAAACACACTATTCTGTCTGAAAAGTCTAAATAGCTGTTGCTATCCTGCAGAGTTACTTTCCTGCAGAGTTTAGCTCCAACCTTGATCAAACTCAACTGGCTATAACTTTCTATAAACCCTGAAGACAAAAACCCTGAAGGGTCATAGCTAGTTTAAATCATATCTGAGATGCATTTACACCTAAATATTGTGATTTACAGATACTTTATGTATAACAACCTACATAGGATGGCCGAATAGAGGTGAATCCCTCGAAAAAAGATGAAGGGGAGTGACTGGTAACTGTATAATGATTGAAATAGCAAAATTGCTTGAAACAATTACTAAATAAACTGCAAAATGTTACTTTTTATAATACATTTATTTTCTGGATGGATTGCCTCTGATAGCGCTGCATGAGCCAGTATAATAATACCTTCTTTTTTGTCTTTAACTTCTCACATGCCTGACTCACTTAAGTGAGTCAGATATTGGAGTGGAAAATAATAACCCCTTGTTGTTGCACTGTTTAGATGCAAAAGGGAATTTAAAAACCAGGATACAAACATTTAAATTCCCTTTTGCATCTAAACAGTATGGTTTAACACTAAGCCTGTCTGTAGTCAAACAGCCGATTACAAGAACAGAACATTCTACAATAACTGTAAATGCTCTGTCCACATTAGAAAAATGGTTGCTTCAGGGGAAAATGAATCATCATCTATTCAATTTTACACAACTGAAGATATTAGCAAAAATTTATTTTTATTGCTCAAATTACCCTGATAACATGAAGTGTTTAATGGCATGTCCACTTCAGATCTGTTTCAGAATTACTGCAATGAAAAGGCATCTTTTTTTTTATTTTTTATTTTGTTTTGTTTTCATTAATTTATGTTTTTGAGGCCTAGACATGAATAAAAGTTAAACAATTAAATCCCAAAACAAATAAACACTAATCATAGACATGTTGACTTACTCAGTTATACCCACAATTAATGGGTTATACAAGTAACTAAAATTAAAATAATGGCCGGACTTGCCTCTATAACTAATTTAACATAAGCACATCAGATTCTTGCATGTAATTATTGTAAAAATGTAATTATTTACCTTCATTTAAAATGTCTTAAAATATCTTATAGTACATAAAGACATCTGGTATCCAATATGTTCACCTTCAGTTTACAAACTAAGATTTAAAAAAAGCCTGTGCTTTATCAAATGAAAAGAAAATGAAAGAAAAAAAATCTATAACAATCATGAATAATCTGTAAATATGTCTAAGAGAGAGGATGATGGCTTCAATATATTAAGAGTTAAGATGTATTTAACTGATATTTTAAACCAGCGGTAAAATAAAGCATAGACAACAGGATTCAGGCTTGAGTTAGCATATATAGTCCATAATAGAAATGTCATTGTAGCAGAAGAGATTATTGTACTACTTGTTAAAGACAAGATATAGTATGGAATATAGCATGTCAGATAAGCTGTCACAATGATTCCTAATGTCAGAGCAGCTTTGCTCTCAGATTTCCTCCTCACTGAACTCTCCATTACACATTTACCACCCTTCATCAGAGAGTTTATAACTTTCACTTGCTGATGTGCAACATAAAATATCCTCAAATATAAAGTTATGATCACAGTCAAAGGAAACAAGAATGAAAAGAACAGGTCAATGACTATCCATGAAAAACCTATTATCAAATAGCACTTTCCATAGCATGTGTCTGTTCTTTGTGAGCTTTCAGAATATCTGCCACCAATCAGATAGACAGTAGTATTGTAGGCAAAGGAGAAAAACCAGCAGAGACAGATGCTTATTAAGGTTTTAGTTGTGGTTATTTTCTGTGGGTACAGCAAAGGGGTACACACAGCCACATAACGATCAATAGCAATTAAAACTAAATTACAAATAGATGTTGAGAGGAGCAGACCCATGATTATCATAAACAGGTCACACAAAGTGTCTCCAAAGTACCAGCATGTCTCAATCAGCTTTATGGCATCCACAGGCATCACAATAAGTCCAACAAGCAGGTCGGCCACAGCCAGAGAGAGAATAATCAGGTTGGTTGGAGTGTGAAGCTTCTTGAAGTGAGAGATGGAGATGATCACCAGCAGGTTCACAAACACAGTCCATGCTGAGAGCAATGAAAAAAACACATACATGAAATTGTATTCATATATGGAGCGTTTTCCCTTGATACATGATGAGTTGATGGCAGGAAAGCAGTATTGAGTCTCATAGGCCATGAGTGAGTCTCCTCCTGTTAGGAGTTTGTTCTGCTCTCCTTACTGGCCTTTCATTTATACAGTGTCTGGATCAGACTGATCAACCCATCTACCGCCCACTCTGATGATGCAATGATAATTACTTTCTTTTAATAATTCCAAACTTGTTAGTGCAATTACTGTGCACCAGAGCCAAAAAATGAACAAACGTGACAGAAAACTTTGCTTTTATATGATGATATATCCACATCTAAGAACACTGACATACTGACCAATGAAACAAAACTTAAAAATGAGCAGCACTAAAGGGATAGTTCAACCAGAATTGAACACTGTCATCATATTTGCATACATAGAATAACATTTTTTAAAATATCTTCTGTTGTGTTGCCATTCAGGTTTGAAACAACATAATGTTACCCAGGATGCTCATTTTTGTGGTGAACTGTTCATTGTAAAAATGGCTAGGAAAAGATAAGATAGTACTGATAAAAGCTCTAGCAATATTTGATGCCACTTCAATATTTTCTATTTAATGTAAAGACATATAGGAAATACGATTTATGGCCACTGTGTAGAGAATATGTGAGACTGCTAGAAATCTAGTGAAAGGACAACAACCACTTATGGGATACTCAACCCAAAAATGAAAATTCTCTCATCATTTACTCACCTTCATGCCATCCCAGATGTACAAGACTTTCTTTCTGTCACAGTCTCCAGCTAGAGTGCCCGTGATTACCACTAGAGGGAACTCCACCCCAGACCATTGCCACTCTATCATGGACTACTACCCATAACCCTTTGCCTGGACTCATCAGCACACATTACATTTATCTTTTGCTCATTAACCTTGTAAGCCTGGTTTAATCAGTCATTAGGCTTGTCGAGATGCATCGGCCAATTGGTCTGCGCAGTGCCAATGCATCTCGAACAAGCCCATTCTCTGCAAAGTCTTGTGCAATGCAGCACTGCATTTCTGAGTGCTCTTTTGGTTTTTTGGCCTGTCTCTTGTGGATTTCCCTGTTTGCCTGTGTTCCTGTTCCCTGTTCATGTTTGGACCTGTGTTAACCCTGTGTTTTGACCTTTTGACCATCTTTTGGATTACGAGTGTGGATTACCCTTTCAATAAATATTGCGTTTGGATCCTCAACCTTCATGTCTCAGCAGTTGCATGACACTTTCTTCTGTGAAACACGAGATTTTTAGAAAAATAGTCCATCTCTGTGTGTCTATATAACACAAGTGAATAGGCTCTCAACGTTAATGCATCAAAAACAAAAGCTACAAAAAGTCATAAGACCCCAGTGGATAAATGAATGTCTTCTGAAGCTATTCGATAGGTGTGTATAAGAAAAAAGTGATGTGACATTTAACTAAAGTCATTTGTGGTGATTTGGTTAAATCATCGAAGCAGACACTGGTAGATCAAGTGAGAATTAAATCCATTAAGTTTGTTCACACTGTTTTACATATTTTTTAATTATTGCAGGTTTGCAAAAATTCTGTTTGTGTTCCACTGAGCATTTTTATTCATTTTGAGGAATACTGAATCTGTTTTTGTGCATCTGTCTGGTGTCTGTATTTTAGCAGCATACACCTTTTACTACATATGTAATTTAAATATATCAATTCACAAATAGGTGATAGGTTGCCACCTGTGCAATAAGTCAGTTCATGAAATTTCCTCACTAAATATTCCACGGTCAACTGTTAATGGTGTAATGACTGAGACAAATCAGACACAGTTATTTGTTAGTTAACCAGTAGTTTTAAGCTCACTCTGGGGTCTGGCTTCCATCCCCCGAGAAGTTCTCAGTTACAAGTTTTATTGCACCAATAAATGCCGCATGGAGAGCAGAGAAGAGACACACAAAATGTGCATCTCTCCTGCATTATCCACACATAACACAGCATTAATGTACAGACAGACTGTTTTATAAATTAACATTAACAATCCCAGGAGATGAAATATCATCCATTTTTACCATTGCTGTATTACAATCATTGTATTCACGTATGTATGTAGTTTTATGATACATTTAAATTAACTTCAATTATGCCATGTTTAGTGTCTATGGGTTCTCAGCAGGAAGATTTGAATGCTTGCATGTGCGGTATGTCCATACCTGCGCAACACATAAGTATTACAAGAATCTTTAATAGTTCTTCTTCAAAGCTCAGCCAGTTTAATCTTGCTCAGTCATAAAAGCCCCAACATGGGGGAGTGTTGTCACCCGGAAACACAACACCTTCATTGGCTACACCAATTTTAAGAGGTTAAAAGCTAGAGAACAATGCCACTCCCTCTCTT
This sequence comes from Megalobrama amblycephala, assembly GCF_018812025.1. Classification (NCBI taxonomy): domain Eukaryota; kingdom Metazoa; phylum Chordata; class Actinopteri; order Cypriniformes; family Xenocyprididae; genus Megalobrama; species Megalobrama amblycephala. The sequence continues at coordinate 55,133,491 of NC_063045.1, forward strand.
TTCCTTGCCTCGTGGACAACTGAACAGAACCCTCTTGGCCGAAGGCCGCTTCAGGCCAAGGCCTGGTAGGCCTAGGTCTAGGCCTGCTGGCCTCGGCCTATAAACCAGCCATGTGCTCAACATCCAACATAGAAAAGACTGGCAACAACTTCAGACAAAATCCTCAAGATTTCTCCTCGACCTGCCGATCCGACGCTCCTCAGCCTAAAGGCATCTTTCAAGTATCGTACATTTTAATGCTAAACAGCGATTTAGTATTGATTTGTAAGACTTACCTTTGCTATTGCTAAAAGAAACTGATGAGTCCTTTCCAGATTGTCTTTGACTTTTCCTATAGCTCTAGTAACAGTACCTCCTCCGGTTCAACGGAGTGTGTGTGTATGAATGTGTGAATGTGTGTGTGACTTTTGTTGTATGTTACGTGTTTGTTAGTTTAGTTATGTGTTTGTGAGTTAGATAATAAAGATTGTGCACAATATATATTTGGTTCTGACTCCATCTGCTAATTAATTGCCTCTGAAGTGATTTAGATCCCGAACCTATGCTCTAAGTAGCACGGTGCAATACGAATGTTATTTTTCCATAACCTGGAAATGAACATTTCTTAGAATTATTAAACAATCAACACTAAGTGTTCACTGGACAACAGGTTAATTGATTGTAATATTAAGATTAATGTAGCTATATCCAGTAAATCTGATTAACAGATTTACATATTCATAATTAATCATAATTAATAAATCATATTGAGTTATGAATAATTATTAATATTTCCCCTTTGAGTTAATTCGCTACAGTGGTATTATAACTATGTGGAAGAAATTGGGAACAACAGCAATTCAAACACGAAGGCCACGTAAAATCACAGAGTGGGGTCAGCGCTGCATGCTGATGAGCACAGTGCGCAGAAGTCGACAACATTCTGCAGAGTCAAAAGCTACAGACCTCCAAACTTCGTGTGGCCTTCAGATTAGCTCAAGAACAGTACGCAGAGAGCTTCATGGAATGGGTTTCCATGGCCGAGCAGCTGCATCCAATTCTTACATCACCAAGTGCAATGCAAAGCGTCGGATGCAGTGGAGTAAAGCACGCCACCACTGGACTCTAGAGCAGTGGAGACGTGTTCTCTGGAGTGACGAATCATGCTTCTCTGTCTGGTAATCTGATGGACAAGTCTGGGTTTGGCAGTTACCAGGAGAACGGTACTTGCCTGACTGCATTGTGCCAAGTGTATAGTTTGGTGGAGGCTGGATTATGGTGTAGGGTTGTTTTTCAGGGGTTGGGCTTGGCCCCGTAGTTCCAGTGAAAGGAACTCTTAATGCTTCAGCATACCAAGACATTTTGGACAATTTCATGCTCTCAACTTTGTGGGAACAGTTTGGGAATGACCCCCTCCTTTTCCAACCTGACTACGAACCAGTGCACAAAGCAAGGTCCATAAAGACATGGATGAGCGAGTTTGGTGTGGAGGAAGTTGACTGGCCTAAAATATCTGACCTCAATCCGACAGAACATCTTTGGGATGAATTAGAGATGAGACTGTGAGCCAGGCCTTCTTATCTGTATTTAAGTCATCTCTGAAAACATATCTTTTTTTCTCAGGCCTATACATTATATTTAGATTTCTTAGTCTCAGTGATTTAAATCTTAGTCTTTGATTTTATTTGGTTTTATGATTTTGTTGCTGATTTATATACTTTTTTTTCCTTTTCTTTTTTTCTTGTATGACTGCTTTTGTATGATCTTTTTATTGTTTTCTGTGAAGCACCTTGGTCAGCAGAAATGTTGTTTAAAGGTGCTATATAAATAAAAGTGACCTTGACCTTGGCCTTCTTGTCCAACATCAGTGCCTGACCTCACAAATGCACTTCTAGAAGAATGGTCAAAAATTCCCATAAACACACTCCTAAACCTTGCGTAAAACCTTCCCAGGAGAGTTGAAGCTGTTATAGCTGCAAAGGGTGGGCCAACTCCATAATAACCTTATGGATTAAGAATGGGATGTCATTAAAGCATGTAAAAGCAGACATCCCAAAACTTTTGGCAATATAGTGTATTTTCAATCGTTTTTTATTGCACGTTCTAAGAAAAAATTATTTCCACTTACAATATTTAAAATTCAACCTCATTTCAAACCTTGAAAATATAACTTAAAATCAAGCATTTTTTTATTTTATTTAAAAACTATGAGCCCTTCATATCTGTGTCATCATGAGGGTGAGTGAAATAATGAAAGAAATTGTAATTTTTGGATGGAGTACATTTAATTAATGGTTAAAAAAACAAGTACAGTCTTGGGCACTGTTACATATGCCCTGGGTCCGTGCACTATTTTCATTATATGGACTCCATTTCCCACAATTCCCCACCTAGGAACCAATCATGCACTCACACGTGTTTCCCATCAGTGACCCTTTATAAGCTGTACTCACACACACACACATTGCTAAGTATTGTTTTTGCCTCATCTAGCCATTGGTTTGCGTTCCGTTTGTTCCCTGTCCTGTCCTGTCCTGTCCTGTCCTGTCCTGTCCTGTCCTGTCCTGCCCTGCCCTGCTTTGTCTTGCCTAGCCAGTGTTTTGACCCTGGACTGTTTCCTTGTTTGTTGATCGTTTGCTGCCTGCCTTGACCATTGTCTATGTTTGGATTACTCTTTTGCCTTGCCTTCTTGTTACTGTTTGCTGGTGTTTGACCTACTGCCTGTATGCTCTATTTACGCTCTTCTGTAAATAAAGCCTGCACATGGATATCCAACTCCATTGTCCTGCTCCCTACATTACAGGCACACACTTACCAGTGCACAAGGAAGGACTACAAACCCTTACACCTTAGTTTCAATCCACTGATATGTTTATGCATCAAAAAAATAATTATGCCATTATGCATCATCATCACAGTGGGAGGGACATGTGTTTTTCAGTCTGATCCAGACACTGTATAAATGAAAGGGCAGTAAGGAGAGCACAACAAACTCCTAACAGGAGGAGACTCACTCATGGCCTATGAGACAGAGGATCATGAGACTCAATACTGCTTTCCTGCCATCAACTCATCATGTATCAAGGGAAAACACTCCAGACATGAATACAATATCATTTACCTGTTTGTGTCATTGCTGTCAGCATGGACTGTGTTTGTGAACCTGCTGGTGATCATCTCCATCTCTCACTTCAAGAAGCTTCACACTCCAACCAACCTGATCATTCTCTCTCTGGCTGTGGCCGACCTGTTTACTGGCCTTATTGTGATACCCATAGAGGGCATCAAGCAAACTGAGATGTGTTGGTACTTTGGAGACACTTATTGTGGACTGTTTGTAATTATCGTTAGGTTGCTTCTTTCTACATCTCTTAGTAATTTAGTTTTAATTGCTGTTGATCGTTATGTGGCTGTATGTCACCCTTTACTGTACCCACAGAAAATAACCATGACTAAAACTTCAATAAGCATCTGTCTCTGCTGGTTTTGCTGTTCAGGTTACAATATTGTGTATGTAATTAGTATCGGATATTTTCAAATCTCACACAAAACGTGTTATGGTCAGTGTATTGTCATGAATAGTCTTGCTTGGACATTCATTGATTTGACCATTTTCTTCCTATTTCCTTGTGTAGTGATCATCTCTGTATATTTGAGGATATTTTATGTTGTACAATGGCAAGTGAAAGCTATAAACTCTCTGATGAAGGGTGGTAAATGTGTAATGGAAGGTTCAGTGAGGAGGAAATCTGAGAGTAAAGCTGCTCTGACATTAGGAATCATTGTGACAGTTTATATGCTTTGCTGGATTCCATTTTATATCTGTTCTCTTACAGAAACCACTGCAGTCTCTTCCACTACAATGACATTTCTAATATGGACTTTGTATGTTAGCTGTGGTCTGAATCCTCTTATCTATGCTTTATTTTACCACTGGTTTAAAATATCAGTTAAACACATCTTAACTCTTAAAATATTTCAGCCAGCATCATCTCTGATAGAAATGTTTACAGATTGTCATTCATGATTGTGGTGGGGGTTGATTTATTTCATTTTTTTGCACTTAAAGCACAACATCTGACTCCCATCCATGAAAATGCACAAATACCGCTATTGCTACACATGTGATATGTTTTCATGTGTTCAGGTACAAGAATGAGACATAAATGGTGAACGTAAATGGTGACTGAGGCTGCCAATATCTGTTCTGTGTTCTAAGAAAATAGTTCAGTGTAGTAAAAATGGACTGCTTTAGTGTTTTATGTATTTTAATGCTGATTAAGAGAGTTTGTTGTCTTTGCACCAGACTCACCTTTAGCCATTTATCTCTGATATTACTGATAAGCATCACAGTGTCTCTGTAAATGTGTAAAAGGTCCCACTGTACCCTTTGTATTGTGATCATGTCCACTGATGCGCCTTCAAGTGGTTGTGACTTTATCTGAATGTATGTGAGTGACTGTGGCACAAACTGGGCACTTTCAAACAGTACACAAGGAGTCAGTAGATACTGGCTGCAGTAATTCTGTAATAAAGAAACTCAATATTGCAGAACAGGGCTTAAATGTGCACTAAGTAAACTTTCATGTTTCACTGGACATCAGTGTTCTTGTACTTTATACTGACAGCTGTAAATGTTAATGAGATGTAAAAGCTTAATTTTCTGATTTCATGTGTCTCAATTTTGTCTTATGCATAGCAATGTAGTCGGTCAGCTATTGTTGAGCATCTCTCAGCTCAGTTTTTGTGGTGCATTCTGTGGTGGCACTAGTCGAACCACCATCAGTGGCTTTTTGGTGTTGAATCAGCATTGGAGCAGAGATTCTAGTCAGCTGTTCAGAATCAGTGCACAAGAAGAAAAATGAAAGTGACGAAAGCAAACAAATTACAAAGTCAAGAGGGCTAACGCAGAAGACTCTTCAAATTTTACGTCATCTTATTTGAGCATTTCAATACACAAATATTTAAAGTACACATGAAATCAAAATTTACCTTATTTACTTTGTTAGTGCATATTACTAGTCTTGTGGTAAACAATTAATCCATGCAAGTTAAAACACAGAAAAAAATTGTTTGTCGCGGTAATCATTAATCAAAATCTGAAAAGTTACTTCCGGTCTGGAATGGCATTCCTTCTCTGATGACGTCAGTTTGACGGCTTGGGTTAAAAACACGTAAACCACTCCCCTCCAACCGTTAGTCTGCTATGAGCGAGAGATGGAGAGGAGTAGTGGCAAAAGTAAAACTCTGCCCTCTATTCAATATTCTGTTTCATTTGGAAAAACGTCACAACACTGGAGAAAAGTCGTTTGCAACTTACGGTTCACACGGACTTTAATAACAACATGGTCATCTGGAAAAGAGCATGTGAGCGAAACCTCCGCTCTATGCCAGTGCGCTCCGCTCAATAGCTCATGACCCAAGTGAATGCTCCACTCTTGCTCACTAGTAACAACGTTAGCTCAAATCCTACTCTGACATGAAATTTCTCTGTATTATACGTCTTTCTGATTGTAATGAATTTCCTGAATAAATGTCTTAATTACAGTAGGCCTATAGATTTCACAATTAGTTTCTTTTTGTTGTTGTTGTTTAGGTGGAGGCTTTAAATAAGCCCTTTTGGGTTTTCTGCCTCTCCCTGAACAGTATATGGATTGTACTTTTTGTGTTTTATTGTATATATTTTATATGTGTGCAAAAAAATCTAAACCAATATAAGGATATATTGTTATCTATATATTAAAGCAACATATTGTATGAAGTGGTATAAATAAACGTGACGTGACTTGACTGGAGTGTCGAATTGCAGAGCTCATGCAAACATAATTCACATCTACATCCACATGATCAGATGATTTCTTTGCTGCTTTTTTCTCACTGCTGTCATTTTTGTTGCAAAGAAAACACGCAGCACATATTTATATTCATCTAAATGTCACTCTCAAGAGCATTAGCAATGTTGAGATACTCACTGTCACGTTTGGTTTTGATTCACGGTTTTGTTTTTATGTCTTATTTTGTAGTTTTCTTAGTCAAGGTTCGTGGTTGTGTCATGTGATTCCCTTTCCCTCATGTGATTATGTCACGTGCTTCCCTAGCCTCATGTGTAATGTTCTGATTGGTACCCTTGTGTCATGTGTCACATTCTCATTGGTTGATTATGTAAATTGCTTTCAGGTGTGTCTTATGTCATTAGTGTTTCAATTATTTTAATTCAATGAAAAAGGTTACATTTTGTAATTTTTTTTTTTTTTTTTTTTTTTTAAATAAAAGGTCAAAACGTACATTAACAAAACAAGTAATTGGACACAATTAGAGGTGCACAAGGAAGGACTATAAAGCCTCTTACATCTTATCTTAAATCCACTGTTCTGTTCATGCATCATGAAAATAATTGTGCCATTATGCATCATCAGAGTGGGCGGTAGATGGGTTGGCCAGTCTGATCCAGACACTGTATAAATGAAAGGACAGTAAGGAGAGCAGAACAAACTTCTAACAGGAGGAGATTCACTCCTACGATGGCCTACGAGACAGAGGATCATGAGACTCAATACTGCTTTCCTGCCATCAACTCATCATGTATCAAGGGAAAACGCTCCAGATATGATTATTATATAATTTATCTGTTCATATCATTGCTGTCAGCATGGACTGTGTTTTTGAACCTGCTGGTGATCATCTCCATCTCTCACTTCAAGAAGCTTCACACTCCAACCAACCTGATCATTCTCTCTCTGGCTGTGGCCGACCTGTTTACTGGCCTTATTGTGATACCCATAGAGGGCATCAAGCAAATTGAGATGTGTTGGTACTTTGGAGACACTTATTGTGGACTGTTTGCAATTACTGTTAGGTTGCTTCTTTCTTCATCTCTTAGTAATTTAGTTTTAATTGCTGTTGATCGTTATGTGGCTGTGTGTCACCCTTTACTGTACCCACAGAAAATAACCATGACTAAAACTTCAATAAGCATCTGTCTCTGCTGGTTTTGCTGTTCAGGTTACAATGTTGGGTATATAATTAGTAATGGATATTTTAATATCTCACACAAAACGTGTTATGGTCAGTGTATTGTCATGAATAGTCTTGCTTGGATAATTACCGATTTATTCTTTTTATTCCTATTTCCTTGTGTAGTGATCATCTCTGTATATTTGAGGATATTTTATGTTGTACAATGGCAAGTGAAAGCTATAAACTCTCTGATGAAGGGTGGAAAATTTGTAAAGGAAGGTTCAGTGAGGAGGAAATCTGAGAGTAAAGCTGCTCTGACATTAGGAATCATTGTGACAGTTTATATGCTTTGCTGGATTCCATTTTATATCTGTTCTCTTACAGAAACCACTGCAGTCTCTTCCACTACAATGACATTTCTAATATGGACTTTGTATGTTAGCTGTGGTCTGAATCCTCTTGTATATGCTTTATTTTACCGCTGGTTTAAAATATCAGTTAAACACATCTTAACTCTTAAAATATTTCAGCCAGCATCCTCTCTGATAGAAATGTTTACAGATTGTCATTCATGATTGTGGTGGTGGGGGTTGATTTATTTAATTTTTTTGCACTAAAAGCACAACATCTGACTCCCATCCATGAAAATGCAAATACCGCTATTGCTACACATGTGATATGTTTTCATGTGTTCAGGTACAAGAATGAGACATAAATGGTGAATGTAAATGGTGACTGAGGCTGCCAAGATCTCTTCTGTGTTCTAAGAAAATAGTTCAGTGTAGTAAAAATGGACTGCTTTAGTGTTTTATGTATTGTAATGCTGATTAACATATATAACATCATTGCATTATCAACATGCTAGCATCAAACTCTTAAAAAACAACTGTTTCGCATGCAGATCTGCTTCTTATGTAGGCTGGTATACATAAATTGTCTGTAAATCACAACATTTATGTAAAAATGCATCACATATATGTTCATTTAAATAATTAAGAGAGGTTGTTGTCTTTGCACCAGACTCACCTTTAGCCATTTATCTCTGATATTACTGATAAGCATCACAGTATCTCTGTAAATGTGTAAAAGGTCCCACTGTACTCTTTGTATTGTGATCATGTCCACTGATGCGCCTTCAAGTGGTTGTGACTTTATCTGAATGTATGTGAGTGACTGTGGCACAAACAGGCCACTTACAAACTAGGGCTGCAACTAATGATTATTTTGATAATCGATTAGTTGGCCGATTATTTCTTAGTTTAAAATTCTACGGAGCCCCTAAAGGGACCTTTGCAAAAATAAAAAAATGATGTGCACGAGAAACTTTATGTCGTGCGCACGTGTTACAATTTGCGATTTGTGCAGGGACGGACTGGGACTAAAAAACGGCCCTGGACTTTGACTAGGCCTGGCCCAAAGCAATCGGCGCGCGGAAGCTCAACCTGAATAAACAAATGATGGAATGGATTTAAAAAAAAAAATTTTTTGAATTTTTATTCCAAGATAGCATGGAATAGATTATGCTATAACAGCATATTATACAATCTATTCCATGCTGTCTTAAAATGAATTTATTACTTAATCTTAATTAATTTATGCAGTAATTAATCTTACTGCACAAATAATAATATCACATCTAAATGAAAATACACCATTACAAATGTAGCTTCTGTATTCAAAATCTTCAATATTTCTTAATATTAGCTACTGCATGTGGTCAGTTATTTTGCGACATTTAGTGGCTTCAATATCTAAATTCCGCAATTTTTTTTCTCTCGCCTTCTCAGCCCCACCCTTTTCTTTCCGTTTTTTACCCGCGGCCGCATTATGCATATTGTTTGTTTGTTTCTATGCTTCTTCTATCTAATGTCTTTGCTGTTGGTTTCTTCCTACTCTTCCACTTCTTCTTCTCCTTACTTGGTGGCCACGGCCAGTGCAGCTGACAGCAATCACCTACAGTACTGGAGTGTGAAACAGAAAAGTGGGGGGAAAAAACAGGTGATGACTGCGTGCGTGGCGGGTGGTGGGCCGGCCCGCTGGCCATCCTGGAGTACCGGCCGTTCTGTGATTCTCTAGATCACACAGATGGCCAGTCCGCCCCTGGGTTTGTGTATACTATAACCTATTTCATTTGTGCGTCACTGCCAATGAAGAAAGCCAGAGTATGGATGCACATGAACTAATAAAGATCATGAAAATTAAAGCGAAAATGAGAGTGGATGCACATGAACTAATACAGCTGTATTTGCTCAAAATCTGGCTTTCTTAGACCAGATCGTCTAGGATAATTCCAGCTAATTATTTGTTTTAATTAAACGTGTCTTCCTTTATATCTAAAGTCCTTTATGTCAGTGGCTCTGCTCGCAATAAGCGCTGTTAGAACTGAATGAAGAAAATAAGCATTTCTCTGCCACCTGTAAGGATGCAATAAATCCCACAAAGTGGTTTAATAAAGGGCCGTTTGATCTTGTGAAATATGAAATTTTAGTACGCCTACATTTTACAGTTCCAGTATTTTTACATGGGAAAATATAAATGTGGCCTACTGCCCTAACGAAATACAAAGTTTCATCATTTTTACTGTACCAATGTTTTTTCATGAACCATTAAATGTGGCATTTTGACAATGCACACTGGGCCCATTTCCCAGCGTGATTCTTGGATGCCACAGAGTTAAATACGTTAAAATGGACATAAGTCCTTGAAACGCGAAACTCTGTAATTTTTTTATTTTTGCAAAGGTCCCTTTAGGGGCTCTGTAAAATTCAGAATTTTTTGTATTTTTTTTATTTTTATTATTATTATTGACAAAAAACACACTATTGCACATCCTGCCCAATGTACTTCAAACAAATATGCCAATTTAATGCTATGAAAACATACAGTGCTTAATTTTTTTAGATTACAAGTCATAATAAAGAGAGAACAAATATTTTAAGAATCAATAAAAAACTTGTCTAAAACTAAAAATTTTATTGTCATTTATTAGGCAAATAACAAACTGAAACAACCAGTCATTATTCAGACATACTATCCAAAAAAAAAAAAAACTTAACAGTCTCTGTTGTCATTGACTGTAACTAGGCATCTGAAAGAAAAAAAAAAAAAAAAAAGAAAAAAAAAAACTATAAAGTGCTTTTTTTCACTGCCTTTCTTGTAAAACAGTAAAATCGAAAATTTATGGATAACAACAATAATTATATTTTAGCATTAGAAATACTGCTGTGACTAAAGAGCTTACTGGTGGATTAACCATTACAGAAACAAGAAAAATGATTTTACACTCTAAAAAAATGCTGGGTTAAAAACAACCCAAGTTGGGTTGAAAATGGACAAACCCAGCAATTGGGTTGTTTTAACCCAGCGGTAGGGTTAAATGTTTGCTCAACCTGCTGGGTAGTTTTATTTAACTCAACTATTGTTTAAAAATTACAGTATTGCTTAATTAAAATTAACCCAAAGTATGTTGGTGTTACGGTATATAGGAGACAGACACAGAGATGTAACAGGTAATGGCTGTTTATTTGACCACAGTAGAGCAGATGAACACACACAGGTGAGTGAACTGGTTGTAGATAGGTTTGAGCAGGTAGAATGAGGTATAGTTACTGTCCTTTCTTTTGCAGGTAGATACACGCTGGAGCTTGGAGATCGCTGGAGAACTTGGGAGCTGACTGGAACACACCCACACAGCAGACGAGGCACACAGAGGGAAGGGGACACGCTGGAGACAGGTGAGTATACGAAGTGGAGTCCTTGAGGTAAGCATAACAATGAGTATATGCGAACGAGACCGGACATGGAGTGCTGTGTGCGTGTGTGCTTTATAGTGCTGCTGATGAGTGGAGTGATGAGGTGCAGGTGGCGGTGATCAGTACTCTGGGGATGGCGTGCGCTGTGATTGGTGGAGGTTGGAACCTGACGTGTCTGTGACAGTACCCCCCCTCCACGGCCCGCTCCAGAGGGCCGAGGACCCCGACGCCGTGGTGGTCGTCCTCTTCCCCGCGGTGCCGGTTTCTCAGGGTGACTGTCGTGGAATGTTTGGAGTAAGCTGGGGTCTAAGATGTCGTTCCTTGGGACCCAGGAGCGCTCCTCAGGGCCGTATCCTTCCCAATCCACTAGATATTCCAGCTGACCACCACGACGCCGGGAGTCCAAGATCTCACGAACCTCATACGCAGCTCCGTCCTCCAGGATGAGTGGAAGGGGGGGTTCGGCGGGAGCCACGTCAGGTCCTGTGGGAAGAACAGAAGGGTGGTGAGCTTTCAGAAGTGACACGTGGAAAGTGGGGTGTATACGATACCCTTGTGGAAGACGGAGTTGATAGGTGACTGGGTTGACCTGCTTGATGATGGGGAATTGGCCAATGAACCTGGGACTCAGCTTTCTGCAGGGCAGACGCAGTCTGATGTCTCGGATAGATAGCCAAACCATCTGACCAGGTTGGAAGACAGGGGTGTTGGAACGTCGGAGGTCGGCTACCATCCTGCGTCTGCGCAGGGCTCGTTGCAGTTGATGGTGTGCTGAGTCCCAGACCCTCTCGCTCTCTCGGAACCAGTAATCCACTGCCGGAACGTTGGAGGGTTCCCCATCCCAGGGGAACAGTGGGGGTTGGTAGCCGAGTACGCACTGGAACGGTGTGAGTCCTGTAGTTGACTGCCGGAGAGAGTTTTGGGCGTACTCGGCCCAACCCAGGAACTGGTTCCAAGAGTCCTGGTGGTCATGACAGAAGGTACGGAGGAAGCGGCCAATCTCCTGCACCTTCCTTTCCGTCTGCCCGTTCGATTGCGGGTGGTATCCGGAAGTCAGGCTGACGGCCACACCTAGGAGGGAGTAGAACGATTTCCATACTCTGGATATGAACTGGGGTCCTCGGTCGGAGACTATATCCTCTGGTATTCCGAAGTATCTGAAGACTTGGTTGAAGAGTATTTCGGCGGTCTCCATGGCAGTGGGTAATCCTGGAAGTGGGATCAGACGGCATGATTTAGAGAAGCGATCCACAACAACTAGGATGGTAGTATTTCCTTCTGAGACAGGGAGATCAGTAATGAAATCCACTCCTAGGTGTGACCATGGGCGATCTGGAACGGGCAGCGGAAGGAATTTCCCAGCTGGCAGATGACGAGGAGACTTGGAGATGGCACACTCCCTACAGCCCTGCACGTACCTTCTGACATCCGAAGCCATCCCTGGCCACCAGAAGCGTTCTTTTAGCAACGAGAGGGTTTCATTGACCCCCGGGTGACCAGTGCCAAGTGACGTGTGAGCCGAGTGAATGGTGGGAGTGCGTCGTGTCCGTGGAATGTACAGCAAGCCAGGTGGACAGCCCGGCGGAGGATTCGTGGAGGCATTGGAGGAGGGGATGGTCTCTTCTGACCAGGTAATTGGACTCACGATGAGAGAGCTCGGGATGATGGGTTCAGGTTCCTCGGTCTGTTCGTCAGGAGCATGGAGACGGGAGAGAGAGAGTCAGCCTTTACGTTTTTGGTACCTGGGCGGTAGGAGATGGTGTAATTGAAGCGGGAGAAAAACATGGCCCAGCAAGCTTGTCTAGGGTTCAGTCTCTTTGCTGACCGAAGATATTCAAGGTTTTTATGGTCTGTCAGTATCAGGAACGCGTGCTTGGCTCCCTCCAGCCAATGCCTCCACTCTTCCAAGGCAAGCTTTACAGCAAGAAGTTCCCTGTCACCGATGGAGTAGTTGACTTCCGCCGGGCTGAGCTTGCGGGAGAAGAAGGCGCATGGATGGAGTCTACTTGGCGTCCCCTGCTGCTGCGACAACACCGCTCCCACTCCAGTTGTTGAGGCGTCCACTTCGACGAATTGTTTCTCTGGGTCTGGATGTACGAGTAAGGGAGCGGTGATGAAGGCTTCTTTGAGTTGGTTAAAGGCGTTGGTGGCTGCCGGGGTCCAGGACAGAGACTTGGGCTTATTGCGGAGCAGGCTGGTAAGTGGATGGGCGATGGAACTGTAACCTTTGATGAACCGTCTGTAAAAGTTGGAGAATCCGAGGAAGCGCTGGAGTTCTTTTATGGTGGTGGGTTCTGGCCAGTTGGTAATGGACTCCACCTTCCTCTCGTCCATCCGGATGCCACTGTGGTCTATGTTGTAACCCAGGAAAGAGACGGAAGGTTGGTGGAATGAGCACTTCTCTGCCTTGAGGAACAGGTTGTACTGACGAAGACGGGTGAGGACCTCCACAACGTGCTGGCGATGTTCGGCCTGGCTCCGGGAGTATATGAGTATGTCGTTGATGTAGACTAGGACAAAGTGGTGGAGAAACTCCCGGAGCACCTCATGAATGAAATCCTGGAATACAGAGGGGGCGTTGACCAGTCCATACGGCATAACCAGGTATTCGTAGTGGCCAGTAGGGGTGATGAAGGCGGTCTTCCACTCGTCCCCCTCACGTATCCGGATGAGGTTGTACGCGCTGCGGAGGTCCAGCTTCGTAAACACAGTGGCACCACGGAGATGTTCCAGGGCCGCTGGGACGAGAGGAAGGGGATACCTGAAACTTGACTGTTATTTTGTTGAGGGAGCGAAAATCAATGCATGGCCGCAAGCCTCCGTCCTTTTTAGCCTCGAAGAAGAAACTGGAAGCAGCAGGGGAAGTAGACTGCCTGATGTAACCTTGGGCGAGGGCTTCCTTGATGTAATCCTCCATGGCCTTCTCCTCCGGGATGGAAAGGGGGTATATCTTCCCCTTTGGCACTGGTTCACCCGGAAGCCGGTCGATGGCACAGTCCCATGGCCGGTGTGGAGGCAGCTTGGAAGCCCGTTGCGGGCAGAAGACATCGCTGAAGGGGGCGTAACACTTGGGGATGTCGACAGAGCGTTGTTCGACTGGACTTTCAATGGACGTGGCGCAGAGAGTGAGGTCAGGCGGAGGAGTTTGTGGAAGAGGAAGTTCAGCCAGACAGTGAGAGAAGCATGTGTCGCCCCACTTCAGGATTTCGCCCGTTTTCCAGGAGATGGTAGGGTTGTGCTGCTCCAACCAGGGGCGCCCTAGAACCACGTCAGCAGTGGAGTCCTCCAGAACCAGCATATGAGCCTCTTCTCGGTGTAGTAAACCAACTTGAAGTGTTACTGGTCCAGCCACGGTGCGGACACGCTTACGGCTCAGGGGTCTGCCGGTTATTGAGCTGATCTTGTAAATGGTCGGAGACGGAGTGGTCTTGAGACGTAGTTGGCGACAGATGGCGCCGGAGACGAAGTTGCCGGCTGACCCCGAGTCGATGAGCGCGATCACTGAAAGGGAGACAGTAGCGGCAGTAAGATTGACGACAGTAGTGAGTGGTTTCATCTTATGAGTAGCAGGAATAATAGCACTCACCAGGGGTCGTGGCGGTCGTGTGGGGCATGCTGCAATCACATGCCCAGGTTCTCCACAGTAGAGACAGAGATGAAGGGTCAGCCGGCGGCGGCGTTCTTCAGAAGATAGATGAGAGTTTTCCCCTTCCATTGGTTCTTGGGCTGGTTCTGGGGTGTTGACGGGTTCGGATCGGCAGAGGAGCACGTTGGAGAGGGACTGGTCCTGGTGCTCTTGGATGCACGCTTGCATGCGAGTGGCGCAGCGAATGGAGAGCTGGATGAACTTTTCAAGGCCGATGGAGTCCTCGCATGCAGCGAGATGCAGCCGCACCCGAGGTTCTAATCCTTGACGATAAGTTGTTATCAGGGCTTGTTCATTCCATCCGCTGAGTGCTGCAAGCGTTCTGAATTGCAAAGCATAATCGTAAATAGACATTGATCCTTGTTTCATATTATAAAGTTTCTCACCAGCTGAAGAATCCGTGATCCCGAACACTTCCCGGAAGTGGGAAATAAACGCCGAGTAGGATTGGGTTACAGTGCCCCGCTGGGACCAGATGGAGTCGGCCCATGTTAATGCTTTGCCGCTGAGCTGAGAAATGATGAACGCTATCTTGGATGTGTCACTCGGGTACAGGTGCGGCTGCATCTCCAGGACCAGTGTGCATTGCAGCAGGAATCCGCTGCAATCCCCCGCTGATCCTGAGAAGGGCGCTGGTTTGGCCATGGGACTGGCGTACGGTGGCAACGAAGGAGGACTGTTGACATTGTCGGTGGTGTTCGCTGGTGCAGGTGAAGGGACAGTGACTGGAGATGGCGGTGGTGGATGGATGGTTAATGTGCGCCGAAGCGCATCCACAAGTTCCTGGAAGGGATCCGGCTGGCTCATACTGGGTCTGCGGTGTTGGTCCGGTCTTCTGTTACGGTATATAGGAGACAGACACAGATGTAACAGGTAATGGCTGTTTATTTGACCACAGTAGAGCAGATGAACACACACAGATGAGTGAACTGGTTGTAGATAGGTTTGAGCAGGTAGAATGAGGTATAGTTACTGTCCTTTCTTTTGCAGGTAGATACACGCTGGAGCTTGGAGATCGCTGGAGAACTTGGGAGCTGACTGGAACACACCCACACAGCAGACGAGGCACACAGAGGGAAGGGGACACGCTGGAGACAGGTGAGTATACGAAGAGGAGTCCTTGAGGTAAGCATAACAATGAGTATATGCGAACGAGACCGGACATGGAGTGCTGTGTGCGTGTGTGCTTTATAGTGCTGCTGATGAGTGGAGTGATGAGGTGCAGGTGGCGGTGATCAGTACTCTGGGGATGGCGTGCGCTGTGATTGGTGGAGGTTGGAACCTGACGTGTCTGTGACAGTTGGAAATGAACATTTATTAATGTTCAATGATTAATTATTAAACAATAAACATTTATTAAATTGCTTATTAATAAATTTATATTAATAAACTATTAAACTATTAAATTTATATTAATAAAATATTAAAGCTTATTAATAAACATTCACCTTTTGTCTATTATTGTTGCCTCTAATTGCATCTGGTTTTTAATTTCCCAACTATTTTGGGTTCATTTTAAGCTAGCCATATAGCAATTTTTAAACAATAGTTGGTTTAAATAAAACTACCCAGCAGGTTGGGCAAACATTTAACCCAACCGCTGGGTTAAAACAACCCAATCACTGGGTTTGTCCATTTTCAACCCAACTTGGGTTGTTTTTAACCCAGCATTTTTTAGAGTGTAGTAATCACCAATACTGATAGTTTAGGACAGCTGTGGCACAAACCTTACATTGGGTGGCAAAGATCTAATAAATTTGTTAAGCACTGTATATAGTGAATATAGTGTAAATCTTTACATTAAAAATTAAGATAGTAATAAAGATAATAAAGAAAAACATGAACTCAGTGTTAACCAATAGGCAAGATAAATGTTTTGCAGGACTGCACACATTCACTTCTGACACCAACACCTCTTACTGTCATTTCTTTATCCTGTAAATCGGCTATAAGAAACAACTTACATTTATATTCAGTTACATGTTGTTATCCCTTTACAGTTACTACTCTCATAAAATATGTGAATGACATGTTGACCTTTTAAATCTAAATTTAACTTTAAACAACACGGCCCGGTTTCACAGACAGGGCTTAGCCTAAGCCAGGATTAGGCCTTAGTTCAATTAGGGCATTTAAGAAGCTTTTATAAACTTTCACTTGAAAAAAACATTACTGGTGTGCATCTTAAGACAAAACACTGGCACTGACATATTTGAAGATCTGTCAGTCCAAGTTACATTCAGTTAAATCAGCTCAAACATTAATTTTAGTCTAGGACTAGCTAAAGCATTGTCTGTGAAACCGGGGGCACATTTCAGCAAAATTAATATTTTTGCACTGAATACCCCTCTCTACAGCATTCCGTCTGTCTGACACAGATGCGTGCGCCGGCGCTCATTCAGTAAACTTTGAAGTTTAACGCAGACTGTCAGGATAAACATTTATGCAAAATGGACAGATAAGGATATAGCCGTAGAATGAACGTTTTGCGCTGAAGATGCACATGCATTTGTCAAAGCACCTGACAGGGCAAGCCATTATGCTAATGCATTAGCCTGAAGCTTAAAATAAAGAAGTCTCATGTTTTGGGCAGTTTGGATCATGTACCTTTCCTGCAGCAGATCACTCAGTTTCTGTCACTATTTTTAGATGCATTTTTATCCATAGAAATTTGTTATTTAATACTGTAATTTGACATGACTGGCAGAAGTTATCTGTGCACGGTGTGCAGACCGATATGAGAATCGTTGTCGATGATTTTCATTATCGATTATTATCATTTTTATCGAAAAGTTATTGCAGCCCTAAAGTACACAAGGAGTCAGTAGATACTGGCTGCAGTAATTCTGTAATAAAGAAACTCAATATTGCAGTACAGGGCTTAAATGTGCACTAAGTAAACTTTCATGTTTCGCTGGACATCAATGTTCTTGTACTTTATACTGACAGCTGTAATTGTTAATAAGATGTAAAAGCTTAATTTTCTGATTTCATGTGTCTCAATTTTGTCTTATGCATAGCAATGTAGTTTGGAAAAATTATGGACCAGTATGAGCACTACACTACACTAATGTTCTGCTGTAAAATGTCTTGATCCAACTTGGAACTCATTTGACCCCTTTGATTTGAAATATCCCTAAATTATAAGGCCGTGACATACCAAGGTGACGGTCAGCTATTGTTGAGCATCTCTCAGCTCAGTTTTTGTGGTGCGTTCTGCAACGTTGGCACTAGTCGGACCACCATCAGTGGCTTTTTGGTGTTGAATCAGCATTGGAGCAGTCAGTGAGTGAGATCATTCTAGTCAGCTGTTCAGTTTAGAGAATCAGTGCACAAGAGGAAAAATGAAAGTGACGAAAGCAAACAAATTACAAAGTCAAGAGGGCACACACAGAAGACTCTTAAAATTTTACATCATCTTATTTGAGCATTTCAATACACAAATATTTTCATAACAACATGGTCGTCTGGAACAGAGCATGTGAGCGAAACCTCCGCTCTATGCCAGTGCGCTCCGCTCAATAGCTCATGGCCCAAGCGAATGCTCCACCTTGCTCACCGGTAACAACGTTTACTCAAATCCTACTCCGACATGAAATTTCTCTGTACTATACGTCTTTCTGATTGTAATGAATTTCCTGAATAAATGTCTTAATTACAGTAGGCCTATAGATTTCACAATTAGTTTCTTTTTGTTGTTGTTGTTTAGGTGGAGGCTTTAAATAAGCCCTTTGGGGTTTTCTGCCTCTCCCTGCACAGTATATGGATTGTACATTTTTTCGGTTTTATTGTATATGTTTTATGTGTGCAAATAAAACTAAACTAAAACTAAACCAAGATAACAATATATTGTTATCTATATATTAAAGCAACATATTGTATGAAGTGGTATAAATAAACGTGACGTGACTTGACTGGAGTGTCGAAATGCAGAGCTCATGCAAACATAATCCACATATACATCCACATGATCAGATGCTTTCTTCGCTGCTTTTTTCTCACTGCTGTCATTTTTGTTGCGAAGAAAACACGCAGCACATATTTATATTCATCTAAATGTCACTCTCAAGAGCATTAGCAATGTTGAGATGTTCACTGTCACGTTTGGTTTTGATTCACGTTTATGTTTTCTTCGTCAAGGTTCCTAGTTTTGTCATGTGATCCCCTTTTCCTCATGTGATTATGTCATGTGCTTCCCTAGTCTCATGTATAATGTTCTGATTTGTACCCTTGTTGCATGTGTCACATTCTCATTGGTTGATTGTGTAAATTGCTTTCAGGTGTGTCTTATGTCATTAGGTTTTCAATTGTTTTACTTCAATGAAAAAGGTTACATTTTGTGATATTCTTTTTAAATATAAGGTCAAAATGCTACATTAACAAAACAAGTAATTGGACACAATTAGAGGTGCACAAGGAAGGACTACAAACCCTCTTACATTTTAGCTTCAATCCACTGTTGCAATCCACTGTTCAATCCACTGTTTTTTCATGCATCATGAAAAAATAATTGTGCCATTATGCAGCATCAGAGTGGGCGGTAGATGGGTTGGCCAGTCTGATCCAGATGCTGTATAAATGAAAGAACAGTAAGGAGAGCAGAACAAACTCCTAACAGGAGGAGACTCACTCATGGCCTATGAGACAGAGGATCATGAGACTCAATACTGCTTTCCTGCCATCAACTCATCATGTATCAAGGGAAAACGCTCCAGATATGAATATTATATAATTTACATGTTCATATCATTGCTTTCAGCATGGACTGTGTTTGTGAACCTGCTGGTGATCATCTCCATCTCTCACTTCAAGAAGCTTCACACTCCAACAAACCTGCTCATTCTCTCTCTGGCTGTGGCCGACCTGTTTACTGGCCTTATTTTGATACCCATAGAGGGCATCAAGCAAATTGAGATGTGTTGGTACTTTGGAGACACTTATTGTGGGCTGTTTGCAATTACTGTTAGGTTGCTTCTTTCTTCATCTCTTAGTAATTTAGTTTTAATTGCTGTTGATCGCTATGTGGCTGTATGTCACCCTTTACTGTACCCACAGAAAATAACCATGACTAAAACTTCAATAAGCATCTGTCTCTGCTGGTTTTGCTCTTCAATTTACAATGTTGGGTATGTAATTAGTAATGGATATTTTAATATCTCACACAAAACGTGTTATGGTCAGTGTATTGTCATGAATAGTCTTGCTTGGATATTTACCGATTTATTCTTTTTATTCCTATTTCCTTGTGTAGTGATCATCTCTGTATATTTGAGGATATTTTATGTTGTACAATGGCAAGTGAAAGCTATAAACTCCCTGATGAAGGGTGGAAAATGTGTAAAGGAAGGTTCAGTGAGGAGGAAATCTGAGAGTAAAGCTGCTCTGACATTAGGAATCATTGTGACAGTTTATATGCTTTGCTATATTCCATTCTATATCTGTTCTCTAACAGAAACCACTGCAGTCTCTTCCACTACAATGACATTTCTAGCATGGACTTTGTATGTTAGCTGTGGTCTGAATCCTCTTATCTATGCTTTATTTTACCGCTGGTTTAAAATATCAGTTAAACACATCCTAACTCTTAAAATATTTCAGCCAGCATCATCTCTGATGGAAATATTTACAGATTGCCATTCATGATTGTGGAGATGGGGGTTGATTTGTTTTCTTTTTTTTTTTTCTTCTTCAATTTCCATGCCTGAAAATGCACAAATACCGCTATTGCAATATATATTATATGTTTTCACGTGTTCAGGTACAACAATGAGACATACAATTCAACAAACAACATTAACTTATTATTAAAGACATAGTTCACTCAAAGAAAAAAAAAAAAAAGGTCTGTCATCATTTAATCACCCTCATGTCTGATGTTAGGCAGAATGACCATTCACTTACACTATCCAGAAAAAAAGATGCAATGAACATAAATGGTGATTGAGGCTGCCAATATCTCTTCTGTGCTCTAAGAAAGCATCACATGTATTCTTCATGGAGAAGCGATCCCAAAACCTACTGTTAGGATAAAGTAAATCCAACATGTATAGTAAAAATGGACTGCTTTAACCCTTATGTGTGTTTAATGTATTTTAATACTTAAATACCCTTTTTCAAGTAACTAGTAAAGTAATGCATTATTTATACATTTACAACAAAATATCCATGAGTAAGAAAGAGTTGCTTTCTCAATTAAGTTACAAAAGTTATTTTTTTCCTATTCATTGATTGATAATATGAGTGTTGAACTTTCTTCTCCTGCATCCTATTCCTCTGAAATTTGGAATGGCATCACAGCTGAAGGGTTGTTTGAACTGCGCCCTCTACTGCACAGGCAAGAATTTGCATTTCCTTTCTTTGGCCAGAGGCATATTCACTTCACTTGTGTGGTGTGAAAGGGCCTTTACATTTGCCAAAAATGAAACATTTTGTTTGTTATTAAAAAGCAAACAACCAAGCCCAGCCCAGGTGAGAAAAAATAATACATAATTAAAGCTGCAGTCCGTGATTTTTCCTCTTTGTCGCCATCTCTTGTTTGAAACCTGTAATTGCAGTCATATGCAGAACAGTTATCTGTACGTGCGTTGTGCCTCGGCACAGCTCGTCAGCGCGGATGAATCTAATGATTGCTGTCAGTCACCGCACCGGTGTGGATACTGTACTTCAGAATCACAGATTCTACGTCTTGAAAGTATGACCAATATAAGGATTTTCACTGGAAAATATCATCTGAACAAGTAAGTAACATGTCTGCCACTTTTGTTCTGACCAACTGAGGAAAAAATCATTAGGCCTACGATAAATCATGCTGCCAATGATTATTAAATCTAATGATCGCTCGGATCATGCCAAACCGTGCAAATCATTATTACTGTTATATTGTTCTCAAATTGTTAATGTTAACAACATCAGCATTGCTATGACTGTGTATATTAGCATTACCTGTATCAATTTCTGTAGTTATTAGTGTTTTAGGGAGTAATACAATATTGTAACATATTACTTTTAAAAGTAACTTTCCCCAATACTGAATAAAATATTACATTAGCTAGCATCAACTCTTTAAAAAAATCAATTGTGAGTTGAGTCTCTTGTGCTCTTCATGTGCAGTGCTTACAGTGGGTATGGAAAGTATTCTGACCCCCTTAAATTTTTCACTCTTTGTTATATTGCAGCCATTTGCACCTGGATTTGAGGATCCTCTGCCATTCCTCCTTGCAGATCCTCTCCAGTTTTGTCAGGTTGGATGGTAAACGTTGGTGGACAGCCATTTTTAGGTCTCTCCAGAGATGCTCAATTGGGTTTAAGTCAGGGCTCTGGCTGGGCCATTCAAGAACAGTCACAGAATTGAGGTGAAGCCACTCCTTCATTATTTTAGCTGTGTGCTTAGGGTCATTGTCTTGTTGGAAGGTGAACCTTCGGCCCAGTCTGAGGTCCTGAGCACTCTGGAGAAGGTTTTCATCCAGGAAATCCCTGTACTTGGCCGCATTCATCTTTCCCTCGATTGCAACCAGTCGTCCTGTGCCTGCAGCTGAAAAACACCCCCACAGCATGATGCTGCCACCACCATGCTTCACTGTTGGGACTGTGTTGGACAGGTGATGAGCAGTGCCTGGTTTTCTCCACACATACCGCTTAGAATTAAGGCAAAAAGTTCTATCTTGGTCTCATCAGACCAGAGAATCTTATTTCTCACCATCTTGGAGTCCTTCAGGTGTTTTTTAGCAAACTCCATGCAGGCTTTCATGTGTCTTGCACTGAGGAGAGGCTGCCGTTGGGCCACTCTGCAATAAAGTCCCGACTGGTGGAGGGCTGCAGTGATGGTTGACTTTCTACAACTTTCTCCCATCTCCTGAATGCATCTCTGGAGCTTAGCCACAGTAATCTTTGGGTTCTTCTTTACCTCTCTCACCAAGGCTCTTCTCCCCCGATAGCTCAGTTTGGCTGGATGTCCAGCTCTAGGAAGGGTTCTGGTCATCCCAAATGTCTTCCATTTAAGGATTATGGAGGCCACTGTGCTCTTAGGAACCTTAAGTGCAGCAATTTTTTTTTGTAACCTTGGCCAGATCTGTGCCTTGCCACAATTCTGTCTCTGAGCTCTTCAGGCAGTTCCTTTGACCTTATGATTCTCATTTGCTCTGACATGCACTGTGAGCTGTAAGGTCTTATATAGACAGGTGTGTGGCTTTCCTAATCAAGTCCAATCAGTATAATCAAACACAGCTGGACTCAAATGAAGGTGGTCATCTCAAGGATGATCAGAAGAAATGGACAACACCTGAGTTAAATGTGTCACAGCAAAGGGTCTGAATACTTAGGACCATGTGATATTTCAGTTTTTCTTTTTTAATAAATCTGCAAAAATGTCAACAATTCAGTGTTTTTCTGTCAATATGGGGTGCTGTGTGTACATTAATGAGGAAAAAAAATGAACTTAAATGGATTTTAGCAAATGGCTGCAATATAACAAAGAGTGAAAGGGGGTCTGAATACTTTCCGTACCCACTGTATGTAGGTTGGTATACATAAAGTGTCTATAAATCACTATAAAAGTGTATAAATGGATCACATCTATATTCATTTTAAATAATTAGGAGAGGTTGTTGTCCTTGCACCAGATTCACCTTTACCCATTTATCACTGGGCTTGTTTACATCTGGTCATGCATTTTTACAGATCGGACAGCTATAATCAAAACGATTCCATTTACACTGGCCACATAAATGCATCTCAGCACAACAGATATAAATCCGATCGTCAAGTTCAAAGCTATATGCAGATTTAATGGAGTTGACGTTATAATATGAGCTTCATTTTATTGATAAGCATTTTATTGATGGCAATTTGTTTTGCCACAAACTCAACTGACTGGCTTCTTTCCTGTATGATTTCATGAGTCTCTTCAAACCTTACTGTACATGATTTATGAGTTTCTACAACATTTGACCTCATAACTGAACTCCTTTCCACAAATCAGTAATATTGCAACCCTTTGATTTGAAACAGCCCTACATTATAAGAATGTGACACACCAAGCCAACAGTCAGCCGTCACTTGAGCATTGGTGTTGAATCAGCATTGTAGCAGTCAGTGAGAGAGACCAATCTAGTTGGCTGTTCAGTATAGTGAATCAGTGTACAAGAAGAAAAAATGAAAGTGACGAAAGCAAACAAATGACAATGTCAAGAAGGCACACACAGAAGACTCTTTAAATTTTACATCATCTTATCTGAGCATCCACATACACAGATGAACTGAAATATTAATATTTTCAATGAAGAAAGTGAAGACCAAGGTATCAACATGACTCATATTCAAAATGATAAGCATACGCTGCTTTGTTTACAATTCGTAGATCCCCTTTATTTGTTCCTGCTTCCCTTACTGAATGCTGAATACAGACTACTGCCACTTGCTGATATAGAAAATAATTTCCTCTCACACAGACACAGAGCATACATGCTAACTGGCCATTGGCTGTGATCTGTGCAGTGTGTTCAAGTGCAGCTTTTTGGCCAAGATGCAGAAGACGCAAGACAAAACAGCAGTAAGATTTGTTGCCATTAGTTCTTTAAGGTCAGCTTGGTGTGTCACAGCCTATATTCCTTACACAGGGTATCCACAGGCTGTAGTGGACAAACATGCACACACATAAACACTGCTTTAGAGCTAAAACAGGCAGTTAGGCAGGCCTAATGCACCTTTTTTGTTGCTGCAATATTAAATAATTCATCATTAAATAATGCTTTAGCATATTACCAGAGATTTGTGTGGTACTGATTAAGAATAATCTCATTGGTGATTTATATACATGCTGATACTGATTGCAAAGTTTCAAAAGTTTTGCAACTTTTAATCTCATCAAAACAAACTCACTGACCTCTGAGCACAATGCAACATCAGTGTATTGCGTGTGTTTGTTTGCCAATGTTTGCTTCACACCCTTAATGGACAGATCACTGGAGGATTGTCACTGCAGCAGAACTCTGAATACAGAACAGGTGTTAACAGGACCCTCAGGATTACTTCTGAAATACATAATAAACACACGTGGATGTCCCTAGATGATTAGTTTCTGTCTGAAGTTAGTAATTGAATTGGTCAAATGAACAAAGATGCAAAGTCACTGTCTGAATACCAGGTCAGCGGTTCATCAACACACAAGAGACACTAATAAAATATGGCATTTATTTTAAAGAAAGATAGCTTTCCAGCAAAATAAATCGCAAAAAGTTTTGACTTCATACATTCACTAAAAATCACTACCATATCACAGAAAGTGTCTCCAAAGTACCAACACATTTCAATCATCCTAGTGGCCTTTATGGGTAATTCAAAAGTCCAATAAGCAGGTCAGCCACAGTCAGATAGAGAATAATCAGGTTTGTTGGAGTGTGAAGCTTCTTGAAGTGAGAGATGGAGATAATCACCAGCAGGTTCAGAAACACAGTACATGCTGACAGCAATGAAAAAAAAAAAAAACTCTGGCCTTTGATGTTCACTTTCCTGCAGAGTTTAGTTCCAACCTTGATCAAACTCAACTGCCTATAACTTTCTAGTGACTCTGAAGACCCTGGTTATAATGTTCAGGTGTGTTTGTTTAGAGTTGGAGCAAAACTCTTCAGGAAAGTGGACCTGGAGGGCCAGAGTTGAGAAGTCCTGGTTTAAATCATATCTGAGATGTATTTACACATAAATACTGTGATTTACAGATACTTTATATACAAACCCCATTTCCAGAAAAGTTGGGACATTTTGTAAAATACAAGAAAATCAGGAACATGTGATTTGTTAATTTTCTTTAACCTTTATTTAGCTGACAAAAGTACAAAGGAAATATTTCCAATGTTTTCACTGACCAACTTAAATGTATTTTGTAAATATAAACAAATTTTGAATTTGATGGCTGCGACACACTCCAAAATAGTTGGGAAGTAAACATAATAAAAGTGAAAAGTTCATAGAACATCCAAGTTAAACTGTTTTGAAACAGTCGACAATTATCAGGTGAATTGGTAATTGGTCAGATGATCATGATTGGGTTTAAAAGGAGCCTCACAGTCTTTGCCAGCAAAGACATATTGTGAAAAATATTGTGTAAAAAATATTGTGAAAAATCTTTCAGGTAATCCAGAGAAATCTCAGCATGCATAGGTCAAGGTAGGAGACCTCAATTGAATGAGTTTTTGAGTACTATGGAAAACCAGTGTCACTGAACACAGTCTGCCACTGCATCAAGAAATGCAACTTGAATCTCTGTTACACAAGGATAAATCTATACCAGATGAGTCCACGATTAAGTTTTTTTTCTGGGGGGAAAAAAGGATGTTGAGTGCATAGTCACAAAGATGAAAGTGACCATCCAGACTTTCATCAGCGACAAATGCAAAAGCATATGTCTTTCATGGCATGGATGACTCGCAAATGTGTGAAGGTACCATTGATGTGGAGGCATATATTGGGATTGTAAAGAGACATATACTGCCATCAGGATGACATCTTTCATGGGAAGTCCATGGTTTTTAGATCAAGACAATGTCATTTCTCATTCTGCATGTGATACAACAACAACATGATTTCGTAGACACAATTGGATGTGAATGACTGGCCATCAGATCTGACTCCTGTTGAAAATATATGGCCCATCGTGAAAAAAGGAATCAGACAACGATGACCACAGAGTGCTGAGGAGCTTAAGTTCCCTTTCGTGGGAACTATCGACGCTACGTCGGATGACGTGATGGGAACCCTCTGTATTTTCTGTTCTTGAAGCACCTCTGTATCCAACCAATGAAAAGACGCGACGTCAGAGGCGGGTGACGTCACGGATCAGGAAGCTATAAAGCACACCTGAACACAAAGCACGCCAGCTTCTGTTGTCTTCAGCAAGCGCTCTCTGTATCTTGTTTGTCTTATTTATTGTTGTCTGTCTGATACATTCACACAGTGATCTCTTCGTCCGAGGACAAGAGTTTCAAAGCACAATATAAAAAGACATATATATATATTATGGCGGAAAAGCAGCAGTTCAGAAAGTGTGTTCCTCCCTGCCCACGCTTCATTGTGGAAGGGGATACACACGATATGTGTGTTAAATGCCTGGGGGTTGAGCACGCACAGGCGGCTCTCGAGGGAGCCGTCTGTGTGCACTGTGAGCGGCTCACCCTCAGAGTGCTGCGTTCGTGTCGAGCGCTCTTCGAGGAGGGCGCCGAGGCAAGTGTTCCCCGCGGGTCCGGTCCCGCTGCTGCCGAGGCACAGCGCAGGCTGCACTCGTGGGGTTCACAGATGGATCTAGCGGAGGGGGAAGAGACGGGCTCTGCCTTATCGCTTCCCTTACCCGCTAGACCCAGTGTCTCTCCTTTGGTGGCGGAAGCACGCGTAGCGGTTTCTTCCCCCCGAAGAGAGGCACCGATGCTCAATATATCTTCCTCCGAGGAGGTTGATGTAGAGAGTGTCGATGATGTACCGCCATCAACTTTACCAGCTTATGAGGAGCTATTAGAGGTAGTGACCAGGGCTGTTGAAAAGTTAAACATCGAATGGCCTGTGGAGAAAGCCGAGTCCAGAGTTAAAAGCAAACTGGATCGCTTTCTTCCCCCTCGGTCACTGCCTCAGCGCCGGGGTCTCCCGTTCTTTCCCGACCTCCATGCCGAGGTGTCGAGGTCGTGGAAGAGACCCGTGCAGTATCGGCTGTACAGCCCGCAGACATCGCTGTACAGCAATATTGTTGGCCTAAAAAATCATGGCTATGGGGCGATGCCTCGGGTAGAGGAGACGCTTGCGAGCTATCTCTCGCCCGAGACCGCGTCGTCCCTTAAGACCCCGGCGCTGCCCACCAAGCCTCTGAAAACTACATCCAGCTTGGTGGGCAAGGGTTACTCGGCAGCAGGTCAGGCGGCGGCATGCCTTCACACCATATCCATCCTCCAGGCATATCAAGCCGACCTGCTGGGGGAAATTGATCAGAGCGGGGAAGCGTCCTTCGAGGCGATTCACGAGCTGCGCAAAGCCACAGATTTAGCTCTCCGGGCCACCAAGGAAACGGCCAAATCCATCGGCTGTTCTATGGCAGCCCTGGTGGCCACGGAGAGGCACCTATGGTTGAATCTGTCCGACATTAAAGAACGTGACAAAAACACGCTCATGGACGCGCCGCTGTCTCCTGGTGGCCTGTTCGGCGACGCAATGTCAACAGTCGTAGACAGGTTCCAGGAGTCACGCAAACAAACGGCGGCGTTTTCTAAGATCATTCCCCGCCGCGCTCATCCCCCCCGAGGCTGCTGGGCGGGAGCAGCCTCGGCCGACAGCCAGCTCCTCAGCAACATCCGCGCACAGAGCGCAACAAAAAGCCAGTGTCGCCTCCCGTACTCCCCCACGCAGTGCCTAGGGACTGGGACGGGCGGCACAGGCGAAGCCTTCCGGAGGTAGGGCGGATCTGAGGACCGTCATTATCTCCCAGAAGGCTTCAAAGAAGAAGTCCTGACACTAGTGTCGCAGGATTTCTCGAGGGCAGTCCCCTCCGGGAGGATTCGGATATCGGGTCCTCCTCGGTGCCCTCAGGGGACCGTTCTGCCAACCCTGCCACCAAGTGTGAGTCAGGGCGCAGCGGTCTCCACCGATCCTCCGAGGGGGGTCGGTCAGCACGTGATTCGCCTGTCTGCCGGTGCGCCGTGTCAGATGGACGAGCCAAGTGCTCAAAAAACACCAGAGACCAGTCTCGAGAGACTGGTTCCCTTAGTAGAATATTTGGAAGAGTGGAAGAATCTCCCGAATGTTTCGAAGTGGGTGCTGCTCATGATAGAACAGGGCTACAGAATTCAGTTCGGTTCACGACCGCCCAGGTTCAACGGGGTGCTTCCTACGGTGGTAACCCCAGAGCAGTCTCTGGTGATGGAGCAAGAAGTAACAACGCTTTTGCAAAAAGGGGCTATAGAAAGGGTTTCCCCTCCCAGCAAAATGTCGGGCTTTTACAGCCGCTACTTCATTGTTCCGAAGAAGGATGGAGGGTTGCGTCCGATCATAGATTTACGTGTGCTTAATCGATCCGTAAAGAAGCTGAAGTTCAAAATGCTTACACTCAGACAGATCATCCCTCAGATCAGGTCCGAGGACTGGTTTGTAGCGATAGATATGAAAGACGCATACTTTCATGTATCCATCCATCCTTCACACAGGAAGTTCCTCAGGTTTGCTTTCGGGGGTGAAGCTTACCAATACAGGGTTCTTCCGTTCGGCCTATCCCTCTCACCCCGCACGTTCACGAAGTGCGTGGATGCAGCGCTGGCTCCGCTGAGACTCCAGGGCATCCACGTGCTGAACTATATCGACGATTGGTTGATATTAGCTCAAACAGAACAATTGGCAGTTCAACATCGAGATGTTGTTCTGTCGCACATGAAGAGGCTTGGGCTGAGGCTCAACGCCAAAAAAAGTGTGCTGGTCCCGAGTCAGGTTGCAAACTACTTAGGTGTAATCTGGGATTCCACCACGATTCAGGCGCAGTTGTCCCCTGCTCGTGTGAGTTCCATTCTCGGGGCCGTGGAAGGGGTGAAGTTAGGCCAGTCACTCACTGTAAAACAGTTTCAGAGACTGGTGGGTCTGATGGCAGCTGCGTCCAACGTTATTACTTTTGGCCTTCTGCACATGAGACCCCTACAGTGGTGGCTCAGGACCAAGGGGTTTTCCCCGAGGGGAAATCCTTTTCGCATGATCAAAGTCACGCGGCGATGCCTTCATGCTCTGGTCATGTGGAAGAAGCCTTGGTTCCTAACCCAGGGACCCGTGCTGGGGACTTCTGGTCGTCGTGTAATGCTTACGACAGATGCTTCCCTCCCGGGCTGGGGAGCGGTCATGAGTGGCCGCTCAGCTCAGGGTCTGTGGGAGGACCATCAGCGCTCCTGGCACATAAATCGGCTGGAGATGATGGCGGTGTTCCTTGCACTAAAACACTTCCTCCCCGACCTGAGAGACCATCATGTGCTGGTCCGTACGGACAACACTACGGTGGTCTCGTATATCAACCATCAGGGGGGTTTGTGGTCTCGCCCATTATCAAAGTTGGCCAGTCGCATCCTCCTCTGGCCCAAGGGAAAGCTCCTCTCGCTGAGAGCAGCTTACATCCCCGGGCGGTTGAATGTGGGAGCGGACGCCCTGTCGAGGCAGGGCGCGAGACCGGGGGAATGGAAACTCCACACCGAGGTGGTGGAGTTGATATGGAAAACTTTCGGTCGAGCTCAAGTCGATCTCTTTGCCACAGAGGAGTCAGCTCAGTGCCCTCTGTGGTACTCACTTCAGCACCCAGCACCTCTTGGGCTGGATGCCATGCTATAGACGTGGCCGAGGCTACGTCTGTATGCATTTCCCCCAGTCTCAATGCTCCCGGGAGTTCTGGAAAAGGTTCGCCAGGAGAAGGTCGACCTAATATTGGTGGCCCCTTACTGGCCGACCAGAATATGGTTTTCAGACATAATGTCTCTTCTGCACGGCTCTCCCTTAGAGCTTCCCCTCAGGCAGGATCTCCTGTCTCAAGTGGGCGGCACGATTCTCCATCCCCGCCCAGAAATGTGGAAACTGTGGGCCTGGCCCCTGAGGGGGCAATCATGCGGCCCCTGAGGCCGCTATTTCGGCTCATCATATTCCTGTGGGGGCTCCTCGCTGGGTCGAGACCCCCTAGTAGTACGCTTCCTCCGTGGTGCACTCAGGTTGAGGCCTGTGGTGCGCACAAAGACCCCGACCTGGGACCTCACTATTGTGCTCCAAGGGCTGGCTGAGGCTCCCTTCGAGCCAATAGAGGAGGTGTCAGACAAGTTCTTGACACTTAAAACTATCTTTCTCTTGGCCGTCTCTTCTTTGAAGAGAATTGGTGATTTACAAGCGCTGTCAGTCGCTCCATCTTGTCTTGAGTTTGCGCCTGGTATGGTGAAAGCCTTTCTGCATACCAGGCCGGGCTATGTTCCAAAGGTTCCGACGAGGGTCCCAGGCCCCATTGTACTTGAGGCTTTCTGCCCGTCTCCTTTCGCAAACTTGGATCAGGAAAGAAAGAATCTGCTTTGCCCTGTAAGAGCATTAGATGCGTATGTCCACAGAGCTGCCCTGTGGAGAAAAACAGAACAATTGTTTGTGTGTTACGGGTCCCCTAAGAAGGGGGGCCCAGCATCTAAACAGCGGATGAGCAAGTGGGTGGTCGAGGCCATCTCACTTGCGTATGAGACGGTGGGGCGCCCGTGTCCTTTGATGGTGCAGGCTCACTCCACGAGAGGTATGGCCGCGTCCAGAGCTCTTCTATCTGGTGTCTCTATGGACGACATTTGTGGTGCGGCTGGATGGTCATCGCAGCACACCTTTATCAGATTTTACAATCTTCACCTTAATATCAGTCCGGGGGCCAGGGTGCTACAAGATAGCAGCCAGGCACTTGGAGAGACGGCGTAGTTGGGATTGCGTTCCCATCACGTCATCCGACGTAGCGTCGATAGTTCCCACGAAAGGGAACGTCTCGGGTTACGAGTGTAACCCTTGTTCCCTGAGTAAGGGAATGAGACGCTACGTCACGTGGCCGTATCTCCTGCATACCTGGTGCGCTTGCTTCAGACAACCTACAGAAGCTGGCGTGCTTTGTGTTCAGGTGTGCTTTATAGCTTCCTGATCCGTGACGTCACCCGCCTCTGACGTCGCGTCTTTTCATTGGTTGGATACAGAGGTGCTTCTCGAACACAAAATACAGAGGGTTCCCATCACGTCATCCGACGTAGCGTGTCGTTCAAGGGTTACACTCGTAACCCGAGACGTTTTGTATCAAGCAAGATTGGGCAAAAATCTTGCTTGCAAAACTTCACAAATTAGTATCCTCAATTTGATTTAAAAGTGTGATTAAAAGGAAAGGTGATGTGTCTTAAACTTGCCTCTGTCCCAACATTTTTGGAGTGTTGCAGCCATCAAAATCAAAATTTTTATATTTACAAAATACAATTAATTTGGATAGTGAAAACATTGGAAATAATTTCTTTGTACTTTTGTTAAATAAAGGTTAAAGAGAATTAACAAATAACAGATTCTTGATTTTACTGCATCTCACAAAATGTCCCAAATTTTCTGGAAATGGGGTTTGTATAACAACCTACATACGTAGGAAATTGTCTTCCAACAGTCATGGAACCTTACAAGCAAGTAATAGCCTGCCAGTCTGCGTGTCACACAAACATACAAATAGCAATAGACAAATAGAATCATCAACATTTTTTGCCAACTCAGGCTTTGATCCTGAGTTTGTGGAGCGTGTGCACATGAATCCGTGACATCGGTGGTGAACAGCCAATCACATGCTTTGCAACAGAGAGAAACTATGATTCACTTCTCGCGAAAGAGCCAGTGCGATTCAAAACTCTTTTGTTAAGAGATTGAAGAAAATTAAGTATTTAAACTCATTTACACTAATGAATATACTTGTCCATGAAAGAGGACAAATAAAAGAAATTATCTTGTTCTATCAGTGCAAGTGCAAATTGTGATGTTAGTTTATATAGTTGATAATATATTGCGATAGATACTCAAACATGTAAGGTCACATGTAGTCATATTAAAGTTTATTTACAGCTTATTTATATTACATATGATCTGTATACAGTATATTAATATTCATTGAAACTAAATGCTTAATAATAACTGCTAAACTAAAATTGCTTGTGTATTGAATTAATAATAATATATATCATATAATAATTATATAAATCATGAAATAATTATAAAAAAGTAATTATCATTGAAGCCAGACAATTTCATTGTTAACTTTTATATATATAGTGACCTTTAATTTGGAGGAAGAGAAACTGCGGGAGTGAATTTATTGCCTTGGATGTGTCAGTTCATTTAGCTCACATCCGATTGGCCAAATTTCGGTTTGAGATATCTGAACCAGAACATAACCTGCCCTGGAGCAGGTTTGTCGTGGAGCGGCTATGGTGATGAACACCACTAAAAGCCAAGTCACTTTCATGGTACCTAAGAGCCAGGATTGGCGCAAACTAATCTGAAACTTACATGGCTAGCCAGCTAATCCGGCTTCATGGTACAGGCCCCTGGTATCCAGCATGTTCACATTCAGTTTACAAACTGAGATTGCATCTACTACATGAGTTTGTGCTTCATCCAAAAAATAAATAAATAAATAAATCTACACAAATCATAAACAATCTGTAAATATATCTGAGAGAGAGGATTCAGGCTTCAGGATTTTAGGAGTTAAGATGTGTTTAACTGATATTTTAAACCAGCGGTAAAATAAAGCATAGACAACAGGATTCATGCCTGAGTTTAGTTTAGGGTGGTTGCTATGGTGTTGCTATGCGGTTGCTAGGGTACTCTAGCTGGTTGCTAAGGTGTTGCTCTGCAGTTTCTAGGGTAGTCGGGGTGGTTGCTAAGGTGTTGCTATGTGGTTGCTAGGGTACTTGGGTGGTTGCTAAGGTGCTGCTATGCGGATGCCAAGGTACTCGGGGTGGTTGCTATGGTGTTGCTAGGGTACTCTAGGTGGTTGCTAAGGTACTCGGGGTGGTTGCTATGGTGTTGATATGCGGTTGCTAAGGTGTTCTGGGTGGTTGCTATGGTGTTGCTATGTGGTTGCTAGGATACTTGGGGTGGTTTCTAGGGTGTTGCTATGTGGTTGCTAGGGTACTTGGGGTGGTTGCTAAGCTGTTGCTATGCGGTTGCTAAGGTACTCTGGGTTCTTGCTAAGGTGTTGCTATGTGGTTGCTAGGGCACTCAAGGTGGTTGCTATGGTGTTGCTATGCGGTTGCTAGGGTACTCAGAGTGGTTGCTAAGGTGTTGTTATAGGGTTGCTAAGGTATTTTGGGTGGTTGCTAGGGTATTGCTATGAGGTTGCTAGGGTGCTTTGTGTGGTTGATGTGCTGTTGCCATGGTGTTCAAGGAGGTTGCTTGGGTGATCTGGGTGGTTGCTATGATAGATAGATAGATAGATTTAGTTTGATAGATAGATAGATAGATAGATAGATAGATAGATAGATAGACAGATAGATAGATTTAGTTTGATAGATTGATAGATCGATAGATTTAGTTTGATAGATTTAGTTTGATAGATCGATAGATAGATAGATTTAGTTTGATAGATAGATTTAGTTAGATTTAGTTTGATAGATAGATAGTTAGATAGATAGATAGATAGATAGATAGATAGATAGATAGATAGATAGATAGATAGATAGATAGATAGATAGATAGATAGCACATAGCAACAAAGTTAACGACAGTCTGAAGGTCTGACCCGAGTTTGGAGTTTATAGAGTTAAAGCTCTTAGAGGAGTTAGAGTTGGTCTCAGAAAAATAATAAGTTTAAATAGCATTACAATAAGTTGGCTTTTTCAAGCCAACTTAATTACTTACCTTCATTTAAAACACCTTTTAAATGACATTTTTCCTGTTAATGAGCTTATGGCACATCTGGTATCCAGTACGTTCACATTCAGTTTATAAATGCATAAATGTACTATACATCACTCTATGCTTTGTCAAATAGAGAGAGAGAGAGAGAGAGAGAAAAAAAAAACAAACATCAAAGGCGGATATCGCGGGATTCACATTCATGCGCTGTGTTGCTGATAATCTGGATGTAATTTAAGTTCTGTTGCTTTTATATGAAAATAAACATAATGAACAAGACACCCAAAGTACGTGTTATTTATTTCCATTCAAAAGATGTGTGTATCACTCATTTTAACTTTAATCATAGACATGTTTTTATATATATTTTTTTATAAATGACAACAATCACATAACCCATAGAGAGATCGCAGTGTCAGAGAGTTTGGGAATATTTGCACATTATTTTTTACACATAAAAACATGGTTTTAGATGTTTTTTCAAACATTTTAAAAGAGATCAATACATCACGGTTGTTTAAACCAATAAGCTTTAAGCTGTGTCATTAGCCAGTCGTTTCCCATCATGCTTTTGGTCAGTGCAGTCGGTGGAGAGTAACTGTGTTCGACTGCAGAATCTGATGAGGCCGCCTCGCCGTCGCGAGACTTTTTTGACACACGTCGGCATGACATCAGAGCAAGGCGGCCCACCCTCGGACACATTTCTAACCGACATGCATCTTGCGGTGATCGGTTCTGTGTAGAATTTACTCATCTCAAACAAGCCTAATGAAGACAGCCTTCTCTTCTCATGGATGTGTGCTCTGTTATAATGCGTTGCCTTTTGACGACGGTCATATCATTTCATGTTTATGCTTAAAAAAAGTGCATAGAGCTGCTCATTTTATTTGTTGTTTGTTGATTTTCAAATATAAAACTTGTTGAAATGTTTTCAGTGTGCGTATCAGTTAATATTGATAATCGTGATAATTTTGGTCACTATAATCATAATATGAAATTTTCATACTGTCCCATCTCTAGTACTAGTGTATTTATGTCATAAACTATTGTAATTATTTCTACTCACATTCTTTTTTTTCTTTTTTTTTTCTTATTAATGATCTAATGGCAGATTTGGTATTCAGACCAGACCACAGCTAAGTCCATGTTAGAAATGTCATTGTGGTCGAAGATATTATTGTAATCCCTGTTAAAGACAATATATAGTATGGAATAAAGCAGAGCAGATAAACTGTCACAATGATTCCTAATGTCAGAGCAGCTTTGCTCTCAGATTTCCTCAGAAGAATAAGTGATTCTCCACATAAAACTCATTATAAAGAAGCACTCTCCAAAACACACTATTCTGTCTGAAAAGTCTAAATAGCTGCTGCTGCTAATTACAACACTAATTACAGCTAATTACTTCACTATTGTAAGCTAAAGAACAAAACCAACAGAGACAGATGCTCATCATAGTTTTAGTGGTGGTGATTTTCTGTGGGTACAGTAAAGAGTGACACAGCCACATAACGATCAACAGAAAATAAAACTAAATTACTAAGAGATGACGCACTGATCACTCTTTTCTCATGATCATCATAAACAGTCCACAGAAAGTGTCTCCAAATTACCAACACATTTCAATCAGTCTAGTGGCCTTTATCAGGTCCATAGCCAGCCTATTGAAAGGGGGGGGGGGTTCTTTTTTTCAAAAAGTGGACATTATTGCAGTTTTTCTCCTCCACTTGTATGTAATTATGAGGTTCAAATACTTCATTTTGGTGACCTTTTATGCACTAATTTGTGCTGGATTAGCTTGTCTGCTGGTATCTTGACGAGCATGCTTTTTGATACACCTAAAATATTTACTGCATTGTTGTCAAATTGGTTCCTCATGTACCACCTTTGTACAAAAGTCGATATTGCACAGCCAATATCACTGAATATCCCATTATGTTTTATTATTATAATTATGCTACGTTTATATGGCTATTATATTGTAGACTATTGAGTGGATAAAATATAGAAATACTTTTAATTACAAAAAAAATATTCAGAGGCGATGCTTCTTCACCGTTGCTTTGAAAAGTGACATTGTAAACATTTGGGGCTTAGCCAAAATCTATATTTGTCCAAAGACAATTTAATTTTCTATTAATAGCTTTACTGACATGAAAGGAGCTTTTGTTGTCGTATTCTTGTTTAGAAAATGTACATTATTTGCTACTGTAATTTGTAAAACTTTGTTGGATGTACCAGCTCTAGGGGGGCCCGGGGGCATGCCCCCCGGAAGAAAATTTTGTACATTTTAAGGTTAAATCCATCAATCTGGTGCATTCTGGAAACTCAAAATTAAGAGCTTCAACCCATGTACAGTGTGCAAATTGAACAAAGAAACAGCATTGACTTGTACCTGGACATTAAAAAGGGTTCAAACATCTTTTTTTTTTTTTTTTTTTTAACAATACTTTTGTACTCATTTCTCTTTAAAAGATAAATCCTTGAGCTTTTATTTTGATCACCAGATCACCAGCTGATCTGCGTGTTTCTCTTTAAAACACGCAGCACAGACAGACTGTATATATACTTAATCGCTGTCTTTTGCTGTTTTATGAAGGCACAAAGCCATATCACGGTTTCGATTTTAGCTTGTTGGCAAACGTAGTATGTTTTAAATTTTCAGTTCATTATGAAACGGGGGCGGCAGTAGAGGGTCATTAATGGATGAATGTATAGCTGATAAATGTGCTAAAGTTGTCATATCGGTTGTTATATAACAAAAACCCTTCCACCGCACCGAAAGAGAGTCTCGAGGCCTGCCGCTGCTCTGAGTGAGTGACAGGAGGCATGTCTGTGTTCAACTGCGGTGTGCGTGAACGCGCTGTCAGAGAGGAGAGAGAGAAACGTATTAACGTATTTTAATGGAGAGATATGTTTAGAAAAATTATATTTTGAGAGCACCTCAACACATTGATTAAAACAATTATGACAATAATCACATAAAAAAATAAAAAAAAATAAAAAAAAAAAGACTTAAATTCTGGACCTTTGGCAGTGAGGGGATGTTTATGGCATGTTTATAGATATCACAATAAGTTATAAGCAGGTCAGCCACAGCCACAGTCACAGAGATAATGATCAGGTTGGTTGGAGTGTGTTCAGGTGTGTTTGTTTAGAGTTGGAGCAAAACTCTTCAGGAAAGTGGACCTGGAGGGCCAGAGTTGAGAAGTCCTGGTTTAAATCATATCTGAGATGCATTTACACATAAATCTTGTGATTTACAGATACTTTATGTATAACAACCTACATAGGCAATTGTCTTCTAACTGTCATGGAACCTTAAAAGAAACTGATTTGGAACACTCTCTATAGGCCGCCACTCCACACAAACATACAAAGAGCAGAGAAACGTGAATTCACAATTGATTTCAATAAAATCTGACTTTAGCATGTTAACATACTGTACAAGTAAATAGTAAGATACATTAATAAGAATAAAAATACACATGATACAAATGAAAGACATTTTGTATTGATATTTTTCAGTACTGAATTAAATAAGTTTATTATCAACATTATTAACACCTCATGAATCTGTCGCAATGAACTTTGGGATTCCTTTCTCTATGAAGGATGTATGTGATGAAGCTTTAGAATTTGTCAATGGAGAGACAATGATGCCTTGGTTTTGCACAAGTATTTGTCGCCACCTTCTGGCTGAATCGGGATATGAAAAATTAAATTCCCTTTTGCATCTAAACAGTATGGTTTAACACTAGGCTGTGGTCATTCAGCTGATTACAAGAACAGAATAACTGTAAATGCTCTGTAACTGTAAATGCACATTAGTAAAACTGTTGCTTCAGGGGAAAATTAATCATCATCTTTTCAATTTTACACAACTGAAGATTTTAGCAAGGTATTTTTATTGCTCACATTACTCTGACAACATGAAGTGTTTAATGTCATGTCCACTTCAAAGTATTTGTTTCATCCTATTACTGCAATTAAAAATTTCTGTTTTTTTCTATTTATGTTTTTGAGACCTAGAAATGAATGAATAAGAATGAATAAGAATTTAAACAAATTAAATCCAAAATCAAATAAAAAAATTTTTCAATTGCTTGGATACAATACACATGAAACTTAGATCATTTGTTCATTCAACAAAAATCACGTGTTCAATATGACACAACATCAAAGTACTAATATTTCAAAAGGCAATTCACACATTACATTTCAAATGAGTCTATTAATTTCCTTACAATGATCTAACTATCAATTCATACAACTGCTCAAAATGATAAGTAACTGTTGCATTACTCTTAATGCATAGTTGTATGGAAACAGACAAACAATCTTCCATGTTTACTGCAAATTATGAAAGTTTCAGGATAACAAGATTCATTATCATCAATTAGCATGGAGCATGAACCAATTAGACTACAATATCCATGGATGTAGCCTATGATATTTTATCATAATGCTTCATCAGACACTATGTCTATGGCCCTAAATACTTTACCACCTTTTCAGACTATTTACAGTATTGACAGTAGTGCACTGTATAGATGCAGGCCCTTGTAATTGCTTGTCCAATTTTGCCAACTCGTTACTGATGATTGAGTGCACATTGTGGAATGAGTATATACAACATTGCTTTTTCAGAAAAAAGGGGCATTTTCATCATCAAAACACCTTGAATTTTACTTTAAAAATGGAAAATATCACAAAAACGAGGCCATTTCATAACCTATACCTCTCTCCCCCAAAAATTATATTTTGCATAAGGAAAATGAGGCCTTCAATGAAGGTACTGTGACAGTATGTGTAATGACAATTAACCACATCTGTACTAAAAATTCTCATTGATAGTTGATTACAGTACTCTCTTTTCTTTTCTATTTCATAGCTAATTATTTTTGCTTTGATTCAAATAAACCTATGTTGTGATTTTACTGTAGTGTTTTGCATCGATATATTACAAACTTTATTCAGTGATTCCACTGTGTCTGTAGTATTCTCTCTACTACTGCAGTACTTTTGCAGAGATGTATTTACTGTACATGTAGTACCATAATGAAACCTGTATCACCTATTTTGTTCTACAATATTTAATTATTGTAAGAACAATGACACAGTGAAACTATCGGTATTTCACAGTAAATTTGTGTTTTGAACCAATGATTGTGCAAGTGCAAGATTTCTTTAAAGATGTGAATGCACAATGCAATGTTTTGACCATTAGACAGCCTGTGTTACAAGTGATAACCGTATTAAGTTTTGTGTCTAGAGTTTTGAAAAATGACATCAAGGTGCTGAAAATAGTAGCAAAGTGATTGTGAAAAACTGTAATGAGCTTATGGCACATTTGGTATCCAGTATGTTCACATTCAGTTTATAAATGTATAAAAGTACTATACATTAGTCTATGCTTTGTCAAACAGACCAAAAAAAAAAATCCTCCTCTACAAAAATCATGAATAATATGTAAATATGTCTAAGAGAGAGGATGCTGGCTTCACTATTTTAAGAGTTAAGATGTGTTTAACTGATATTTTAAACCAAGGGTAAAATAAAGCATAGATAATAGGATTCAGGCCTGAGTTAGCATATATAGTCCATAGTAGAAATGTCATTGTAGCAGAAGAGATTATTGTACTACTTGTTAAAGACAAGATATAGTATGGAATATAACATGTCAGATAAGCTGTCACAATGATTCCTAATGTCAGAGCAGCTTTGCTCTCAGATTTCCTCCTCAATGAACCTTCCTTTACAAATTTACCACCCTTCATCAGAGAGTTTATAACTTTCACTTGCTGATGTACAACATAAAATATCCTCAAATACAAAGTTATGATCACAGTCAAAGGAAACAAGAATGAAAAGAACAGGTCAACAACTCTCCATGAAAAACCTATTATTAAATAGCACTTTCCATAACATGTGTCTGTTCTTTGTGAACTTTCAAAATTTCTGCCATTAATCATATAGGCAAGATTGTAGGCAAAGGAGAAAAACCAGCAGAGACAGATGCTTATTAATGTTCTAGTTGTGGTTATTTTATGTGGGTACAGTAAAGGGTGACACACAGCCACATAACGATCAACGGCAATTAAAACTAAATTACAAAAAGATGTTGAGAGGAGCAGAGCCATGATTATCATAAACAGGTCACACAAACTGTCTCCAAAGTACCAGCATGTCTCAATCAACTTAATTGCATCCGCAGGCATCACAATAAGTCCAACAAGCAGGTCGGCCACAGCCAGAGAGAGAATAATCAGGTTGGTTGGAGTGTGAAGCTTCTTGAAGTGAGAGATGGAGATGATCACCAGCAGGTTCACAAACACAGTCCATGCTGACAGCAATGAAAAAAACACATACATGATATTGTGTTCATGTCTGGAGCGTTTTCCCTTGATACATGATGAGTTGATGGCAGGAAAGCAGTATTGAGTCTCATGTTTCTCTGTCTCATAGGCCATGAGTGAGTCTCCTCCTGTTAGGAGTTTGTTCTGCTCTCCTTACTGTCCTTTCATTTATATAGTGTCTGGATCAGATTGACCAACCCAACTACCGCCCACTCTAATATTGTCTGATAACAATTATTTTCTTCCAAGAGTAAAATGACTTTGCATATGGTAGAAAATAAAAAAAATGAATAACAAAAACTGTGATGCAGATTGTTGAGGTGAGCCCCCAGAGATGGTCCTGTCCATATCAATAGATATACCAATAGACTGCATCTGATAGCCCCTGACTCTGTGCCCAGTTTGTGCCGGTCACTAACATACAGTACATTCATATGAAGTCACAGCTGATGAAGGTGCATCAGTTGACATGATCACAAAACAAAGACTACAGTGGGGCTTTGTGATGCTTGTCACTAATATTAATGACATATGAAAACATAATAACCTCTCCCAATGGTTTAAATCATCTACACTCATCTACCATCTACATCTATACTGTTTATATGTACAGTATATCTTCCATTCATAGGCATAGATAAGAGAATTCAGAGCAGAGTTAACATATATAGTCCATATTAGAAATGTTATTGGCAGAAGTAATAACTGTTGTCCCTAAAGACAACATATAGTGTGGAATAGAGAAAACCTTCATCCTTCACCAAACCGTTTTTAACTT
Source organism: Megalobrama amblycephala (assembly GCF_018812025.1). Taxonomy (NCBI): domain Eukaryota; kingdom Metazoa; phylum Chordata; class Actinopteri; order Cypriniformes; family Xenocyprididae; genus Megalobrama; species Megalobrama amblycephala. The sequence continues at coordinate 55,174,351 of NC_063045.1, forward strand.
TCACTTGCTGATGCGCTGCATAAAATATCTTTGAATATATGATCCAGGTATAAGGATTATTAAATAGAGGACATTTTAAATGATTATCAGCTCATCGAATACATCTCTTCTAAAACAATGACACTGCTAACATGGACTTTGTATGTTAACTTTCTTCTAAAAAAAAAAAAAAAAACAACCACAAATGCCCGTCTTGCACTAGAACTGCGATGCGCGTCCAGGAGTTCATACATTACGTAGTTACGTTGGAAAGATCACGCGTGACGTAGGCGGAAGTACCGATCCAAAGCGAACGTGCAGACTAATGCAAGATGAGCATTTGTGGTTAAAAAGTATATAAATTTAAATTTTTTTGAAAATGACGGATGGTTTAGTTAGATAAGACCCTTATTCCTCGGCTGGGATCATGTAGAGCCCTTTGAAGCTGCATTGAAACTACAATTTGGACCTTCAACCCATTGGTCCCCGTTTAAGTCCACTATAGGGTTTTTCCCTGCACTTAACCCTGGGTCATTCTAAACACTGCTTTTAGCCCCGGGTAAAGGAGATATATGCAGATATATCCAAATATGCAGATAAGGACTTTAACCCGGGGTTTAGGAATGTGTAGTGTGAAACAGTAGCGAATACCCAAGATTATCTGTCAACCCTATTTCAAGTGTGTAAAGCCCTTATATGGATAAAAATCCTGGAATGTTTTCTTTGAAAACCTTAATTACTTTTTGACTGAAAAAAGAAAGATATGAACATCTTCAAAGACACGGGAGTGGGTAAATTATCAGGAAATTTTAATTCTGGAGTGAAATAATCCTTTAAGAAAATTTATTTGTTGTTTATTTGCACTATTACAGGCCAAACTGGCTTTAGCCATTTGAAATTACAGGCAACCACTGCATTTCAATCACAAGCCAAACAAAGATGTATGCATCTACTGCTCTCATTATGCACGAGTTGACATATACATATGATTAGATAGAGAAAAGTAATGCGTATTTGGCGTGCTGTCCAGGGGGAGGCCTCCGAGCTCGGAATTTTGGCCCGAACCCAGAGTACTCCCCCCAAAAAGCAAAAGGACAGCCACCAGACTAAAGACCCCAAAAGATGCAGAGAATTGGCAGACTGGCATTTCAAGAAGCCTGGTCGCTTGACCAGGAGACCCCGTGTTGCCACTGAAAGGAGCGTATCACTGTACCAGGCGGACGGACCCTACTAGCCTGACAAACGGTGAGTAGCTGAAATTTGGAATGACCGATCGGGAGAGCTCTCGCAACATCCAATAGGAGACCAAGGCTCCAGGAGACCAATGCTCGTGTATCAGATGTATAAAGCTCTACCGGCATATTAATGAGGAGGAGTATGATTTAACCCTCTGGAGTCTGAGGCTGTTTTGGGGCTTGGAGAAGTTTTGACATGCCCTGACATTTGTGCTTTTTTCAGTTGTTCATAAACATATAAATGACAAAAGTGTCATTACACTGTATTCAGCACAAACTAGGCTACAATAATATGTGAGGAACATGTATGTACATGTTTGTATTTTTGAAGGAATAATGTTTATGCGTGGTTATTGAAAAAACAAAAAACTTAAATCACTGAAATAAGGCCAAAAAAAGTATATTAAATCAGTGTTCACAAGACTTTTGGGTATTGGAGGTTGTAGACTAGAGTTTTTGCTTCAGAATTATGTAAAAATTATGCTGCCTACTCCTTCATATAAAACAATATATTGATTTAGTTTTTGTAAGACACTTTTTGTCAAGAAACACAGTATGCGTGGAGGCGTGAATCTGCATGAATAATGGGCCATTTACACATGAGAAGACAAAAGAATCACATAATAATGACCTGAAATGACTTGCATATTAATGAGGCCTTTCAGTCAGGTAGGCTGTGAAAAAATCCCTCTGTAATCATGTCTCAGCTAATCATAAACAGAAATACTGTGAAATATTATTACAATTTAAAATAATGGTATTCTATTATATTCTTTAAAATAAAATGTATTTCTGTGATGCAAAGTGTCTGAACAATTATGTTACCTCTATGGCATTTCATATAGGCTTTTAGCTTAAAAGCATGCACATTTGGAGAAATATTGATGGATTCTTACATATTTATGTCAATTTTCTATACTGAGAAGTAATATTTATTGTCATCACTATGAGTGCTGGATACTGTTTTTTCAATTCATACTTGCAGCCGGAGGGCGCTCTCTGTACACCTTTAGTCCACAAATTATTCTAAGGAAGAAGAGGACATTTCAGGAATGGTGTTTTTAATTCATACTTGCAGCCAGAGGGCGCTCTCTGTACATCTTTAGGCCACAAATTCATATAAGGAAGAAAAGGAACTAACGGCATGTCTTCTAGAGATCGCTAACCACTGCTTTAACATCCAAATAAACACTTTTCAAGACAATAAATACACGATTGAGACGATGAATGCATGTATTGCCTCTGAATTTGCGTCTGAATAGCGCTGGCTCCGTGGGCGTGGCCACATTAGCGGATAATGAGCTGAATCACAGACTTCTGACATGGCTCTCTTTTCATACAGATTACATAAACACAGAATGTTTGTTTTCGATTTGACTTGCACGACTTAAAACCTGACATTTCAACGTTTCTTTAGACGTAAGTGTCATTTTTTTTGTCATTAGTATTCATAAGTTACAGTTCATTTTCTGAGAACTATCAGATTGGACTTCGTTCAGAGGGAGAGGAGAGATCACGCATCATGTTAGTTTTCTTTATTTTACAAAAAGCACAACATTGTGTTTTTACTCTGAGTGTACACAAATAAAAGAAGATATTCTATAGTTTCAATTGATATATTACTCATGTCTCTATGACAAGAAATGACGGAGTATTTTAAGTCTGTTTTGCTGCAATGTGAAAAAAATCCTGCAAAACGCGCCGACGCGTTTTCAGACCTCAGGGAGTTAAACCGTCTAACCGGGGCTGTCCGTGTTGCCTCTGACGGGATTGTGCATCGCCGGGTGGACGGGCCCTACCAGCCAATTGACAGGGAGCGCGTGATTTGGAGCACCCGATCGGGAGGGCTCTGGTTACGTCCGACGGGAGACCAATGCTCCAGGAGACCAATGCTCAGGGCCTCGGACGGGTAAGCCTCGCCGGATGAGGAAAGAATGAGCACTGACCAGGAGGCTCTCGCGGCGTTCAATGGGAGACCAAGGCTCCAGGAGACCAATGCTCATAACATTGGACGGGTAAGCCTCGCTAGCAGACGGGCAGAAGGTAAGCATTGAAGATCAACCGGGAGGCTCTCGCTGCATCTGAAGGGAGACCACATTCGGTGGGACGGGCATCGCTGTTGCTCTGAAGAGATAGTATGGTGATTTGGTTTGCAGGAGTGGATTGCAAGAAGCAGGGGCTGGAGCTGCATTTGTCAGCAGCGATGGCCTCATGCTAGAATCAGCCTCTGGGGCTTGAAAAGGAAGATTTAACTGTTATTTTGTGTTTAATGTAACAATGTTTACTTAACCCTCTGGAGTCTGAGGCTGATTTGGGGCCTGGAGAAGTTTTGACATGCTCTGACATTTGTGCTTTTTTCAGTTGTTCATAAACATATAAATGACAAAAGTGTCATTACACTGTATTCAGCACAAACTAGGCTACAATAATATGTGAGGAACATGTATGTACATGTTTGTGTTTTTGAAGGAATAATGTTTATGTGTGGTTACTGAAAAAACAAAAAACTTAAGTCACTGAAATAAGGCCAAAATAAGTATATTAAATCTGTGTTCACAAGACTTTAGGGTATTGAAGGTTGTAAATTAGAGTTTTTGCTTCAAAATTATGTAAAAATTATGCTGCCTACTCCTTCATATAAAACAATATATTGATTTAGTTTTTGTAAGACACTTTTTGCCAAGAAACAGTATGCGTGGAGGCGTGAATCACCACTGAAAAATGGGCCATTCTCACCTGAGAAGACAAAAGAATTGGATAGTAATGAGCTGAAATGACTTGCATATTAATGAGGCATTTCAGTCAGGTAGGCTGTGAAAAAAACCTTCTGTGATGTCTCAAGCTCATCATGATATATGAAACATACAGAAAAATATTATTACAATATAAAGTAATGGTTTTATATTATACTTTAAAATATAATGTATTTCTGTGATGCAAAGAGTCTGAATATAGGCTTTTAGTTTAAAAGCATGCACATTTGGAGAAATATTGGATTCTCATATGCTTATGTCAATTTTCTATACAGAGAAGTTATATTTATTTAATATTCATTGTCATTACTATGAGCGCTGGTGTTTTCAATTCATCCTTGAAGTCGGAGGGCGCTCTCTGTGCATTTTTAGTCCACAAATTCATCTAAAAGAAGAAGAGGCTATTCCATGAATGGAGTTTCCAATTCATACTGCAGCCGGAGGGCGCTAAAGAAACAAAAACTAATCTAAAATTCATCTATAGAAGAAAAGAAAACAGGAACTAACTGCATGTCTTCTAGAGCTCCCTAACCATGACTTTTACATCCAGATAAACACTTTTCAAGACAATAAATACACGATTGAGACGATGAATGCATGTATTGCCTCTGAATTTGCGTCTGAATAGCGATCGCTCCGTGGGCGTGGCCGCATTAGCAGATAATGAGCTGAATCACAGACTTCTGACATGGCTCTCTTTTCATACAGATTACATAAACACAGAAGGTTTGTTTTCGATTTGACTTAAATGATTTAAAACCTGACATCTTAATGTTTTTTTAGACATAAGTTTAACTTTTCTGTGATTAGTATTCATTAGTATTACAGTTCATTTTCTGAGAACTATCAGATTGGACTTCGTTCAGAGGGAGAGGAGAAATCACACATCATGTTAGTTTTCTTTATTTTACAAAAAGCACAACATTTTGTTTTTACTCTGAGTGTATACAAATAAAAGAAGATATTCTATAGTTTCAATTGATATATTACTTATGTCTCTATGACAAAAAATGACGGAGTATTTTAAGTCTGTTTTGCTGCAATGTGAAAAAAAACCTGCAAAACGCGCCGGCGCGTTTTCAGACCTCAGAGTGTTAAATGCTGCTCGATTGCGCCACTACTATCTGTATATAGGCACTGCATGTTATTAATGACAAATTAATGACATTAATGACGGGGATCGTTATTATTGTTTATATATATATATATATATATATATATATATATATATATATATTTTATTTAGTTTATTCATTATCTTTAATGTATTTATTATTTTTCAGACTATATACATCTTTGACTGTACATCTGTGGCCCTACCTTTCTCTACCAATACAAAAGTATAACCTGATCACCTGTCTCCTCATTATTGGTGCTCTGACCGGCACTGAGAAGGGTTTACTCCTCCATTACTGTAATCAAACTTAACAGTCCAAAAGCCTCTCCAACACCTGGATCATAATATGTGACCCACTCTGGCGAAATGAGTCGGAAGTCGCAACGTTCTATTTTAAGATATGGGCCGATAATGTGGAAAAACAATGAAAAAATCATTTTTTTAAGCTAATTTCAAAGAACAGACTTTCAAAAATAATTTCCCAAAGTTTCGTAGTCCAGGTAATTGAGTAAAGGTATTTAAATGGCTAATAAATTTGACATGGTTTTACTAAATTCGCTGGAAATGAACTTCTCAACTCCTCTCGTCACTTATGAGCATTTCCCGGTATCCCCTGAAAGGTCACTATCTCTGCTCTCCAAATATGGTGTTACACGTTGTATAGAACCAATCAAAAAGCTTAGAAATGTAAACACACTGACATAAACGCTGATTTTTATCAATGGGAAGCCCCGTTTCGACTGACAGGCACGCGATTGGTCCAGCCATCCTCCTGTCAGACTAGCGCTGTTATGATACAGACGGCACGGAGGCAGAGGTAAAAGCAAGTATGGTGGTTTATTTGAGAAACAGCAATGAGCAGGTGAGTAAATGGAAGATGGAGAATTCAAATGAGATGATAGAGGTTTGATACTGTCCTTGTAATTGCAGATGGAGGTAGAAGTCGAGGAGATGGAGAATGGCTGACGAGGAACACTCACACACAAGGAAGGAGGAACACAGGAGGAGAACTGGAGACAACGGAGCGATAGGGATCGCTGGTAGCAGGTAAGTAGCAGGTAAGTAGTCTGTACTACAAACAAGACCGGACAACTGGTGTGTGTATGAGTGTGGGTTAAATAGTGCTGGTGATTAAGTGGCTGATGAAGTGCAGGTGGCCATGATTAGAATTCCGGTGATTGGGTGCGTGGGTATTGACGGGAGGTGGAGCCTGACGTGTCTGTGACAGTACCCCCCTCCCACGGCCCGCTCCTGAGGGCCGAGGACCCCGACGTCGTGGTGGCCGACCTCGAGGGCGTGGGGCAGGTCTGTCCGGGTGGCTGGAGTGGAAGGCTTGTAGCAGGTTGGGATCAAGGGTGTCGTTCCGCGGGACCCACGACCGCTCCTCTGGCCCGTAGCCCTCCCAGTCGACGAGGTATTCCAGGAGACCACCACGGCGCCGGGAGTCCAGAATTTCCCGAACCTCGTAAGCAGTCCCATCCTCCAGAAGAAGTGGAAGGGGGGGCTCGGCGGCTGTCAGGCTCTGTGGAAGGAGAGAGAGAAGGGTGGTGAGGTTTGAGTAGAGACACGTGGAAAGTGGGATGAATCTTATATTCAGGAGGAAGCTGAAGACGATACGTGACGGGGTTGATCTGCTGAAGGATGGTGAATGGGCCAATGAAGCGGGGACTCAGCTTCTTGCATGGCAGACGCAGTCTGATGTCCCTTGTCGACAGCCAGACCTTCTGCCCAGGTTGGTAGTTGGGAGCGTTGGAGCGACGAAGGTCGGCTGTCATCCTGCGTCTGCGCAGGGCCCTCTGCAACTGATGGTGGGCTGAGTCCCACACCCTCTCGCTCTCCCGGAACCAGTAGTCGACGGCAGGAACGTTGGAGGGTTCCCCGTCCCAGGGAACAATGGGGGTTGGTAGCCGAGTAAGCATTGAAAAGGTGTTAATCCGGTGGAAGGTTGACGGAGAGAGTTCTGGGCGTACTCGGCCCAACCCAGGTACTGGTTCCAGGAGTCCTGGTGGCCGTGACAGAAGGTACGCAGGAAGCGGCCGATCTCTTGGATTTTCCGTTCCGTCTGCCCGTTCGTCTGAGGGTGGTATCCCGACGATAGGCTGACGGTCACACCCAGGAGTTCCTGGAGGACTTCCAGACTCGGGAGATGAACTGGGGGCCCCTGTCAGATACAATGTCCTTGGGGATTCCATAGTAGCGGAAGATGTGGTTGAACATTAATTCAGCAGTAGTGAGAGCGGTAGGTAGACCTTGGAGAGGGATCAGCCGGCAGGCCTTGGAGAATCTATCCACTACCACGAGTATGCAGGTATGACCATCAGAAGGTGGGAGATCCGTCACAAAGTCAACTCCCAGGTGTGACCATGGTCGCTCAGGAACGGGCAGAGGAAGGAGCTTGCCGGCCGGCAGATGACGAGAGCTCTTCGAGATGGCGCACTCCCTGCAGCCCTGCACGTACCTTCTGACATCCCTGGCCAAGTTGGGCCACCAGAAGCGTGCTTTAAGCAGCGAGAGGGTTCCATTGACCCCCGGGTGACCAGTGCCAAGTGATGAGTGAGCTGCGTGGATGAGTTGAGTGCGTCGTGCTCTGGTGATGTACTGGAGACCTTGAGGGCAACCCGGCGGAGTGTTGGAGGAGGCATTGGAGGAGGGCAGAGTCTCTTCAGACCATTGGATGGGATTCACAAAGATGGTTTCTGGGAGGACGGTTTCAGGAGCTTCAGACTTCTCATCAGGAGCATGGAGATGGGATAAGGCGTCAGCCTTGAGGTTCTTGGAGCCAGGACGATAGGAGATGGTGAAATCAAATCTTGAAAAGAACATGGCCCAGCGGGCTTGTCGGGGGTTTAATCTTTTAGCAGCTTTAAGATACGCCAGGTTTTTATGGTCGGTTAGAACTTGGAAGGGGTTTGGCTCCCTCCAGCCAATGCCTCCATTCCTCCAACGCGAGCTTGACAGCCAGGAGTTCGCGGTCACCGATGTCATAATTGACCTCCGCCGGGTTGAGCTTGCGGGAGAAGAAGGCGCATGGATGGAGTCTACTTGGTTGCCCCTGCTGCTGTGAAAGTACCGCTCCCACTCCTGTGGTAGATGTGTCTACCTCTACGATGAATGGCCGGTTGGGATCAGGGTGGACGAGGAGGGGAGCGGTGGTGAAGGCTTCCTTAAGGGCTTCAGAGGCCTGTGTGGCTTCTTCGGACCAGGACAGAGACTTGGGCTGATGGCGTAGAAGGTTGGTGAGTGGGTAGACGATGGAACTGTATCCCTTGATGAAACGGCGGTAGAAATTGGAGAAGCCTAAGAAGCGTTGGAGTTCTTTTATGGTAGTCGGAGTGGGCCAGGACCGGATGGCGTCCACCTTCCCCTCGTCCATCCGGATGCCACTGTGGTCAATGTAGTATCCAAGGAAGTGGATGGACGACTGGTGGAAGGAGCATTTTTCCGCCTTGAGGAACAGCTGGAACTGCCGTAAGCGTTTGAGGACCTCCGCAACGTGGTGGCGATGTTCGGCCAGGCTCCAGGAGTAGATGAGGATATCATCGATGTACACCAGCACAAACTTATGGAGAAACTCCCGGAGCACCTCATGAATGAAATCCTGGAATATGGAGGGGGCGTTGACTAGTCCATAGGGCATGACCAGGTATTCATAATGGCCAGTGGGCGTGACAAAGGCGGTCTTCCACTCGTCCCCCTCGCGTATCCGGATGAGGTTGTACGCGCTGCGGAGGTCCAGCTTAGTGAACACAGTGGCACCACGGAGATGTTCCAGGGCCGCTGGGATGAGGGGAAGTGGGTAACGGAACTTTATGGTGATCTTGTTGAGTGAGCGGTAATCAATACAGGGCCGCAAGCCTCCGTCCTTTTTGGCCACGAAGAAGAAGCTGGAAGCAGCAGGGGAAGTAGACGGACGGATGTATCCTTGCTTGAGGGCCTCGTCGATGTAGTCCTCCATGGCCTTCTCCTCCGGCACAGATAGGGGGTAGATCCTTACCCGTGGCACTGGTTCACCCGGTAGCAGATCTATGGCGCAGTCCCATGGCCGGTGTGGAGGTAACTTGGAGGCTCGTTGTGGGCAAAAGACATCGCTGAAGGGGGCGTAACAGGCTGGGATGTCAATGGATCGTTTCTCGATGGGGCTTTCAATGGAAGTGGCACAGATGGAGATTTCTTTGGAGCGTGGAGATGGAGGAACAGGAAACCCGGAGAGGCAGGTCGAGAAACAGTGTTCGCCCCACTTCAGGATCTCGCCCGTGCGCCAGGAGATGGTTGGGCTGTGGAGTTCGAGCCACGGGCACCCTAGAACCACGTCAGCGGTGGATTCCTCCAGAACCAGCAGATGGATATCCTCGACATGAAGGAGGCCTATGCGGAGTTACAGAGGACCAGCACATCGGGTGATCTTTTTGCGGCCTAGGGGTTTTCCGGTAATGGAGTGGGCTTGATAGATACTAGGCGAAGGCGAGGTTTTGAACTTGAGTTGACGGCAGAGGGACCCGGAGATGAAGTTCCCGGCTGACCCTGAATCGAGGAGCGCAACAACTGGAACAGACATATTGGCAGCAGTAAGGGTTACAACGGTGGTGAGTGGTTTCATCTGGATTAAAGAGGGAAGGATGGCACTCACCAGAGGTCTTGAAGGGCGTGTTGGGCATGCAGAGAGTACATGCCCGGGAGAGGCGCAGTAGAGGCATAAGTTCAGGGTCAGCCGGCATTGTCGTTCTGCAGTGGTGAGTCGGGAGTTTTCAACTTGCATAGGTTCGCTGGCTGGTTTTGGGGAGCTGACGGGTTCGGACCGACGGAGGAGAGGTTGAAGAGGTGGCTGGCCCTGGTGCTCTTCAAGACACGACTGCATACGAGTGCCCACACGGATGGCGAGTTGGATGAAGCGTTCGAGGCCGATGTTGTCCTCGTATGCAGCGAGATGCAATCGCAACTTTGGTTCGAACCCCTGGCGGAAGGAAGTGATGAGGGCTTGTTCATTCCATCCGCTACTGGAAGCCAGGGTACGGAACTGCAAAGCATAGTCACTCACAGCGTTAGATCCTTGCTTTAATTTATAGAGTTTCTCACCGACAGATGAATCCGAAAGGGGTTTTCCAAAGACTTCGCGGAAGTGAGAGACGAAGGCTGAATAGGATTTCACCACAGGGTTCTTTTGAATCCAGAGTGCGTCTGCCCAACGGAGAGCTTTACCTTGTAGCTGCGAGATGATAAATGTGACTTTAGAGGTGTCAGTGGGGTAAAGTTGCGATTGCATCTCCAGGACCAGCTCACATTGCAGGAGGAATCCGCTGCAATCCTCCGCCGATCCTGAGTAGGGCGCCGGCCTGGCCATGGGACTGGCGTGCTGGGTTGGAAAGTGCAATGAAGAAGTGACTGGGGAAGCGGCGGCTGGTGCTGGTGACGGTGGTTGTGGTGGAGTGAATGCTCGGCGCAGCGCGCTCACGAGCTCCTGGAACGGGTCTTGTTGGCTCATGCTGATCTCTAGCCGTGTTTTACTGGTCCGGTCTTCTGTTATGATACAGACCGCACGGAGGCAGAGGTAAAAGCAAGTATGGTGGTTTATTTGAGAAACAGCAATGAGCAGGTGAGTAAACGGAAGATGGAGAATTCAAATGAGATGATAGAGGTTTTATACTGTCCTTGTAATTGCAGATGGAGGTAGAAGTCGAGGAGATGGAGAATGGCTGACGAGGAACACTCACACACACGGAAGGAGGAACACAGGAGGAGAACTGGAGACAACGGAGCGATAGGGATCGCTGGTAGCAGGTAAGTAGCAGGTAAGTAGCAGGTTGAGTCCTTGAGGTTCGCATACATGAGTCTGTACTACAAACGAGACCGGACAACTGGTGTGTGTGTGAGTGTGGGTTAAATAGTGCTGGTGATTAAGTGGCTGATGAAGTGCAGGTGGCGATGATTAGGATTCCGGTGATTGGGTGCGTGGGTATTGACGGGAGGTGGAGCCTGACGTGTCTGTGACAAGCGCGCGCTGGTATGAATTTGATCATTATGAATTTGTTAAGGGGCTCGCACACCGGACGCTCAGCTCAGCTCAGCGCCATGCCACATCTTTAAAATTCGAACGCATTGTTTTCTATGAGTGTACGCACACCTGTGGCGACATTTGGCGCCTGTCCACGGCGCCCAGAAAACAATAGAAAACAATGCTTTACATTTACACTGTTATTATCAACTAGCCTACACAAAGATATGATTGCATAGGCTAGCATTGTTTGTTCTCTCTTTGCTTGTCTCTCTACCTCTCTCTCTTTCTCTCTCTCTCTCTCTCTCACTCACACACACACACACACACACACACACACGCGCACACACACACACACACACACACACACACACACACACACACACACACACACACACACACACACACCCTCTCTCTCAAGCAAAAATGTAGCACCTCTGTTCAATCTTTCTGATTTTAGTAAATCTTTGTAAAAGTGCCTTATAAAATATTAATTCAAATAAATACTTTAAAATAATTTGAGCTCCAGCCTGGTTTAATAGCATTTATATATATAAAAATGTCTTTGGTCAAATTAAGCTGTAAAATAAATAGTTTATCCCTTTAAATGCAATGGATTTTGAAAGATATCAACAAAAAACGGGCAAAAAACTTTAAAAGCTATTTTCTCAGGTTTTCATTTGGTAAAAGAGGGCAGATGACCATAATTCAAATGGTCATATCTTTAAAACGATTCAAGGTATGACTTTGACTAGGATATCATTTTAAAGCTTATTGTCTCATCTTTCCATTGATACCAAAATCTCAGTTTTGAAATTTGGGTGACTGTGACTCATTTTGCTGGCTCAGGTCACATATATATTCAAAGATATTTTATGCAGTGCATCAGCAAGTGAAAGTTAAAAACGGTTTGGTGAAGGATAAAGGTTTTGCTCTATTCCACACTATATGTTGTCTTTAGGGACAACAGTTATTACTTCTGCCAATAACATTTCTAATATGGACTATATATGTTAACTCTGCTCTGAATTCTCTTATCTATGCCTATGAATGGAAGATATACTGTACATATAAACAGTATAGATGTAGATGGTAGATGAGTGTAGATGATTTAAACCATTGGGAGAGGTTATTATGTTTTCATATGTCATTAATATTAGTGACAAGCATCACAAAGCCCCACTGTAGTCTTTGTTTTGTGATCATGTCAACTGATGCACCTTCAGCAGCTGTGACTTCATATGAATGTACTGTATGTTAGTGACTGGCACAAACTGGGCACAGAGTCAGGGGCTATCAGCTGCAGTCTATTGGTATATCTATTGATGTGGACAGGACCATCTCTAGGGGCTCACATCAACAATCTGCATCACAGTTTTTGTTATTCATTTTTTTAATTTGTACCATATGCAAAGTCATTTTACTATTGGAAGAAAATAATTGTTATCAGACAATATTAGAGTGGGCGGTAGTTGGGTTGGTCAATCTGATCCAGACACTGTATAAATGAAAGGACAGTAAGGAGAGCAGAACAAACTCCTAACTCACTCATGGCCTATGAGACAGAGGATCATGAGACTCAATACTGCTTTCCTGCCATCAACTCATCATGTATCAAGGGAAAACGCTCCAGACATGAATACAATATCATGTATGTGTTTTTTTCATTGCTGTCAGCATGGACTGTGTTTGTGAACCTGCTGGTGATCATCTCCATCTCTCACTTCAAGAAGCTTCACACTCCAACAAACCTGATCATTCTCTCTCTGGCTGTGGCCGACCTGTTTATTGGACTTATTGTGATGCCTGTAGATGCCATAAAGCTGATTGAGACATGTTGGTACTTTGGAGACATTTTGTGTGACCTGTTTATGATAATCATGGGACTGCTCCTCTCAACATCTATTTGTAATTTAGTTTTAATTGCAATTGATCGTTATGTGGCTGTGTGTCACCCTTTACTGTACCCACAAAAAATAACCACAACTAGAACCTCAATAAGCATCTGTCTCTGCTGGTTTTTCTCTTTTGCCTACAGTCTTGCCTATATGATTAATGTCAAAAATGTTGAAAGTTCACAAAGAACAGACTCATGCTATGGAAAGTGCTATTTAATAATAGGTTTTTCATTGATAGTTGTTGACCTGTTCTTTACTTTCTTGTTTCCTTTGACTGTGATCATATCTTTATATTTGAGGATATTTTATGTTGTACATCAGCAAGTGAAAGTTATAAACTCTCTGATGAAGGGTGGTAAATGTGTAATGGAGAGATCAGTGAGGAGGAAATCTGAGAGCAAAGCTGCTCTGACATTAGGAATTATTGTGGCAGCTTATCTGCTATGCTATATTCCATACTATATCTTGTCTTTAACAAGTAGTACAATAATCTCTTCTGCTACAATGACATTTTTACTATGGACTATATATGCTAACTCAAGCCTGAATCCTGTTGTCTATGCTTTATTTTACCCTTGGTTTAAAATATCAGTTAAACACATCTTAACTCTTAAAATAGTGAAGCCAGCATCCTCTCTCTTAGATATATTTATATATTATTCATGATTTTTGTAGAGGAGGAGGATTTTTTTTTTTTTTTTTTTTTTTTTTTTTTTTGTCTATTTGACATAGCATAGACTAATGTATAGTACTTTTACGCATTTATAAACTGAATGTGAACATACTGGATACCAGATGTGCCATAAGCTCATTAACAGGAAAAAAAATAATAATTTAAAAACTATTTTAAATTAAGGTAAATAATTATATTTACCTTGCAATTAGAATCTTATGTGCATATGTTAAAGCCAACATTTAAGCCAACATTTTTAGCGTTTGATTTTGGATTTAATTTATTTAAATTCTTATTCATTTCTAGGCCTCAAAACACATAAAACACACACGTATTGAAACAAATACTTTGAAGTGGACATGACATTAAACACTTCATGGTGTCAGAGTAATAGAGTAATACATTTTGCCAGAGTAATACATTTTGCTAAAATCTTCAGTTGTGTAAAATTGAATAGATGATGATTAATTTTCCCCTGAAGCAACAGTTTTACTAATGTACATTTACAGTTGCAGAGCATTTACAGTTATTCTGTTCTTGTAATCAGCTGAATGACCATAGACAGGCCTAGTGTTAAACCATACTGTTTAGATGCAAAAGGGAATTTAAATTTTCATATCCCGATTCAGCCAGAAGATGGCGACAAATACTTGTGCAAAACCAAGGCATCATTGTCTCTCCATTGACAAATTCTAAAGCTTCATCACATACATCCTTCATAGAGAAAGGAATCCCAAAGTTCATTGCGACAGATTCATGAGGTGTTAATAATGTTGATAATAAACTTATTTAATTCAGTACTGAAAAATATCAATACAAAATGTCTTTCATTTGTATCATGTGCATTTTTATTCTTATTAATGTATCTTACTATTTACTTGTACAGTATGTTAACATGCTAAAGTCAGATTTTATTGAAATCAATTGTGAATTCACTTTTCTCTGCTCTTTGTATGTTTGTGTGGAGTGGCAGCCTATAGAGAGTATTCCAAATCAGTTTCTTTTAAGGTTCCATGACAGTTAGAAGACAATTGCTTATGTAGATTGTTATACATAAAGTATCTGTAAATCACAAGATTTATGTGTAAATGCATCTCAGATATGATTTAAACCAGGACTTCTCAACTCTGGCCCTCCAGGTCCACTTTCCTGAAGAGTTTTGCTCCAACTCTAAACAAACACACCTGAACACACTCCAACCAACCTGATCATTCTCTCTGTGGCTGTGGCTGACCTGCTTATGACTTATTGTGATATCCATAAAGGCCACTAGGCTGATTGAAATGTGTTGGTAATTTGGAGACACTTTCTGTGGACTGTTTATGATGATCATGAGAAAAGAGTGATCAGTGCGTCATCTCTTAGTAATTTAGTTTTATTTTCTGTTGATCGTTATGTGGCTGTGTGTCACTCTTTACTGTACCCACAGAAAATCACCACCACTAAAACTCTGATGAGCATCTGTCTCTGTTGGTTTTGTTCTTTAGCTTACAATAGTGAAGTAATTAGCTCTAATTAGTGTTGTAATTAGCAGCTATTTAGACTGCAGCTATTTAGACTTTTCAGACAGAATAGTGTGTTTTAGAGAGTGCTTCTTTATAATGAGTTTTATGTGGAGAATCACTTACTCTTCTGAGGAAATCTGAGAGCAAAGCTGCTCTGACATTAGGAATCATTGTGACAGTTTATCTGCTCTGCTTTATTCCATACTATATATTGCCTTTAACAGGGATTACAATAATATCTTCGACCACAATGACATTTCTAACATGGACTTAGCTGTGGTCTGGTCTGAATACCAAATTTGCCATTAGGTTATTAATAAGAAAAAAAAAAAAAATTAATACATTAATTCATGACATAAATAAACTAGTACAAGAGATGGGACAGTATGAAAATTTCATATCACGATTATAGTGACCAAAATTATCACGATTATCAATATTAACTGATACGCACACTGAAAACATTTCAACAAGTTTTATATTAGAAAATCTACAAACAACAAGTGAAATTAGCACTTTTTTTAAGCATAAACATTCAATTATATGACCGTCGTCAAAAGGCAACGTATTATAACAGAGCACACATCCATGAGAAGAGAAGGCTATCTTCGTTATCTATGGCCTAAAAAATTAACTTATTCTAGTTATTATTATAGTAAAATATTTTTGGGGAACAAATAAAAGGTAAAAATTTCCACATTGCTATTTGTATTGTAATAAAAACACATTAATGAAAAACAAGTAAATGTATTATACTGTAAAATGAAAAGACATTTCTTTTAAATGTATAGCACAGCTTTTTAAAAGGTAAAATTTTCCACATTACTCTTTGTATTGTTATAAAACACATTGATGAATAACAAGTAAATATATTATACAAGTAATGTGTTATACTGTAAAATGAAAAGACATTTCTTTTAAATGTATAGCACAGCTTTTTAATGAGGCAACAACATATGATAGATAGAACAGAACAAGATAGGCTATTAATAATCTTTCGTTGCGTCAAAATATTATAACATGAAAGGCTCCAATACAGAGTGGCAAAGCGCTTGTGCACAGAATGATGTGCTTGAAACAACGTTAAGTCACAGTGCGCAGCACTTTGCACTGAAAAGTTCAAAGCACAAAGAGAAAAGAGTATAGTGTATTGTATTTGTGAAACAGTTTAACAAGCCTTTTCTTTTAACAGTCTTAAATTTAAGTTACTGGGCATGTGAAGAACAATTCATAGTGCTCCCTACTAGGGATGCACGGTATACCGGTACTGGAAAAATACTGGTATATATTTTATTTCAAACAGTACAATATTATGATTTTGCTCATTTTGGTATATGCTGCTGTTCCGAATTTCACCGCTAGGTGGCAGTGTGCTACCCAAACTGACGCGAAACCGGCAAATGTGACAACATAGAGGAATAAAATGGATAAAACAGTTGAATCTCACTCAACGGCCAAAACTAATTAAATGATGTTTTAGTAACAAAATTCGGGAGGAGCAGGTGCATATAATTAGACTGATTATCACAAGTGGAAAGCATTCAGCTAATCAACCAACAGAGGTATATATACTGCAGACTTGCCTCTGTTCGATTGACAGTTTATCAGGTTCGCCCTTCTGCTATTATGTCACAAATTAACGTCTCTCCATCCAACGATGAAGCCAACTTCCCTGAGGATCCTGCACCTCCACCTGCTGGCCCCTTGACAACTCCTCCTCCATCTGACACCGCACCCGAGCCCCAGGCTTCCAGACGCGGCCGACCGCCTGCCCATGCAGCTACACGCTCGCCTAGACGCCAAGCTCAGCCCTCGCCTCCACCGACGAGACCTCAATATACCTCCCCGGCGTCCTCCTATCGTTCAGCCATTTTCTCGCCATCCATAACCCTCCCTCTTTTCAGTGGCCTCCAGCTCCCTTCGCGGACAATAGTGCGAGGATGCTGGCAACTCAGGCTCAAACCTTTCATCAGTTCCCTCCGAACGTCTCTAACCCCTCCCCTTCTCAGTGGCAAGCAGCGCAAGTTAACCCTCTGGAGTCTGAGGCTGATTTGGGGCTTGGAGAAGTTTTGACATGCCCTGACATTTGTGCTTTTTTCAGTTGTTCATAAACATATAAACGACAAAAGTGTCATTACACTGTATTCAGCACAAACTAGGCTACAATAATATGTGAGGAACATGTATGTACATGTTTGTATTTTTGAAGGAGTAATGTTTATGTGTGGTTATTGAAAAAACAAAAACTTAAGTCACTGAAATAAGGCCAAAAAAAGTATATTAAATCTATGTTCACAAGACTTTTGGGTATTGGAGGTTGTAGACTAGAGTTTTTGCTTCAGAATTATGTAAAAATTATGCTGCCTACTCCTTCATATAAAACAATATATTGATTTAGCTTTTGTAAGACACTTTTTGTCAAGAAACACAGTATGCGTGGGGGCGTGAATCTGCATGAATAATGGGCCATTTACACCTGAGAAGACAAAGGAATCACATAGTAATGATCTGAAATTACTTGCATATTAATGAGGCCTATCAGTCAGGTAGGCTGTGAAAAAAACCCTCTGTAATAATGTCTCAGCTCATCATAAACAGCAATACTGTGAAATATTATTACAATTTAAAATAATGGTATTCTATTATATTCTTTAAAATAAAATGTATTTCTGTGGTGCAAAGTGTCTGAACAATTATGTTACCTCTATGGCATTTCATATAGGCTTTTAGCTTAAAAACATGCACATTTGGAGAAATATTGATAGATTCTTATATATTTATGTCAATTTTCTATACTGAGAAATAATATTTATTGTCATCACTATGAGTGCTGGATACTGTGTTTTTAATTCATACTTGCAGCCGGAGGGCGCTCTTTACACCTTTAGTCCACAAATTCATAATATAAAGAAGAAAAGGAACTAGGAACTAACGGCATGTCTTCTAGAGATCGCTAACCATTGCTTTAACATCCAAATAAACACTTTTCAAGACAATAAATACACGATTGAGATGATGAATGCATGTATTGCCTCTGAATTTGCGTCTGAATAGCGCTGGCTCCTTGGGCGTGGCCGCATTAGCGGGTAATGAGCTGAATCACAGACTTCTGACATGGCTCTCTTTCATACAGATTACATAAACACAGAATGTTTGTTTTCGATTTGACTTGCATGGTTTAAAACCTGACATTTCAACATTTCTTTAGACGTAAGTGTCATTTTTTTTTTGTCATTAGTATTCATAAGTTACAGTTCATTTTCTGAAAACTATCAGATTGGACTTCGTTCAGAGGGAGAGGAGAGATCACGCATCATGTTAGTTTTCTTTATTTTACAAAAAGCACAACATTGTGTTTTTACTCTGAGTGTATACAAATAAAAGAAGATATTCTATAGTTTCAATTGATATATTACTTATGTCTCTATGACAAGAAATGACGGAGTATTTTAAGTCTGTTTTGCTGCAATGTGAAAAAAACCTGCAAAACGCGTCGGCGCGTTTTCAGACCTCAGGAAGTTAACAGATCGACATTGTATCATTAGGAACCTATAGTAATCATCTGCATCTCCATATTGAAAGAAATAAATCACAAGGGAAATAATATGACTGATCTGTATAACAGAATGATTGTTACAGGACATGTCTGGGCTTGTCCATAAGATACAGATGCATACAAAGCTATTCAGATAACTATTAACACAAATATAAACAAAGGGGCTTACTTTGTGGTCAATGACAAACACCCAACAGTTACATCTGCAGCAATTTCCCCGGAATTAACTGGATTTAGCGTTCTTTCAGCTAACAGCTCACACTGAACACCCAAACACAACAAATAGCAGCTGATCAACTAACTACGCTGCCCTCTACAGGAATGATATGGATTTGTTTCATAATAAAAGTCTCTCTTGTAGGAGCCTTTAATACAGCCGCCCCCAAAGATGCGGTGCATCTTTGCTTCCTGTAAAGGCGACTCAACTAATCAGGGTTGGGGGCGTTAAGTCCATCCTTTGGTAAGGCCGGCAGGATGACCAGGCGGGCTACCAGTCTGGTATAAACTTGGCCCTTTATCTCCACATCAGCTGACCTGATATGACCATCTGGGCTTAGGTGGGTCTTGACTACTTGTCCTACAGGCCATAAGGCCTGCAGTAGTTGGGGGTCTACAATTAAAACAAATGTTTTCTCCTTCAAGTCAGGAGGAGAAGCTTGCCATTTCTGCTGGGTTTGGAGGCCAGGATGATAGTCCCTTATGAACCTGGTCCAGAATCGGTCAGCTAGGACCTGAGAATGCCTCCAGAGCCAACGACTCAATATCTCTGATTCTGGATACACTACCTGAGGTAGAGATCCATCGGGCCGCCCCATCAGGAGAGTATTTGGCGTTACCGGGTCAGCATCAGCCACGTCTGATGAAACATACCCCAAGGGTTTTGAGTTCAGGATGGCCTCCACTTCCAGCAAGACTGTCATTAAGACTTCCTCAGGAACTGACTGTGAACCCAAAGCTGTGTACAAGGCCGATTTAACGGATCTAACCTCCCTCTCCCAAACTCCACCAAAGTGAGGGGCCGATGGGGGATTAAAGCGGAAGTGGATCCTCTGGCGGGCAAGCTGACACTGTAGGTTAGGAACCAGTGCGGCATAAGCTTCCCGTAACTCCCTTTCACCTCCGCTGAAGTTCGTACCTCGATCCGACCATAACTCAGCTGGTGTCCCTCTCCTCGCCACAAACCTTCTAAGAGCCATGAGGAATGAGTCTGTACTCATGCTAGGGAGTAGGTCTAAATGGACTGCTCTGGTGGTCAGACATTTAAAGAGAATACCCCATCGCTTCTCTGTCCGTCTTCCAATTTTGACCAATAGGAGGCCAAAGCAGTCCACTCCACAAGAATGGAAGGCAGGTTTGTGTAGCCGAAGGCGAGCAGAGGGTAGATCCGCCATCTTAGGGATTGTCGGCTGGGCCCTCCACCGTTGACATTCTGGACAATCATGTTGAAACTGCCGAACAGCTTCGCGGCCACGTAGAACCCAGTAGTATCTCCGTATTTCCGCGAACAACCGTTCCGATCCAGAATGATGTAACTGATGGTCATAATGGTGAATGATCAAACGGGTGACTGGATGATTAGGATCTAGGACCACAGAATGTAAAACGGAGTCCTCAATGCCTGCAACTCTCCTCAAACGACCTCCTACCCTGATCAGACCACTGGACAGATCCATTTCAGGGGCTAGGGTAACCAGTCGACTTCTGGACCTGACCGACTTTCCCATTTGTAACAGCTTGTAGTCCTCAGGAAAGGATTCTTGCTGCACACGTTTGAGGATATGAACCTCAGCCTGGCGGTAATCCTCAGCCTCTGGAGAAGTCCCTGGAGCAAGGCCAGCTCGAAGCTCCAGGGCAGTAACATCCAATAGCTCCTGCCAGGTGTTGTAGTTCCATCCATCAGGGTGACCAGACGAAGGAGATAAAAGTATTGGTCCCACAGAAGGCAGATTTCCGCAGTTCGGCCTTGTCTTCCATGGCCTCAGTTTTAGGGATTACTGGCCATTCTTTGGAATCCTGGAGGAGGAAGGAGGGTCCTTGAGACCAATGGTTTGGTGCAGCAAGATATTGGAGAGGTTTCCCTTTTGTGAGATCGTCAGCAGGGTTGTCCGTGGAGCTTACATAATGCCAAGAACATTTTTCCGTCAGCTCCTGGATCTCAGAAATTCTGTTTCCCACAAAGACTCTGTATCTACAAGACTCAGAATTCAACCATTGGAGAACTGTGGTAGAGTCTGTCCATAGGGAAATGGACTTGATGCATAGGGTCAACTCGTTCTCAAGTAACTTAGCCAACTGCACTGCAACTAGACTTCCGCAGAGTTCCAGCCTCGGAATGGAGTGAGCTCGTTTAGGAGTGACACGGGAGCGTGCCAGAATAAAGGACAGGTAGGTCCGACCTTCCTGGTCGGTAGTCCGGAGGTAAGCCACCGCTCCATATGCCTGCTCAGAGGCATCCAAGAAGATATGCACTTCATGAGTAGCTCCATCCATTCCAACTTCAGCAGGAACGTAAGGCCCGGGGAAAGGTGATACAAGGAAGGTATTGGAGTTCCTCCTCCCATGCATTCCAAGACTGGAGGAGCTCAGGTGGTAGGTTGGGGTTGTCCCACCCTCTCTGTTTGTTCCACAGTTGTTTAATGATGACTTTAGCTCGAGTTGTGAAAGGCAGAAGCCATCCCAGAGGGTCATACTGGGTAGCTAGGACCTTATATATGTTCCTCAAAGTTGGAGTCTCATATACTACAGGTCGGTGTTTGTAGGACAAGGTGTCCGTCTGCCAGTTCCAGCTCAGACCCAGCGTTGACTCAGGGATGTCTGACTTCTCCTGCGTTAACCACAGTTCTACACTCACAGCTTGGGCGTTGGACGGTAGGTGACTTAGCACACCAGGATCATTGGAGGCCCACTGGCGAATTTCAAATCCAGCTCCAGAGAGGATATTTCGTAGTTGATCAATCAAGCTTCGAGCTGCATCAGCAGTAGGCAGGCTCTGCAGGCAGTTATCAAAATAAAAACATCTCTCCACCGAATACCGAATCGCCTCATCCGTCAGGGGGTGTTGCCGCACATGGCGTTGTAGTGCGTAGGTAGCACAACATGGACTGGAGGTTGTGCCAAAAGGTAATACCTGCCACTCAAGAATCTTGGGTGCCTCATCCATCTTCAGGTCCCGCCAAAGGAAATGGAGTAAAGGACGGTCCTCAGGGAGAAGACGAACCTGGTGGAACATCGCTTTGATATCTCCACTCACAGCCACAGGATGTTCTTTGAAACGGATAAGGCCAACCAACAGAGAGGCACCGAGGGTGGGCCCTGGCAACAGGTACTGATTGAGGCTTTGTCCTTGGTACTGATGGCAGCAGTTAAACACAATGCGGAACTTTCCGTTGTGACTAACAATGTGGTGAGGGATGTACCAGCATTCAGGTGATTCGGGTATAGACTCAACCACTTCCCGAACAGCTCCAGTCTCAAGGAGTTTCCTCATTTCCTCTTTATAGACCTCAGCCTTTTTAGGGTCTTTCCGCAGACGCCTCTCAACACTGCGAAGAGTAGGTAGGACAGACTCCTTAGGTGCATTCAACAAAGGCATATCCTTACGCTGCAGTAAGGGCGTAGCCAACCGATTGATTCCTTCCATTTCCAGATTGAGAGTCTTCAATTCCAGAAGCTGAAAAGCATCTTGATCTTGCTTGGACCGGGTTACCTCTTTGCCCTCCCACTGCGGAACCGTATCCAACTGCCACAGCCGCTGAACGTTCTGGAAGAGTTCGTCCTGAATTGGAGCCATTGAGGTTAGCAGACATTGCCGTGCGGCAGGAGACCAACCCATGGAAGGTATGGGTCCCTATAGGGTCCATCCTAGGCGTGTGTGAACTGCGGCTGGCGCGCCCGGGCCGCCCCATCGAACAGGCTCTGTCGGAGTTATGAGGTGGGGCTGATCAGAACCAATGAGAAGTAAAGGTTGGCTATCCGTAAGTGTACGGATTGGGAGACCCCGCAAATGTCTATACTTCTGTTGTAGTTGTTCTACAGGGTAAGACTGGCGTGACAAGTACAGACGGTCTGCAGTAAAGGCATGATTGATTTTATAACAGGTCTGAGGTTTACAGAGGGGAGATATCTGAAAGGATATTGAGCAATCATGAAGGACCTGAATATCATCCCTCACTGTCCACAAAGGAAGATCTTCAGGGACACCCCGAATGCCCAGGGCCTTAACTGCAGTGGAGAGGAGAATAGTCCTCTCTGAGCCGTCATCAAGAAGAGCATAGGTGTCCAGGGTGCGATCTTCATAATGTAAATTCACAGGAACCACTTTGAGCATAACTCGTCCTCCGACAGAGGGTTTATCAAGGAAGAAACGATAGGGAGAGGAATTTGTCAGGCAGCTCTTCTCCACATTGGCTGAATCCTCTTTGTGGGATGGATTCACATTCACCTCATGGAGCGGGCGGAGATGGGTGCCTTGACAGATGTTGCAGGGATTCTTTAGGTCACATTGAGCGGCATGGTGTGCCCTGGCGCAGCGCCAACAACGGTTGTTGCTACGAATCCATGTCCTGACCTGATCGGAGGTAAGCTTAGCAAAGGATGCACACTGGCTCAGGTAATGCTCGGTCTTGTCACAGAAAGGACAATAACGTTTCACTTTAACCGGCTTGGTTTGTGAAACAGGACCCTTCCGAGGGATGGAAGTTTCACTCTGGGATTCTCCAACACCATGCAGGACGGTCACAGTTCTCTTCCCAGAGTCTGACTTACTGTGCGAGATCTTAGACATCGGCTCAGCATCATAACTGTGGCACCAGGTTTCATAACGGAGCCAGTTCGAAAGGTCAACCAGATTAGGGGCTGTACCAGGTTGGCGGAACATATGTCGACGAAACTCAGCACGCTGCTCAGGGGGAAGCTTACTTAGCAGTCGTGCGACATAGGACCCACAACTCAGCTCCAATTCACCATCACGTCCCAGGGTTCTCAGTAGGCCCACTAGTGACTGCACCTGGAGAGCGAACCTCTGGAAGGCAGAGATATCACCTCGTTTTATGTCAGGACTCTCAAGGACAATAGCAATTCTCCTTAAGGCTAACTGATGCGGTTGGCCGAATTTCTCATGGAGCGCGGCCATTGTATCAGTGAATGGAGTTGGTGAGTTCAAGTAAGCATCTGCTATCATTCTGGCTTCCTCAAGCTTAAGGTGATCCACTAAGATCTGGTATTTAAAAAGTTCAGTCCCGTCCGGAGGGAGCAAGTTCTCCAAAGCTATCCGGAGTCGAGCGAACTCACCCGGATCAGGACGACTGAACTTAGGGATCGTAGGAGCAGGTCCTCTGTACACGAATTCAGACCCAGTATAAGGTGCTACAGGTTGTAGATTGGGCTCTGTCTTCGGTGCTAAGGCTGGAGGACTTGAATAAGCTGGCACCGCACTGAATCGTGGGGAAATGGGCACTGTCATGTGGTGGGCAGGCAAGGGCATGGCCGCAGGTGTTAGCAACTCCTGAAGCTCTTTAGGTGTAGGAGGAGGAGGAAATCCACAAGCATCAGGACCATAAAGCTGATGAGGGTGTGCTTGTGTAGCTGGGAAAGCAAAAGGATATTTTCTAGGCCCTGGCACCACAGGCTGGTAAGTAGTAGCGCCCATGTCAGACAGCGTGAGGTTGCCCATCCGTATCCTCAGGTCAACATCAGGTTCAGGCTATGGCGGTGGGGGAAGCTCAGCGAAGTTTCCATCCTCCGCTACAGTTGTGGATTCATACTGCTTCACAGGTGGACTGGATAACTGTGACGCTGATGGCTGTGCTGGTGAGAGGTTCTGGCCTCTGGCTTGACTGAGGTCAGCTCGAAGGGACTGAGCTACTTGAACTAATTCTCTGACTTCCGCACGGACTTCTCTCAACTCCCTCAGGTCTGCCTGGAAGGCCTGATGTGTCTGCATTAGTTGTACATGCTCACTGCGAAGATGCTGTAGCTCACTGTCGTGTGCGGAGGTAGTGAAATCAACTGCCTGAGGTGAAGAGAGGGGTGGCTGAGGGAATTCAGCATGCTGTTGAGGCTTATAACTCGAAGACATGACCTGTGTGCCATCGAAACATACCAGGTCACCACCAGGTGGAGTGGTGTAAGGCTGGAAGGATGTGGGAGGAGTCCGGTGGACAGGTGCCTCCCAGGTGCGTGCAATATCATGCTCTGTGACAGGTCTACCTCGTGTATATTGTACCTCATACTGCTTGAGGTAAGCTGGAGGACGAGTATGGCGCTTAGGGCGAGCTCCTCCAATAATCTCCTCATCAGAGTCCATAATGTCAGATGGGAACACTCACTCCAGCTCGAAGGACCAATTTTGTTGGAGAGGCTTTTGGACTGTTAGGTTTGATTACAGTAATGGAGGAGTAAACCCTTCTGAGTGCCGGTCAGAGCACCAATAATGAGGAGACAGGTGATCAGGTTATACTTTTGTATTGGTAGAGAAAGGTAGGGCCACAGATGTACAGTCAAAGATGTATATAGTCTGAAAAATAATAAATACAATAAAGATAATGAATAAACTAAATATATATATATAAACAATAATAACGATCCTCGTCATTAATGTCATTAATTTGTCATTAATAACATGCAGTGTCTATATACAGATAGTAGTGGCGCAATCGAGCAGCATTTAAGTAAACATCGTTACATTAAACACAAAATAACAGTTAACAGATCGACATCGTATCATTAGGAACCTATAGTAATCATCTGCATCTCCATATTGAAAGAAATAAATCACAAGGGAAATAATATGACTGATCTGTATAACAGCATGATTGTTACAGGACATGTCTGGGCTTGTCCATAAGATACAGATGCATACAAAGCTATTCAGATAACTATTAACACAAATATAAACAAAGGGGCTTACTTTGTGGTCAATGACAAACACCCAACGGTTACATCTGCAGCAATTTCCCCAAAATTAACTGGAATTAGCATTCTTTCAGCTAACAGCTCACACTGAACACCCAAACACAACAAATAACAGCTGATCAACTAACTACGCTGCCCTCTACTGGAATGATATGGATTTGTTTCATAATAAAAGTCTCTCTTATAGGAGCCTTTAATACACCAGGTATAAGGATTATTAAATAGAGGACATTTTAAATGATTATCAGCTCATCGAATACATCTCTTCTAAAACAATGACACTGCTAACATGGACTTTGTATGTTAAATTTCTTCTAAAAAAACAACAAAAAAAAAACTTAACCACAAATGCCTGTCTTGCACTAGAACTGTGATG
Organism: Megalobrama amblycephala; assembly: GCF_018812025.1. Classification (NCBI taxonomy): domain Eukaryota; kingdom Metazoa; phylum Chordata; class Actinopteri; order Cypriniformes; family Xenocyprididae; genus Megalobrama; species Megalobrama amblycephala. The sequence goes on from NC_063045.1 coordinate 55,200,344, forward strand.
CGCGTCCAGGAGTTCATACATTACATAGTTACGTTGGAAAGATCACGCGTGACGTAGGCAGAAGTACCGACCCAAAGCGAACGTGCAGACTAATGTAAGATGAGCATTTGCGGTTAAAAAGTATATACATTTTTTTTTTTTTTGAAAATGACCGATGATTTAATTAGATAAGACCCTTATTCCTCGGCTGGGATCATGTAGAGCCCTTTGAAGCTGCATTGAAACTACAACTTGGACCTTCAACCCATTGGTACCCGTTGAAGTCCACTATAGGGTTTTTCCCTGCACTTAAAGGTGCCCTCGAATGAAAAATTGAATTTATCTTGGCATAGTTGAATAACAAGAGTTCAGTACATGGAAAAGACATACATTGAGTTTCAAACCCCATTGCTTCCTCTTTCTTATGTAAATCTCATTTGTTTAAAAGACTTCCGGAAAACACGCGGATCTCAACATAACACCAACTGTTACGTAACAGTCGGGGTGTACGCCCCCAATATTTGCATATATGCCAGCCCATGTTCAAGCATTAGACAAAGAAAGGCAGTATTAACGTCTGGATCTGTGCACAGACAAGGTAAGCAAGCAAGAACAACAGCGAAAAATGGCAGATGGAGCAATAATAACTGACAAGATCCATGATAACATGATATTTTTAGTGATATTTGTAAACTGTCTTTCTAAATGTTTCGTTAGCATGTTGCTAATGTACTGTTAAATGAGGTTAAAGTTACCATTGTTTATTACTGTATTCACAGAGACAAGAGAGCGTCGCTATTTTCATTTTTAAACACTTGCAGTCTGTATAATTCATAAACACAACTTCATTCTTTATAAATCTCTCCAACAGTGTGTAATGTTAGCTTTAGCCACAGAGCATAGCCTCAAACTCATAGAGAATCAAATGTGAACATCAAAATAAATACTTTACTCACATGATTCGATGTATGCACACAGCATGCATGACGAACATCTTGTAAAGATCCATTTGAGGGTTATATTAGCTGTGTGAACTTTGTAAATGCGCTGTAATATAGTCGAGAGCTCGTGAGGCAGGGGGCATGCGATTTAAAGGGGCGGCGACTGAAAAAATCAGTGTATAGTTAATGATGCCCCAAAATAGGCAGTTAACACTCTGAGGTCTGAAGGTATCGCCGGCGATACCACCGTGGTTTTTTCTTATCAGTGTGAAAGAGACTCAAAATACTCCGTCAATGTTGCACATACAATTAAGAGTTATACACCATTTTAATCTGTGGAATATCTTCTTTCATTTGTGTACACTCAGAGTAAAAACAAAATGTTGTGCTCTTTGTAAAATAAAGAAAACTAACATGATGTGTGATCTCTCCTCTCCCTCTGAACGAAGTCCAATCTGATAGTTCTTAGAAAATGAACTGTAACTTAGTGAATACTAATGACAAAAAAATTACACTTATGTCTAAAAAAACGTTAAGATGTCAGGTTTTAAAACATGTAAGTCAAATCGAAAACAAACCTTCTGTGTTTATGTAATCTGTATGAAAAGAGAGCCATGTCAGAAGTCCGTGATTCAGCTCATTATCCGCTAATGCGGCCACGCCCACGGAGCCAGCGCTATTCAGACGCAAATTCAGAGGCAATACATGCATTCATCATCTCAATCGTGTATTTATTGTCTTCAAAAGTGTTTTGAATAGCCATATTTAGCGATCTCTTGCCTCTGTTAGTTCCTTGATTGTCACATGATATTCCTCTTCTTTTACTGAGGCATTTGTGGACAAAAGGGGCAGAGCGCCCTCCGGCTGCAAGTATGAATGATGAAAACACAGTATCCAGCTCTCATAGTAATGACAATAAATATAGAATAATAAATATTATCTCTGTATAGAAAATTGATATAAACATATGAGAATCCATCAATATTTCTCCAAATGTGTATGCTTTTAAGCATATTAAGAAATTATGGTCAATATAAGATTTTAAGAGTCAAAATGTGAAGCTTGAGTCTTAGATCTTTTTAATGATGTATAGTTTGTCAACTGCACATCAACATTTAGGCTCTATAATATAACAAATATAGTAGCCTATATGAAATGCCCTAGAGGTAGGAATGTTCAGACACTTTGCATCACAGAAATACATTATATTTGAAAGTATATTAAAATAGAAAACCATTATTTGGTTAGAGACTTGAGACTTCTTTTAAAAACATTATAATGGCATTATAATGTGTTCAATCTTTTGACTGGTAGTGTAATTTAACATAGGCCTATACAAAATTTTCTTCATATCATGTGCAATAATACGTGCATGCATGAGATCACAAAAATCATGTTTTTTTTTGTCCTGAGTGGACTTTAATCCTGTTATTAGCATGATCACAGAGGGTTTTTTCACAGCCTACCTGACTGAAAGGCCTCATTAATATGCAAGTCATTTCAGGTCATTATTATTCAATTCTTTTGTCTTCTCAGGTGAGAATCACCCATTATACATGAGGATTCCCGCCTCCTCGCATACTGTGTTTCTTGACCAAAAGTGTCTTAGAAAATTTAAATCTCTCTATTAGGGCTGTAACGATATGCGATATGAAATCGAAATCGCGATACGCAGGTCCACGAACCTGTATCGCGATGTGAGAAGGCAGAATCGCGACACACCCCTTCCAACTCCCAGAGTTATCCTTCCTGTCCAGATCCAATGCTAACACATTTTTAAATTACTATAAGTATTTAAAGTTAACATTATAAAATAGACAAATATAAAGTATATATATAAATATAAATATAAAGTAGACCTACACCACAAAACTAGTTGAGGATAAATTCTTTAATTTTATCTGTAAGCGTCCTCCAATTACGTGTGATACCTTAAGCTTTCCAATCATGTGACGCGTCAGTTGAAGAACGTGAGGAAACATGTCAACCAACCCAGAGATCGCGGACCCTCCTAATACTTTTAAGTCAGCAGTATGGCAACATTTCGGCTACCCGGTGGAGAACAAGGATGGCAATCGTGTAGTTGACAAGACCCACACAATTTGCCGTAAGTGTTTCAAGAAGCTTCCCCAACCGGCCGGCAACACAACCAACATGCAGATGCATATCTTAAGGCACCATCCCGACATCAGTTTAGCTTGTGCACAGAAAACAACCCAACAGCAGCAGTCTACACTGCCTAGTTTATTCCAAGCAAAGTTTCCAGCCAATTCAGATCGAGCACAAAAAATTACAGATGCAATTGGAATTTTTATGTCACTGGATATGCGCCCCTTTTCGGTTGTTGAAAACGAGGGATTCAAGTATTTACTTAGTGTGCTCGAGCCCCGTTATGCATTACCAAGCCGGGCGCATTTCTCTCAAAATGTGCTACCAAAACTTCTGGAGAAAACAAAGGCTAAGGTGGAGGAAGGGTTGAGTACTGCTGTATCCATCGCAATCACCACCGATGGATGGACGTCCCGTGCCACAGACAGCTATATGACCATAACTGCACACTATATTACGGCCGATTGGCAAATAGCAAACCCCGTCCTCCAAACACGCGCTGTGTATGAGAGCCATACAAGCGACCATTTATCGGAAATACTTAAAGAGGCTGTGATAGATTGGAAAATCAGCAGAACAAACGTCCCCGTTCCCGTGACAACAGACAACGCCAGAAATATTGCCAACGCTGTCGAAGCGGCCGGATTTTCACCGCATATACGATGCTTTGCTCACACTGTTAATCTGGCTGCGCAGAGAGGGATGGGCGTTCACCACATGTCCCGACTCCTCGGCAGAGTGAGGAAAGTGGTCACGTTTTTCCACCGCAGCACAACAGCTGCAGCTGTGTTGAAGGAGAAACAGGTGATGCTACAGCTGCCCTTACACAAGCTGGTCCAGGATGTGGCTACTAGGTGGAACTCGAGCCATGACATGCTCGAACGCTACCTTGAGCAGCAGGCTGCGGTTTTCTCTGCATTAACAGACAAGAGTGTCAAGAAGAACATTAAAGACATCATCACTCTGTCTGATGATGATGTGAAACTAGCTGAGGACGTGGTCCAGGTTCTTAAACCTTTGAAAACCGTGACTACCCTCATGAGCACTGAGCAGATGCCAACTATTTCAATGATCGTGCCATTGAAACACAGAATCCTGGCCTCCATGAAGCACAGTGTCTCTGACTCAACAGTAGTGAAAGACATCAAAACTGCTATTGCACATGACTTCGAGGACAGATACCCTGATTCGGATAGGGCACTAATTCAGTTTCTTCATATGAGCACTGCACTCGACCCCCGTTTCAAATCTCTACCTTTCCTTGATGAGACCACCCATGACACAATCTTCAAGAGTCTGACTGAGAGAATTCTGGAAGATTGTTCACAGACTGTTCAGGTATTTGATTGTTTAAATATTAATATATTAAAGAAGTGCTGTGTAAATCAGTTAGGCTTATTTAATTAAAGTCAGTATTTAAATATAGTCAGATAATAAATACTTAACTTTATTAAACTAACTTTATTTGTGTAATTGTCCTGGATTTCATATCCTCCATTGTATCTAACATTATATTGCAAATGCAATTGTGTAATGGATTTTGTCTGTTAGGCCCAGACTTCAACGGAAGAGCAATCAGAGATAGCCTCAAGCTGCAGTAACTGTCCTCCTCCAGCCAAAAGAGCACCAATGATGGCTGAACTGTTTGGAGACTTCTTTTCAATGGAACAGGCAGCGTCATCATCAAAGCCTTTGTCTGCAGTGGTGGATGAGGAGGTGCGGCATTACAGAGCAGTGCAGAGCCTCTCATTGGAGTCAAATCCACTTATGTGGTGGAAGGACAACCAGAACCAGTTCCCCCATTTAGCCAAGTTGGCTAAAATGTACCTTGGAATTCCAGCCACATCTGTCCCCAGTGAGAGAGTGTTTTCCACTGCAGGGGACATTGTCACAGCACAGAGAGCAAGCCTCTCACCAGATAATGTGGACATGATGGTGTTTCTGAAGAAGAATTTTCAACTCCCTTAAATCAAATCCACAACGAGTTTGGTTTTCTTAAGAGAAAGAAGTTGTTTATTTGTTTAATGTCAAAATGCTCGAATCATCTCCACTATGGACTTTAGTTCTGTTTGTTTTTCAACAGTATTTTATTACAAAGAAAACAGAAGTGTTATAGCTTTGGCTATATAGTTTAATTTACTTAGGTATATTGTTAATAATTTGCATAGTTAATATTGTTATTTGGTGTTCAGTTTATACAGGTTTTTCAAATGTTATTTAATAAAAATATATTTTTTTCCCTCAAAATATCTTTTGAACTGTTTTGTCAACCCCCCACCCCCCCACCCCATATCGAGGTTTGTATCGTATCGTGGGTCAAAAATCGTGATACGAATCGAATCGTGGGTTTGGTGTATCGTTACAGCCCTACTCTCTATTGTTTTATATGAAGGAGTAGGAAGGATAATTTTTACTTCATTCTGAAGCAAAAACTCTAGTCTACAACCTCCAATACCTAGAAGTCTTATGAACACAGATTTAATATATTTTTTTTGGCCTTATTTCAGTGACTTAAATTTTTTGTTTTTTCAATAACCATGCATAAACGTTATTCCTTCAAAAACACAAACATGTACATACATGTTCCTCACATATTATTGTAGCCTAGTTTGTGCTGAATACAGTGTAATGACACTTTTTCCATTAATATGTTTATGAACAACTGAAAAAAGCACAAATGTCAGGGCATGTCAAAACTTCTCCAGGGCCCCAAAAATCCTCAGACCCCTGAGGGTTAAAAAAATTAATAAAAAAAAATCTATGGGGTATGTTGAGCTTAAACTTCACAGACACATTCAGAAGACACCTTAGACTTATATTACATCTTGTGAAAAAGCATTCTTGGGCACCTTTAACCCTGGGTCATTCTAAACACTGCTTTTAGCCCCGGTTAAGGAGATATATGCAGATATATCCAAATATGCAGATAAGGACTTTAACCCGGGGTTTAGGAATGTGTAGTGTGAAACAGTAGCAAATACCCAGGATTATCTGTCAACCCTATTTCAAGTGTGTAAAGCCCTTATATGGATAAAAATCCTGGAATGTTTTCTTTGAAAACCTTAATTACTTTTTGACTGAAAAAAGAAAGATATGAACATCTTCAAAGACACGGGAGTGGGTAAATTATCAGGAAATTTTAATTCTGGAGTGAAATAATCCTTTAAGCAAATTTATTTGTTGTTTATTTGCACTATTACAGGCCAAACTGGCTTTAGCCATTTGAAATTACAGGCAATCACTGCATTTCAATCATGAGCCAAACAAAGATGTATGCATATACTGCTCTCATTATTCACGAGTTCACATATACATATAATTAGATAGAGAAAAGTCATGCGTATTTGGCGTGCTGTCCAGGGGGAGGCCTCCGAGCTCTGAATTTTGGCCCGAACCCAGAGTACAGAGTACTCCCCCCAAAAAGCAAAAGAGCAAAAGGACAGCCACCAGACTAAAGACCCCAAAAGATGCAGAGAATTGGCAGACTGGCATTTCAAGAAGCCTGGTCGCTTGACCAGGAGACCCCGTGTTACCACTGACAGGAGCGTATCACTGTACCAGGCGGACGGACCCTACTAGCCTGACAAACGGTGAGTAGCTGAAATTTGGAATGACCGATCGGGAGAGCTCTCGCAACATCCGATAGGAGACCAAGGCTCCAGGAGACCAATGCTCGTGTATCAGATGTATAAAGCTCTACCGGCATATTAATGAGGAGGAGTATGATTTAAACCGTCCGACCGGGGCTGTCCGTGTTGCCTCTGACAGGATCGTGCATCACCGGGTGGACGGGCCCTACCAGCCGACTGACAGGGAGCGTGTGATTTGGAGCACCCGATCGGGAGGGCTCTGGTTACGTCCGACGGGAGACCAAGGCTCACTGCGTCAAACAGGTGAACCCTACCGACAGAAAGTTTCGGAACAACCGACCAATTGAAAAATATTGGTCGATAGTGAGGTGGACGGAATTGGAATGCCCAGCCAGGAGAGCTCTTGCAGCGTCTGATGGGAGACCAAGGCTCCGGGAGACCAAGGCTCCAGGAGACCAGTGCTCATGGCATCAGACGGGTAAGCTTCGCCAGACAAGGAAAGGAAATAAAGCGCAGAGGTTCGATTGGGAGGCTCTCGCGGCGTCCGACGGGAGACCAAGGCTCACTGCGTCAAACAGGTGAGCCCTACCGACAGAAAGTTTCGGAACAACCGACCAATTGAAAAATATTGGTCGATAGTGAGGTGGACGGAATTGGAATGCCCGGCCAGGAGAGCTCTTGCAGCGTCTGATGGGAGACCAAGGCTCCAGGAGACCAGTGCTCATGGCATCAGACGGGTAAGCTTCGCCAGACAAGGAAAGAAAATAAAGCGCAGAGGTTCGATTGGGAGGCTCTCGCGGCGTCCGACGGGAGACCAATGCTCCAGGAGACCAATGCTCAGGGCCTCGGACGGGTAAGCCTCGCCGGACGAGGAAAGAATGAGCACTGACCGGGATGCTCTCGCGGCGTTCGATGGGAGACCAAGGCTCCAGGAGACCAATGCTCATAACATCGGACGGGTAAGCCTCGCTAGCAGACAGGCAGAAGGTAAGCATTGAAGATCAACCGGGAGGCTCTCGCTGCGTCCGAAGGGAGACCACATTCGGTGGGACGGGCATCACTGTTGCTCTGAAGAGATAGTATGGTAATTTGGTTTGCAGGATTTGATTGCAAGAAGCAGGGGCTGGGGCTGCGTTTGTCAGCAGCGGTAGCCTCATGCTAGAATCAGCCTCTGGGGCTTGAAAAGGAAGATTTAATGGAGCATGAAGGTGAGCTGTAAAATCTTGAGCTGAAGGCTGAAGGTGCCCTCGCGTTAACTTGCGCTGCTTGCCACTGAGAAGGGGCGGGGTTAGAGACGTTCGGAGGGAACTGATGAAAGGTTTGAGCCTGACTTGCCAGCATCCTCGCGCTAGTGTCTGCGATGGGAGCTGGAGGCCACTGAAAAGAGGGAGGGTTATGGATGGCGAGAAAATGGCTGAACGATAGGAGGACGCCGGGGAGGTATATTGAGGTCTCGTCGGTGGAGGCGAGGGCTGAGCTTGGCATCTAGGCGAGCGTGTAGCTGCACGGGCAGGCGGTCGGCCGCGCCTGGAAGCCTGGGGCTTGGGTGCGGTGTCAGGTGGAGGAGGAGTTGTCGAGGGGCCAGCAGGTGGAGGCGCAGGATCCTCGGGGAAGTTGGCTTCGTCGTTGGATGGAGAGACGTTAATTTGTGACATAATAGCAGAAGGGCAAACCTGATAAACTGTCAATCGAACAGAGGTAAGTCTGCAGTATATATACCTCTGTTGGTTGATTAGCTGAATGCTTTCCACTTGTGATAATCAGTCTAATTATATGCACCTGCTCCTCCCGAATTTTGTTACTAAAACATCATTTAATTAGTTTTGGCCGTGTTGAGTGAGATTCAACTGTTTTATCCATTTTATTCCTCTATGTTGTCACATTTGCCGGTTTCGCGTCAGTTTGGGTAGCACACTGCCACCTAGCGGTGAACTTCGGAACAGCAGCATATACCGAAATGAGCAAAATCATAATATTGTACTGTTTGAAATAAAATATATACCGGTATTTTTCCAGTACCGGTATACCGTGCATCCCTAGTAGGGAGCACTATGAACACATTCTTCACATGCCCAGTAACTTAAACTTAAGACTATTAAAAGAAAAGGCTTGTTAAACTGTTTCACAAATACAATACACTATACTCTTTTCTCTTTGTGCTTTGAACTTATCAGTGCAAAGTGCTGCACACTGCGACTCAACGTTGTTTCAAGCACATCATTCTATGCACAAGCGCTTTGCCACTCTGTATTGGAGCCTTTCATGTTATAATATTTTGACGCTATTAATATTAATAGCCTATCTTGTTCTGTTCTATCTATCATACGTTGTTGCCTCATTAAAAAGCTGTGCTATACATTTAAAAGAAATGTCTTTTCATTTTACAGTATAACACATTACTTGTATAATATATTTACTTGTTATTCATCAATGTGTTTTATAACAATACAAAGAGTAATGTGGAAAATTGTACCTTTTAAAAAGCTGTGCTATACATTTAAAAGAAATGTCTTTATTTTACAGTATAATACATTTACTTACAAATACAATATATATATATATATATATATATATATATATATATATATATATATATATATATATATATATATATATATATGTTACGGTACAGACGGCACAGAGGCAGAAGTAAAAGCAAGTAAGGTTGTTTATTGAAATTCAGCAATGAGCAGGTGAATTTCAGAGTGTGGAGTGTGGGTGGAGGCATTGGAGGAGGGCAGAGTTTCTTCAGACCACTGGATGGGATTCACGAAGATGGATTCTGGAAGGACGGTTTCTGGAGTTTCAATTTTCTCATCGGGAGCATGGAGACGGGATAAGGCGTCAGCCTTGAGATTCTTGGAGCCAGGACGATAGGAGATAGTGAAGTCGAATCTTGAAAAGAACATGGCCCAGCGAGCTTGACAGGGGTTTAATCTTTTTGCAGCTTTGAGATACTCCAAGTTTTTATGGTCGGTCAGAACTTGAAAGGGGTGTCTGGCTCCCTCCAGCCAATGCCTCCATTCCTCCAACGCGAGCTTGACAGCCAGGAGCTCACGGTCACCGATGTCATAGTTGACCTCCGCCGGGTTGAGCTTGCGGGAGAAGGCGGCGCATGGATGGAGTCTACTTGGTTGCCCCTGCTGCTGTGAGAGAACCGCTCCCACTCCTGTGGTGGATGCGTCCACGACGAAAGGCCGGTTGGGATCAGGGTGGACGAGGAGGGGAGCGGTGGTGAAGGCATTCTTGAGGGCTTCAAAGGCTCTTGTGGCATCTTCGGACCAGGACAGAGACTTGGGCTGATGGCGAAGGAGGTTGGTGAGTGGGTAGACGATGGAACTGTAGCCTTTGATGAAACGACGGTAGAAATTGGAGAAGCCTAGGAAGCGTTGGAGTTCTTTTACAGTTGTAGGAGTGGGCCAGGACCGGATGGCATCCACCTTCCCCTCATCCATCCGGATGCCACTGTGATCAATGTAGTATCCGAGGAAGTGGACGGATGACTGGTGGAAGGAGCATTTTTCCGCCTTGAGGAACAGTTGGAACTGCCGTAAGCGCTTGAGGACCTCCGCAACGTGTTCGGCCAGGCTCCGGGAGTAGATGGAATGTCATCGATATACACCAACACGAATTTATGGAGAAACTCCCGGAGCACCTCATGAATGAAATCCTGGAATATGGAGGGGGCGTTGACTAGTCCATAGGGCATGACCAGATATTCGTAATGGCCGGTGAGCGTGACAAAGGCGGTCTTCCACTCGTCCCCCTCGCATATCCGGATGAGGTTGTACGCGCTGCGGAGGTCCATCTTGGTGAACACAGTGGCACCACGGAGATGTTCCAGGGCCGCTGGGACGAGGGGAAGTGGGTAACGGAATTTGATGGTTATCTTGTTGAGTGAGCGGTAATCAATACAGGGCCGCAAGCCTCCGTCCTTTTTGGCCACGAAGAAGAAGCTGGAAGCAGCAGGGGAAGTAGACGGACGGATGTATCCTTGTTTTAGGGCCTCTTCAATGTAGTCCTCAATGGCCTTCTCCTCCGGCACAGATAGGGGGTAGGATCCTTCCCCGTGGCACTGGCTCACCCGGTAGCAGATCTATGGCGCAGTCCCATGGCCGGTGTGGAGGTAATTTGGAGGCTCGTTGCGGGCAGAAGACGTCGCTGAAGGGGGCGTAACAGGATGGAATGTCGATGGATCGTTTCTCGATGGGGCTCTCGATGGAGGTAGCACAGACAGTGATTTCTTTAGGACGTGGAGATGGAGGAACAGGAAACCCGGAGAAGCAGCTTGAGAAACAGTGTTCGCCCCACTTCAGGATCTCGCCCGTGTGCCAGGAGATGGTTGGGCTGTGTTGTTCGAGCCACGGGCGCCCTAGAACCACATCAGCGGTGGATTCCTCCAGAACCAGCAGGTGGATGTCCTCGACATGAAGGATGCCAACGCGGAGTTGCAGTGGTCCAGCACAGCGGCTGATCTTCTTGCGGCCTAGGGGCTTTCCGGTGATGGAGTGGGCTTGATAGATACTAGGCGAAGGCGAGGTTTTGAGCTTGAGTTGACGACAGAGGGTCCCGGAGATGAAGTTCCCGGCTGACCCTGAATCGAGGAGCGCGACAACTGGAACAGACACATTTGCAGCAGTAAGGTTTACAACAGTGGTGAGTGGTTTCATCTTGAGTAAGGAGGGAAGGATGGCACTCACCAGAGGTCTTGGAGGGCGAGTTGGGCATGCGGAGAGTACATGCCCAAGAGAGGCGCAGTAGAGGCACAAATTCAGGGTCAACCGTCGCTGTCGTTCAGTGGGAGAGAGCCGAGAATTTTCTATTTGCATGGGTTCGCTGGCTGGTTCTGGGGAGCTGACGGGTTCGGACCGACGTAGGAGATGTTGAGGAAGTGGCTGGCCCTGGTGCTCTTCGAGACACGACTGCATACGAGTGCCTACACGGATGGCGAGTTGGATGAAGCGTTCGAGGCCGATGTTGTCGATCAGATGCAATCGCAACTTCGGTTCCAACCCCTGGCGGAAGGAAGTGATGAGGGCTTGTTCATTCCATCCGCTGCTGGAGGCCAGAGTACGGAACTGCAATGCATAATCACTCACAGTGTTAGATCCTTGTTTCAAATTATAGAGTTTCTCACCGACAGATGAATCCGAAAGGGGTTTTCCAAAGACTTCGCGGAAATGAAAGACGAAGGCAGAATATGATTTTACCACGGGGCCTTTCTGAATCCAGAGTGCGTCTGCCCAACGGAGAGCTTTTCCTTGTAGCTGTGAGATTATGAAGGCGATCTTAGAGGTGTCTGTGGGGTAAAGTTGCGATTGCATCTCCAGGACCAGCTCACATTGCAGGAGGAATCCGCTGCAATCCTCCGCCGATCCTGAGTAGGGCGCCGACCTGGCCATGGGACTGGCGTGCAGGGTTGGAGTGTGAAACGAAGAAGTGAAAGAGGAAGCGGCGACAGGTGCTGGTGATGGTGACGTGGTTGTGGTGGAGTGAGTGCTCGGCGCAGCGCGCTCACGAGCTCCTGGAAAGGGTCTGGTTGGCTCATGCTGATATCCTGTCGTACTTTGCAGGTCCGGTCTTCTGTTACGGTACAGACGGCACGGAGGCAGAAGTAAAAGCAAGTAAGCAGGTGAGTAAATGGTGGATAGAGAGTTCAAAGTGATGATAGGGAATTGATACTGTCCTTTGTTGCTTGTAGATGGGATTCGTGGTTGATGAGATGGAGAATGGCAGACGAGGAACACTCACACACACGGAGGGAGGAACACAGGAGGAAGACTGGAGACACTGGAGAGACTGGGATCGCTGGTAGCAGGTAAGTAGCAGGTTGGAGTCCTTGAGGTAAGTATACATGAGTCTGTATATCAAACGAGACCGGACAAAGACTGTGTGTGTGAGTGTGGGCTATATAGTGCTGGTGATTGCGGGGATGATGATGTGTAGGTGGCGGTGATTAGAACTCCGGTGATTGAGTGCGTGGGTATTGCAGGGAGGTGGAGCCTGACGTGTCTGTGACAATATATATATATACAGTACAGTCCAAAAGTTTGGAACCACTAAGATTTTTAATGTTTTTAAAAGAAGTTTCGTCTGCTCACAAAGGCTACATTTATTTAATTAAAAATACAGTAAAAAACAGTAATATTGTGAAATATTATTACAATTTAAAATAACTGTGTACTCTAGTACTAGTTTATTTATGTCATGAATTAATGTAATTATTTCAACTCACATTCTTTTTTTTTTTTTCTTATTAATAATCTAATGGCAAATTTGGTATTCAGACCAGACCACAGCTAAGTCCATGTTAGAAATGTCATTGTGGTCAAAGATATTATTGTAATCCCTGTTAAAGGCAATATATAGTATGGAATAAAGCAGAGCAGATAAACTGTCACAATGATTCCTAATGTCAGAGCAGCTTTGCTCTCAGATTTCCTCAGAAGAATAAGTGATTCTCCACATAAAACTCATTATAAAGAAGCACTCTCTAAAACACACTATTCTGTCTGAAAAGTCTAAATAGCTGCAGCTGCTAATTACAACACTAATTACAGCTAATTACTTCACTATTGTAAGCTAAAGAACAAAAGCAACAGAGACAGATGCTCATCAGAGTTTTAGTGGTGGTGATTTTCTGTGGGTACAGTAAAGAGTGACACACAGCCACATAACGATCAACAGAAAATAAAACTAAATTACTAAGAGATGACGCACTGATCACTCTTTTCTCATGATTATCATAAACAGTCCACAGAAAGTGTCTCCAAATTACCAACACATTTCAATCAGCCTAGTGGCCTTTATGGATATCACAATAAGTCATAAGCAGGTCAGCCACAGCCACAGAGAGAATGATCAGGTTGGTTGGTGTGTGTTCAGGTGTGTTTGTTTAGAGTTGGAGCAAAACTCTTCAGGAAAGTGGACCTGGAGGGCCAGAGTTGAGAAGTCCTGGTTTAAATCATATCTGAGATGCATTTACACATAAATCTTGTGATTTACAGATACTTTATGTATAACAACCTACATAAGCAATTGTCTTCCAACTGTCATGGAACCTTAAAAGAAACTGATTTGGAACACTCTCTATAGGCTGCCACTCCACACAAACATACAAAGAGCAGAGAAAAGTGAATTCACAATTGATTTCAATAAAATCTGACTTCAGCATGTTAACATACTGTACAATAGTAAGATAAATTAATAAAAATAAAAATACACATGATACAAATGAAAGACATTTTGTATTGATATTTTTCAGTACTGAATTAAATAAGTTTATTATCAACATTATTAACACCTCATGAATCTGTCGCAATGAACTTTGGGATTCCTTTCTCTATGAAGGATGTATGTGATGAAGCTTTAGAATTTGTCAATGGAGAGACAATGATGCCTTGGTTTTGCACAAGTATTTGTCGCCATCTTCTGGCTGAATCAGGATATGAAAATTTAAATTCCCTTTTGCATTTAATAAACAGTATGGTTTAACACTAGGCCTGTCTATGGTCATTCAGCTGATTACAAGAACAGAATAACTGTAAATGCTCTGTAACTGTAAATGCACATTAGTAAAACTGTTGCTTCAGGGGAAAATTAATGATCATCTATTCAATTTTACACAACTGAAGATTTTAGCAAAATGTATTTTTATTGCTCACATTACTCTGACACCATGAAGTGTTTAATGTCATGTCCACTTCAAAGTATTTGTTTCATCCTATTGGAGAATTACTGCAATTAAAAGGCATTGTCTCTTCTGTTTTTTCCATCTATTTATGTTTTTGAGACCTAGAAATGAATGAATGAGTAAGAATGAATAATAATTTAAACAAATTAAATCCAAACTCAAATAAACAATAAAAATGTTGGCTTAAATGTTGGCTTTAACATATGCACATCAGATTCTAATTGCAAGGTAAATATAATTATTTGCGTTCATTTAAAATACCTTTTAAATTACATTTTTTCTGTTAATGAGCTTATGGCACATCTGGTATCCAGTATGTTCACATTCAGTTTACAAATGCATAAAAGTACTATACATTAGTCTATGCTTTGTCAAACAGACAAAAAAAAATCCTCCTCTACAAAAATCATGAATAATCTGTAAATATGTCTAAGAGAGAGGATGCTGGCTTCACTATTTTAAGAGTTAAGATGTGTTTAACCGATTTTAAACCAAGGGTAAAATAAAGCATAGACAACAGGATTCAGGCTTGAGTTAGCATAAATAGTCCATAGTAGAAATGTCATTGTAGCAGAAGAGATTATTGTACTACTTGTTAAAGACAAGATATAGAATGGAATATAGCATGTCAGATAAGCTGTCACAATGATTCCTAATGTCAGAGCAGCTTTGCTCTCAGATTTCCTCCTCAATGAACCTTCTTTTACACATTTACCACCCTTCATCAGAGAGTTTATAACTTTCACTTGCTGATGTGCAACATAAAATATAAAGTTATGATCGCAGTCAAAGGAAACAAGAAAGAAAAGAACAGGTCAACAACTATCCATGAAAAACCTATTATTAAATAGCACTTTCCATAACATGTGTCTGTTCTTTGTGAACTTTCAAAATTTCTGCCATTAATCATATAGGCAATATTGTAGGCAAAGGAAAAAAACCAGCAGAGACAGATGCTTATTAAGGTTCTAGTTGTGGTTATTTTCTGTAGGTACAGTAAAGGGTGACACACAGCCACATAACGATCAATAGCAATTAAAACTAAATTACAAATAGCTGTTGAGAGGAGCAGAGCCAAAAACAGGTCACACAAAGTGTCTCCAAAGTACCAACATGTCTCAATCAACTTGATGGCATCCGCAGGCATCACAATAAGTCCAACAAGCAGGTCGGCCACAGCCAGAGAGAGAATGATCAGGGGTGCGTTTCCCAAAGCGAACTATGGTCGCAAGTTCCGTCGTTACCAATAGAGTTCAATGGGACTTACGACCATAGTTGGCTAACGATGCTTTCGGGAAACGCACCCCAGGTTGGTTGGAGTGTGAAGCTGCTTGAAGTGAGAGATAGAGATGATCACCAGAAGGTTCAGAAACACAGTCCATGCTGACAGCAATGAAAAAAACACATACATGATATTGTATTCATGTCTGGAGTGCTTTCCCTTGATACATGATGAGTTGATGGCAGGAAAGCAGTACTGAGTCTCATGTTTCTCTGTCTCATAGGCCATGAGTGAATCTTCTCCTATTAGGAGTTTGTTCTGCTCTCCTTACTGTCCTTTCATTTATACAGTGTCTGGATCAGATTGACCAACCCAACTACCGCCCACTCTAATGCGGTCTAAAAACAATTATTTTCTTCCAAGAGTAAAATGACTTTGCATATGGTAGAAAATAAAAAAACGAATAACAAAACCTGTGATGCAGATTGTTGAGGTGAGCCCCCAGAGATGGTCCTGTCCACATCAATAGATATACCAATAGACTGCATCTGATAGCCCCTGACTCTGTGCCCAGTTTATGCCGGTCACTAACATACAGTACATTCATATGAAGTCACAGCTGATGAAGGTGCATCAGTTGACATGATCACAAAACAAAGACTACAGTGGGGCTTTGTGATGTTTGTCACTAATATTAATGACATATGAAAGCACAATAACCTCTCCCAATGGTTTAAATCATCTGTACATCTATACTGTTTATATCTACAGTATATCTTCAATTCATAACATAGATAAGAGAATTCAGAGCAGAGTTAAAATAAATAGTCCATGTTAGAAATGTCATTATGGCAGAAGTAATAACTGTTGTCCCTGTTACAGACAACATAGTGTGAAATTGAGCAAAACCTTCATCCTTCGCCAAACCGTTTATAACTTTCACTTGCTGATGTGCAACATAAAATATCTTTGAATATACATTATGATCCAGGTATAAGGATTATCAAATAGAGGACATTTTTAAATGATTATCAGCTCATCACATACATCTCTTGTAAAACAATGACACTGCTAACATGGACTTTGTATGTTAACTCAGATCTGAAACCTCTTATTTATGATTTATTCGAGACTTCGAATCTTTTGTTTCTAATCAGTGGTTTGGATCGCATCTCAAACTGCCAAACTGCTGAAATCACATGACTTTGGCGCTCGAAACAAAAGATTTAAGGCAGTGTTTTGAAATCAGCCATCACTAGATAATGTTGAAAAGTCGCTATTTATTTTTTTATTTTTTTTGCCTCACAAAAAGTATTTGCATCGCTTTATAATATTAAGGTAGAACCACTGTACTCACAAGAACTGTTTTAAGTATGTTTTTAGTAGCTTTCTGGGCACTGAAAGTGAAAATTAACTTGCTGGCAATAGAGGCCTCACTGAGCCATTGGATTTCATCAAAAATATCTTAATTTGTGTTCCGAAGATGAACGAAGGTCTTACGGGTGTAAAACAACATGAGGGTGAGTAATAAATAACATAGTTTTAATATTTGAGTGAACTAACACTTGAAATTGTCACCCCGTTCCAATCATCCGAACTGCACTCTGGGGCTACAAGCTGTTTGGGAATGAAGTCCTGTAAGTTCTGGGAGGTAAATTATATGAAAAGACAGTGATGAAAGACTTTGACTAAGGCATTTCAGAATGACCAAAACAACATTTCAAGTGTTGTGCAACAAGATTGACTTTTTTGATGCACATCAAGGAATTTATTCGCTTTCATCATAGTGTGTCTTATTGGATACAAAAACTATTTATCTTTATGCACATTTTCAGAATTTATGCGCATCTTGGCATTTCCATCCAGCATTTTTTTTGCTATATGCCAAAATTCACATAAAAATAGGTGGATGGAAACATGGATAATGATAAGCATCATAACGTCTCTGTAAATGTGTGCAAGGCCCACTGTAATCTATGTATTAGGTTCATATCCACTCACACCTACAGAAGCCCTGACAACATCAGTGTATTGTCTAAGTTTGTTTGCGTCACACCCTTAATGAACAGATCACTGGAGGATTGTCACTGCAACAGAACTTTATATACAGAACAGTTGTTAACAGGACCTTAAGGATTATTTACCCATGTAAAATAACAAATAAACACAAAAGTGGATTTTCTTTTGATGATTAGTATCTGTCTGAAGTTAGTAAATGAATTGGTCAAACTAACAAAGATGCCATTCACTGTCTGAATGACAGGTCAGTGGCCAGGTGCACACAGACAAAGGCCAGGTTCACATAGTCATTTTTTGGGATTGACAACCGCATTTACTTACAGGTGTGAGTCTCGAAATGTCTTGTTCACACAGCAACTTACAGTAGTGTTTGGAACACTGGCAGAACCTGATTTTGCTGAGTCCAACATGTTCCTGGGTCAACATTTTTGTTGATCCTGGAACAACATTCAAATCAACCAATCAGATTTGAGGGTCAAGTTTACAGATTATATCAAGTATATACAAATTAATATTTAAGTCATTAAGGTTAATGGAAACTCATCTCTCCTCAGTCATTCTCCATTCAGCATTTAAACAGCACGTAGCGTTCGGTTACGACAGTAACACGATGAAACTCACTCCAAGATCAATGTTCCCATTATTATACTTTATTTGTAAATAAAGGTATACGGTTTTGCATAAAAAGACTTTATCTTTCTGGAGCTTATTAATGTTTCTAAATCATGTCATTTTTTTACCAGGTGTCTGTTATTTTTTTTAGGTCATAGATAATAGGCTTGTTTGAGATGCGCCTAGCCTCGCCTGAAGGTCAGCCGAAAGTATAGGCGGCTGCAGTGAGGGGAGGAGGTAAAAAAGTGCAGGCAAGACGGACAGTTCTCTGTTCTCGTAGTGGATCTGACACCTACGAGATCAAAGGCGGATATCGCGGGATTCACAGTCGTGTGCTGTGTTGCTGATAATCTGGATGTAATTTAAGTTCTGTTGCTTTTATATGAAAATGAACATAATGAACAAGACACCCAAAGTACGTGTTATTTATTTCCATTCAAAAGATGTGTGTATCACTCATTTTAACTTTAATTACAGACATGTTTTTATATTTTTTTTTTATAAATGACAACAATCACATAATCCATAGAGAGTTTGGGAATATTTGCACATTATTTTTTACACATAAAAACATGGTTTTAGAGTTTTAAAATCAAACATTTTAAAAGAGATCAATACATCAGAGCAAGGTGGCCCACCCTCAGACACATTTCTAACCGGCAAGCATCTTGCGGTGATCACTGGTGATCAGTTTTGCACAGAATTTACTCATCTCAAACAAGCCTAATGAAGACAGCCTTCTCTTCTCATGGATGTGTGCTGTGTTATAATGCGTTGCCTTTTGACGACGGTCATATAATTTCATGTTTATGCTTAAAAAAAGTGCATAGAGCTGCTCATTTTATTTGTTGTTTGATGATTTTCAAATATAAAACTTGTTGAAATGTTTTCAGTGTGCGTATCAGTTAATATTGATAATCGTGATAATTTTGGTCACTATAATCATAATATGAAATTTTCATACTGTCCCATCTCTAGTACTGGTTTATTTATGTCATAAATTAATGTAATTATTTCTACTGACATTCTTTTTTTTCTTATTAATGATCTAATGGCAGATTTGGTATTCAGACCAGACCACAGCTAAGTCCATGTTAGAAATGTCATTGTGGTCAAAGATATTATTATAATCCCTGTTAAAGACAATATATAGTATGGAATAAAGCAGAGCAGATAAACTGTCACAATGATTCCTAATGTCAGAGCAGCTTTGCTCTCAGATTTCCTCAGAAGAATAAGTGATTCTCCACATAAAACTCATTATAAAGAAGCACTCTCTAAAACACACTATTCTGTCTGAAAAGTCTAAATAGCTGCTGCTGCTAATTACAACACTAATTACAGCTAATTACTTCACTATTGTAAGCTAAAGAACAAAACCAACAGAGACAGATGCTCATCATAGTTTTAGTGGTGGTGATTTTCTGTGGGTACAGTAAAGAGTGACACACAGCCACAGAACGATCAACAGAAAATAAAACTAAATTACTAAGAGATGACGCACTGATCACCCTTTTCTCATGATTATCATAAACAGTCCACAGAAAGTGTCTCCAAATTACCAACACATTTCAATCAGCCTAGTGGCCTTTATAGATATCACAATAAGTCATAAACAGGTCAGCCACAGCCACAGAGAGAATGATCAGGTTGGTTGGTGTGTGTTCAGGTGTGTTTGTTTAGAGTTGGAGCAAAACTCTTCAGGAAAGTGGACCTGGAGGGCCAGAGTTGAGAAGTCCTGGTTTAAATCATATCTGAGATGCATTTACACATAAATCTTGTGATTTACAGATACTTTATGTATAACAACCTATATAGGCAATTGTCTTCTAAGTGTCATGGAACCTTAAAAGAAACTGATTTGGAACACTCTCTATAGGCCGCCACTCCACACAAACATACAAAGAGCAGAGAAAAGTGAACTCACAATTGATTTCAATAAAATCTGACTTTAGCATGTTAATATACTGTACAAGTTAATAGTAAGATACATTAATAAGAATAAAAATACACATGATACAAATGAAATGCATCTTGTATTGATATTTTTCAGTACTGAATTAAATAAGTTAATCATCCACATTATTAACACCTCTTAACTCTTTCTCAATTAACTTTGGGATTCCTTTCTCTATGAAGGATGTATGTGATGAAGCTTTAGAATTTGTCAATGAAGAGACAATGATGCCTTGGTTTTGCAGTATTTGTTTCCATCTTCTGGCTGAATTGGGATATGAACATTTAAAATCTCTATTGCATTTAAACAGTATGGTTTAACAATAAGGCCTGTCTATGGTCATTCGGCTGATTACAAGAACAGAATAACTTTAAATGCTCTGTGTACATTAGTAAAACTGTTGCTTCAGGGGGAAATTAATCATCATCTATTCAATTTTACACAACTGAAGATTTTAGCAAAATGTATTTTTATTGCTCACATTACTCTGACACCATGAAGTGTTTAATGTCATGTCCACTTCAAAGTATTTGTTGTATCCTATTGGATAATTACTGCAATTAAAAGGCATTGTCTCTTCTGTATTTTGTTTTTTTTGTTTTTTCCATCTGTTTATGTTTTGAGACCTAGAAATGAATGAATGAATGAATGATTAAGAATGAATAAGAATTTAAACAAATTAAATCCAAAATCAAATAAACACTAAAAATGTTGGCTTAAATGTTGGCTTTAACATATGCACATCAGATTCAAATTGCAAGGTAAATATAATTATTTACCTTCATTTAAAATAGTTTTTAAATTATTTTTTTTTCCTGTTAATGAGCTTATGACACATATGTTCACATTCAGTTTACAAATGCATAAAAGTACTATACATTAGTCTATGCTTTGTCAAATAGACAATAAATAAATAAATAAATAATTCCTGCTCTACAAAAATCATGAATAATCTGTAAATATGTCTAAGAGAGAGGATGCTGGCACATTTTAAGAGTTAAGATGTGTTTAACTGATATTTTAAACCAAGGGTAAAATAAAGCATAGACAACAGGATTCAGGCTTGAGTTAGCATATATAGTCCATAGTAGAAAGTTCATTGTAGCAGAAGAGATTATTGTACTACTTGTTAAAGACAAGATATAGTATGGAATATAGCATAGCAGATAAGCTGTCACAATGATTCCTAATGTCAGAGCAGCTTTGCTCTCAGATTTCCTCCTCAATGAACCTTCCTTTACACATTTACCACTCTTCATCAGAGAGTTTATAACTTTCACTTGCTGATGTGCAACATAAAATATCCTCAAATATAAAGTTATGATCACAGTCAAAGGAAACAAGAAAGAAAAGAACAGGTCAACAACTATCCATGAAAAATCTGTTATTAAATAGCACTTTCCATAGCATGAGCCTGTTCTTTGTGAACTTTCAAAGTATCTGCCATTAATCAGATAGGCAAGATTGTAGGCAAAGGAGAAAAACCAGCAGAGACAGATGATTATTAAGGTTCTAGTTGTGGTTATTTTCTGTGGGTACAGTAAAGGGTGACACACAGCCACATAACGATCAACAGCAATTAAAACTAAATTACAAATAGCTGTTGAGAGGAGCAGAGCCATGATTATCAAAAACAGGTCACACAAAGTGTCTCCAAAGTACCAACATGTCTCAATCAACTTGATGGCATCCGCAGGCATCACAATAAGTCCAACAAGCAGGTCGGCCACAGCCAGAGAGAGAATAATCAGGTTTGTTGGAGTGTGAAGCTTCTTGAAGTGAGAGATGGAGATGATCACCAGCAGGTTCACAAACACAGTCCATGCTGACAGCAATGAAAAAAACACATACATGATATTGTATTCATGTCTGGAGCGTTTTCCCTTGATACATGATGAGTTGATGGCAGGAAAGCAGTATTGAGTCTCATGTTTCTCTGTCTCATAGGCCATGAGTGAGTCTCCTCTTAGGAGTTTGTTCTGCTCTCCTTACTGTCCTTTCATTTATACAGTGTCTGGATCAGATTGACCAACCCAACTACCGCCCACTCTGATGCTGTCTAATAACAATTATTTTCTTCCAATAGTAAAATGAGTTTGCATATTGCACAGAATACAAAAATGAATAACAAAAACTGTGATGCAGATTGTTGATGTGAGCCCCTATAGAGATGGGTTCTGTTCACATCAATAGATATACCAATAGACTGCAGCTGATAGCCCCTGACTCTGTGCCCAGTTTGTGCCAGTCACTAACATACAATACATCCATATGAAGTCACAGCTGATGAAGGTGCATCAGTTGACATGATCACAATACAAAGACTACAGTGGGGCTTTGTGATGCTTGTCACTAATATCAATGACATATGAAAACATAATAACCTCTGCCAATAGTTTAAACCATCTGTACTTCTATACTGTTTATATCTACAGTATATCTTCCATTCATAGGCATAGATAAGAGAATTCAGAGCAGAGTTAACATAAAAAGTTCATATTAGAAATGTCATTATGGCAGAAGTAATAACTGTTGTCCCTGTTACAAACAACATATAGTGTGTCATAGAGCAAAACCTTCATGTTACGTTTGTGCGCTTACATAACATGAGACAGACACTCAGATCGGAGATTAGCTTGAACAATACTTTACTGCGCAATTACAATTATTACATTCAACACTAGAGAGCGCAAATGCAGAATACCCTTTTTTAGTTAACCCTCTGGAGTCTGAGGCTGATTTGGGGCTTGGAGAAGTTTTGACATGCTCTGACATTTGTGCTTTTTTCAGTTGTTCATAAAAATATTAATGGAAAAAGTGTCATTACACTGTATTCAGCACAAACTAGGCTACAATAATATGTGAGGAACATGTATGTACATGTTTGTGTTTTTGAAGGAATAACATTTATGCGTGGTTATTGAAAAAACAAAAAACTTAAGTCACTGAAATAAGGCCAAAAAAAGTATAGTAAATCTGTGTTCACAAGACTTTAGGGTATTGGAGGTTGTAAACTAGAGTTTTTGCTTCAAAATTATGTAAAAAATTATGCTGCTTACTCCTTCATATAAAACAATATATTGATTTAGTTTTTGTAAGACACTTTTTGCCAAGAAACACAGTATGCGAGGAGGCGTGAATCACCACTGAAAATGGGCCATTCTCACCTGAGAAGACAAAAGAATTGGATAGTAATGAGCTGAAATGACTTGCATATTAATGAGGCATTTCAGTCAGGTAGGCTGTGAAAAAAACCTTCTGTGATGTCTCAAGCTCATCATGATATATGAAACATACAGAAAAATATTATTACAATATAAATGGTTTTATATTATACTTTAAAATATAACGTATTTCTGTGATGCAAAGAGTCTGAATATAGGCTTTTAGTTTAAAAGCATGCACATTTGGAGAAATATTGGATTCTCATATGCTTATGTCAATTTTCTATACAGAGGAGTTATATTAATTTGATATTCATTGTCATTACTATGAGCGCTGGTGTTTTCAATTCATCCTTGAAGTCGGAGGGCGCTCTCTGTGCATTTTTAGTCCACAAATTCATCTAAAAGAAGAAGAGGCTATTCCATGAATGGAGTTTCCAATTCATACTGCAGCCGGAGGGCGCTAAAGAAACAAAAACTCATCTAAACTTCATCTATAGAAGAAAAGAAAACAGGAACTAACTGCATGTCTTCTAGAGATCGCTAACCATTGCTTTAACATCCAAATAAACACTTTTCAAGACAATAAATACACGATTGAGACGATGAATGCATGTATTGCCTCAGAATTTGCGTCTGAAAAGCGCTGGCTCCGTGGGCGTGGCCGCATTAGCAGATAATGAGCTGAATCACGGATTTCTGACATGGCTCTCTTTTCATACAGATTACATAAACACAGAAGTTTTGTTTTCGATTTGACTTACATGATTTAAAACCTGACATCTTAACATTTTTTTAGACATAAGTGTCATTAGTATTCACTAAGTTACATTTCATTTTCTGAGAACTATCAGATTGGAGTTCGTTCAGAGGGAGATGAGAGATCACGCATCATGTTAGTTTTCTTTATTTTACAAAAAATTATTATTTTGTTTTTACTCTGAGTGTACACAAATGAAAGAAGATATTCCACAGATTAAAATGGTGTATAACTCTTAATTGTATGTGCAACATTGACGGAGTATTTTGAGTCTCTTTCACACTGATAAGAAAAAAACCACGGTGGTATCGCCGGCGATACCGTCAGACCTCAGAGTGTTAAAGACTCAATACACAACAGTTCCTCCCCTCCAGCCTTGATGTACTCACTTCAAGGTGCACCGAACACAAAGAACATCAGTATACAGAACAGTCTCTATCTTTTCTTTTACAAGACAGCAAAACAGCAAACAGCTTATTGAGCCATGTCAACAATTATGACCATTATTTTCAAACAACTTCTCTTGCTTTTTTATGGCATCTACCAGCGTGTATACAACTACAAGTCCAGCCTGTTAGGCGGTCTACGAACACGCTCAGGATAACGTCTCTCTTGGGACTCCACATTTTGGGGAAGAGATGGTGAGTGGGACGGTTCCACAATATCTGGTTTAATCACCTCAGTGGCTGTTGATGGAGCCTCTGCTGTCATTAGGGCATACTCGTCCGAGCATTGTGAGGTTTCCACACTCTCTGTGGTGTATTTAGAAGAGTTGACCCGTGTTGTGGTTGCGTCCAAAAGCTGATCAATGTGTCTACGCCAAACCATGTCAGTACCCACTCGTACAGTGTAAGTGAGAGGTCCAGTCTTAGACAATATTGAATCTGTTGACACCCAGAACATGTTTTAGCTAGATCTTCAATTTGGTGGTCTAGTCCAGGCCACCAAACATAGCTTCTTGCCAGGCTTTTCATTTTAAAGACACCTAAATGTCCTTTGTGTAGGGCAGAAAGTACCCTGGCACACAGCTTGGGTGGCACGATCACTCGGGTACCCCACATGACACATCCTTGTGTTATAGAAAGTTGTTCACAATGGCTTGAGTAGTCAGGTAGCTGGGGATCACCTTTAGCTGGCCATCCTTTGATGGTCAGATCAAACACCTTGGCCACTACAGGATCTCGATTTGTCTCCCGTTGAATTTGAGCACTCGTGACAGGTTGGGGTTCCATCTGAGTGATGTGAAACATATCCTTGTCATTCTCAACCTCCTCTGGTTTCTCCTGAGGAAGGCGCGACAATCCATCTGCATTGCCATGGTATTTTGTGCCTTTGAACTCAATTGAATAATCATGAATAATCATGACCACCAAGAGTGGTACTGGGGCTGAAAATAGCTACTAAAGGCTGATGATCCGTTATCAGAGTTAAGTGTTTTCCATAGAGGTACTGATTAAACTTCTTCACTCCCCATATCAAGCTTACAGCCTCTCGATCGATCTGGGCGTATTTGCGTTCTGCAGTAGTCAAGGACCTAGATGCAAATGCGATCGGTCTCTCAGATCCATCAGTCATTTTGTGAGACAATACAGCACCTATTCCATATGGCGATGCATTGCACGCAAGACGCAAGGGGAGACTAGGGTCATAGTGTGTTAACACAGTCTCTGAAGTAATCAATGCTTTAGCTTCTTTAAAAGCCATGTCACACTCTTTGGACCACATCCATTTGTTTTCCCGTTGTAGCAACGCATTCAGTGGATGTAGCACTGTAGACAGATTTGGCAAGAATTTATGATAATAATTCACAAGTCCAAGAAATGAACGGAGCTGGTTCACGTTATCTGGCCTTGGTGCCCTCAAAACAGCATTGATTTTGTCTGGAGATTTGTGAAGGCCATCCTTATCAATTTGGTGTCCACAGTACTCAACTGAGTCTTTGAAAAATTCGCATTTGCTTTTGTTTACCCTCAGTCCATACTCTGCAAGCCTTTCAAGAACAGCCTTTAGGTTTGCTAGGTGGGCGTCATCGTCGTGGCCAGTGACTATAATATCATCTAAATAGCACTGTGTGCCTGGAATCCCTTGCAAAATGTTGATCCATGGCTCTTTGCCACAGCGCTGGTGCTGATGACACCCCAAAAACGAGTCTGTTGTAGCGGAAGAAACCCTTGTGTGTATTTATTGTCAGGTACTTTTTTGTAGATTCTTCTACCTCCATTTGTAAGTACGCCTGGGCCAGATCGATTTTTGAAAAACGCTGTCCACCCGATAGTGACGCAAAGATGTCCTCAATGCGAGGCAATGGGTACTGGTCCACCTGCAAGACTGGGTTAATTGTGACCTTGATGTCACCACAAATTCGTACCTCACCACTTTTCTTAACAATTGGAACTATAGGTATGGCCCAGTCAGTCCAGCTTACTTTAGACAGGATTCCTTGGTCTTCTAGTCGCTTTAGCTCAGTCTCCACTTTTGGGCATACCGAATATGGCACAGGGCGTGGCTTGTGAAATTTTGGCTGTACATCACTCTCAGTAGTAAGCCTTGCCTTCATGTGCTTCAATTTTCCAATGCCATCTTGGAAGATTTGTGCAGATTGCTCAAGCACATGTTCTAATTTATCTTGCACAGAGCACTTGGTTACCTTGGGGGTAACTTGCATGGCTTTTATGGACTGCCAATTGAGCCGAATGCTTCTGAGCCATTCACGTCCAAATAAGGGTACTCCACCCTTTTTCAGAACATAAAGGTCCAAAGTGCACTTTTTGTTTTCACATTTAACTCTGACCTAAAGTTTTCCCATTGGAGTAATTTTCTCTCCTGTGTAGTTTATCGAAATGGCCTTTGTAATCCTTGTATGAAATTATTGACAGCACTGATCCTGTGTCAAGTTCCATCTTCGATTTTACTCCTTCAATAATAGGAGTCACCCAGATAATTTTGCGATCTGTCTCTTTAAGAGAATGCAGCTCAATATATGAGAAGCCTGCCATATCAGAGTTGTCTGAGTCAGCCTCATCCAGAGTAGCGTTTCCCAAAAGCATCGTAAGCCTAAGTTGATCGTAGCGCCATTGGTTTCAATGGAGCTACGATCAACTTAAGCTTATGATGCTTTTGGGAAACGCTGCCCAGGTCATTTATCTTTGCATTTCTTTTTGCAAATGTCCTTCTCTTTTTTTCATTTGGTTTTGTTTTACACATTTTCTGTATGTGTCCCTTTCTGTTACATTGTCTGCACTCCTTGTCTTTAAACCAGCATTCAGCAGGATTGTGTGACTTTGCAATTCCAGAACGTCTTTTGCGGCTGTCTCCACAGAGACAGCGATCTCTAGTGCTCGCGTCAGAGCTCTCTCTGTAAGCAGCCCCTTTTGCGTGCTCTCTTTTGCAGACCTCAAACAAGCCTATCTCTGCGCGCGTCAGACAACCCATCACCGAATTGGCAGTGTTCTGCGAGCTTCCGGAGCTCGGCCATGTACTCTGAAACAGATTCTGTCTTTTGTTGATTACGCTTATGAAAGCGAAAATGTTCCGCGATTATCTTTGGATTCAAATGCATTTGCAGCACATCAACAATTTCTTTAAATGTTTTCTCAGCTGGTTTTACTGGTGCAGTTAAGCTGCGCAAGAGGTTGTATGTTTTCGCCCCATTACACGGCATTACACTGTATATTAAAATTATTTATATGATGGCTTTTTATATGGTACTGTTATGTTAGGACCATATATGTGAACAATATACAGTACAGTCCAAAAGTTTGGAACCACTAAGATTTTTAATGTTTTTAAAAGAAGTTTCGTCTGCTCACCAAGGCTACATTTATTTAATTAAAAATACAGTAAAAAACAGTAATATTGTGAAATATTATTACAATTTAAAATAACTGTTTTCTATTTGAATATATTTCACAAAGTAATTTATTCCTGTGATGGCAAAGCTGAATTTTCAGCATCATTACTCCAGTCTACAGTGTCTCATGATCCTTCAGAAATCATTCTAATATGCTGATCTGCTGCTCAAGAAACATTTAATGTGTACAATTGTACAAAATATTTGTGTACAATATTTTTTTTCAGGATTATTTGATGAATAGAAAGTTCAAAAGAACAGTGTTTATCTGAAATCTAATCTTTTGTAACATTATAAATGTCTTTACTGCCACTTTTGATTGATTTAATGCATCCTTGCTGAATAAAAGTATTCATTTCTTTAATTTCTTTTCAAAAAAAAAAAAAAAAATTCTTACTGACCCCAAACTTTTGAACGGTAGTGTATAATGCTACAGAAGCTTTGTATTTCAGATAAATGCTGTTCTTTTGAACTTTCTATTCATCAAGGAATCCTGAAAAAAAAGTACACAACTGTTTTCAACATTGAAAATAATCATAAATGTTTATTGAGCAGCAAATCAGCATATTAGAATGATTTCTGAAGGATCAGTGACAGTGAAGACTGGAGTAACGATGCTGAAAATTCAGCTTTGCATCACAGGAATTAATTACTTTGTCAAATATATTTAAATAGTACACAGTTATTTTAAATTGTAATAATATTTCACAATATTACTGTTTTTTACTGTATTTTTAATTAAATAAATGTAGCCTTGGTGAGCAGACGAAACTTCTTTTAAAAACATTAAAAACGTCTCAGGTTACGTATGTAACCATGGTTCCCTGAGAACAGGGAACGAGACTCTGCGCTGACTGCGCTAGGGGAATGTCCTCCGTGACCCGTGCTAGAAATGCAAAAAATCACCACACTCCAATCCTATTGGCCGGCGACACCCTATCACGTCAAACGGCGCGAACCGTGACGTGTAAAGGGAGCGCCTGGGGAAACAGCCGACATCTTGTCTTTGAGCGACTGTAGCAGGCATCCCGCAGCATGGCATGAAAGCGCAGAGTCTCGTTCCCTGTTCTCAGGGAACCATGGTTACATACGTAACCTGAGAAGTTCCCTTTCGAAAGGGAACTTCTACTCTGTGCTGACTGCGCTAGGGGAACGATATACCCACGCCGCCATGCTAGAGGAGAATGCCAGTCCAAATGTCTGGACACACATCCGGCAGTTCCAGGGAAAAACCGGGGGCAGAACTCCAAGGCTGTCAGTGACAGCATTCCCTACGGCCAACAGCCCAAGCTGAGCCTAAAAGAGGACTTCTGAAAAAAGCCTACCAAGGCTGCTCGAGCATCTGGAACCAACATCCCGTGAGGGGGTGGTCCCTTTAAGGGAATGTGGCCAAGGAACCAAAGGAACCTCGGCCAGTCACTCGGGGGGAAAATCTATCCCGCTGCCACCAAGGAGGCCTAGCCAGATCCAGCGAAGCTAAATCTGGCCTATCCAACCTTGTCTGATATACAGAATCTCCAAGCGCAAACTCCAAAGAGGAGAGCAGGAAAGAGCGTCTGCAAAAGGCAGTAAGCAACTCAAACCCACATGCAAAGATGGGCATCCTGGAGAGCGGAACTCAGCTAAACGCTATGGACCCTCGTATGAAGGGAGTACAACCACTCATCCAAGGATCTACTCAGCCGTTAACAAGGTACTGAGGAGGCTGTGCGCTAAAGACCCCTGACCCAGGGGAGCACAAACCAGCCTGGGGGCCGGTCTAACGGGAGACTTCATAGAAGTCTACAACCAAACCAGCTTAGGGAGCTAAGCACAATTACGCAGTTAACCCCGAAGGGAAGTACAAAGCTCAACCTAACAGACAGACCGTAAAGCGGGCACATAGCCATGGAGGCCGGGAAAAGGGCCTGCAACATAACCAGAGTTCACCAGAGAACTGAATGCAGACGGCGGTAGCCCAGGATGGCCTGTAGGGCCACACCCTATTGCATATCAAGGTGGAGCAAACACCAAGACATAACAGCTGCAAGTGCCCACGAGACAGCCCGTCCAACACAAACCAACGAGCAGTGCACTCGGTGAAGTACCTTTCTACTCTTTAAGCAAGAGGAGTACAGCATACGCCAGGGGTCATCAACTATATTTGTCCAAGGGCCAGAATTTTTCTCTGCAGACACTGTAAGGGCCAGATACTCGTAATATAAAATAAAATTCGAATTGTATCCTAATATGTTATTATTTGATATACTAATTCTAATTCCAAATTTATGTTATTTTTTACATATTACCTGTACTGCAGCAAGCCACCAGGGGGCGATAGCGATATTTTAGGCTTCATATTTGTGAGGCTGTCAAGCTGTCCATCACTGTCACATGCAGGTCGGTGGGTTGGTATTCGATTTGAAAATTTGACATTCGAATATTCGTTGTTTTTTTTTTTTGTTTTTTTTTGCACACCTGGGATCCCCCGCGAAACGGTTCTCATTCCCCCTTGAATAAGGCTGGCGACACACTGGCTGCGTGAGCGTCTCAGCTGCGTGGCGTGTCCGTTTTTATTTCGGCTCCCATATTTAACAGGTTGGAGTTTGCGCACTGAGACACGCGTCTCAGGCGCGCTCGAGCCACGCGGAAAACGCGTGCATGCTAGAAATAGAACCGATGCGTGTTCCAGCAACGGGAGTGTTCTCTGGCTAGAGCGCAGAACAGCAGAGTTTGTGCATATCTGAGCGTGTGTTTTGTTGCTTTGACATTGTGGAAAATAGAATAATAGAAACAAAATGTAGCATTTTTACCCGTTATTATCAATCTAAATTAATCTTGTTTTTTCTTTATTTAAATTTCGTTTTTTCTTTATTTAAATTTCGTTTTTCTTTATTTAAATTTCGTTTTTTCTTTATTTAAATTTTGTTTTTTCTTTATTTAAATTTCGTTTTTTCTTTATTTAAATTTCGTTTTTCTTTATTTAAATTTCGTTTTTTCTTTATTTAAATTTCGTTTTTCTTTATTTAAATCTACCCTTACTGTGCCAATTTGTTAGTCAGAAAAATATTAGACTACCTTAAAAGTATTGCTTAATTTAACAGACCTGTGTGTGTGCGTTTTATATCACTAGTGCAGTGTCCGTTCTCGGAGCATAAGCCCTGCCCGCGTGAGGTGCGCCGCTTCCCGCTCGTGCTGTTCTGACTGTAGTTTACTAAAAGTTTATTAATTCTGAATGTGTCGCGTCTCGCGTGTCCATCTATATTGCACCAAATGCGACACTGCACTCCCTTGTGAAGTCGATTGGATGAACGGTTCTCGAAATAATAAAAATGCAAACGGACATACAGACACAGATTCCTGCCTTTATTAGAGAGAAAAATATGTTCAGCCCCTCTCTCCGAAGCTTTGAATAGTCAATGTTCATTACTACCGAAGCTTCAAGCTCAAAAAATGGTATTCGGACCAGCCCTAAACTTTTTCCTCTTACAAGGCTATTCCTGAATTCAGTATTATTCTGGGGGCCGGATGGAAATCTCTGGCGGGCCGGATTAGGCCCGCGGGCCGCCAGTTGACGTTGCATGGCATACGCCATCATGCGCTAAGGAAAGGCCCCATGGGCCTATAATCCCAGCCGGCACGTGGCATCAGCTCGTGGCAGTGATATCACTAAAGGGAATAATTGCACAAAATACTCAGTAAAAAACATCTTTTACTCTCAGTGAGACGAGTACCAAGCTAAACTCCGACATGCTAGCAAAGGAAGGCCTGAAAGCGGCCTGTAACCTTAAAGCATGCGGCGATAGCTAGTGCATTTACCCAATCATGGAATGATGCCCGTAGATGACCAGCGTAGCTGGGCCAACAGGCAGCTATAAGAGAGGCCTGGAAAGAACCATGTGGCACTAGCCCGTGGTCATGACAGGGCCCTAGCTACAAGGAAGGGTCAGTATAACCTAAAATGACAAATTTAAGGGAACTAGCTACACAACCTGAGCCTAGGCATACACATTCCAGCAGGCAACGTTAATCATGCTAAACAGCGTGAGCGTAACAAGCATCGTAAACCAACAGCGCTGTATCCAAACAAGCTGCATACAGAGAGGCTAAAAACAAATAGCCAACAATCAAACAGCAACGAACCCCAGATGCTGTGGTGCAAACGACCGGGAGAAGTCGGGTAAACAAAATTCCCAACACTCATCCTGAGTGTGCTATCCAACAGGTGATGCACTCAGTGAAACACAAACCCAAACCGGGGAGTACAACAACAACACCGTATTCATATATAGAGGCCGGATAAAGCCTGCTATCATAGAGAACAGGTGTAACCTGTGGCAGCACAAGCACGCTCACATAACACGCCTGCATAAACATATGAAGGGGAAATATGGGCAAAAAACGGCCAGCAACTTCCTCAGAAGGAGGCCAGAACTAGGAACTATACAACCACAGGGGGATAGTCATGACAGGGGGATGCAAACAAACATACACCTAACCTAGTTCTAGCCTAGCCGCTAGCTAAGGACTGTATGTAGACCGCGCTACACTCGGGCTACAAATTCCCAAACACACGGAGAAAGCAGCGCGAGCGACAGCATTAGGTGGCCAAAAAACCGGCCAACACATAACTGACAATAGCGAAAGCTAGTTCTAGTTATACACAGTATCAGCCGAGAAACTACACCAACGCTAAACAACAAAGCGGCCATAAAGGGCCTGCCTGTAAAAGTCAGCCTAACATACAGTAATTTGCCCAAATAACCCCTTAAAAACATGAACAGATGACAACTATATGCACGGGAAGCTATACAGGAAAAGCAAGGTCTATATTGAGAATGAAAAATGGACCTGGCTTACCTCCTGCGGCTCGTAGAACGCAGATTCCTCCCCGATTCGTCACACGGAGGGGAAAATCCAAAGTCCCATAAGCCCAAAAGCACTTTCACTATCAAGCCAGACAGCGGGCCGTCAGGAATACATTCATCATAGGCCCACAACATCAGCCCGACTGTAAAGCCCGCAGCATATAGATGTCACAAACGCTACCGGGAGGCGAAGGAAGAGCGAGGGCGAGAAAAAGCCCCCGCGAGAGCAGAGATCGATTACCGGCGCTGCTGACGCCGCTCCTTGATCACCTCCCTCAGATCTTGCTTTTTCCTTCTAGCATCTCGCCGTCTCTGCGACTTACTCCGAGGAGGAGGAGGAGCACGAGCGGTGACACTTTCCCTCTGAGCCTGCCTCTGAGCCTCGGCTCGAGACGGCCCGGGATCTCCCGGCTTTTTGGGCCCAGAGCTGGATCTGAGCGGGATGCAAGATCTAAACGCTGCGGAGCGCGTCTTCGCCTCCCTGATCAAGATCCGTAAGCAGATCAGCCTGGTACGCCAGAAGCACCGTCATAGTGTGCAACGCCGCACCAGCCTGACCTGCAGCGGCGTAAGCCCTGCCATTCAAACGTGACATCACCTTCAACGCTTTGGATGGCAGGGCCCTCGCCGGAGTTGCCGGGCCATGGGTAGAGAGAAAACGATCGTCTAACCTGCTGCGAGCGGGTTCCCTCCTCACGCGCTCCCAGGGCAGCTGCAGTCTGCTCGAGGCGCGTTCCATAACCTCCAGCAACTCCGAAAAACGCCGCGCAGGTAGGCAGAGCGGGAGCCGCGGGCTCGCCGGCTTCTCCCACCTCGGCCATCTTCTGCTCTCCGGGGCTTTGGACCAAGAGAGCACTCGCTCCTGGGTCCGAGGATGTTAAAGATAAAACATCGTCGTCATCCGCCAGAAGCGCATCCTCGTCAGTCGCTTCAGCTTGAGAAAGATTGACACCCCTCTCAAATTCTTCAGCAAGCTCCACCTGCGAGCCCCATGATTTCAATCGCCGCTGAGCCTCAGCACGAGTGGGGCCGGAACCACCAGGCAGCGGTGGTGGCACCTCTCCCCTCAAGAAGAGGGCCAAACGAGAACGGAGCGTTTTATAGGAAAACGCTCACAGTTAGCACAGGCAGCACCCTCGAGTACTGACCGTGCGTGCTCCTCGCCCAGACAGAAAACGCACAAGTTGTGTGTGTCCTCCGGTGTCAGAAACCTGGGACAAGGATCAGCACACTTCCTGAACGATTTAGCAGACATATTTTCTTTTGGCAGAGTGAAAAAGGCACGAGCAAAAGCAGTCGCGAAAAGACAAAAGGATGTCGGCTGTTTCCCCAGGCGCTCCCTTTATACGTCACGGTTCGCGCCGTTTGACGTGATAGGCTGTCACCGGCCAATAGGATTGGAGTGTGGTGATTTTTGGCATTTCGAGCACAGGTCACGGAGGACGTTCCCCTAGCGCAGTCAGCGCAGAGTAGAAGTTCCCTTTCGAAAGGGAAT